>NC_090924.1:31541602-32178551 GCF_040938575.1 Ambystoma mexicanum | reverse complement strand
TTTGCAGTTACTGCACTACAAAACTTGACAACCAAACTCCTTCCCTTGCTATCACAATAACTTAGAATTATTCCCACTACCAAAACCCCTACAACAACTCAATTTATATGAGAGCATCATAATTCAAACAGTACACCCATTCAAAGCAATAATATGCCTTCAACCAAAAACAGCAAAATTACCTCCCTCTGAATTGGTTAAAGGCATTCGTGGCAAAGCAGTTTATTCACCAATAGATCTGACAGAAAATGTGCACACTCTAGGAGTGCAACGTCCAATAGAACCATCTTTAATTATCTTAGTAAATAGTGTACCAACAAAACACAAAAAAATTGGCAACAACTTGTCAATTTACATAAAGTTAGACAAGCCTTGCAATATCTAAAAGACAATAATGAGTACTACAAAGAAATAAATATTGAAGAAAACTTAAGAGAACAACTGAAATAATTCAAGAGTCACGAGAAACTGGTCAATTTGAACTTCTGGATCCAGCTGCAGTATCCAATATTTTAGACCGTTATACAGTTCATCCATTGCACTCAAAAGACAGCATAGATGATGCACTAGAAACGTACCAAATGCGACAAACCAAAGGATCACCAATGAGCATATGGGAAAAAAAGTATAGAAGCACGTGCTTTTCCTCTACTATTTCGTACTGGCAAAGGAGGAAGATAACATGATAGACCCAATCAAATAACAGCATCAGAATACCGGTCATTATGAATGTATTCTGAAGATCCCAGATTTAGACAAAATGTGGAATACATATTTCACCTACTCTTTGAAAGTGAACTAGCAACTCTATGTTACGGAGTTGCACACATATTGAAATCGGGAACACAGTTTCACAGTTTCCCTCTCTCAATCCGTTCTACCACGACCTTCACCTCATTTCGCACCTCCCTTAAATCCCTCCTCCTCCATTCTCCTCCTTGAAAACTCCCTCTCTACCCTCTCTACTTCCCCTCCCCCTCCTCCTTTATCTGATTTCTCTCTCCCCTCTCCTGCTCCTCCTCTCTCTCCCTTCCATTTTCCCTCACCCAATCCATCTCCACCCCCCCCACACCTAGTTCCACTTCCCTTTCCCCTTCAGTTAATTGCTCTTTGCACTGTTTTGTCGAATGATTCATTATCTAATTTTGCTCCCACTGTTATTTGTTGTTGTTATCTTGTATTATGTTGTTCCACTGAACAGCGCCTTGGTGTAAAGCACTGTATAAATCAGTGCCCACTTATGGAATGCAAACATATATGTGCAGTACATTGCAGACAATTCCACTGCAGTTGCATGATATGTTACAGTATACTTAACAAAAGCAGAAAAAAACAGAGCTTCAAGACCTCTGGAATGACCTATCATCAGACAAAACACTATCTCAGAAATTGTACAGCTTAGGCATAAAAATGCTCTATCATAGAGAATGTGGCGCCTATGAAGCTGCAGATCGTTTAACTGGTACTGCTTTGTATGGAAAATCTGAAAATATAGTATGGCTAAGTTTTGGTCCTG
Source organism: Ambystoma mexicanum (assembly GCF_040938575.1). Taxonomy (NCBI): domain Eukaryota; kingdom Metazoa; phylum Chordata; class Amphibia; order Caudata; family Ambystomatidae; genus Ambystoma; species Ambystoma mexicanum. The sequence continues at coordinate 32,177,035 of NC_090924.1, read as the reverse complement.
CTAAATCTAGAAAAAGAGTTCTCAAATCATATGACAACATAGAAACAATAGCCAAAAATGATCCAAACAGCCAAGACTTTTTGAAAAACAATTTACTAGACACATACTACCCGAACAGGAGTACTACTTTGGAAAACATGTGTCTATACCAGATAGCCCAAAACATTGCATACAAAAATATTATAAAACCTGATGAAAACAAAGGTAGATATAGAGTGACAGATTGTGAAGACAGCTTAGTAAAACTTACCAAACGAAGCTTAATTAATCATATCAAATTGTCATTAAAAACTCCTCTACAGAAAGAACTATATTACATGTCCCTGCTACAACTTTTTAAACCGTGGAGAAAAGAAGAAGAGTTACTAGATAACTATGACTGCTACGAAGACGCTTTCAAAGCAAATGAAAGCACTATCACCGATGTGAACTTTATGCAGTACAAAACAATGTTGCAAAATGAACAGCAACATGAAGAAGAACTCCAGGCCCAACTAGATAAGGACACTCCCGACAGTAGTTAACCTTCTGGAACAGGAAGCCAAGAACCACTGGGACAGCCACTAATAGCAAATGAGGCAGAATTAGCTATGACAGAAGTAGAAAACACCATGTGTCACTATGAAGAAGATACAGAAGACTTAACTGCACTACAATCAAAACTAAAGAAAGAGCAGCACATCATTTTTGAAGAAGTAACAAAAGAAATTGCACATGGTGTACAACATGAAAATAAAGAATGTACCTGCCAAAATTACAAACCTATACTACAATCCGTCGGTGGTGAAGCTGGTTCAGGCAAAACATTCTTAATCAACATCATCAGCAATTTCCTTCAACAATTGACAAACAACAAACTGTCAGCTGTTGTAACTGCCCCCACAGGTTTAGCTGCCTACAACATAGGCGGTGTCACTCTACACAGATTACTACTGCTTCCAGTAGAACACCAAATCAAATTAGATTATTACAAACTTTCTACCAAAGCTGCAATGGAACTAAGCAGAGTTTTGAAACAAATGAAAATGCTACTAATAGTGAGCATGGTCTCCAACCTAATGTTGGCTTTGATGCATCACAGTTGATTATAAATAGGCCATCAAGTGTACGTCAGCGTGATAGTGCTACATAGCTCATGCCTTCTTTAAAGACTGTGTTACCAATATCTATCAATGCTTTGTCTAGGGTAAGACCTTGGGATTTATGAATTGTAACTGCGTATGCAAGAGTTAGAGAAAATTGTTCTCTGCGTACATACATGTCTTTGAAGAGAAGGAATCGAGCTGTTGTGCGCGCTATCCTTTTTACTTCTGAAAGTTTGTCGAAGAGTATATTGACAAATTGAATGTTGTTGTCACATGGGTATGTTTGAAAGCCAACAACTGTACCCAGTGCCTCATTAACTAGTCCTTGCTCCACGTCAAGGTTACGTTTAAGCATTACTCTACAGTTTAAGGATAATTTTAATATTTTCTCCAAGCCAGCTGTGATGGAGAATTTTCTAAGGTATTTAGTCTTGTTGTGGCTTGTTGACACATTGGTAGTGTAATACCATGTACGTCCAGTTTGTCTGTGGAGCAAATTTCAATTATTGGTTGCATTTCTTTTTTTAACATTGTTTCATTGAATTTGGAACAGCTTGCAAGAGTTGGCATTAAGGCCATATAATTGACATTTTTCTGCGCTAATTGTTTCTTAACATCAGCAGCACATGAGTTATCGCCATAAAGCGCATGGATGTGCCGGGTTTTTAATATTGATTGTGCTTCGCAGGTGAGGTCTGTAGATTGGCGCATGTTTTCTGTTAATTCTTTGTATTGGAAATGTTGGAAATGTTGCCAAAGGTTGACATTTCCTATGCTGCCAATAGTTTTACGGCAAGGTTTGTGTCCTAAGGTTTTAAAAATAGGTTCACCTTTTACTGGTGTTAATTGAAGAAGATCTCCGAAAACAATAATGTGTTTTCCTCCAAAGAGGTCTTTGTAGTCTGTTTTGAGCATCTCGTGTGATCTGAGGTGATTCGAAACCAATATTAGGTTGGAGACCATGCTCACCTCATTAATTAGTAGCATTTTCATTTGTTTCAAAACTCTGGGCCTCATTACGAGTCGGCGGTAACCGCAGTGGTAAAACTGCCTGGTAACCGCCGGACTCGTATTACCATTCCGCCTCCGTGTTTCCCGGAATTACCGGGGCATTACAACACCGGTTTTCCAGGAATCATGGAGGCGGAATGGTGTTAATTCCTATTCCCATTGAGTCTTATGGGACTCGATGGGAATGGGGATCATGGAAACACCAGCAGCATCTTGTAATGCTGCTGGTGTTTCCTCGTCCGCCTGCAGGCGGGCAGTGTTAAACCCGCCAGGTCAGACCTGGCGGGAACATCACCTCCCGCCTGCAGGACTTGTGATCGCCGGGCATGGAAACAACGGTGGAGGCGGGTTTACCGCCACCGTTGTTTCCATACCGGGCGATTTGTAATGAGGCCCTCTGTGTAGTTCCATTGCAACGTCTGTAGAAAGTTTGTAATAGTCTCATTTGTTTTGGTGTTCTACAGGAAGGAGTAGTAATCGGTTTAAAGTGACACTGCCTATGTTGTAGGCAGCTAAACCTGTGGGGGCAGTTACAACAGCTGACAGTTTGTTGTTTGTCAATTGTTGGAGGAGCTTGATGATAATTTTGATTAAGAATGTTTTGCCTGAACCAGCTTGACCACTAACGTATAGCAGTATAGGTTTGTAGTCTTGGCAGGTACAGTTTTCATTTTTATGTTGCACACCATGTTTGATTTGTTTAGTTACTTCTTGGAAAATGCTAAGCTGTTCATTGTTCAGTTGTGATTTCAGTACAGCTAAGTATTCTGTAGCTTGTTCACAATGACACATGGAGTTTTCTATTTCTGTCATGGTTAATTCTGCCTCATTTGCTAACAGTGGCTGCCGGAATGGTTCTTGGCTTACTGACTACTGTCAGGTGTGTCCACTTCTAGTTGGGCCTGGAGTTCTTCTTCGTGTTGCCTTTCATTGTGAAACATTGTTTGGTACTGTGTAAAGTTTACGTCTGTTATATTACTTTCATTTGCTTTGAAAGTGTCTTCATAGGAGTCATACGTATCCAGTAACTCTTCTTATTTTCTCCATGGTTTAAAAAGTTGTAACAGGGACATGTAATATAGTTTTTTTATTTTTTTTTAATTTTTTTGACCTATATTCAGGTAAAACCTGCAATTTTGTCAAAATTCGTCAAAGTTTCTGTTTTTGGTTCCAAATCTCGCTTCAAAGGTTCACAAAATTGGCTTCCTCCAGATCAACCTAGTCGTCTGCGGTAGAGTGCACTCTCCCGGATGTCCCAGGACTGCCGGGACTGTGATGGCAACTAAGAAGAAATGGTAGAAGTAGAGGAAGCCTCGTTGATCTGTCGGAAAGCCAATTCGGTTCGGTTTGCCATAGCTACCGTCCACCTGGTGGTTTCTCCCGATATCAATCTATTGCATAAATCTTCTTCTTGGATCAGAGGCAGAAGGTAGGTAGATCTATTTTGTTTGGTGTTGGGACAGTTTACAACCAGGTGTTTAAGTGTTTCCACCACCTCAGTTTTTTTGCATAGCCGACAACACTGGTTACCCACGACGCCTCGAATTACTATAATTTCTCGAGTCAGGAGTACATTTGATCTTGCTTTCATAAACAGGATTCTTTTCCTTTTCTCTGGAAATATGCTGACGTAGTTCAGTGGCTTTTTTACTTTGTGAAACGTTGGAGGCAGGTGAAGTAAATGTTTATTTTCTACTACTGTCTGTATAGTGTTGATCCAATCCATTTCTTCAATTTTCTATTTAATTCTGTCCGGATTTTCTTTTAGGTCTACTTCTGTACATACTATTTAGGACAACCTTTCTTTTCTGATTGAGGCCCACTTTTTGAGTGCTTTATAGTTGCCGTTATCCAATTCATCTTTGATGAGGGCATAGGCGGGTATCGAGTCTGCCAAAATTATTTTTCTATACAGTCTCATGGCGCTTTGGTCGACTGTCGAGGCTAACGAGGCTAGACCAAGTTCTCTTCGGATAGCAGCCATTGATGTCGACTTTGGAAGGCCCAGGACGGCTTTCCAAACGAGACCTTCCAACTTGTTCCATGCCGTCTGGGGGATGAAGAGTGAGGCCTCCATTCCATACGCTAGCGCCGGAATCACTTTTGTTTTTATAAAAGTTGATTGCAGGTCTTAGTGAGAACTTACCGAACTTCCTGTCCACGGTTCTCATTTGCGCAGTTAGTCTTTTCGCTTTATCCCAAAGTACTCCTTGCATTGCCAAGTCCGTTTTTGAGTTGTCTATTTGAAAGCTCAGGTATCTGATGTTTTTCACCTTTTCGATCTTGATGTTATCTAAATTCCAGGACTCCAATATCGAAAGTTTTTTCGAGTTTTTCTCAAATGTTATGATTTTTTCTTTTTTTTTTGTTTATTTCCAAATGATTTTCCTCAATGTATTTTGCCAGGTTTGTTAATTTACGCTGGAGCCCCACTTTTGTCTGATCAATCAGGATCACGTCGTCCACGTACAACAGACGAGGAATGATGGTTTTTCCTATTTTCGGTGGAAATGTCCTGGTGTTTGCTTCTGCAGAGCAGGCGTGAGGGGGCAACCCTGTTTGACTCCCCTTTTCACCTGGATTTCCTCTGATAGAGTTCCCTGTTGTTTTAGCTTCACTCTTACGGTGGTTTGTGAGTGAAGCGATGTGAGAGGGTTGAGTACTGCTTGTGGGCAGTTCCAAGATTCGAGTTTCTTCCACAGCATATTCCGGTCTATCTTATCAAAGGCTTTCGACAAGTCTACAAAAGCCAGGTAGACCTTTGGTGCTCCTTCCTTTAATTTTGCTTTCAGGATGTTGGTTATCAAAATGTTTATTGCGGTGGTGCCATTTTTTTGAAAACCTGTTTGCATGCTGTCGAAACAGGGGCCGGATTTTTCCCATGCTCTGAAGTGGTCCAATGTGAGTGGAGAAGATCTTGCCTATGATATCCAGCAGGGCAATTGGCCTGTAGTTTGCAGGGTCTTCCTGACTGCCCTTCTTATAGATCGGGACAATGACGGCTTTCTGCCATGTCTCGGGGATTTGTTGTTTTCTTTCGCATTCCTCGAAGATCTTTCCAATCAAGTCTGACCACTCTTTCGGGAATTGCTTGAGGGTTATGTTGTTTAAGCCATCCGGACTGGGTGCTCTGGATGTTTTGAGGTTTCTAATTTTTATTTTGATATCTTCTGGGTTCGAGATAGTCAACCATGACGGGTTAGCGTTTCGTTCTATCACACCCAGGGATTCCTTTGGCACGTCGAACTCATTCGAGAAGTACTCTATCCATTTTGCTTCTGACACTGCATTGATCAAAGGTGTATTTGATGCAGGATTGCTGTTTTTTATCAGTGACCAGAAATCACTACATTTGTTGGTTGCCAATCTTTTCATCATTTCTTCCACATCCAGTTGGTATTGTGCAGCTCTTCGTTGTTTCCGCCAACCATCGTATCTTTTTTTTCCCGTTGCCAGGCTGACCAGTCTTCTTCCATGTTTGATTTCTTTGCCCTTCTTTTTAATTGACGCCCTAATTTCCTTTGCTCCACCAGATCTTTGTTGTACGCATGGGTGGGGTGGACTTGTGTCATCCTTCTTCCTCCAGCTGGTTTCTGGTAGGGCAAAAGGTGCGGGAGATAATTAGGTCTCTCGTTTACCCTGCTTCGGTGGTTATCAGCAATTTTTTCCTCCCAAGATGTTTTCATTTTCAAGAGGTCTGCTTCTGTTAGACGTAGCCGTGTTTGTTGGGAATTTGCTTCAATGGCGGCAGGGTAGACTCATTTTTCTGGTCTCCATCCTTGCCAGGTGCATGTGAGTAAGTTGTGGTCACTGTTAGCCATTTTTCTGACCTTGTAGCTCATTATATTGGATATGAGGCCGTATGAGATGAAAATGTAATCTAAGGTCACTTTCGAGGCACACCGTTCCCAGGTTGGGATGTTCAGTTGGTTCGGGAAGAGTTTAGCTATATTTTGGAAGTTCCTTGAACTAATAACTTCCATCCAAGCTCTTCGCGTTCCAGAGTTGGGTCCATCCACGATCCCTGTTGCTCTTCGTTGCAATTTGCATTGAAATCTCTGCATACCATGATTTCAACTTCCTCAAACTCTTCATAGAGTTGGTCAATGGTTGCACTCATAGTTGCACAGAAAGCTTTTGAAGTCGTCCATTGGGGGTTCCAGTAGCAGTTTATAATTGCTAAGAGGTTCAACCTGCATCCTTGGATTTTCAAGGTGGGTGGGGACCATGTTGTCAGGATCCCCAGCATTTCGTATGATTCCTTCCACTTCCTGGGAGCATCGAGGCCCAGGCCTGTTTTGATGGCTGTCAAAAGGCCTGATGATGGTCTTCCTAAGAGGCCCTTAATTGCTGAAGAAATTTCCAAAGAGAATCCGTCCAACAAGGGTTTGTCTAACAGCCAAGTCTCTTGGAGACATAATATGTCATAAACGCCTAAGTTCACGTCTCCCAACGTTGTTAAATGGGTGTGACCTCTGGTGTTCCAGGTACCTAGAATAAAGTGATCCTTGTCGGGCCGCTCCTCTCTGCTCGATGCTGTTGCGAGGTTCTCAAGGGCCGGCCCTGGTCGCTGCTATTTGACACTTTTCTTGGACCAGGTAGATGTGAACCAGTCCCACGGACCTTTCGGGTGTCTGGAATCCAGTATCTTTGAGGTGGTCTTCGAGTCAGAGACTTTTGCAGTGGAATTGCTTCCAAGATGGAGTTCCTCGTCTTCCTTTATTCTAGTTCTTGTGGATCTGTTTTCAAGGTCATAGTAGTTTTTTTCTGAGGCACGCCTATGCCATGGTTTTTCGACTGCATTTTTCCTGAATCGATCGGTTTCACGTTTTTCATTTCTTTGGAAGTGCTGGGTCTCTCCTCGAGCTGCTTCTTCCTCCCTTGGCCCATTCCGTCGATTAAGCCAATAGAGGTGGTCTGTTTTTGAATGGTAGTGGGATTCATGTTTTCTAGGTCTTGTTTGTTCTGTATCTCGGTCATTTCTTTCAGACTTGTTTATTTCGGTCAGGCTGAAACCCATCAGGGCTAATTCTTTAAATGCTGACTGTTCAATGTGGGTGATTCCCACTGCCTTAACGTGAAGGTATGCTTTGGCTGTTTTGTCCTTGTGGTATGGTTCTACCAACACAAGGTCCTCAGTCCTAACGCACCTGAGTTATTTGTTTTTTTTCATTATCTGCAAGACAGTCCGCCGATTTAGGATTAAGTATTCTTTTTTGGGGTCTGATTGCTCAAGCTTGAAGAGACGGATCTGGTTGTTTCTTTTCGAGTCCCTTTTCCTCTTTCCTCTTGGTGAGGTCTGATATCCAGGGCTACCTATATGGCTTGACCTTGCTCTTGACGTTGTTGATTTGGTTTCTTCTGAGGTCCGCTACTGATCAGGTCGGTGTCCCCTGTTTTTGTGGGTTTTGCCCTTCGTATCACAGTTTCCCATTGCTCATTCTCTTCAGTGGAGTTCTTTGATTCTCCTGTGTCGTTTTTTGTTTCCAATGTTATTTTGAAGTTATTGCGGGACTTTAAGTCATTTTCTTTTCTTTCTGGTGCATTTGTTTCCCAATGTTGCGATAATTTCATTAACGTCAAGTCTGTCATGAAGTCTTCCACAGTTCTTGGCGAACTTGGGGCAATGGTCTTCGGAGGAGTTTCTTTGTCGAGAATTTGGATCTCTTCTACCTTCAAACCTGCTTTCTTGAGTGTTAGGACAGGTTGCTCTCTTGACGATATGAGGTCCACCGATGTTTTTCGGGTTGAACTCGCTGGTGAGTCCTTTTTTTTGTTCTGGAGCAGGTTTTCTAGACTTTTCTCTGCTTTGCCCCCAGGGCTTTGGTATCACTATTCAACTTATGTGGTTATGTTTCGAGGGACTTAGCTGACTGTGCAGAGTGTGATGATGAAACGTTTCTCATCGTACGCTCCATCTTTTCAATTTTTCTTTCCAGGGCCTCGATTTTGGTTTCCCAAGCTTTTTGATGAATACTTTTCTGGGCCTCCACGGGCGTTATATAACTTTCTAAATGCGACATTTTTGAAATCATGTTTGTAAGGATAGCCGTGTTGTCATGGATCTCCTCCTTTATCGCTTCATACAATTTGCAGAAGGGTGCTAATACGATGGACATTACTGACATGATTGCTATCATGTCCGGCTTCTTATTTGGGGAGTCTTTCTGTATAGCTGCGGCTATATCACTTAAGCGGAAATTTTTTGGGGAGGTGTGAGTTTTCTCTGATCTTTTTAAGATGCCCGAGATTCCCAAAGCCACACGGTCCATTGAGGTACTTAGGTCTTGGTCCATCGGGAATCGACCTGCCGAGAGTCTTTGGTTTATTTGTGAGGCCTCCCCTTTCCCAAGGTATGAGGGAGGCATCATTAGAAGCCCCGTGACCAAGTGGGGCTTCGTCCATGCGAGTCGATGCTCTTTATCCTCCGTTGCGCCAACCCACCTTTGGGTTTCCTCCAAAGGCTGGCAAGGCCGTATCTGATCTCTCCTACCCTCTATCACACAGTCGTTTGTACTTTCTGGGGATGTCTGCGCCACCTTGTTGTGCACTGATAGTATGTCTTTTGGTGCTGAGGCGATCGGGGCTGTGCTGTTTTCGATAAGTTCGAGGGTCGGCTGCTCATCTCCCTATTTTTTTGCAGAGTTATGTTTTCGCCCCTGGGGCTTTTGTTCGAAGTTCCTATGTGTTGAGACTCTTCCTCTGCCGGTGTGACCCTTGGGGGCCTAATTGAGTCAGTTTTCCTTAGTTTCAGCTCCGGCGGGATATCTGTTACTACTTCGAGCATCTCTGCGTCTGAAACCTCGGTCTCTGCTATTAACTTTCGTTTATATTGTTGGGTGAAGAAGGCTTTTAGAGGGCAGGATAGTAGTGGGGAAGGTAGGTTAGTGGATGTGGTTCTTCTCCTTTTAGTCACCGTTGCTTCATCCCTGCTCCTCTGTTTCAAGTCCTTTGTTGACAATTTGTTTAGTTGATTCAAATTAGTCTTCAATGGTTTTTGGCCCTTTTTTGTTTTAGTTTTTTTTCTTTCTCTGTTGGTTCGCTGCCAACTTTAGTTGCTCCCCCTCTGTTTCCTTGTTGGAGTCCTCTAGATCACTAGCTGTGATCCCTTCTGACATTATTTGTCTATCTTCAAAGACGTCATCCGTCTCTCTTTCTGAGAGCGAGTCACTTGAGCAGATCTCAACAATCTCTTTGTTGTCCTTTGCCAAGTTTTTCTCCACAGCTGGAGCTTTGGTCATGTTGGCGTTGTTATTCGAGTCTGAAGCATGGCTTTTGTTTGCAGAATGGATCATCACCTTGATTTTAAGGGTCTTCTGCACGATCGCCGTGCTGTTTGTGGTTGTTAGAGGCACAGATGGTACATTTTCTTTTGTTGTATTGCTGGTGACTAGGAGGGCATGCGTCCCCTCCCACTTGGACTCTATGCCCTTTCCCACCAACGGAGGTTCCGACTGGAATTTCGGATTGATGGTTGAGTCCTCAAACCTCTTTTCTTTCGGAACAGCTGCCGTCCCATTGCACCGACTCACCCTACTGCAGGAGGCCCGCAGAGAACCCGGTGAGGGCCGTCCTCCGACAGCCCTAGCATCGGGACCACTCGTCTCCAGGACGGTAGGCGGAGTCCCCACGGCAGCAGAGCAGGACAAGGCAGGAACGGGTTCACCCACGGCAGTGAGGTCCTTGGGGTCATTCTCCTCATTTCTGTCGCGTAGGCAGGCGCCAGTCTCCGCCTCCGCCTCTGACTGTACTCCAGTTTCCGCTCCAGCGCCAGCTCTGGCGCCCACCCTTCGGCCCTGATGGGTCTCTCCCTCCCCCTCCCCCGCCGGCGGCATTGGAGAGCCGGACAGGGCTCTGAGGGGAACCTTTTGGTGGACATTCGCTGACGATAACGCTGATGCCCATAATGCAGGTAACCCAGTTGTTATCGATCTCACTTGGGTCTTAGCTCGGGGTGCCCGGGCCTTTTCCATATGGGGGTCCACTACTTCCCGGGGGCCTTCTTGGGGCGTGTGCTTGCTGACATCTTTACTCAGCGTTGCTTTCATTTTTGTTTTCAATACCTCGCTCCTCTCGTGATTCTTTTGTGAGGTTTCTAAGGACTCTTCATAAGTAGGATTCTGGCTAGTTTTTCCTACAGATGACACAGATGACGGCGGAGGTCGCACTTCTGGCTCCATGGCACTCTTACTTCGCGTCTGCAGTGGACTGCTGCATACTGGCTCTAACCTCGGCTCTCAGCTCCGCTCACCGCTCCACGGTGTGTTGGGTCAGTTATAGCACTTCCTGACACAAAAATGAGGATAGGCTGTAGGCTGCAGACTGGCTCTAACCTCGGCTCTCAGCTCTTTATGTTGAGGAATTTTGAATGACAATTTGATATGATTAATTAAGCTGCGTTTGGTAAGTTTCACCAAGCTGCCTTCACAATTTGCTACTCTGTATATACCTTTATTTTCATCTGGTTTAATATTATTTTTGTATGTGAAGTTTTGGGCTATGTGGTAGAGACACATGGTTTCCAAAGTGGTACTATTGTTTGGGTAGTATGTGTCTAGTAAATTGTTTTTCAAAATGTCTTGGCTGTTGGGATCATTTTTGGCTATTGTTTCGATGTGCTCATATGATTTGAGAACTCTTTTCTAGATTTACCAGGACCAAGACTTAGCTACACGATATTGTCAGATTTTCCATACAAGGCAGTACCGGTTAAATGGTCTGCAGCTTCATAGCAGCCACATTCGCTATGATAGATCATTTTTATGCCTAAGCTCTTCGATTTCTGTGATAGTGTTTTGGCAGATGATATATCATCCCAGAGGTCCTGAAGCTCTGTTTTCTCTGCTTTGGTTAAGCAGGCTGTGACATATCATGCAACTGAAGTGGAATTGTCTGCAATGTACTGCACATCTATGTTTGCATTCCATAGGAGGGCAATGATTGCATTGTAATCATCAATGCATTCTGATTCTTCTGTTCTTTTTATGAAATATGTGTTCTTAGGTAATTTACCTTTGACACTATGGGCCTCATTATGAGGTGGGCGGTAAGGGGTTAACAGCGCCAGTAATGATGCTGGCGCTGTTAACCCCTTATTGCCCTATTATGAGGGCTACTCGCGGGACCAGCAGAGGGCACCTGACAAAACCAGGTGTCCTTAGCAGGTCCCTCGAGGAGACCAGGGAGTTAAAAACGGGCCCGTTATTAACAGGCCCATTGTTAGCTCCCTCCCCATTCCCATTGAGCCCTATGGGGGCTCGAATGGGAATGGGGATGTACCGGGTCTGGGTTCCTCGAATGAGGAATTACCGCGTCCTCGAAGGTTGGAATGGTCTGGTAATTTCTCATTGAGGAACCCGGACCCAATATGCGGTAAGGAGGTACCATGCTGCAAATTGGTTACCTCCAACCTCGGAATGAGGCCCTATGTCTAACTAAAAACATGAAGTTGTTTACTTGACCTGTTGTTGAAACTGGTCTAAGGAAACCAAAACAGCATTTGGTGTAGTAGTTCCCTTTGTTTTTATATTTGCGACGACAATATTTCCCACATTTGTGTCTTTGCAATTGTAAAATTTGTGCATGAAAGTCACTATGTGTTGTTTGTGAAGGGATTTTACAAGTGACATATTTTTGGATGAACTGCAAAATAGTGGCATTACTGTCCTGACCAAATTTTGGAGCATCTTTAATCCACAATAGCTTGTCGATGTGTGGTGCTCCTCTGGATTGTTATTCTTTTCTCCAAAAGAAGTGTTGTACTTCTCCGAGGGGAGGAACAGTCTTATTACAAATAAAGTGTAGCATAGCAATGAAGCGATGATGGAAATATCTTGATACATTCACAGGATCTAGAGAGCAGAGTTCTCCTGGTGTTTTTATATCTACGTTTGTTTTGTTTTCGTTTGCTATGCGTAGGAAATTGTATAAATCTTCCCATGCAAATTCTGCACAACTTAATGTAACAAACCAAGTGGGTGGGCCAAGGTTTCTTATTATACAGCGTACATCTCCGTAACATCAGAACCATTATTCTTTTGTACCACGCATGTTTGTTAAAAGATTTGTAATACTTTACCGCAAAACCTCATCTTTTTCTTGCACTTTTTATAATAATTGCATACTTGACATATTTTGAAAATGGGTACCTGATTTTACTGTGTGTGTGCAACTCCATAGCATAGAGTTGCTAGATCACTTTCAAAGAGAAGGTGGAATATGTATTCCACGTTTTGTCTGAACCTGGGGTCGCCAGAATATATTTGTAAAGAGCGATATTCTGATGCTGTTATCTGTGTGGGTCTATCATCGTACCTTCCTCCTTTTCCAGTAGGAAAGAGTAGAGGAAAGGCCTCTGCTTCTATACATTTTTCCCATATGCTGTTTGGAGATCCTTTGGCTTGTTGCATTTGGTATGTTTCCAGTGCATCATCTATAGTGTCTTTAGAGTGCAAAGGATGAATTGTATAACGGTCTCAAATATTGGATTCTGTAGCAGGATTTAGAAGTTGAAATTGACCAGTTTCTGGTGACTCTTCAATTATTACAATGGTACTCTCAGGTTTTATTCAATATGAATTTCTTTGTAGAATTTGTTGTTGCTTTTTAGATATTGCAGGGCTTGTCTAACTTTATGTAAGTCCACAAGTTGTTGCCATTTTTTTTGTCTTTTGTAGGTGTGTGGGAGCAAGGGGCCAGTAGGCCCCTCTCTGCCACACTCCTCAGTACAAAGCTTGGACCAAGTGCCTCCAGTAGTGGGTTTGCCCCTCGCCCTTATGCAAAGTTAACTTTTGTTGACTTTCGTGTAGCCGGGACCACTGAGCAGGACACAGGGCATCCATCTTTTGTGCCCCCTTTCGACTCCATCTTGGTGACCAGGCCACACTGCGATTGTACGAAACGCTTGTCTCCCTCTCCCCACTGCGATCAGGCACACAGAGCACATGGCCCCCACCTTCGTTCCCACTCTGACTGGAAAACTCCACGACTCCATTCTCACGCTGAAGCCGGAGGCATTCGCAACAACTAATAAATGTATCACATCAGTCTTCCTCTGAGATCACTGTCCTGCATCTGAACCAGCATGAACTAAGCACATAGCTCGTTCATCTCCACAAATGTGTCCTTGCCCCCGCACTCTCACAGATGGAAACTTACTGCCATTCTGCCCTGTGTCCCTGCAAGATATTCCTTTCATGTGCCAGAGCACCGACCATGCCATGATGCCCACCCAGCAGACCCCCAAAAAACATTAGACCCCTGCTGCAGTATATCGTGCCTAATACTAACAAATGCCACATACCTGAGATTCTTGTGAGACTAACCCTACAGTTCAATGAGAGTATTATAGTGGTCAAGACCCTTAAACCTGTGACCTGTATTATCCAAATGTTATAGATGATATAGACACCTGTGTGATTTGTATAGTGACATGTTAAACTACTGGGAGTCTTTTGATCAACCATTATTTAGTGCATGCATTATTTAGAATGTATTCATTAGCTTAGATAGTGACCATCCTGTTTCACGGCGACCTGACCTTGACCCATTCAGAGCACAGATATCTGATGTCCATCCTCCCGCCAACCAAGCAACCAACCAGGAGGAAGAGATGATTCCCACACCTAAGACACCACCCTGGCTGACCAATCCGGGTCCAACGTAGCATCATATGTTAGATATGTCATTGTGCCTATATAATGTACTGTAACATTAATTTTGCAAGAGCACTCTCAGAGATCTAGATAAACTTTTCCTTGAACTCTCACAGCCTGCCCTCTTTGCCTTATTCCCCACCCGGGGAGTGTCCATTTTATTCTCTTGCATGTTGAAGACGGGGAGGGCACAAACATTTGGTGACCCCCTGCGACGTGATTTGGAGAGGTTCCTCGACAACCGCTTTGTGCGGTGAGATCCGGGACGCCCCCCCAGCAAAACCATCGCCTCCGCAGCCGACCAGCCTGTGCGCACTACAAGAAAGGGTCAAGGGTTCCCGGTTGATGAATACCCGACTGAAAAGCTGCTCGCCGAGGCGGGCCACGGCTTGGTTGGGGTGCGGACATGACTGGGGTCAGACTGCGAATGGTGACCCTCGGATCACCTGACTGAACACGTGAGTGCCGGTTGCGAAGGTTGCCAAGGAAAGGTAAGGGGGAATATAAGGGAACAGGGAAACAGGTGATAATGGGTTATAACAAAGAGTAGGGTCTGTGTGAGTGATGATGAGGCTTTTCTGATCTGTCCTTTATATGGCCATTAGGTTTTGTGAGAAGTGAAAAGAAGAAGAGAAGAGGTATCCTAGCCTGAACGGGGTAGAAGGCGGCGCCGCGTAGCATTGTCTCGTCCAGTGCAGATAAAATAAGTGAAGATAAAGAGAAAATAGTAGGGGTCTTGTATATTGAGTAGACTCGGAGTGGTTATTTAGAACATTCTTTTTCCATGCAAGCAAGAATTCTTGGAAGAAAGTGAGAGGGTGTAAGAGATGGGGAGTGAATGAGTAGATTAGATGAAAATGGGAACGGGTTGGTAACGGGAACAAAGAGGAAATAAAGGCGAACAGGTAGTGCATGTGCATGTTATGTGTTATATGTGTTTCCATGTTCTGTCTATTTGTTGGTAAAGACTATCAAAGCCTTGTAATTGATTTATTGGTAAAGTGATACACATGTGAAGGTGAACTATTGAATTTGAAAATGCAATAATTACAAAAGTAACAGTGAATACTGATCCATAAAAAACAGTAGTAATTGAGAAGCACTTGATATATTGTTGGTCTGAAAGAAAGGACGAGTGGGTGGAAAGGTGATTAAGGGGAGAAAACATTGTCATGGGGGGAATAACACCACTAGCTCATATTTGTCAACACCTTCCATTATACAGTGAAAAGATACAAAAGTACCATGATCAGTGGTTGACAGAGATAAAAGGAGACAGTGTAACGCCGATTTGGCCAGAAGGAGGGTCATTTGATAAGAGAGTTTTAGATTTAGTGTCTACGCACTTGCTAGCAAGATATAAGGGGAAGCAGTTACAAAATAGAAAGGAAGTGCTGGACCTATGGCGAATGTTTGAGGAAGTGACCCCCACAGCGGAGGTAGGTAAAGATAGACCAACTGAAAAACAGAAACCACAGGAAGAGGTAAGCGGAACGCCAAAGTGCGAGTTCACAACAACCACAGCTAGGGCGATACAACCAAAATATATCCGTTAATGACAAGACCAGCAGTAGCATACAGCGAGCCCCTGTACATTCCAGCATGTCCCACCCCCACTCCCTCAAATGGAGCGGTAGCTACAGCACCACCACCCTATGACAAAGGAGGTTTGTATGGCCCAACAAGCGCACCCCCCGTGAATTTAGCAAACTTGACAGGAGAGTTAGACCGCCAGCTAGCGCATGCACAAATGGAGATAACACGGCTAAGGGCACTCTGCGATAAGGGCCAAATGCTGCCTTGGGGAGGGGAGGTGCCTCCATTATCCGTAACAGATCTCTCACCCCCACCAAGCACAACAGGGGAACTAGAACCAACAACATCAGAGCCAGCACGATCCATAACGTTCCAAGGGACACATAGACCACAAGGGCGAGAAAAGGAGTGGAGATCAGGGGAGTTCCTGTTCCATTTGAATGACAAACCAGTGAGGATTATATGTCCAGCTACTCCAGAAAGCCAGCAAGAGGAAAGACAGGAGGAGAATGGCGAAGAAAATACAGAAATAGAAGAGGTATGGAGTGACTTGGATGAATACGAAGAAGCATCAGCCGCTGTGGGATCTCCACTACCATCGCAGCTTGACGATTGGGACGAACCATCACCGCCACGATGGCAGGGTAGATTAAGACAGCGAACAGGGAATATGTTGGTGAATAAAGTGAAGAAAGGGACGGTAAGTAAAATATGAAAGAAACATAAGTTACAGATGCCACTGATACGTAAGGGAGCAGGTAGGCCGCACTACATCCCGTGGGCCCAAATGGACAAAAACAACCTGCTGAAAGTTCTCCCTCCGCTATCGGGAGGGGCTGGGAAATGGATACACGCGTTTGAAAAAAACAAGGCAGGGGTGCCACTAGCCATAGGTGAAGTAAAAAGTTTGTTAGTGTCAGCAGTTGGCAATCAGGCAGACGCAGTGTGGGAGAAGGCAGGATTCCCAGGAGTAACAATGAGTTGTGACCGCCACGACGGATCACCGTTCAACAATGTTCGAGTGCAAGTATGGGACGCATTGCGGCGCATGTTTTCAGACATTCCAGATTTATATTTAGTGAAGCAGTGTACAATGGAGGAAAACGAGGATCCTACGCAATTCATACTATGGGTGCACGATTTGTGGAGAAGCGAAACTGGCACGGCGTGGGACCAGTCCACCGCCTTGTTCTATTTCATCATCAAAAAGGGCTCACCGAAGGAGGTACAGAAGGCCTTGGATAAAATAGCTGGGATAGAAGCCAAGGGTTGGCCTGAGATTCAAAGTATAATTGTACACCACTGAAGGAGGATCAAAGAGAAGGAAAAGGAGATAGCACAGAAAAAGCTGGCAGGCGAAGTGAAACTGGTGCAGAACAAATTGGTGACGGTCGCCTCCGTAAACGCCAGCGTAGCCGCAGATAGAGAAAACGAGGGGTATGAAGGAGCGGGAAGTAGGCCAGCAACAATAGCGGCATTGTGGGCAGCAGGAGAACACGGACCGTGGAATGAAGAGGAGTCATGCAGAGGATCACAGTGGCAAGAAAGACCGGCAAGAGGAAGAGGTGGGTACCGTGGGTACTGTGGCCAGAGAGGAGGATTTGGAGGTATGGGGAATAGAGGATTTGGTGGGCAAGGGATGAGAGGATGACCGCAAGGGGTCTTGTTGGAACTGTGGGAGATGGGGACATTATTCAAGAGATTTCAGAATGCAGCCTTCAGGGTATTTCCAAGGGCAGCAGCCCATGGAAAATGAACACGGATGGGGATGCCCACACCCAGGTAGCCCCTATGGATTACCAATGGGAGGGTGAAGACAACAAGACCAGTGCTATAACGAACCCCAAAAGCAGCAAAGACAGCCAGCCCCACAACCGCATCACAGCGCACAGCAACCCATGGCGAGACAAAACGCTGTAGGGAATGCAAATAGTAACTGTTTCGCAACGGCTGCAAATGGCGCAGCTGCGCCATTCCGCGGCGTGACAGTGGTTGGAGACAATGTCTTTTCTGTACCAGGGCAAGAAAGGTATGCAAACTAGGACAGCCCACGGGGAACACTTGCGTGTCCAGAACTATCCACCACCCGACGTGCAGAAAAGGAACTACTAGTGGGGGCAGAGATAGGGAATAAGCAGTTTATCTTCATGGTAGACTCGGGAGCAGAGAAATCATGTCTTATGGAAGGGCGGTTTCCGCTCTCAGGCAACAATTTGGAAATGCAGGGGCACACTTACTGTACCACAAAGACGCGCCAAATCAATCTACTGGGCAGAGATTTGCTAAGTAAATTGAACATGACCATTTCGTTTACTGAGCGGGGAATAGTGTGCTCCACCCCTGGAGTATGCCCAGTACGAGCAATGTTGATGATTAGCACAGTGATGAATAGAGTTGTAGTGCGAGGAATACCCATTGACATAGACATGCTTATCTATGGCATCAAAGTATTAGCCCGACTGGTACCAGAGATAACGAGAAAGGAATGGAGAACACCATCAGATTTTGTGCCAGGCACGATCATGTCCATAGACATCGAGGCAGTTCAGGTATCAAACAAACGCATTGTGGTCATAGGATTGGACGCACATGGGTGTGAATGGAGAACTGTGTTATGTATAGATACAAACATTATGCTAAGAGACATAACTGATGAGGAATTATTCACTGATAATGAAGATGATGGAGAAATAATAATGGAAATAAGCAGACCATGTGACATCATGATCCAGTACAGAGAGGTACACAACCCACTTATGGCTTGCATTAATGCCCCACCGACAATATTTGAGGAAGACATGGCAAAGGTGGCACCTGAAATTTGCACTACAGACCCCCACGATGTAGGATTACTCCATGAGGTAACACCAATAAAGATAAAACTAAAACCAGGTGCCATACCCCCACGAATGAAACAATATCCCATATCAAGAGAAGCAGAGGAAGGGATTAGGTAAACAATAAATGCACTCCTAAAACAAGGTATTATAGTGCCATCAAACTCCCCCTGTAACACGGCTATCTTCCCAATCAAAAAAGCAAAAGGAGGGCGTGGAGGATGATCCAAGATCTCCGCCCACTCAATGACATCATTCAAAAAGAGTTCCCATTAGTGCCTAACCAAGCATCAATACTGTGCAGCATACCCAAAGAATCTACATATTTTACTGTGGTGGATTTGAAGAATGCTTTCTTCTCCATACCACTCGACCCAGGCTTGCAGTACCTAACAGCATTCGCATTAGGAAACAACAGGTATGAACATCACAAACTCCCACAGGGGTATTGCGAAAGCCCCAGCATTTTCAACAGAGTATTGCGTGAAGATATTGGAAACATAGATTTAGAGAGCACCATTATACAATACGTAGACGATTTACTCGCCTGCAGCCCCACAGAAGAAAAGTGCAGAGAAGACTCCATAACACTATTAAACGTGTTGGCTGCCAAGGGGTATAAAGTGGACAAAGGAAAATTGCAATACTGCCTGGCCGATGTTGTATACCTCGGACAGCTAATATCAAAAGATGGAAAACGGATACTCCCAGACAGGGCAGCTGCTATACGCAACATGATCATACCTAAAACAGTTAAAGAAATGCAAAAATTCCTTGGCATATGTAATTATTGCCGAGCATGGATCCTTGATTACGCAGCATACACATGCCCACTGCTATACAAGCATTGAAAGAAGCACAGAAGAGTAGGGCCCCAATAAAATGGACACATGACATGATGGCACAGTACTTTAGATTAAAAGACCTCATGGCAGATGCTCCAGTACTCGCGAACCCAGATTATGCGAGGGTATGTATTCTTATTTTCACACTGCAATGGAACACTGATGACAGCAGTGCTCACACAGAAAACATCATTAGGACACAAACCATTGGCCTATTACAGTGGAACATTAGATGCAGTGATGCAAGGACACTTCACGTGCGAACAGTCACTCGATGCAGCAGCTTTCGCCATTGAAAATAAAAAAAACACAATCGTGATGGGATGTTCGGTAACACTATATGCAGAACACTCCTTATTTGCAATTCTTGAGAGGTCAAAATCAACATTAACAACACAGAGAGCAACAGCATATGAGATAATAATTTCAAGCCCCAACGTACACATTGTCAGGTGCAAAACAGTAAACCCAGCAACATTTAGTACAGAACCATGCACCACAGAGGACATGCAGGAACACGACTGCGCCACCTATGAAGGGGAGGGCGATGACATTCCCAAAGCGAGCGAAAACGCCCTGAAGGAAGGAGAGATATATTTCATAGATGGGTCAGCATCAATAAACCCTGAAACAGGGGAGAAGCATGTAGGGATGGTAGTACGCATGGAGGAGTGTGCTATGAAACAATTGTCCAGTCGCGCCTCCCGTCCCATTACTCCGCACAAGCAGCAGAACTAACTGCATTGATTGAGGCACTGCATACAGCCAAAGGATGCACAGTAACAATATACTCAGACCCAGCATACGCAACAACCACAGTCCATTCAGAGCTATCCCGCTGGCGTAGGAGGGGGTTCAGAAGAGCGGATGGCTCACCAGTACAGCACGCTGCACTATTGACTGAACTGATAGATGCATTAGCAGAACCATCGGTAGTGGCAGTGGTGAAATGCCAAGCCCATACCAACAACACAGATGCAGTCTCATTGAGAAACGCGTCAGCCGACACAGCAGCAAAGGAGGCCTCATATTTCAATACAACACCAACAATCAAATGCGTTGTAAAATCAGCCATTACAGAGCCATTGGAAGAGGCGTACAGTAACACACCAATAGCGCAGATAATATAACTACAAAGGAGAGCACCACAGGATGAGCAAGAGTTGTGGAGGAAACAGGGGTGCAAACAATCAGCCACAGACTAATTTGGAGACAGGAGACAACAGGAAAGGTAGTGATGCCAGTAGAATTGCTAGAGGTAGCATTCCAAAAGCTGCACTTCCCAGCCTACATAGCAAAACAACATATTGCTGCAGACATCCAGGAACATTGGTTTGTCCCAAACCTACAGGAACATTTGTCAAAATGTGTAGTAGAATGCACAACATGCCAAACATACAAAGTCAGGAATGACATTGAGAACACTGTGTGGCACACTGCCACAACCAGTAGTACCATTTAGAGGACTACACATAGATTACGCTAACATGGGAGAGCGATGTAATGGAGCAAGGTATTTAATTGTAGTGGTATGTCCCTTTTCAAGGTGGGTGGAAGCGGGTCCATGTCCCCACCCAGACGCAAAGTGTGCACGAAGTTCCTGGTGCGAGAGGTCTTTTCTCGTTGGGGAATATGTGATGTGATAAGATCAGACAACGGTACACACTTTGTGAATGACCTTTTCAAGGAAGTGACATCACTCTTGGGGGTGAAACACAAACTGTGTTCCATTTATCATCTGATGGCGAATGGAGTGGTGGAAAAGATCAATGGATTACTAAAGAGTAAACTATCAAAATTATGTAATACGCTGAAAAAGAACTGGGTGTATTGCTTACCCTTAACACTGTTTCAACTCAGAACACAACCATGCACGGACCACCATCTGAGCCCCCATGAGATTGTGACTGGGAGGTGAATGCACACACCGCTCTCCCCGTTTAGGAGAGCATCAGACGCACACAGAGCTGCCACAGTGCTGGGGGAGGAATTTAAGGAATACCTGACCCAGCGGACACGCGTAGTACGCAGCATAGCGTGACACATTGCACCACCATTTACTGAGATTGTAGCAACTGATACTACCACGCCAGCTGCAGACAGCCCAAGTGGGCCACTGATGCCAGGAGCACAGGTCTACATTAGGAGTTTTGTGAGGAGATGGAATTCACTGAGGTTTCATGGCCCCCACGAGGTCATTTATAGTATGCCCACCGCATTTAAAGTTAAGGGACTGAAATATTGGGTGCACCTCTCAGATGTGAGGAGGGCATGTGATAGTACACTCCCTCAGACTGAACAGGAATGGGCACGCGGCACCGCGGATGAGGTTCAGACACAATGATAATGTGATTTAAGTAAAGAGAACCTGTAAAGGGCAAAAGTGACGACACGCCCTCGGGTTAAAGTGAACTGTGTCCATGTCATTTTTCTCCTTCCACTTTCTTTTCATCACTATCTCTCTCTCTCTCAATCTTGATATGAAATGCTTAAAGCAAAAGGACGTAATTAAAATACGAGTGAACAAAGTGAATAGCAAAAATGAGTAAATAATGAAAAGTAAATATGCAGATATACAACTGTATTTATTCTGGTGACTTAACAACTTTTTATCGCCGCCCCCAGGTGGCAAATGGACCAACGCAGCGCAATCACCGAAAACACCATTACGTTAGATAGCGATAGGCACGCCATTAGGGCTAATGGGTTCAGCAATGTTGAATGTGTTTTGAAATGTGCTGCAGTTTTGTTCTCAGTGATGTGGTTTTTCATCGCCTGATACTATATATACACTTTTATCTTTGGTTAATGACATGCACAAGGGGGGGAGCGGTGCTAACCTGATACGAGAAGGTTCTCACTTAATATGGACTGGAGTAAAGACAATGTGGAAAGAAACGTGTGACATTAATGCTAATGGTACAAATGCAATGCAACCTTCAGAACACTCTGCCGCCGATCCAACAAGTGTTTCCTTGTTACATCCGAGTATAAATATAAGTAATGATTATGAATTGAATGTATATGATGGTGACTACTATTGGCCGAGCAATGTAGCTAACACAAGTTCGCCTGCACAAGCAACAGTAGAGCCCACCTCATATTACACTGCTGCCACTAATGAATACACACATGATAAGATATTTAACGGTAATGACACAGCTTGGGCGGTTATGTTCCCAATACACTACCAAAGAGTGAAGAGCTACAAGGAGGGAGGGAGAAGGAGAAGGAAGAGGGGGGCAGAAGGGAAAAGATATCACATTTATCATGACCTGGCGTTAGATGAGATAGAAGACCCCCATCACCCATATCAATCAAACAATTGGTATTCGGACATGAGTGCCACGGCAAAGCAGGCGACAAATGAGAGCTGTTACGTTTGTTCGCTCATACAACATGCATCAGGGACACCGAAAATGTTAGTGCCACAGGAAGTGCCCTTGTCGGAGGCCCAATGTTTGATTCATTTGGTTTTGTGCAGGATAAAAATCACCTTCCAAGTACACACCGTCACAATGGAAAAACTGGAAAATTAGAGAACATGCACAAGCAGACGCCAAGGAGTAATTTGCCTTAACGAACCATTTCTTGTCATCAAAGGGACGAGGTATGCAGACAATAAAAGACACGAGGAAACTATTGAATGCAAAGCAGAAGCACTCCGAGGCCTATCCAATGACACCTTCCAATGGATAAAGGAAGTATGTGCCACCATCTGGTCAAAAAATGTCACGGAGCTAAGATGGGTCACAGCATTGGAAAAACCAATCAAAATACAGGAAGAAGTACCACATGAACTGTGTTTCCATGGGGAAGGAAGAGTGAACATGGGGGAAACAAAGAAATGCAACAAGACGGTAATCATACCTGACATAAAGAAAGGCACTGCTGCACTAATGGACATGTACTGAATTTGCGGCAAACAAGCCTATCTACACCTCCCAACAGCATGGAAAGGTACTTGTGCCTTGACCACACTCCACACAGCCCTGATGGTAATAGCAGAGAGTCATATATACGGAAAAGCAGGAGAATCGGCTGGCATATCGGCAGCAGGGCAATCGGCTGAACCATTGACAGAACCCCAACAAATGATAACAGAAGCTCCAACTTACGAATATTGTCAGAATATGAACTGAAGAAAAAACTGACATGAAGTAAAAGGTCCTCCAATTACATCTCATCAGGATCCTCGAAACTCCTTGCTGAGATCCCGCAGAGGTACAAGCTCTTTTCATCAGCAGAGACATTTTTTGCATCACTCCTTGTCCCGAGACTCCAAGCACGAACAAACGCCAAATGGTTGCAAATAGTGCGCTGTGAGCTCATCCAACTAGCTAACGTCACTGAAGAAGGGTTCAACGTTATAAAAATAGAGCTCTGTGCGCTGCGCCTAATGACAATGCAAAACAGATATGTCCTAGATCTCCTCACGGCAATGGACGGTGGTGTTTGCCGAAAAATTGGGGTGGCTGTGTTGCACGTTCGTACCAACTGAAGATGCTGATAACGGGACACTCTCACATGTGATAACAGCAGTACATAATTTAGGAGAGAGGATGAGAACAGAAGGAGGAGCAGAGGAAAGCACATGGTTCGACAATCTGTTCAGCTGGATACCATCATGGGTAAACGTGGCAATGAAAATACTCATCACCATCATCGACTTTGTGCTCCTATTCTTCTGTGTGTGCCAACTGGGACTCCGGTATTGTGAAAAGAGCATGCCTACCTCAACTATGATGATGGTAAAAATGGGCCAACCGACAACGGTAGCTACTATGATAGATGCACAAATACAAACAGGGGAATACAACACACCACAATTCAGGATGACAGCCATTTACAGGCAATACGGGGACAGGGTTGATAATTTGCACCACATAACAATAAAGGAACTAACAGAGCTACAATGGTACAGAGAAGTATGGGTGGACTTAGATGGAGATGGTGGGATCTACTTGATGTGTACACCAGACGAATATGCCAGAAGAGGGAATAGTTTAAGAAGTGTATGCAGGGTGTGGATGCCAATCAAGGGCACCCCAGCGTGGCAGGAAGCAGTTGCGGAGGCTGAGTACTACCGAAGGGAGAATGAAAAAATAAAATATTTGTTACTTTAGATGTAACGAAAGGGGGGAATGTGTGGGAGAAAGGGGCCAGTAGGCCCATCTCTGCCACACTCCTCAGTACAACGCTTGGACCAAGTGCCTCTAGTAGTGGGTTCGCTCCTTGCTCTTATGCGAAGTTAACTTTTGTTGACTTTCGTGTAGCTGGGACCACTGAGCAGGACACAGGGCATCCATCTTTTGTGCCCCCTTTCGACTCCATCTTGGTGACCAGGCCTCACTGCGATATTACGAAACGCTTCTCTCCCTCTCCCCAACTCCGATCAGGCACACAGAGCACATGGCCCCCACCTTTGTTCCCACTCTGACTGGAAAACTCCACAGCTCCATTCTCACGCTGAAGCCGCAGGCATTCGCAACAACTAATAAATGTATCACATCAGTCTTCCTCTGAGATCACTGTCCTGCATGTGAACCAGCATGAACTAAGCACATAGCTCGTTCATCTCCACAAACGTGTCCTTGCCCCGCACCTTCACAGATGGAAACGTACTGCCATTCTGACCCTATGTCCCTGCAAGATATTCCTTTCATGTGCCAGAGCACCGACCATGCCATGAGGCCCACTCAGCAGACCCCCGAATAACATTAGACCCCTGCTGCAGTATATTGTGCCTAATACTAACAAATGCCACATACCTGAGATTCTTGTGAGACTAACCCTACAGTTCAATGAGAGTATTATAGTGAACAAGACCCGTAAACCTGTGACCTGTATAACCCAAATGTTATAGATGATATAGACACATGTGTGATTTGTATAGTGACATGATAAACTACTGAGAGTCTTTTGATCAACCATTAGTTAGTGCATGCATTATTTAGAATGTATTCATTAGCTTACATAGTGACCACCCTGCTTACATAGCGACCTGACCTTCACCCATTCGGAGCACAGATATCTGACGTCCATCCTCCCACCAACCAAGCAACCAACCAGGAGGAAGAGATGATGGCCACACCTAAGACACCACCCTGGCTGACCAATCCGGGTCCAACGTAGCATCATATGTTAGATATGTCATTGTGCCTATATAATGTACTGTAACATTAATTTTGCCAGAGCGCTCTCAGAGATCTAGATAAACTTTTCCTTGAACTCTCGCAGCCTGCTCTCTTTGCCTTATTCCCTGCCCGGGGAGTGTCAGTTTTATTCTCTTGCACGTTGAAGACGGGGAGGATTTAAACATAGGTACGCCATTTACTAAAACAATTAAAGAATGATCTATTGGCTGTTGCACTCCTACAGTGTGTACTTTTTCTTTAAGATCTAATGGTAAATAAACTAATATGCCCTGAATGCCTTTCGCTAATTCAGAGGGAGGTAATTTTGCTGTTTTGGTTGAAGGCATATTATTGCTTGAAATGGGTGCACAGTTTGAATGATGATTCTCTCATATAAATTGAGTTGTTGCAGGGGGTTTGGTAGTGAAAATAATTCCAAGTTATTTGTGATAGCACATGAAGGATTTTGGTTGTTGTCAGGTTTTACAGTAAAGTAACTGCAAAGTATTAAGGGATCAGTAATTTCATATTTGTTTTCTGCTATAAGGTAGAGAGCTAATTGGAACCATTGGGAATCTTCATTGTCTTCTATTTTGTACGTTATGTCTACAGTTTCTGTGCTATTTTTATAGAAAGTCCTGAGGCAACACACACACACACGGTTTTGTACTTCAGCGGATGTAGTTATAAATTTAGTATTTCTTTTTTGTATGGTGTAATAGAAGGTTGCTATTTGTACAGTAGTTGCTAGTTTGTTGTAAAGCTATTATATTTTGTAAGTTGCTTTCACTTCCAAAATATTTTCTCTGGATATGTTCTATTTCTTCGAGTAGCTGTTTGGCTGTAACATGTAGAAGATTGTTATTTAAATTGGCTATTGCTAAAGCAGGACTTTTAGCATAGTAGAGTTTATGGACCAGATTTATTATAGTTGAATGATGTGATATCATTTTGATATGATGGAAGGTGCTTTTGCAAATAGGTCCTGAAATGCAAGCTAATGAATGTCCTTGTAGTCCTGTGTATTTGTGCACTGGACAGGCATCCATATTGTGTAGTAGTTTCATTTTTCAATTTGTCTTTGCTTTTTACATACTGATTGAGGAACTGGAGTAAAGTTTTGAACGTTTTTTTGGCAATGTTACACATTGATGTGCACGGCCATTTGTAGACTGGACGTTTTGGTTCAGTGGAATGGAGAGGTGCTACTGAGTTTTCTGGGGATATTTTTGTGAGCAGAGTTTCTTGTTGCATAATGGTGTTATTCATACCCTCGTCCACTGCTTTGTATGGCTATGTTTGCTGTTGTTTATATGCTTCTTCATTAAAATATGGTTCTGTGGTCGTGGTGTGAATCCATTCACCTCCACACATGTTTAAGAAGCTATTTTGTTGAAATTCCTTTTATTGAGAAGTATTTTTTGTAGTTCATTAGTTAGTTTTGCTAGAGGTTCCATTCTGTTTTAAACTAAAATAAATAACTTCCTTTTGAGAAGGACTGCACTGTCCGTGAGAGCTTCTAGGATTAATTTTCTTTGGTAGGTTTTAAGGGTTGTGCATGATTTTTCTCCTGTTTTTATAAGGTTCTGAAGGACTCTGTGGCGGAACATTTTTTGTAAAAAAAATGTTTTGCTAAGGTTAATTGCCACTACATCAAGATGTATAGGTGCAGTGTTAGCAGTAGTGGTAGCTGAAGTCTTGTTAATCACTTTCTGTTTCATTTTACATTTTGATAGAAGAGGTTAAGTTTCTGTACTGGAAGCTTGTTTTGTTTCACTTAAGGACTGCATTAGCTGTTTTGTTTGAACTTTTTGTCCAAAATCTGCTAGAGCTGGATGCTTATTTTGGACACTTTTATTTTGATTTGCTCTACTTTTGCTTTGCTTTCTACAGAGTTGCTTTTTGGTAGACATTGTTTGGTGTCTGTTGGAGAAAAAAGAAAATGTGGGTTGGGCTGTTGTGCAGTGTATGCATGCTTTATGCATGAGTGTCTGAGTATGATGGTAAGGATGTTTGTGGAGGTGTGTGATTGTGCAATGGGTAGCTACATCAAGTTGGGAAGGCTATTCTTGTATTTTCCTGTTACTATACTGGGCTTCAGATGACAATGTATAGTATGCAGCTGGTAGGAGGAAGCACTAATACTAAATCTAATGGTAGAGGGTTAATACACTTGTTTGTTTTACAATACTAAAATGTTAGTGTGTTTGAGTAACAATTAGAGCATTATGTTAGTATTTTATTTACTTGTTTGTATGGAAAGAGTAGGTTTCTTCTAAGTTCTTGTTCGTACTTCAGACACTGCTGCTTTCTAGGACAGTGGTCTTCACTGCAATGATAAAAGAAATAAGTTAGTGAATATGTGTGTTTATAGCACTTTTGTTAATGTAGACATTGTTTTTGTTTTTGTTTTTGTAGTAGTAGTGTTTTCTGATAACTGAGCATAGTATGCACATATACTTTACTTTGCCTATGTGCATCCTTCATATTTTACTTAGAATCTGTTAGTTGAATATGTTTTACAAATGAGTATAATAGTAAACGTATAGAGCACACTTGTTTTGTTAAGGCTATGTTATTTGATGTTAGGAGATAGAAGAAATAATCATATGCTTTTTTGCTATTGCTATTTTTACAGGGTAAATGGCAGAGATTGTACAGACAAGCATGCAGTGTATTCATTTGTGAGGGTGTGGTAAATAAAGCAGAAGGATTTGATGTAAAGGCAGTGGTGTTGTTTCAGCTGGGAGCCTTTCTAATGATATTGTCTGTCCGTGTGCATGAATGAAGATGCATGTACTCATCCGGGCTGTGTGTAGTTTTATAACACACTAGAAAGCATTTTTCTATAATGATACTGTTCTTTCTCCCATCTTTTAATATGAAACAACATTTTATTAGATAGCTGTGTGTGTAAACATAAATTTGGAGAGCAGACAGGTTTGCAAGTGACACTTGATCATAGCGGATAGGAGAAATTAAAGTAAGTTCATTTTACAGTACATACAGGGTAAGTGGCAGTTACTCTGTTTATGTGTATTCATAGAATATCTGTACATGTACTGTGTAGAAAATATTCATATCTGTAGTCTGTGTTCATGCATGTTGATGTGCATGAATCTGCAAGTAGAAAACTTGTTTTATAGTAGTTGTTGCTGTAGGTCCTTTCCAGTCACAGCCCAATTGTACTGAGAGTGATCAATAGTACATCTAAAGTGCTGATCTGTGATGATGGAGTTAGATGTAGAGTTCTTGGATGTGATTGGTGGATGGTTGTGTGACTGCTTAACAGTAGCCAATGTGGCAATGGTGCAGAGAGTGAAGTGGAAAGGGTAGAAGGACTGCCCCAGTGTTACGTGCTCCACGTACAAGGTGGCTGTCCGCGGACAGTGCATGCCACATACAGGACTTCTCAACATATCTGGCATGGAAATAGGACTGAAGGGATCAGCCAATCAGGTGTTGAGGTTGTGGTTTGTGTTGAAAGAGGTTGTGTGTAGTGAAGATGGCAGAGGTGGAGAAAGTCACAGTGTTGGTGCTTGGAGATATGTTTGTGCATGGTTTGGAGTAGTATGCTAAATGTAGGAATGTGGCAAACAATTTTGATGTTAAAGGAGAGCAGGTGGTGTGGAGCACTGTGGAGCACTGTGCTTAGTTTCAATGTGCAGGGAGTTGTACAAGTTTGTGGAGATCTGGGCAGGGTGAACAGTGCACATGTAGTTGTTTTGCACTGTGGTGCTTTGCATTTGGGCTATGTCAGTGCCCCTACTTTGTTGGAAGATCTGGAACACTTGGTTCAGGTAGTAATGAAAATACTTCCAAATGCCAAGGTTATTTTTTCTTGTTTAGTACCTAGGGCAATATGGGACAATAGTTCTGTTTTTTGTCGTCAGCAAAATATTGCTAGGTGTGCAATCAACCGAGGCATGTTTGTTTTCATGCTTAGAGCTGACATGTTCTTTTGTAATAATGAGAACATTGATTCTGGTAATGTTGTTTATTTTAAAGAATATGGCATGTCTTTATCTTTTATGGGAAATGCCATGCTCTTTTAGAACATAAGATTGCTTTGGAGAAGCTAATGTGAAGATTTTTGGAGGAAAATAATGAAAAAAAATGAAAAATAATGAAAAAAAACAAGAAAACTACAAAATAAAAGGTGCATCTGAAGCATCTTAAAACAAAAAAAAAGGCTCTTTTCAGAGCCAACCCAAAAGGGGAAATGGGACACACTATTTAAATTTTCATTCCACACTCTCAGATTTTACGATTTGTCTGTGGATACCATGGTTGTCCGCAGACAGCGCAATTTTGGGGTTGAGAGGCATGTAAATTAGACTGAGCAGAGCAAGGGATTGGTCAATAAGGTTTACTATGTGTGTTGTGTAAGGAGAGAGTTTGTCAGAAAGTCATTTTCCTGAGAGAAGAGCAGATAGCTATGTCTGTGTGTTTTAGAAAGAAGATTGTTTGGATTTTGGGAGATTGGTGGATAGGTTGGTTGGAGGTGCATGCTGATCGCTGTGGAGTGGCTGCACATCTTGGATTCCCTCATGTGGAAGTGCACTGCCATGTAGTGCGTGGAATGAAGTGGCTGGATTTGGTATGTCTCTGTGTTACTTTGGTGACAGAGCACCATCCAGACATTATTATTATTATTCATTGTGGAGGGAACAGTTTCGGACATGTGTCTGGAATCTCTTTGCAATTTGCAATGAAAGAAGGACTCCAGAGTAGTTTTTTCCCGTATTGCGCAGAGATAAATGTGGCTGCGTTCTTTTGCATTTGGTCCACAAATGGAGAAAGCAAGGAGCAATCTTAACAAGGCTGGTTGTGCCTTTTTGAGAGATGTTGGTATGTCCTCTTTTCAGAATGAAAACATTGGGCCTCATTAAGAGAACAGCGGTAGCCATGGAGCTATTAGCTCCATGGCTGCCACCGTTCCGGGCTCCATTACTGGGTTCCTGCAATGGTGACTTACCGGGTTACTCTGAGATAGGAGGACCCGGTAAGTCCTCCATGCAGGAACCCTTCCCCATTCCCATTTGAGCCCCGATATGGCTCAATGGGAATGGGGAGGAAGGTTATAATGGGCAGATTACATCGGGCCCATTATTGCCTCCTTCTTCCCCTCGCGGGACCCGGAAAGCACGCCTGGTTTTACAAGGTGTGCGATCCAGGCCCCGCGATGGGAAGCTTGTAATCAGCGCTCCCGGAACGAAGGGGTCCGATGCTTTCCCAGCCCCCTTCAATCCGGGAGCGCCAGGGTCGTAATGAGGCCCATTATGTTTTGTAGTACACACATTATTCGCAGAGATGGAGTACATCTTATGCCAGCAATCAGATTTTTCTGCGAAATATACAAAATGCATTGTGACCTTTTTTGGAATTATAGCAATCCATTTTGCAGTAGATGTTGACCATTTGAAGTTTTTGAAACACAAAAAAACCCACAAAAAAGCTCTTTACAGCGCCACCACTTCCTCCATAGAAAAAGTGCAATGGTTCTGATAGGGCAGTACCCCCAAAAAATTAAATGTCCACGGAATGTCTGTGGACTTCTAAAAAATGCACAGGGCCCTGCAGTATTTATTTTTCACTTCTGTTTTTGAACTGTGAAAGGCAGCTCTGAAAAGAGTTTTTTTTGTGGTTTTTTAAACATGACACACAAGGAAAGGAGGGGAAAGGAGGGTAAGGACGGGACACAAACCACAGAATAAGAAAGGGCAGGTGGAGAGAGGAAGATGTAGGGTGAGCCTTATTAAGGTAGTGGGCAGTCCTTCTCGTGCTCCTTGACCGCAGTCTCGAAAGCACTCCAAAGGTTGTCCCCCCTGCAGAGTACTGCATCGCAGTATATGTACAATATTGTGAACCTCGAAAGGTGAGGGTCAACAGCATCATAAATGGCCTGCGAGGCAGCTGGAGTGATGCACTGTTCCACAGGTATGTCTCTTGTGGTGACAGGAGCGGAAACGGAGGATGCTGCAGAGGAACTCAACCTACTACGTTTATCGCAAGGTACAACAACATTAGGTGTCTCTTCATTGATATAGTACCATAGCTATATCAACCAGGCTTGCCACGACTCGGCACCATGCGGCACTGAGTGCAGATCACCATGTTCGCACAAGCTTTTGGCTTTTCATCAAGAGTGGTAAATAACCACCACACCCAAGACTCACGATGAATGCTATTAGTAAGGACTTCCACTACCTCATCCTCTTCATCCTCTCCATCCTCCTCTCCATCCTCACACCTGTTCCCCCTCTGCAGGCCCTTGGGGAGGTGGTGGTGGAGGGGTTGGGGGTGGTGCTGAGACAGCAGTAGCACCAGCAGCAGCCATGGATGCCATCAGGTTAGCTGAAGCAAAAGCAGCAAGAACAGCAAAAGCAGCAAAAGCAGGTCAATCTGCACTAGTAGAAAGACAGAATGAGGATTAGCTCTGGGTTGTGGCCTTTTATAGGGGTGCAGGTGCGTGCTCCGCAGACACCCGCGTTGTCCGCCTACAGATTGAACACCGAGAAAGGGTTCAAACGTTCCAAAATGTATGTAGATCACAAGGGACATTGTCTGGGACATGTGAAATGGTGAATATTTACTGGAAAATACCTTGGATTGTTCAAAAAATCACTTTTTAAATATTTGGGGGCCCGACAGTGTCCGCAAATAAGGACACATGCTCAGTGTGTGTGCGGTCACATGATGACATCGCGGAAACGTTCGCGAATAGGACTGCTGTCCGTAGGATACCTAATGCGTGAGGTTAGTTGTATGCATGCATGCAGGTTTTCTAAGGACAGTGTTCAGGTCCCCGAACTAATTAAAAGTGCGACACATGTGCGGTGGACAGTTACGGACAGGTGCAATGTTCATAGGACCCAAGGGTGTGGTGCGCATGTGCGTGGGAGTTCTAAGGACACCGCCATTTTAATTACGAACAGTACAAACAGCTATAGTATCCTTAGGACACCCCATTTTGGTTATTTGCGGACAGGCGGACACCTTGTGTGTTCTAAGGACAACACCATTTTAATTACGAAGAGTATGAACAGCTGTAGTGTCCTTAGGACACCCCCATTTTGGTTAATTGCAGACAGGCGGACATCTTGTGTGTTCTAAGGACACCGCCATTTTAATTATGAACTTTGTGAACAGCTATAGGGCCTCATTACGACCCTGGCGCTAATGGGTTAACGGCGCCGTAAAAGGCTGTGGCACCGTTAACTCATTAGCGCCTGATTACGAGGTCCCTTTGCGGGACCCGACCTTAACGGCTGGTCTACACCAGCCGTTAAAGTAGGGACCCGCAAAGGGACCTTGTTGCTAAGTACGGTACCGCAATTTGTGGTACCATACTTAGCGCCTTCCCCATTCCCATTGAGCCCTATGGGGCAAAAATGGGAATGGGGAAGGGCCATGGAGGAAGGGGGAATTACCGCCCCGCCAACCTTGTAATGGGGTATTAATTCCCCCTTTCTCCATGGCAGAGTCGGTAAGTTACCGGCATGGACCATGGTGCTATTAGCACCATGGTTTTCCGCCTGGGTTGTAATGAGGCCCATAGTGTCCTTAGGACACCCCCATTTTGGTTAATTGCGGATATTCCGGACACCCGCACTTTCCACAGACACCCTGACTGCCTTTTTTTTTTTTAAATAAGACACAGGCATATAGTAAGAACACACTTAAAATGTTATTATTGTTTAACAGTAGAAAAATTACGAAAGAGAGGGGGAAGCAGATGCTGAAACAAATACAGGGGCATTAGGGGTTTGGACATGATGTATGGGAGGGGAGGAAGGGATGGAAGTCTCATCATAAAGTTTTTCTTGCTGGGGAGGGTTTGTGCATTGTTGGTTGCGAAATGGAGAGGGGGAACAGGTACATGTGGGACAGTGATATTTAATGTTTTCGTTAATGTTGTCCTCCACAAACTGTTTTATAAGAATGACATTTTTAATTAACATATACATTTTTAGTCCCATTTGTTGCAGTGTATTTTCTAATGTCTCTCTTGGTATATTATTTGTAGTTTCCATATGGTCTGTTAAAAACAAAGTGTTAAGTACACAGAAAGTAATGGTTATTAATTGGCTTGTATAGAGAAATGTTGTGTCTACCATTAGTATCACTGTCTTCACTCATTTCATCTTGTGGGAAATTTTCTTCCAGCCATTCCAAAGTACTGGACATTTCTGTGTAAAAAAAAACAAAACAAATATTAGTTTTAGTGTACCTAATACAGAAAGTTTATAAACATATGAAATAAATGTAGTGTACTTAAAATTTGGTGTTACTGCTGTGTAGGTATGCTCTTGCTTTTTGCTGTGCAGTTTCTGTGAGGTAATTCTGTTGGAGGCATATTTATTTTGTTTTGGTATATTCCATTATATTGCGAACGCTATTTCAGTGGATGGTAGGTGTCTTACATATACAGTTTCAGTGGATGGTAGGTGTCTTACATATACAGTTTCCACTTATTTATTATTAAATGAAATGTATTTATGTGATGCTTTTTGAACATGTTCAGTGTTTTTATTGTATGATACAATAATGTAAGATAGCCCCTGAGATTTTGGATAGTGATGATGGTGACCGCGTCTGTCCCCGGACATGCGAACGGTCCGCGGACAACAAAATCAGTAGCGGGGGAAGAGTGCTCAGTATTTTCTATGTTATATGTATGTAAGCTAAAGGAATCCTAGCAAACATTTATCAAATTTATATTATCTATATCTATATTCAGTAAGAAAACTTTGTTAAAGGGACGTTATCGTTAAGTTGCCCTACTAAAAACCTATGAAATTCAGTGAACAAATCTTGGTTAAATGGAGGTTATGGTTAAGTTGCACTACTAAAAACCTATAAAATTCAGTGAAAACATGTTTATTAAAGGGATGTTATGGTTCCAAGTAAAACTGAAAAACCCTTGAAATTTGCCTGTTATGGTAAACTAAGCAACAATAACTCGCGCCACCACCGTGCACTGCTAAGACTTACACCCAGGACATCAAAGGTGACATCACAAATGTCATTGATGACATCACTGATGACATCACATGTCTGGCTCCCTCTTTTTTTTCCTATACTGACATATCTAGGACAGTAATAGTCAGGAGCTAAAAATTCAAACATTACTATATTTGTAGACTTATACTTCAAATGTGTTCATACAGTGATTCATTTGGGGTTTATTCACAGCATATGAAACAAAACATAGGGGAAAACACATTGGAAACAGCAAAGTAGGGCAGCCAGAATGAAAGAGGGAAAGTGAGAGCAGGAGTCGCAAGGAGAAGGCTCTCAGACGTACTGGCATTCAGCCAGAGATTGCTAGAGACACACCATTCCTGAATCGCATATAGACAATCACGAATTAGCGAGAGAGGAGAGGAAGCTACGCGGAGCCTGAAGGGGAGCTGTGTCATCTACGTAATATTGAAAGTTAGGAGAGAAGGTAGAGATGATATGGGCCAGAGGTGCCAAGTAAAGGTTGAAGAGCCAGGGTGAGAGGTTGGACCCCTGGGGAACACCGCATTTGGAGAAAGGGGTGGAGGACCCCAGTTGGACCAGAAGGAGGTCAACCAGACTAGGGCCTGATCTGTGATGCCCAGGTTGTCACAGAGATGATTGATTAGGATGGTGTGGTTGACCGTGTCGAAAGTAGAGGAAAGATCAAGGAGGATGAGGACATAAGGAAGGCTAAAGTCAAGATTTGAGAGCCAATCTTAACGGGTGTTCATGAGAGCAGTTTCCATGCTTCTGGCTACTCTAAAGCCAGACTGATAATCATGGAGACAACCAGCAGATTTGCTGTGGAGAGTAAGCTAGGAGATGCCCAGCTTTTCCAGGTGTTTGCCCAGGAAAAGAGTGATAGATGTCTGGCGGTAGTTTGCCAGAGAGGAAGGATCAGCAGAAGGCTTCTTCAGGAGGGCATGACAAGGGGGTGATTTAGGGACAGGGGAAGGTTCCCCTGGCAAAAGAGTGATTGCAGAAATTGGCCAAGGCTGGTGCGAGAGTGTTGATGTGGTCCTTGATGGTTCTGGAGGAGCAGGGGAGCATCCGCTTGGACTATACTTTCACAGATTGGACTTGTCTAGAAACATCATCAGGAGTGAACACAGGGAAAGAGGAGAATTTAGGTGGAGTGGGAGAGGCGGCTGGCGAGGGGCAGAGAGAGGTAGAGGGAGAGGAAGAGGAGAGAGAGGACAGTATGTCCTTAGTTTTAGTGGTTATGTGAGAAGCCACTGATATGCAGAGGGCCTGCAAGGGAAAAGCAGAGGTGGAGACTGCAGCAGGATTGGCTATCTCCATGCAGATTGTGAAGAGTTTGGCCATGTTGTTAGAGGCTGCAGAGATGCGGGCTTTGATGTAGGCTCTCTTCTTGGAGAGTCTGTATTGCCTTTGGAGCAGGCGACAGGCCAATTTATCAGAGGATGCAACTGATGCCCTCCACCTCCTCTCGGCCACTCTACACTTGTGTTTAATGGTGGCGAGGTCGGAGTCATGCCAACAGTTGCACTTGTAGGTGGCTTCAAATGGATCTTTATGGCTGGGGCAAGGACATCAAGAGTGTTAGTGATAGAGAGATAGAGTGATGGTGTAGGTGTTCTTGACAAAAATAAAGGGGTTGGGTGGGCACCACAATGTTCCAAAATATTCAAATAATTTTAGATCAATAAATCATGTATATAACAGTTGTAGTGGGAGCAAACCCTGTAGCAGGTTATGAACACAACTAGAAAAGAATTTAGGAGCGGAGTATCTACCGTTCCTGAGTGTGCTCACTGCAAATACTCTTTCCAGAGTATGAATGTATTTAGTTGTTTGCAACTCAATCTTTTGACAATTTCACTCAAAAAAAGTTCAATTAAGGCAAGGTAGAGAGCGATGTGTATACTTTGTAAAAATGAGACTGTGGGTTCGCAACTGGAAACCTGTGCGCTATTGATCACTGATTATGTTAGAGTTACGTTATGCTGGTCACAGTGCAAGCAGCATTACCACCTACGCCAACCAGTCCAC
The DNA here is from genome assembly GCF_040938575.1 of Ambystoma mexicanum. Lineage (NCBI taxonomy): Eukaryota > Metazoa > Chordata > Amphibia > Caudata > Ambystomatidae > Ambystoma > Ambystoma mexicanum. The sequence continues at coordinate 32,140,908 of NC_090924.1, read as the reverse complement.
CCTGGCTGGTATTGAAAACTGATAAGGTAAAGGATGAGGTGGAGATGCGCTTTACACAATTACAATAAGGCACATTGATGATATTTGATGCTTTAATTGAATCAAGAACAGCCGACAAATGTTTCGACACAAAGGTCGTCCTCAAGGCTGAAAAGTTATTATAAAATAATGAACACAAAACCAAAGGCAGGTTGTGAAGTACACCAAACCAAATTAGCTGTAGAAATAGACATCAAAAATTTCAAGACCAAAATTAGAAATTAGACGCAAATGCACATCCAAAATAATATAACAAGCATTGTAAACAGTAATAAACACATAAAAGGGGAAAGAAAATGTATCCAGGCAATACAGTTTGCATTAAACATGAGAAAACGATTGTATCACATGTGTACAGAAAGGACTAGTAAATATTAAGTATTGTTGGAACATAATAGAACAACAAAATGTGTATGTAAGAAAACATTAGCATACCATGTACCACGTTGGTAGGGTAGAACAAAGGAAGCAAAGGGGGTTGCAATGATGTAGGAAAAATGAAGCAAAAAATATACGATGAGTAATAATATATAAAGTAATGTATCCTCCAGATATCATCTCATATGATTGGAGCTTGTGATAGCTGTGTAACATGCAGATAGATGTCGCTTAGTCGAGCCGGCAGCCCCGTTCAGCTGTCACTTGAGACTCCACTACGGTCATTGATGGAGGTAAGCGTATACGCAGCAGAGATAGGAAAGTATATAGAATATAGATAGGGCGCTAACATGAACTAATGGAACTATGTAACTTCCACAGATCAGACATCCAGACGGATTCAGTTTCTGGTAAGGCAACTAATTTTCTTGTGATCTAACCAACCAGTGTTACATTGATGTTTGGGTGTAGGTGTTCTTCCCATGAATAACTCTGGATATTGATGTCATCAATACAAGCCCCACAAAAAGAGGAATATGGGTGTACAACTTTGTCCATTAACCATTGAAATGGGGCCAGGGCCCCGTTAAGGCCAAAAGGTAATATTTTGGGCTGGTACAGCCCAAGAGGAATCAAAAAAGCAGTTTTTTCCTTGCCCTCTGGATTAGTCAGATCGATCGTGGAAAGGAAAACGGCAGTTCCAAATCAATTGATCGGATCTCCTATCCTTGGCATAGGATAATGTAAGAATTGGGGCAACATGTACACATTTCTGAAATCAATACAGAATTTGCAGGAACAATCTGGCTTGGCCACCAGCACAATCGGCGAGGACTTAGGACTCTGAGATGGTTTGATGATGTCAGAGCTTAACATATTTTCCAAATCCTTTATAACTACTTCCTTTATTGTGTCAGAGATCCGATAAGATTTGAATTGGACCACCTTTCCTGGGAGTGTACGAATGTAGGGAAAGACCTCTTTTACTCTCCCAGGTTCCTCTCTAAATACATCTATAAATTGTTCTAACAGATCTTGCAGATCTTGTTTTTGGTTTTATAGTAAATGGGAAGGAATTAAAGTATGACCATCTGTCCCTTCTGCCAAGGGACTAGTCAATATCATAGATGTTTTCTCTACTGGATCCTCTTTCCACTCCTTAAGAAGGTGTATATGATATAGATGAGTTTCACTTCTCCTGTCTCATTGGAATATTCGTTAGTTACATGGTCCACTCTGTTTAAGTATTTCGTATGGTCCATGCCATTTGGATAACATCTTATTTTCAGATGTTGGCAAAAGAAAATGGACCATTTGCCCAACAGAGAAAAACCTAAGCACAGCTCTTTTATCATGAGAAGTGTTTTGGCTGCCTTGAGTTTTAGTCAGATGGCTTGGTACTAGTTCCCTCACGGTGGCCATGTGTACTTTTAGTGTCTTAATAAACCATTCCAGAAAGCCGTTGGTTTGCAGATGGTAAACAGAGGTCCTAACGGTCCTGATATGTAATATCTCTGTCTCCTCTGTCATCAACCAATTCATAAAAGTGGTCCCTTGATCTGTTACGATCTCTTTCGGGACACCGACTCTCGAGAAAAATTTAATGAGATGCTTCAAAATCTGTTCGACGTGGTGTTATGCAAGGGAAAGACCTCTGGGTATCGAGTAGCATAATCCACTATGACCATTTTATGGTGATTTCCCAACCTAGATGTTTCCATGGATCCCTCTATGGCCTTTCCTATGTGTGAAAAATGTATATCAATGATAGGCAAAGGTTGGAGTGGAGTGATAGGAGGCACTTTGGTGCTAGCTTTTTTACATAAAGCACAGGTGACAACATTTTTTTCCATCTGCATAGATTTCTTGCCAATAAAAGCGGCTAATAATTTGCCCCAGGGTTTTAGCTGTTCCTAAGTGTCCGCCTGTTAAATGGGAGTGAGCAAACTCAAGTACCATATTTTATGGCTTTTGGGTAACATGATTTGTGACCTATGAATACCATAAGGGCCAATATTGCCTTGATAAATTAGCCCATATTTAAGCAGAAGAATGGTCCCCCTTCAAATCATCCCACTTCCTCTGACACTATGTGTTGGAAAGAATCTGCCACAAGGGGGTCATTCCTTTGAGCAAAGGCCAAGTCGTACATGGCCTACACCTCTTCCACTAGGGTTTGGGGTTTTGTAGACCCAGATGTTGATGGGGAATCTATAAACGATTCCCCAAAATCCTTTCCTGTGGTTTCAGTGTCATTCACTTCTTTAACTTCTTCCAGTTTGGGAAATAAAGCTCTTTCCAAGATTCCCTGCATGATTTTCTCTCCCTTCTTGACTTGATAGGCCTCTTTGACACTGTCTTGGAGTAAGATCTTTATGTCCCCACTGTAATCGGAGTTGATGACCGGCTAGTACGTCTAGGCCATACCATTAAGCTAGAACAGATTTAGAGGCTAACTTAATATAGGTACTGGGAGGGAGCACTAAAAGCAGATCTGTGGATATTAACATTATTTCCTGGGTGGTATCAATTCCTCCTTACTGCTGCAAAGGTAAAACCCAATAAATGTTTCTATAGATACTGATGGATTGGTGGCTCATTTGCTAAGCTTCTCGAACCCCAGTTTGTATCAACTGTACCCGATCCCACTCTGACACCATGTGTGAGGTGCCAGGAATGAGGCACGGACAGAGAGGAGACATGTTTGTGGTTAGAAACTTTTATTTAAAATAAATGGGGTCAAAAAACACCTCACTATGCCTATTCTGGGAGGAATTTCCCTACCTCAAATAAAAACAAATGGGTCTCTCCAGTTGGCCTCATCACGACCTCGGCGGTAACCCTTAAATCCGGCAGTAGCGCTATTACCGCCGGATTTAAGGGTCCGCCGAATCAGGGCCTCGGCGGATTTCAACCCAGCTCTGAGCTGGTGTGAAATCCGCCGAGAATTCGCGCTATTACCCCCGGCGGGAAATCCGCCGGCGGTAAGAGCACACATTTTCCCCATTGAGCCCAATGGGGAATGCGGCATTCCCGAATGGGCTCAATGGGAAATGGGGATTTACTTTACCATCGAACTCGTGATCTGGCGCTATTAGCGCCAGGGAGTTCGGCGGTAGGGCTAATAACGCCCGCGCTAATAGCGTTACCGTTACCGCCCAAGTCATGATGAGGCCCAGTGTCAAGCTGTCCAAACAAAAAAACAAAAGTATGTCCTGTGTCCATAAGTCTATTCTGGCCCTCATACTCTAAATAAACTACAAAGTACAAAGGGCACTGTCTCTTATTATTTACAAGTGCTCAAATGTTCAGGTTCAATGCAAAAGTTTAAATCCAACCAAAAGGGTTCCAATGACCAATGATCCCAGTTCCAGGTAACAGCTTCCTTTGCCAGTTTCCTTGTGTCAATCTTACCAATTCAAAAACAATAATCAAGTTCCAAGAGGATTACTTTTTCCCCTTGGGGTATTCACCTTCTTGGAGCATCAAGTCCCTTCTCCGGGCTTTCTCTTCCTAGCAGTATATCTCTTCCTAAGGACTCTCCTTTCTTCTGGCCTTGATTTCAACAGCTACTGATTTCAAGGCCATCGCCCTCCTTGAGGTTCTTTATCATTATTGTCTATATTTGTCATTACATGGTATACTCTCCTGCCAAGATTTCCTACACAATTGCTTAACTCTTACTTCAAATGGTGTATCTCCCTAGCAGGACTTTGCTACACAAACTGTGACAGGTATACTTACCAGCCAGGGATTTACTATACTTGGTATAGTTTTCTGCCAGGACTTCATTATACAAATGCTTAACTTCACCTGGTATACTTACATAAATGCTTAACTTCAGCTTGTATACTTCTCTGCCAGTACTTTATTACACAAATCATTCTTTCTTTCATGCTGGTGTTTAATAACCCTGAACTGAATAACCTCAGCCCTTTAAGATGAGTAGCAAGTACCCTGGAGATGGATGGGGATGAGGATTTTATTCATACATCAGTAATCAAAATGACTCAGGTAGTTAGCAAAAAGGATAAATGTTTTATTATCAAGTATCTAAAACAGGGATTACAACGAACATCAACTAATTCACTTGATCCTCTTACTCAACTAGTTTCATAAAAAACAGAGCTTATATATCAAAAACTTGTCATCATTGACGTTGACCTACGTTTCTACCAACGCCATCCTACGTGGCAAACTACAAAAATCTACCAGTAACTGTGATAGACTCTTAGTGAACAACTTAGTGTATGATCTATACTACCCTAAAAAGTATGAGTATGTGACTAGTTACTTATCATCAGGTGAGGAAACTAAGCCCTCCCTCTAAAATGACCACTATGAATGTCACTAAATACACAATGTCCCATTGGCTACACAAACTATAGGACCCTTAATTACGTGGTCCCCTTTGTTGGCACTCTAACCTTTGTCAGTACTTTTCCACCCATGTCTAGCAGCACACAGGCTGGCCATTCAGGTGCTGGTGAGCTTTTCTTAACCATAGCTTCCCACCAATTAGCATATCAATCCATCATCACTCTGCTGGCAATTAGGCTTTGAAGCTCAGACTTGAGTTTGTTCTGTACTGTGGAGAATTCAGGGAGTGAAGGCACGCTCTGCCCTCATGAATAGGTATGAGCATCTTGCTCGTCCAACTTCATCCTTCCACGTGACTGAAGACCATGATTTCGAGCTTTCATTGTCTTTAAAATATTATTTTTTAATAGACCTCTGACGTCTTCCTTGTTTGTTCATGTCTTTTGAACAGGAGTTTTGTTCTTTCCCATGATTTGTATCCAATGTCAGTTAACTCCAGTCTGATAAGAACTTGGCTTCTTGACTTGGCTTCATGGCTCATTCAAACTTGCCTTTTCGAGTTTCACTTTGTTATTTCAATTTCTGTTAGCTGTGACACACTAGAACTACAATACGTAGTGGAAACCTCCATCCTTCACTTGTTCATATACATATATATATACATTGGCGCTTGCTGCAATTTATTCACTATGAAGCTAGTCTCTGGATTACTTTGGCTGCTTGCGTTTCTTTTGCATCTGTACACGTGTAAACTGACTTGATATCTTCATCCATTTTGTAGCATAAGCTTCTTCACCTTGATCCCAAGATGTCAATTATCTTTAATGCTTTCTTGATGCCTTATAGAATATTTGCATTATCTAGCCTCTGCATCTTTTCTAAGCACATCAGCTCAGATCTGTGTGACATCATCACTCATATTTTCCATTAATTTGCTCTGCTTCTTCTGGGATTTCATTCAAATGGCCATCATATTTTCTTGTATGCAGGTATAGATTTCTCAATGGGAACCTTGCCTACATGATTCTCCTAGGTATCAGTATTCCCACTGGTAATGGACGGTTTTCGCCATCAGACTCCCAACATATAGTTAATATGGGTGAGGTGGTTGAGGTGGGCTTACTTGGCTCCTACTCTACACTCCCCACTCTGGGCAATTTATTGACCACTCTCTCATCATCCTTCACATCCAGACATCTTGATCTGAAGAAGAGCTTCCTTGGGACTCATCTTTATGACTCCATTCAGGCATCCTGCCGATTTCAGATGCTCATCATTGTTCCATGTCATGAGCCTGCACTGTCCACTTGGACTGCAATAGATCCATCTTCCCACATACTTCTTATGATTCTTTGGAAACAGAAACGTCATCCCCTCAGGTGCATGGATACTGGCGTTCACAAAGTCTCTAATGTCTTCATCTGTCAAGTCTTTGGCCTTCCATCCTGGTTCAACAATGATCATAATCTTTATCCCTGTGGCTTTTTTGGCTGTTTTCTTGCATTGGGAGATTATTATCTTGATCACACAGAATCCAAGCAATATCATTAGTATCAGAGCTCCAAGGAACTTATACATGTCTGCCATCCATTGTGGAACCCAAGAGAAGAGTGATCCAAACCAGCTGTCATCAATAATATCTTCTACTTCATTGATCATCTGGCCGTGGAGCTTTGTCAGCATACCTATGGCCTCCATCAAGGTTCGATTCTTGTCATCATGAGAAGGTATGAATGTGCAGCATGATTCTCCGATTTTTGCAGAAACACCTCCATTCATTGCTATGATCATGTCCTTGACATATCTGTTCTGGAGAGTCATCAGTCATATGGCTCTCATCTCTTCTGATTGCCTTTGTTTCCTTTATGGTTGTATTAATTGTCTGTAGCAATTCCCATCTTTTAATCTGCAGCCATTTGGTATTTGGTCCAACCTGGACACTCGGCATGAAGATCAACAAAAACACTGAAGCTGTCTGGCTAAATAGTCTGTGCTCATAGGGAATAGCATCAACTTCTTCTATAGCTTTTGCTAAGAAATAGTCTCTCTTGCTTCATTGTTCTTATCAGCTCCACAGATCTCTTCTTTCTCAGGTGAGCATCTGCTTTTGGAAAACTGTCAAGGTTTAAGTCACTTTTCGGAATCACTAATGCTGGAACATGAACATTCACTAATGAGCATTGACCTCACCAATCCTTGGGTAGCCTCATACATGCTCTGGATCCACAAGCTCAACAGTGATCCATGATTCAACTATCATTCCTGGTACATCAAATATTCAACCACAGTTCGGATTCCCTTCAACGTTTCTTGTGCCATTATTTCTGAAGCACATTATTTCTGTAAGGGTGCTCCCCTGTCTTCGAACCAGGTCAGTATTTTTGCAAGTCTTGGCCATAGAGGTTTGCAGCCATTCTGTACTATGTCAATGGCTGGTTTATAACATAAAACCAATGACCACCCAGGCTCTGCAGATCACCACTCCTTCTTCCCATCCATCTGGTTATAGTACTGGTCTCCAAATCTGCATTTGGCCTCTCTTCTTCCATCTACAAATTTCTTCTGCAGATTTTCCCTGACTGTGAAGTTTTTTGTTTATTTCCCAGCTGATCCCAGCTCCTTTTACTTCAGGCTTCTTGTACATGATCAAATGATTCTCAGTGTGTTCTCTGTTTCTTGTCTTAGAATCTTGCACGTAATCATCTTCATCTGGATCTGCCATTCAGTTGCCCATTTCAGATAGGCATCTCAGCCCATAAATTGGCCTCTTGTTCGTCAAAGTGCTATGTGGGAAAGACAATGGGCCTCATTACAAGTTTGCCCTCAATAAAGCTGCATTTTTATGAACAGAAAGCAAGCATAAAGAACACAGAGGTATGAGAACGTGCAGCATCGATTTTTTACACAACATGGACATCTCTCTGGATCTGGCATGATGATATTGATGCTAATGCTGCCCATTTTTATTGTCTAAGGTTAATATGGCAACATTATGTACTGTTTCTGGAATCTGCTGATCTCAATCGATACATTTCTTTGATCAGTTGACTGCTCACTGGACGATGAACAAGAATTCCCAGTGGATCCCACGAATTGGCCTGTCACCAGACAACATGATGATTTTCTTTCAGCATGAGACAAGAGTTCATTTTAGCCAGTAATCCCTTGATATGTCCCTCTGAGGAAAGCCTCACTCTGATCTCAGAGTTCTCACAGAATAAGTATTTACTTGTACTATAATGGCCCTCATTCTGAGTATGGTAGTAGTCATGGCGCCATGACTGCCTCCCATACCGGTACCGACTCTGGTTTGGTTCAATGGGGACTTACCGGTCCATTCCAACCTTGGAGGGACCGGTAACTCCCCATTTACCAAACCATTCCCCATTCCCATTGAGCCCGATAGGGCTCAATGGGAATGGGGAGGGCACAAATAATGGGCTGACGTATGCCAAGCCGGTTATTTGCGCCCAGGTCCCTAAACGGGTCCCGTCCTTAACACCTGGTCAGACCAGGCATTAAGGAAGGGACCTCGTAGTAGGGCGGTAAGGGATTACCGGCACCGGTCTCCTTACCGATGCCCAGTATCCCTTACCGCCCTACTCGGAATGAGGGCCAATGTCTCTCAAAATCTCATTCAATGCTGCATTATTTCTCAGGTCACTTAAGAAAGTTTGGACATCTGTGTGTCTATTAAGAAGCTGTGGGCATTCTTCAATCAGGTAGAAAATCTAGACTGACCAGTCTGTGTGTGTTATCAGCTGATAGGGGCATTTTCACTTTCCCCACTGTATTCAGCAAGCTGCAGAACTTGCTTGATAATCCCTGTGAGCAATCTCCTTACGATCGGACCATTCCTAGGATCTTTCAGGAAAACGTGAATGCTAGGAGTTCTCCCAACAATTGCAGTACATGTGCGCAACACAAAAAGAAAAACTTCAAATATGATCTGTGAAACATTGTCATTGGGTACCACCATGGGCAAATCCAAACAGGAACTCAGTGAGAAATGAATCAGGGTACTGTACTCTCTTACAGTTGTCGAAAACGAAATCAAGATCTGGCATAGTTTTCTTCTATTCAAGGCTTAAACATGGTGCTGTCCAATGACACAAACTCCTGTGGCTCAAGAATAAATATCTTCCCATGACTCTTTCTCGAAATGTATGTATGTATGTATGTATTTAATTTTTGTATAGCGCCGGTAGCCCACGGGCATCAGGGCGCTTGTACATAAAACACTGATACTGCGTGACGGACGACAAATACGAATAGCTACTGCCTTATGAGTACCCCTGAAAAATAGCCATCACCCGAATTCTCATCTAAAGCGGTGTGTCTTCAGCAGCTTCCTAAACGCGGAGTGATTAACTTCCGACCTCAGGGATTCGGGGACGCTATTCCACAATTTAGGAGTCAGCACAAGGAAAGATCTGCCCAGCCCGGTTTTTAACTTGAACTTGGGCACAATCAGGAGGCATTTTCCCCGCGAGCATAGATTTCTACTGGGATTGTAGGGCACTAGACTCGTTTTCAAGTAGGCAGGCGCTGTGCCAAATAGACACTTGTGTACCAGGCAGAGAGCCTTGAACTTCATGCGTTCTTCTACTCTAATCCAGTGCAGAGAAAGCCTCTCTTCAGTAACATGGTCTTTCCTCTTCAGATTTTTCACTAACCTAACCGCGTTGTTCTGGATCACCTGACAGCTGGATAGATCCTTGGATGAGGCCCCCAACAGCAGGGCATTCCCGTAGTCGAGCCGTGAGAGGATAATGGCTCTGGCTATCGTTGCCCTATTTCCCTCGTTAAGCAGTGGCTTAATGGCTTTCATTAGCCTGAGATAGTACGCTGTGTTTTTTTGGAGGAAACTGGTCCGGTCATGAGAGTCGACCACAGAGTTGACCATCATACCCAGAGTCTTCACCTTGGGGACCACCTGAATAGTGGCATTCTTAATTTGGAATGAGTTGGACTCTGCCCCCAGTTTTTCCAGCTGACGACTGGAGCTAAACAGCATCAGTTTGGTTTTTGAGTTGTCCAGTTTGCCTGCATCCAGTCGTCTATTATCTTGTAAACCCTAGTGATCACTTCCCTGTCCGTGGCATGATTCCTGCCCCCCAACTCCAATATGAGTTGGTTGTCGTCTGCGTAATTTGTAAACGACACTCCGGCTTTCACCAGTAGGCAACACAATGTGCGCATATATATGTTAAACAGCATTGTTGATAAGCTGGCCCCTTGAGGCACTCCGAGTAGGATGTCACATGGGTCGGAGAAACTGCTACCCCAGTGTACTCTCGCTTGGCGGTTGGAAAGAAAGGACAGGAGCCAGTCAATAGCTCCCTCCGAGCAACCAACATTCTCTCTAAGCACCTTGATGAGAAGGTGGTGATCCACCAAATCAAATGCGGCACTAAGGTCTAAGAGCATCACATCCCCAACTTGTTTTCGTCCAACAAAGTAAGCATCTGATTCTGCAAATCCAGCATGGCTGTTTCAGTGCTGTGGGATGCTCTGAAGCCAGATTGTTGCTGGTGCAGAATCTCCTGGTTCTCTACAAAGTATTGGAGTTGCTGTGTTGCTACCTTATCTAACAGTTTGAGAACAAAGTTTGAGTTGGTTATGGGATGAAGGTTTGCGGGATCTTTAGGGTCTAGACCCGCTTTTTTAACAAGTGGGGTGATAGTGACTTTCTTCAGATCTTTAGGCACCATGCCCTCTTGAAACGAAGCATTCACTATTCTCCGGAGGATGGGAGCAAAAATATCTTTGTGTTGGAGAATGATACCAGGAGGCAGGATATTTTCTGCGCAAGTGGTAGGTTTCATGCTATTCAGCACCTCTAACATATCTGCCTCTGAGATGGGGTCGAATTTAAAGAGCTGTTCTCTGGCAGATACCATCACTTCAATGGGGCAGGTCTCCTGTTTAGAAGAAGTTATGGCCTTGATAATGTTTTGTCTCACCATTTCCGTTTTGGCTTGAAATGCATTAAGCCCCGTATTACAGTCCTCCTCAGATGGCGTAAATGGGGGGTAAGAGATGCAGGTTTTTCTATGCTCTTCAAGATGTTGAAGAGTTTGCTTGTGTTATTGTCAGCAAGCTCGATTTCCGCGTTGAAGAAGTTAGCCTTAGCTGACTTGATTTTGTCTTTATATTCCATATCCTTCCTTTTCCAGCTCGCTTTACTATCTGCCGATTTATCTGTGATCCATTTTCTTTCCAAAGTCCGTTTTTCCTTCTTCAATAAAAGAAGCTCTGGTGTATACCATTTTTGGCTGTTGCTATTTCTCCTAGTTAGCTTAGTGGTAAGCGGTGCCACGGATTCTACTAACACGGATTTTATTATATTTATCTAGCAATTCGACACATGAGTCGTGATCCTGAAAGGAGCACAGAATTTTGTCCAAGCAAGGCTTGAGCTGAAGATCATTTAAATTTTTAAAGTTTCTGATTGCTACCTTAATGTGAGGGTTATGCTTATGTGCATAACAGGGCAGTTTTAGGTTAGCCAATATCAGATGATGGTCACTCCAAATGCAGGGAGTGGTGATACAGTTTTGTAATGAAATGTTGTGACCACACAGCCAGTCTAACTGGTTTCCCTGAGGGGTAGTGGGATCTTTATTAAGAACTATAAAGTCAAGGTTATTCAAAGCTTTTTCCAGCGCTATAGCCCCTTTGTCCTTCTTATTGCCTCGCCAGAAGTTCAAGTCTCCCATAACGACCGTTGACACGTTAACGGATCTCAAAGTGTTTAAGTGAGAGCAAAGTTCCAGTGAGAAGTCTGAGACCAAAGACGGTGGTCTGTAGATAGTTATCAAGTTAAGGCAATTGTTGGGTGAAAAATTCAATTTGAGGTGTAGGGCTTCGTACCCGCTGAGTCCTACAGATACCTTGAAAAGTTTAAGGCTGTTCTTGGCAATAATTGCTACCCCACCTCCCCTTCCCTGCACTCTGTTGTCGTAGTAAATGGTGTAGTTTTCTGGAATGGCCTGCTCACATGTAGGCCCCACTGGGTCTTTGAGCCAGGTTTCTGTTATACAGAGTATATCAAAATTATTGGAGGATATCATGTCTTTGATGTTGATAGCGTGTTTGGTTAGGGAGCGTGTATTGAGAAGACAAATATTCAGGCACATCCACTTCTCCATACCATCCCTGAAATTATCAACAGACGAATTCTCCTCCCCCTCATGGCTAGTGGCCTCCTCCCCCTCCCTCAGGCTCGCTTGCGTTTCTGCAATTGGCGCCTGCATGTCTCTCGCCCCTGCTTACCTAGACACAAAGGCACCGAGTGATCCCAGGAGACCCGTGGGACGGGGAGAGGCAGATAAAGGTCCCGACTCAGAGTTGCACCAAACGCCAACACGTCCGGCCACGGACAGGCACAGACCGGTTTGCCCCCTTCGCGCCGGCGCGTTTGTGCCGGGTTTAAACTAATGAGGTAGCCGCAAACTACAAGGCTGCTGGGAAGTGTAGTTCCACTACCCAGACAGCACGAGTAGGGAAACAGTCAAATTGCAGTCAAACTGCGCAGACAATAAAACAAGGTACTAGCACGTTATCGGCTAAGCACAACTAATAATGTTACATATGAATTGTGATATGTTTCAGTTTCAGTTCAAGTTTCAGTTCAATGACTGAAAAGAGTGTTCGAAATAAGCCACAGTCCAATAAACTCTTTTGTCTTTACTCGACAACTTCTGTGTCCTTCTTCCTCATCATAGACCTAATCTGCACATGCTGAGGTTCTGCCCCGATGCTTGCTTCCGAAGGTTGCAAGGTTAAAGGGGTCTCTGCAGCATAGATCTTTACGTCTCTCAGAAAAGTCCAAGCATATCTGCCATGTGCTTTGACTGCAGACGGCGTGACGTCCTCTACAATAAAAGGACCGTTGAAGCAGGGCTCCTCCCACTTCTTCCTCGTAAATTTGTGGATTAGGACTGCATCTCCGGAGAACACTTTATGAATATAAAGTTCTTGAAATCCACTTGTTGATGCATCTCTTTCTGTGTTCTGTACTGCCCCACACCCTTTTTGCCGTAGCTGATCAGAAATGACAGAGATACTTGAAGTCATACAAGTAAGGAAGTCACGTAACTCCATTCCTAGCAGTTTTGACGTTGGCTGGACATCATTTCTAACTCTGGATGGAGGTGTGAGGGGTGTCCTCATTCGCCTCCTTGTCACTATTTCATGGTGGGTAAGATGGTGGTCCAAACCTGGTTGGTTCCTCAATGCATCTAATGCCCGTGGTAGGCAATGCAACCACCCTTTCTTCAAGGTAAGCGTCAACTTGGCTATTCTTTCTTTAAGTAAGCCATTGAGCCTCTCAGAGATCCCATTTCCTTGTGGATGATAAGTCAAAGAAAACGTGTGCTTTATACCAAGCAACAGACCTGAGCAGTACTGTAAGAAACAGTAGTTTAGTGTGAATACATACGTTTAGTTGACACTAGTTCTCTATTCCTAAACCCCATAAAGGAACAATAATTGGTTTTTGTTTTCCTTAGTTTGGGGTCTCTTGGCGAACACATATGTGGATTTTCAGAACCAAAACAGGTTGAAAACTAAGTAATGTAAAAACCAAAATAGGGTGAAAACCAAGTAATGTTATAATATCCCTCTGCCACAGGAATAGAATTTACTTTTTGTGTTATTCATAGTTTTTGTCCAAATGAAAACTTTGTCTCATTGGATCTTCTTGTCAAAAATGTTTGTATGGTCTTTTTGTTTTACTTGTACTTAACCTTTTATTGCTTTCTATGGCGCATGATTAATTCAAATGCTGACACTCTGATCGAAAGATTATATTCAAATTAATGTATCTTTTGAGAAATAATAATTTTTGTGTAAAATGTCACTGAAGTCTTTGCACCAAAAGTTGTTTTATGTTTTCTATTAAAATAATGAGAATTATAGCCACGACTCTGGTCAATATTTAAGTGTTAAATGTATAGCAATGATGATATGACCACTTGCTAACCAGAGGTAAATCACATAGAGCCAGAGTCAATTAGGATACTCTTTAGAATCAGCAAATAGTAGACCTAAGTGAGAGTGATCTCTCAAGGGAAACCTTGTGCTAGACCTGTTGACTAGTCTGTGGCCTTTTTTCTTGTATGCTACAGTGTTGTATATCAGCTTGTTTGCGTTTTGAGGTTTGAAAAAGTGAGGTGAGTATTGGTAATTGGTATACCACATCACCTGTATTTTACAACCTGTGGGGTCATTATTTTTTGCTTTTTGTTATACCAAGCAACAAGCTAATCTGTTCAAAGATTTGATTCACAAAATGAGTAGTGAATTTTTGACAAACGATGCAATTCACTACATAGAATGCAACGTGTACTAACAAATTTGGTACAAACCGCTCCTCTGCAATAGTTGCAGCAAGCTTTTCTCTAGTTGTAAGCACAGGGTAGTGTAGCTGTTCCAGCGTCACTTTTAATAAGGCTACAGGCATTAGTGGTTTACCAGTGCTGTCTTGTCGCCATAATGTTTCAGAGGGGTTTAAAGAACACTCTCTTCGCGTCCATAGATCCGTCTCATCTTGAGGTGCTTCCCCATGGTCCTCTATTCGTTGTGTCTTCAAGAAATTACTATAGGATTCAGACACACCCATCATTACCACAATTTTTTCATTTACATTAGGCATATCAAATGACACAATGATTTCTGAGCATGCAACGCGTTTGGCTTCATCGTCTGCTGTTTGATTTACACACAAGAAAAAGTCTCTCTTTTTAGTGTGAGCTGTGCAATTAACGAGAGTTATAGTGCATTAATAAGCCTGTCCAATAAAGCCGCATGCTGCACTGGAGTGCCATCTGCTCGGAGGTTGCCCCTCCTTTTCCAATGTGCTAATCCTGAGTGTACCGTCGAAGTCACATAGGCAGCTCAAGAAGTCAGCAGGTATGGAGTCAAAATCGTGGTCAGAAATTCAGCTGACCATCACACATTATTGCATACTCTTGTAAGAAAAGAATCGCAAAAAAGATGATATCAGGAAAGGCAAAGAGGTAATGTTAGTGCACTGTACACTGTTATTTCCTGGTCTGCATCATTCTCGAGCGTGACTATCAGCACCCCTAACTGTGCAGCCTATGCTGACTAGTGAGGCGGTAGTCGTGCACTTATCAATGTTTAAGACTGCCCATTGGCTGTGCGTTTGACCACAGCGGTACCTGTATAGCTATGCCTATCATCTTGATTGATCCTTGAAGAACTGTCAATACAAACTATTTCTCCCCCTGCCGAAGCATTTTCTTTTATCCTAGCGATTCATCATAGAACTCTTCATAGTTCGAACAGTCATGCGCATGCTCAAACTCTGCCAGTGGTTCAGCTACAAAAATGGCAGGATTCACTAGTTTGCATAGAACTATTTTAATCGCTGGATTCAATATGATTATCTCGTAGGCAGAAGCCCTTTGAGAAGTCAACATCCCTTTCGGTTTCCCCAAGATGGCAAATAATGCATGCTCAAAAAACAACATCATAGAGCATCCCGTCACAATACTTGCAGCATTCTCAATGGGGAACGAGGCGACTGCCAAAGATTGTTTGCACAAAAAAATGACCCCTCATTACTGGGTCCAAATTCCCATTGTAATATGCAAGGGGCTTGTACCCCAATATGGTTCTCTGTGTGACGACTGCTGTCTTAACGGTACCATCCGTATGCGAGAATAAAAATAATTCCTCAGCATAATTAGGAATCCCCAAAACTGGAGCTGTACAAATTTCAATTCATCAAACCCTTTTTTCCTTCATGTGAAATCAACTGACCTATATACAACACTTCTTGTTGACAATAATGTAACTTCTCCTTGTCAACTTTATATCCTTTATCAGCAAGTGTAATAATCAACTGAATAAAATCACTTCTGTAGTCTTCCTCTGAAGTGCTGCAAACTAAAATGTCATCTATGTATTGCAACACAACACTTTCCACTTTTCCATCCTGTCCACCCCAGACACTCAGGAGCCAGAGGAGGGCTTCAGCACTGAAGCCCACCAAAGGCCAACAAACAAAGGGACCAAACCTGGTTTGGCATGCAGAGTTGAAAACAAGAAGGACCTTTTCTAAAAGAAACGGCGACAGATGGGTACTTGGGCGCCGTATTGAAAAACATGGTTGACCCGATTTTTAGCTACCAACTACCAGTAGTTGACAGTAGTCAGTCTCAGATAAGGTAGTTAAACCTTGGGGAGTCTGAAAGACACCCCTGTGCCACTGCACTAAAGGTGCTGTGTGACACACAAGAAAAAGATGATGCCTATGGAGTTGTTTTAAAACTCCATAACCAAAGAACACAAAAGTAAAACACACATCAAAATACATGAAAGAGTGGGTAAACAGGCTCACACTCTTTCCAGGTAAAAACTTTAATCCTAGAAATCCAGCAAAGTTGCTGGGGGTCTCAAAAGGTAAGGGAAATTAGCACATTCTTGAGAATTCTCCCTAACACTCGTCCCCCCTAGATTAAGGGACAGGAGGATTTAATCCACTCCTGGATGAATCTCCTTACTCCAGTCAGTCAAACATCCTGGAGAGACCATCAGCATTTTGGTGGTGACACCTA
This sequence comes from Ambystoma mexicanum, assembly GCF_040938575.1. NCBI lineage: Eukaryota > Metazoa > Chordata > Amphibia > Caudata > Ambystomatidae > Ambystoma > Ambystoma mexicanum. The sequence goes on along the minus strand of NC_090924.1, from coordinate 32,124,580 downwards.
GACCTGTGTTCAATGGTAAAATCAAACCCTTGCAGGCTGATTGACCATCTCAGTTATTTAGGGTTTTCCCTTTCATTTGCATCAACCATATCAAGGGTTGGTGGTCAGTCTGAATCACAAAAGTAGATCCATACAAGTATGGTCTAAACATCTTCAGTGACCACACAATAGCAAATCACTCATGTTCAATGGTTGCCCACCTTGTCTCAGGTTCCTTCAGTTTCCTGCTGATGAAGCAAATGGGGTGCTCCCTACCTTTCTCGTCCAGCTGACTCAGAACTGCACCTATACCTGTATCTGAAGCATCTCTCTGCACAATGAAGGTTTGGTTGTAGTCAGGAACTCTTAAGACTGGAGCTTGACAAAGGGCTTTCTTTAGGCCTTCAAATGCTTGAGTGCACTCCTCATTCCTCCAGACCTTTATAGGGAATTTGGGAGAGAAGACCAATTCAAGGGAGAAGCTATGGCCCCATAGTTCTCTATGAAGTTCCTATAGTAACCAGTGAGATCTAGGAAGGCTATCATCTGGGTTTGAGTAGTAGGAGTGGCCCAGTTTTGTACAGTGTGTACTTTGCTAGCAGTGGCCTGATTTCACCTCCTCCTACCTCATGTCCAAGGTAGACCACTTTACTCTGATCAATTTGACACTTACTCACCTTTATGGTCAGATGGGCCATAAGCTAAGTGGTCAACATGTTCTTTCCAAGTAGGGCTGAACACTGCAGAAGTCCTCCATCCCATTCAGAACCTGGTTAACCATCCTTTGGAATGTTGCAGGTACATTGTTTAGTCCAAAAGGCATTACCTTAAACTGGTAGAGGCCTGCTGGGGTTGAGAATGCAGTTTTCTCCTTGGCATGGTCTGTCAGTGCTATTTGCCAGTAGCCTGAAGTGAGATCAAATGTACTAAGGTACTTGGCTGAACCAAGTTTCTCCACCAGATCATCTGTCCTTGGTAAAGGGGGGGGGGCATCAGTCTTTGTGACTGCATTAAGACCTCCATAGTCCACATATCATCTGAACTCCTTGGATCCTGCCTTTGGCACTAGTACAACTGCACTAGACCATGGACTGGTAGAGGGCTCTATTACCCCGAGATCAAGCATCTTGTTGACCTCCTCCTTTATGTGGGTTCTTACATGATCTGACATCCTGTAACCTCTTCTTTTGACAGATAAACAGTCACCAGGGTGAATTCCATGCTGGTCCCAAGGGGTCAATCCTGGTGATAGTGAAAACAGGGAGGTAAACTGATTTAACATAAACTTGCACTGCTCCTGTTGTTCAGGCATCAAATTAGAAGAGAGATTGACTCCTTCTATCTTCTCATCTAAAAAGGCTGTCCTCTCAGTAGGTCAGGTAGAGGTTCACTCTTCTCCTCCTCTTGGGCTGAAGCTACAGGCAAAGCTCCTACTTCTGGTCTTGAGAAATAAGCTTTTAGATGGTTGGTGTGAAAGACTCTGGGAGCCTCCTTAGGATTGCCTAAGTCCACCAGATAGTTGACCTCTCCAAGTTTGCCCACAATCTTGAAAGGTCCTATCCACTTTTCTTGTAAGGCCCTCTGCCTTGTAGGCACCATAACTAGAACATGACGGTCTTGAGTAAACTCATCCATGTTGGCCTTCTGGTCATGCCAATGTTTCATCAGAGCCTGATCTGCTTTCAAATTATGTGATGCCTCTGCCATCATATGTGACATTCTCCTCCGGAGACCTATCACATAGTCAGTGAGTCTCACTGGCTTGGGGGAAGGAGCACTCTCCAACCCCTCCTTAATCAGGGCCAAGGGGCCTCTAACTGGATGGCCATAGAGAAGCTCAAAGGGACTAAATCCAACTCCCTCCTGAGAGACTTCTCTATAAGCAAATAGAAGGCATGGCAGTAGAATGTCCTACTTTCTTCTAAGGGGTTCTTCTAAAGCACCTATCATGCTCGTCATTGCACAATTAAACCTCTCTACCAATCCATTTGTCTGTGGATGGTAGGCAGTTGAGAACCTGTAAGTTACTCCACAGTTTTTTCCACATGGCCTGTATGTAGTGGGACATAAAATTGGATCCCCTGTCAGAGATAACTTCTTAGGAAAACCTACCTTGCTAAAAATACCAAGTAGGGCCTTTGCAATAGCCTGAGCCGCAACAGTTCTCATAGGTATTGCTTCAGGATACCTAGTAGCATTGTCTACTACCACCAGGAAACACCTGTTTCCTGAAGAGGGTGGAGGGTTTAAGGGACCAACAATGTTGATTCCTACCCTCTCAAAAGGGACTCCCACCACTGGTAGAGGTACCAAAGGTGCCACATTCTTGGCTCCACTCTTGCCAGAGTTTTGGCACGTGTGGCAGCTCTTACAGAACTTATCTACATCAGACCCCAATTTAGGCCAGTGGAAATATAGGGAGAGCCTTTCCTTGGTCTTTTTGAAACTCAAGTGACCAGCCAAAGGTATCTCATGGGCTAACTGTAGGAATTGAAGTCTGTTTTCTAGAGGACCTACACGTCTTCTGTAGTCCCCTGGGAGAGACTCAGTCGGTTCACTGTAGAAGAGGCCTTCTTCCCAGTACAACCTATGCTTCCCTGGCTCTTGCCCATCCAGCTGGGAAGCCGCCTGTTGCAGAAGACCTTCAAGAGTAGGACACTCTCTTTGACCTTGGCTGAAGTTTGCCCTACAGGCTACACCGTCTGCCAGTAAAGACTGCAGCTCAGGATGGTCTGCAGGATCCAGATCTCCAACAGGAGCAAGGTCCTCTTCAAGCTCTGATTCCTCAGCAGCTGATTCAACCATACTAGGTTGTTCCACACACTCAGCCTCCGCTGGTGGAGGAGTCACAGGTACATAAAACACTGATACTGCGTGACGGACGACAAATACGAATAGCTACTGCCTTATGAGTACCCCTGAAAAATAGCCATCACCCGAATTCTCATCTAAAGCGGTGTGTCTTCAGCAGCTTCCTAAACGCGGAGTGATTAACAGGTGTGACTTTGGACAGTCCACTTAGGGATGTCCTTGTTGGTAGCAGAGGAGTGCTGACTGTTTTCTTCTTGGAGGGTTTAGGTTTCCCCTTTTCCTCCTTTCTCTTAGAGATGGCAGTCAGTAAATCCTATGGACTGGGGGTTATGGTTTCCTCTATAATCTCCCCTTGAGAGCCCCATAAGGTACTTTCTCTGGCCTTTCTAGTCTGGTCATGTTTCCTTTTGCTGGGAGGCCTGTGGGTGCTTGATACAACTCCAAGAGTTTTTAAGTCATTCCCCAACAGGACTCTCCCAGGTACTTCACTCTGCACACTTAACGGTATCTTGACATTCATGTCATTGCACTGGATGAGAGCTGGTAACTGTGGAAGCATTTGGACAGGGCTTCCAGCAAGCTTGGTGAGATATTTGGGTGCCTTAGCAACATCATCTACCTTGGAAGAAGATTCATCAACTACAGTGATGCTAGCCTCATTGTCTCTGATGGCAGGGGTCTCCTGACCATTCACAAGAACACTGTCTTTGTAATACTCTTTAGTATTGCCTGGAATGGAAGTGTAGACGTCTAAGTTCTGCTGTTCCCACAGACCCAAGGATACTAAAGAAACACTAGCTGAGACTTTCATGAGTTCCTCAGCCAGTAAGTGAACATTTCCACTTGCCATTGGTACTTCATCCTCTGGGGAGAAGGCTAAGGAGACAGTGTGGACCCCTGAAGGTTTACCCTTACATCTGGGATGCCCGTTCAAATGGTCAGTTGACCCACAAGTATAACATTTTCCAAATGTCTTTGTGAAAAGGAGGTACACTAGCCTGATTTGCTTTCCCTTGTGGCTTACCCTTGCTATGTTTGGGGCCCTCTTTTGGAGTGGAGGCATTGGAATTCTCTTTGTTATCATTCTTGTGCTGCTTTCCCTCATCCTTCTTCTGAGTTGCCTCAGAATCCTTTTGAGTAGCCCTGTTGGCAACCAACAAGTCAGCAGCCTTTGCTAACTTCTTGGGATCAGTTTCCTTAGAGTCAGCCAAGTGCTGTCTCAGCTCAGGAGAGCAGGCATCATAAATACATTCCAACATAAACATATTTCTCATACCTTCATAAGTGTTAACTTTGTAACCCTTAACCCACCCATCTAAGTTTTTCAAACAGTGAAATACCCAGGTAGCCCAAGGGGTACCATCATGCTTTTCGAGGGTTCTAAACCCTTGGCTCCTCCTCTATAACCCATTATTTTCTTTCTGTACTATAACTTTCACGTGTTTAATGGCTTTGCTGTTCAATTCTCATTGTGTTTTCAAGCAGGGCTTTACTTTCTTGGGCCATCCAGTAACCCACTTGCTTTCATTAGGTTCACCGTTGGTTTCTGGCTTGCCCTCACTCTGGTTCCCTTCAGTTTCTGTTACTTCTATGAAGCGACATTTACGCGCTGGCAACCCGGTAACACTTGTTCCTTCCCAGGACTTACGGGTTGCCTCCAGTGCTCTGTCGCTCACCTGCTTCAGCGTTTTGGCTTGGTGTGTGCCTGGTCAAGAGTTGCACTCTCGATGTGTCTTATTTCACTGTGCACAGTTCCCAGTGCTCTCTCTCAGCAGTGGACCGATTGCACCCAGGTTTAACTTTCCCTTCTCTGGGATCGCCTTCATATTGCCGGCTGTGGTGTGTCTCAGCCCAGTGTGGTGCTTAGTGTGCTAACAGGCTGTGATGCTCTTTTTTTTATCCCTCTGATTGTCTTCTGTAGCTGGCCCATATTTTAACTTCCCAGCTTGCTTAATAAGTTTCCAATGACTAGACTGCTGATTTGGTCGCCTGTTCCTCTGTTTTTCTTTCTCCTGTCAGTAGTTAAGGGGCCATTTCCTATAAGGCTTTGAGGAAGTGGATACTGAGACTCCTTTGAAATGATCCTCACTACTCCCTGCATCTTCCTCGTCTGAGTTGGCAATGTACCATACCTAATGGGAGTTTGTGGAGCAACAAGAGTAGGTCTGTAAATAGGTTGGGGAGGAGTGTAACAATATGACATTACAGCATGAGGGAGTAAAGAAAGCATCTCTAGAAGGAAATGGATGGCATGTGTTTTTCCTCAACAATGTCATCTGTTCTCCCTGAGGGTCAACTGCCCCCAGGTGGTCCTCCCTCATATAGCTGCCTCCCGGGTCAGGATACTTAGCGGCTGCCATCCCCTGGCCAAATAGGGGGAGGTCATCTCAGGGAAAGGAGTGATGACATTGTCTGATTGATCACAACTAAAAGAAAATGGCTGCAAATTCGACTTACCAAAATGCATTAGTCCCACAAAAGATACCATTAAAAAAAAGATTGGGATATTAATGCAAAAATATCCTCTCCAACATTGGCGAAGTTAAAACTAAATAATATTTGCCAACGGTCTATTCCATAGCTTATGTTTAGGGCTACCACATTCCAGCCTGGTAAACATGTTTACAGTGGCAGGGGACTTATTAGAGGTCCCTCTGACCAAATCAAATATTGTCAAAGAACCTAGCAACTGACAGGGAAGGGCACAATCTTTATGGGTCACATAAAATGGGCCAGCAAATGTGGAATTCTGTCCTGACAATATTTCACAAAGTATTTATAAAATAGTAGATGGGAAAGGAACATTAATAACATGAAATCATTGGTGGGGAGGATTCTAGACACAGTCTATGCAGCTTTTCACTTTCCAGGTGAGTGTTCCAACCACTGGTCTACCAACACTTTTAAAATGACTCAAGCCCAAGGACATATGAACATACTTTCAGCCCAAGAAAACGGCACACATTGTCAACAGATCATGCATTTTGAAGCATGATGACCCTGATAAATGAATAAAAAGCAGGCACCTACTTGCGAAAAGCTATATCAAATTGGAATATTAGGACATTAGATCATGTTGGAAAAACAGGACAAGTCACAACTTTACAACATGCAAAGGGAGGGAAGAATTAACACTGTTTTCTTAGAAATGCACTTAATGTAATTCACTGCACTGAGAAATATCAATAATCATGCAGACAAGTGAAGGTCTCGCACTGTAGTTGGCCAACAAAATAAAAAACATAAAAGTGAGGACTATATTTTTGGATGAGGAACTTTTGGAACGTGTATGCCCATAATTAGGACTGTCTACTGAGTGAGGAACTTCTTGAGTGGGGATATCATAAGGTGTACTCTCGCGACCCGTATGTTAGTGCTATTAAAGTTGGCAATGGTTTTCTTATTTTATTATTTTATTCTTGTGTCGCAAGGATGTGGGTCAACACGGAGACATAGAGTCCCTCAGCTCCGTTTGTAAAGTAAGCAGTAGTTTGTTTGTGCCTACACCTCTTTGCGCCAAATTTCTGATGTAAATGTATAAAAGTACGTAGTCAAGTTTCTTCAAGTATATTTTCTTAATTTATTTCATATATGTTCTGCCCATATGTGTGACACGTGTTTCGGCGTTCCATTGGCGCCTTTTTCAAATCCGGGCCTTATTGAATGTAATGCGAATCTCCCTTTCCTTATTTCCGGGAATTAGTTTTTAGTTGAAGTGTATCACGGTAGTTCCAGGGTTAAATCCCACCTACAAAATTCTCTTGCTCATGCCTCAAGCATCGGGGGTAATTAGGACTGGCAATTGTCTAGAAATCACATGTAATCACCACAGTACAAAAGGTGAACCAGTCATATAGAAGAAAGGTAACAAAATTTCATTCCAAAATACAGGATCTTCCTTGCAAAACAAGGAAGTGCATTGATCGCTGGGGCCGAATTGTGGGGGTTTGACAGACACGTTGTTATTATGGAGGCAAAGGAAACTTACATTTAGAACCCTCTACAACTTTTTTCAATGATTTTTCCAAATGCTGTATTTAGGAATGATGTGGCCTATGAATCCAGACATAATTCTCAAGCAAAAAAGGCAGTGCATACTTTTATATCTTAAGTCTGAACTATGACTACTGGGGACTGTTTAACGAGAATTCTCATTTCTGTGCTAATTCCTTTCAACCTTAGAGACTCCCATCTTTTTTGCTGAACTTAGAACTTTTTCATTTAAACCCTGGAGTGAGTGAGACCTTTTGCTCACTCTCTCATGTGTTTTGACCTGATTTGGATTATGTGTGTTCACAACTTCTGGAGTCTGACAAACTCCATAGGCATCTACGTTTGTATGGTGACACACAGCACCTTCAGTGCAGTGTCACAGAGAAATCCCTTTAGATTTCTCACAAGGTTAAATATCCTTTCTTGGGTGAACTACAGTTCCCAAGAATAGTAAAGTGACATTAACTTTACTAAACTTTTCCCTTTGTAGGTCCAGCACACCCCATCTTATTTGTAGTGTTGGGGGGGGTTACCTAGTAGGCCCTTATTTACATTTGCATGTAACATTGTTTATGTTACCCTCACTACATTAAATGGCTGGTGGCAGTTGTGTACATTGTCCTACCATTGTGGTTTTCTACCACAGGCTGAACCCTCAGCTGCAGTACAGCACCTAAGGGTGACCATTTAGTCAAAATGGCCCCTGTCTTCTTTTTTTGACATTTTCAGTTTGTGAGGTCTTTCTTGGGTTTTACTCTGTGCGTGGAGATAGATTCAAGCCATTTGTTTGTCTTGCCTTTGGCGGGCTTCAGCCCTGAAGTCAGTCCCAGATCCAGTATGTTCGGAAGGACAGGATGTGAGGGAGCGTCATGAAACTCCCCTGTCCTTTGTCTCTAGGAATGCCTGAATGCAACCAGTCCTGATTGGCTGTCTGGCTGCTCTTTCAGGACAGCCACCCTGCTGTGTGATTGACAGCCTAGACTGTGCATGAATGGGACAAACCTGCTTAAAATGCAAGGGTTTTGGGATAAGAGGCAGAGTCAACCCTTGGGAGAAACACCTGATAAAGAAACCATGAACAAAGCTTGCTGCATCCTCCTTGACCTTTGAGTTGCTCAGTGAAGCCCTACTGCTATGCTGAAAGTCTTTTTTTCATTTCGACAGAGAAGTTCCAGAAGGGACGACTTCTCAACTTGGGTTAGTGGGACCAACTAACCCCAAGACGAACTCCAGTGGACCATCTTCCCTGACTGGCTGTACTTCTTCATTGCTGGAAGAACCAAATGCCAGGGGTTGAGTAATCCGTAGTCGAGTCAAAGGTCTGATGCATCAACAAATCTGGCTAGAAGCTTCAGGAGTCTCCTAAGGACCCTCCAGAAGCAGGACGAACAGATCCTGAGTCCCCTCACCAGAGTGCAGGAACAAAGGAGTGAAGGAACCCCAACCGGTATCCAAAATCAGCTGTTTTCTAAGTGCCGAAACTGTGAAGTGCTGCTAAACTGAAAAGAGCCTGTGGCTGCCGATGAGCTCCCAAGTACTGTTGCAGGAGCCCTCGAGACATCCTCCCTCTTGTCCCCATGACTGAGGCTCAGGAACAAGAGTCTGCACGGCTGTTGCAAGGCAGAATCCAGCTGTACCACTCTTCTTCAAACCAGAGGTACTGTTTTAGGCTTGGGGTACTTACCTCATCACATTTTTTTGCTGCGCTTTTCTTAGTTGGGAATCGCATTGGTTACTTTACAGTTGAGTCCACCTCTTTCACAGTCTTAACAGCTTGAGTTATTTTCTACAAACTCTCTAACTTTGTGCAAGACTTTTTCTGATCTAAGAAGTGCATCATCTCCATAGACTGTGTTCCAATTGACTTTGACTGTCCTGGCTCCCTAAATATTTTTCTAGCCCATTGACTTTTATATTTGTGTCCCTCATAGCTGGTAACTTATTATAGACTTTTACTGATGGGAAAGGCTTGTCTAGATTACATTGGAATATTTAGTTGTCCTCATATTTACTGAGAACATGTTTAACCTTTTCCTTCCCTAAACATTTCTTTTCTGCAACCTCAGAATCTGCAAAGTATAACTAGTGTGATATATAAATGCCATTACTGCCCTTGTGATTGAAATCACCTCAGGGTTTAGGAATTTTGTAAGAAGCATATCCAAAGATTATTGACTAACTTGTTCTGATTCTGAAAAGTAATTTTAAAGCATAAAAACACTTATTTAAACATTGATGTTAATTAAATAAATAACTATTTATAACTGAAACCTTGAGTGTGTTACTTGGCTACTTGTATTTATGGATTTCATGTGTATGGCTCTACAGCTTACATTTAACCATCTTGAGATGGGCCTGGCTGCTTAGTCACACTACCAACTTGTGTAGTAGAGACATATACCAAAAGGTGGATTACCTAATACCAAGCAGATACGTGTTGTGTAGTCTCACACAGTATGACTGCATCAATTCTTACCTAACAGGGATGCCAGACCAGTTGCATCTTGACACAAGTCTGACAGGTTCAAGGACCATGGTGCGAAGAGAGGACTGACATATAAGCAAGTAGAGAAATTAATATCTGATCAAGTGAATGCTCTCTCGAAATTAGACTCCTTTAAATAGACAGATATATTCTCTGGTGAAGCTTGCATCCATCCCCATATTCAGCAACTTGAAGGTCTTCAAGAAAGGCAGCATTTTGCTTTAGCACAATGTGACACGTTTGTATTAAATCATAATAACAGGAAATTGACACTGACTTATACCAGTTGATGTACTGATGTATTTGTGACCTGGAAATGACATGTTTTAATAAGTACCCTTTGTACAAGAATTTAATAAACAACTAGATCTGCCTCAGAGTGGGGGTAGGTGATATTTGGTCCATAAACCAGACCCTGGTCTTTCTGCTGGGCAATTTAGATGCACAGGTAACTAAAAATGAAGGAAGCCTCTTTGTGTAAAATGAAAAAAATAGGGACCATCTGGAATTCACTTTGTGACAATAGAGAACGTTTGAGGGAGCAAGGTCATTATAACTCCTTTAATGCACTTGGATCTTTCCTACATTTAAGTACAGGTTTTGTGATTGTTTACAATGCATGGCAGCCTGAAATATCCATGTGAAAGCCTCCAAATAATGTTCTTATTACAAAGTAGTTGTGATATCACAACTGACCGCTAATAAGAAAATGGCATCATTACTACTGAGTAATCAGTTACTACGATTCAGTTCTGATGTCAGTCACAATGCCTGCTGCTTGAGGCATTAACGGTCAGAATTCCAGCTGTCACTGAATCTGTTAATTAAAGCTGTTACACGCTTTTCAAATTACTTTCTTGTTCAATCGTTTTCTGTTACACTTTACACGGATTAATTGCCTAGGAGATGTTTTTGGTAGAATGTTTAATTTGTGAACTGCTGAAGTTTAACTTATGTAAAGAAGCTGCGTGTTACTTATCTTAACGTACAAAAGGAAAACGTTTTTTCAACACATTTCACTAGTAGCTAGTTTTTTGCGTCATGGCTGCCTCCAAAAGGGGACTTACCGGGCCATTATAACTTTGGAGGGCCCGGTAATTCCCTTTTGCGGGACCCGGACCTGGTACCTCCCCATTCCCATTTGAGCCCCCATAGCGCTCAATGGGAATGGGGTGGATGCTAACAACGGGCCTGTTAATGATGGGCCCGTTGTTAGTATTCTAGTCTCCTAGCGGGTCCCGCTCTGCACGTCTTGTCTGATCAGGCTTGAAGAACGGGACCCGCAGTAGAACTCGTAATGTGGCAGCCCGGAAACGAATGGTGCTGGTCCCTTACCGGCACCGTTCATTCTGTGGCCGCAAAACTCCTAATGAGGCCCTATGTCTTCTTATTTGCAAAAGCTTCTCTGGTTGGTGCTCTCAGTTCAAATCTCTTACTGGTCCTGGTAGTCTTATTTCTACTCCAGGATTCCGCCTTCTAACTTAGCAAAACAACACATATATACACATATATACATCTGCGTCATGGCTGCCTCCAAAAGGGGACTTACCGGGCCATTATAACTTTGGAGGCCCCGGTAATTCCCTTTTGCGGGACCCGGACCTGGTACCTCCCCATTCCCATTTGAGCCCCCATAGCACTCAATGGGAATGGGGTGGATGCTAACAACGGGCCTGTTAATGATGGGCCCGTTGTTAGCATTCTGGTCTGCTAGCAGGTCCCGCTCTGCACGTCTTGTCTGATCAGGCTTGAAGAACAGAACCCGCAGTAGAACTCGTAATGTGGCAGCCCGGAAACAAACGGTGCTGGTCCCTTACCGGCACCGTTCATTCTGTGGCCGCCACACTCCTAATGAGGCCCTATGTCTTCTTATTTGCAAAAGCTTCTCTGGTTGGTGCTCTCAGTTCAAATCTCTTACTGGTCCTGGTAGTCTTATTTCTACTCCAGGATTCCGCCTTCTAACTTAGCAAAACAACACCTATATACACATATATACATCTGTATGATTTTTCGTCCTGTGGATTCACCTAATCTGGCTCGCTATAGGGAAGTTCTAGGGCATATGTTGGCTTTGGAAGGTGCAAAATCACTTCCCTGGTTTAGGTACGTAAAAGCTTGGCTGATTTAAATGAAACTCTGAAACCACTGGGTATCTCCTGACATCATGACCAGCGTGGCCAAAGGGTTGATTAAACAGGCCAGTGTTGAGCCTTCAAGGTGTTCGTCAGTGGCAGCAATTGAAAGACTCAGTACTGGTAGGATTTACCTAAACTCAAAGGTCGATTTTGGGTACAAACCCTACTTGGATTTTTTGCAACCTTGCCTTACACGTGCACTTTTCATCGATTTTTGCATCAATACTCAGAAATGGAACGGGCCAAATAGCTTGCCATGTCCAGTCTGAGGTGAGTTGCCGGAGTCTAATACCCACTTTATGATCTTTTGCAAAGGTTATAGTGAGTATAGAGTGAAATATCAAATCCCTTTGTTTAAACAGGCGGGTATCAGACAATTGGAGGTAGCAATTTCTGTTTCCTAAAGGATCAAATAATTTGGGTTTGCTTTTCTTTGTTGCCAAGTATGTGTTTAGGGCTTGCCTGTGTAGGATCAAAGTTAGGAATATTCTTACTCTTTTTGACTTGAACTGATGCTTATGAGTTTGCAATTAATTTGTTTATTTCTTTCTTGAATTGTTTACATTTTATCCAACGTATGTAACAGCATCATTCCATGTTTAAGGACGTGATTTTAATTCTCGTATGTATCAGGTACTGTACACCTTATCAACGGCCAATTAATTGTATTCATTGTGTGAAAACGTTTTTATAACTATCAAAAGTAATTGTTGTATGCATAACCTTAATGGTTCAAGCCGCAATAAAGTAATTGATGATGATGATTATTTGGATCAGCAAATGAAGATCTCTTAAATTAGATTTTGCAAGAGGTCAGGTATTAAAGGAGATGACTGTGTGTGACCATGTATTACACGTAATAAAATACCCTCTGTAGTTTGGGTCAGCCTCGTTCTCCTTTCTGGTCATGGAATTCCTCTGTGACCTGCAATATCATTATAACATACAGCAGGGGGCAGGCTATCCCATATACAAAGTGCATTTGTTTATATTTGGCCTCATTACGACCCGGGCGGTAAGTACCGGTCATTACCGGCATGGCGCAATTACTGTGTCCATGCTGGCAATAGACCGCTAAAAGCGGCCCATTACGACGAGTTCGGGGGCACAAGCTTTGCTCCATGCCAGTAATGACCTCACCGCCATGCCGTAAAAGTCTGTAAAATACCCCTTTCCGTCACCTTCTGTAGAGGAAATAGCTCCTCCGGCATCCAAGCCATCGACATTGATATGGAATGGTAGATGATTAACATTGGGGGGTGTCAGGTCCAGTCTGGGCTGCTTTGAGGTATGAGCATGATCCATTCTCTCAGGCACTCGCAGCCAGGTGAAGTATGCATCACCCCGCCCCTTCTCAGCCAGGTGAAGTATGCATCCCCCCCCATCTCAGCCAGGTAAAGTATGCATCTCTCCCCCCAATCTCAGCCAGGTGAAGTATGCATCTCTCACCCCCCCCCATCTCAGCCAGGTGAAGTATGCATCTCTCCCCCCCATCTCAGCAAGGTGAAGTATGCATCTTCCCCCACCCATCTATGCCAGGTGAAGTATGCATCTCTCTCCCCCCCCCTTCTCAGCCAGGTGAAGTATGCATCTCTACCCCAATGACCTACCCACATCACATTTCCATGGGCCTAACATGCGACTCACCGAGAAGCCAGGATCTCTGCCCGGCATGTCGCTCCATGTCGCGTGGTATCATGGAGTTCCGCAGGACCATTGAATCATGTGTTGAGCCGGGGTATTGGGCAAAGCAATGTGTGATGATCTTGTTTGAGTCACATACCATTTGCACCTTGATTGAGTGGTATAGTTTACGGTTGCGGTACGCTACCTCCATGGCATGTGGGACCACCAATTCCACATGGGTGCAGTCGATGGCGCCAATGCAACCAGGGATGCCGGCCAGTGAATGGAAACCAACTTTGGTGTTTGAGATCTGCTGGGCAGACCGTGGTAAGTAAATGTGGTCGCCTGTATGCTTCAAGAGGGCATCAAGCACTTGGTTCAGCCTACGTGAGACTAATGGTTGTGATATGCCATGCATGTGCCCCACTGTGTGCTGGTAGGTGCCTGTGGCCAGGAAGTGGAGCACAGACACTACCTTCAGTAGGGGTGGGATGCCGGTGTGTGATTCAATCAGGCTGACAATGTCATCATGTATCATATCCACAATGGTGGTGATGGTGTCCCGGTCCAGACGGTAGAGGGAGTAGATCTGCTCAGGGGTTAGGTTGAATGGACTGCCTCTGATGCGAGGGATTGGGGGCTGCCTGCGTGGTGGCACTGGCTGCACTGGTGGGGCATGCTGGCCCTGCCTCGCCCTCCTTCTCCTCCTGCATCTCCTCTGTGCTGCCAGTTGTTGTTGTTGTTGTTGTGGTTGTGGTTGTTGTTGCAGCAGTTCCACAGCAATCATGTCCTCCAGCCCCAGCATTGCTAGTAGTATTGGAATCATTGTGGAGTGTGACTGGGTGTGGGAAGGGGTGGGGTGTGCTCCTTTTGTGCTGGTCCAGTCTGTATTGCCTCCACCTGTGCTGATTGTGTGCACCTGTGGCAGTTGGGAACACTGCACATGGCCGTTTACGGGTGGTCCGCAATGCCGGAATTAGCTCCATGCCGGTAAGGTACTTTTCGGGCTTCAGTAGGGCGTTGTTTGCATGTCCGCCTGACTTGTGATGTTCCCCTGTTTGCGCCATGGCGGTATTTGCGGCATGGATGGTTGCGTGTCTGCGCTTCTGGCGCTATTAACGACACTGTTAATTACAGTGCCGCTAATAGCGGCTAATCGTGTCCTAATAGGCCAGAGCAGTAAGCGATGCTGGTATTCCTTTACCAGCATTGTTGTTTACTTGCTGCCCGGGTCGTAATGAGGCCCATTGTGTAATTGTTCTTTTTACGAAAAGTGCTTGCAGCAAAACAAGCAAACAAATCAATCGATCAATCAATGAATCAACATGTGATCTAGTAATGTGATTTCAACGGATCCTGTCATTTGATTACTTGTAATGAAGCACATCAGCCCATCATCAGAGCTTGTTAACTTTGTCAATTGGAATGTCCCACGACACTTATAAGTGACCATTTAGATTTTAATCCACCTGCAGGCATCCTGTCTGTGTTCTGTTGGGCGGAGTTCAATGAACCTTTGCCATAATAATCTTCAGCTGTTCACCAACCCCACCTCTCCATAAAATGCTGCCATAGAATGGAACTGCAAGGTGAGGCTGATTTAACAGACATATTCCCTAAGGAAGGCATCCGTCTTCACAATATAAGGCTGTGTATCAATGTGTACTTGCGGGCCTCTGCCGCACCTCAATGAGTCAACTTGCCATTTGCATGTTTTAAAATGCTTTCAGCTCTTTGGCGTGTGTACTGCTACGGGAAAAATTGAGTTCAAGGTGTTGCTCATGTTTAACACCATCAATAATACAACCATGGACATTAGCCATTGGAGTTTGCATTAGGAAACAAATTGATGTGAAGATTTTGCATATATATTTTCTATATTGAAAACTATAACACATTGTGGCCATCTCAAAATACGTTTTTCTCCTCTAAAATGATACTTTTAGTTGCAGTCCCTTATAGATTGTTGATGAAAAAATACATGATGTCTAAATCGTCTAAATCACATAGTAAGGTGTTGATGTAGACGGGATACCATACCTGTTTCCATTCACACAATAGTCCTGTTGTACTCTAACATTAAAATCATTTGGTGATATCTGCTGTTGCGTTCATGATCAAATGATACATAACAGCGATTAACATATACAGATGTATTCCTCTATACATTGCAATCAACACATATGACTTCATAAAGTCCTGGGAGGATAGCTCAGCGGCAACGTGCTCGCCTTGGAAACAAGACAACACAAAGCAACACAGGTAGATTCCTGGGTCCGCGCTTAGAAAGCTCTGGGTATTAAGCCCGTTATAAATATGCAACTAAGACATATTCCTTTAACAGCGCCTCAATGCCCAAGGGCTGTGTGAGCGCTTTAAAAATGCAAATAAATAAATATAAATAAAGAACGCTCGTTAAAAATTACGTAGTTTAGCAAAACAAAGGGGACGAACAGACAATGGCTAAAGTGCATTCCATAGCCTCATAATATTTATCGCCATTCCATTATTAGCATTTCCAGGTGAAACTATGATTACGTGTAATTACATTAAATATGATTGTTTGTTATGTAAAAAACGCATTGCGTTATTCATAGTTATATTTGCGTAGGTGGCAATGAAACATGAAGTTTCGCTACAGCGCCGTTTTTTTTAATTTCCTTTTAATATAAGGCTGTAATAGTCCAGTTTTAATTGAAATATGTTATTGGTTTGATGTGTTGTTTATAAGTGTATTCAGGGGCACGTTCGTTTATATTAACATGTTATCTCGGCTTTACACATATATTGACGTTTCCAAATATAGAAAAACACGTTTTTAAGAATGCTAAGTGCTGTCCATTTCCATCAAATGCATAATATAGCAGTTCACATATACATTCATCAAAAAGAATCACTTAACGCCATACTTATAAATCATGTTGAAAATACTATTTGTCTTAATTGATTGATCTTCTATAAATCCACTCTAAAAGGTGTGAGCATTGCTGTGCTATAGTTAGTATATGTGTATTGATCTCCAGTTAACATTCCGCGCGCTCAGCAGTATGATGTCTAAATGATCAATTGCAGAACTCTGCGTCGCTCGGTTTGAGTCATTGACACCAAAAGGGTTCATTTTGTATATGCCTAACACTTGCCAACATCTGTTACCATGCATTAAAAGAATTGTCTTTAGTGAATTCAAATTCACGTGAAAACATTCCTGGCACACTTCAAAAATTCCTTTCGGATCAGGTCTCTACTACCTGTAAGGACTGCAATAAGGTTACCCGCAGTCAGTGCCTTAATTGGGGGTGCTAAATCGACAGGAGCGGTCACGGTCGGGGGCGTGGCATAAGTCCTGCCCCCTAAGGAAAGCCCCCTTGCCTAAAGGGGGCTCGGGGCTGTTCAAAACAAGGGGGTGCATTGGTATTATGACCTTTGGGGTGTCCAGCACCTCCTTTTAAACAAAAGCAAGGACTGGGCACAACAAAGATGTAATACCATTGTGCCCCAACTATCACACACAGCAGGCAGTCCTTTCATTCAAGGAACTGCGTGGTTGAAGGGAACCTGTTAATTACATGGCTCCTCAAGTGAAAGGCCTGCCTGCTGCATGTCTCTGTACTCAGATGGTGTAGCCAAAGCCACAGTGACACAGTCTGCCTACAGATGTCAGTACTTTGGTTTAGAAAAAAAAGTAAAGGTGATGCCTTTTCTTTTTTTCTAATGCGAAGTGTTGACAACCGTAGGCAGCCTTTGTAACCGTGCAGTGCTTCTGCTTCACCAGCTGCATGTGGTGTAGGCGTGGCTGAATCTAGACGGGTAGGCCACAGGGGCCCTTTCCGGAGACTGCTGGGGCTCAGCTAACCCCGTTCACTTGAAGCCCTGCCCACATGATTCTATGAAACTGCATGCAATTCTAGAATATCATTCTAGACATGATTCTGAATGGCTTTGCAAAGCGTGGTGCTGTTTTGTCAAGAGGGAACACAATTAGAGGGGGATACCAAAATATTGTAAAGGCTTATAAATGTGGTGCCATTTGATGAATCTGCAGAACGACCACGAGGGATGACCAGTGGGGTTAAAGTGGCCATCTGCACTAGGGAACAGCTATGTTTTGTTTAAAAATTGGGATAGGTTTGAAAGGGGAAAAAAGTGCTTGTGGGTACAAGTTGAAGTGCTGGATGAGATTGCAGCAAATGTGCACGAGGAGGGTCTGCAAGAACTGGAAAGCATGGTTTTTCAAACATGTCTTGTGTTTTTGTTTTTAAGTATAAATAGAAATTACAGAACACAGTGATATAACTTTGGTGACTGGGCAATGGGCCTGGCTGTCAGCAATGAGAACTATGTACTGTAATTAGTTTATTGGGTCATGCAGCATGGCTGAAGTGGTAGGTTAGAATGGGAAAACATATTTTGCTTGTAGTTAAGGCCTGAATTGGTGGACTAGATTACAACAATCCTGTGTGACGAGCATAAGCAAGGACCTACAGGCATGTGTTTGGAAATATGTGTTGTTTTATTTTTTCAAAGTGTAAGAAAGTAAGTAGAAAAAACTAGTGATAAACATTTGGTGTCTGCGTAGTGGGCCTGGCCATTGGCAAATGCAAATGTATACTCTGATTTGCTTATTGGGGAATGCAGAATGGCTGCTGCCTATGCTCCATGGATTTGGAGACTTGCCATGGCTGCAAGCCATGAGCACTGGCCATTGGTGACATTATTATTTTACAGTGGACAATGAACTAGGATGCAGGTTAGATGCAGTGAATAATAGGGGTTGTTTGGTTTGGCTGGGGTCATGGTCGAGCCTTATGCCATAGGCAATTGAATGATGATTTAGATCCCCAGCATGAATTGCTGATAACAACAGACATAAGTATGTGTTGCATAAAAATATGTTTCTTAAAGGAGCTTTATAGTTCTTTCATATATGTGAAGAATGGCCCTTCTAATGTTCTGTTTTAAAGTTTGGGAACATTAATTATAATAAAGTATGTGGTGCAAGTTTCCTCAAAAGATGTAGATGATGCATATTGGAAATTGAATGAGCACTACAAAAAAATAAAATGCTTGGGGCTCATTTGTTATTTGTATGGAAATTGGCTGCATGTCGGCTGTGCGATGCCACCAGTAAGTTAATGAACCGTTGAATTTGACAAAAGTGTCAACTCCAGAAGTTGCAGTTTTTCTGTGTGGCAATGTCTAAGTGTTCTGATCAATAACAATCTTCTCTTTTAAAAATGGGCTGCATGTTTGAAATATCTAATCTAAGAATAAATTAACCCTAAAAATAGCACAATTTCCTAGAACTACGCACCACTCCGATGTAATATATATGTAATATGTAGACAAAGTCTTAATAGAATGATATAATATAATCTACAGTTTTATTGGCATGTATAAACATCACTGAAAAAAAAAATTGGGCCTCATTACGAGGTTGCCGGTCTGGATATAACGGTACTGGTAAGCTTGCCGGTACTGTTGTTACCGGACCCGGCAAACTCTGAGTTGTGCTTGCGGGTGCCTTTCATTCCACCAGGCCTCTTCTGGCAGAATGAAAGGCACATGCGAGCACAGCAACAGGGTAATTCATAGAATTTCGCAGAAAAGTGTCGCAGGCGGCTGGCGCAGAGTGTTCGCGTGCGATTGACTGCGCCAGGCATGTGCCCTAAAATCGATTTCCGCGCACAGCGTATTCATGGATTTTAGGCTCCCAAACCAGCTGTGGCGCAGAGAATCGCAGCGACCCTGCAGCAGCGCCAGTAACGCCCCCAAGAACGCCCTCGCACAAGGAAAAGCCATCAAAATCGCTAAATCATCGCAAAGGGCTGCGCTAACCCTGGACCAGTTCACCGGGCTGGCAAACAGCAAACGCCAAGCGGGGAACGTGTATTTCAGGGGTGCGCGGGAAGTTCCACACGCGATTGGCCCAGTGCGAGCAGGGTACATGTATTCCATGGGTGCACGGGAAGTTCCACACGCGATTTCAGCAGGGTACGTGTATTTCAGGGGTGCGCAGGAAGTTCCACACGCGAATGGGCCAGTGCGAGCAGGGTATGTGTATTCCATGGGTGCGCGGGAAGTTCCACACGCGATTTCATCAGGGTACGTGTATTTCAGGGGTGCGCGGGAAGTTCCACACGCGATTGTCCCAGTGCGAGCAGGGTACGTGTATTTCAGGGGTGCGCGGGAAGTTCCACACGCGATTGGCCCCGTGCAAGCAGGGTACGTGTATTTCTGGGGTGCGCGGGAAGTTCCACACGCGATTGGCCCCGTGCAAGCAGGGTACGTGTATTTCAGGGGTGCGCGGGAAGTTCCACACGCGATTTCAGCAGGGTACGTGTATTTCAGGGGTGCGCGGGAAGTTCCACACGCGATTTCAGCAGGCTATGTGTATTTCAGGGGTTCTGAGGAGTACTACACGCAAATTGGCCGTGTGGGTCCTCCCAGGCTTACGCTCCACAACCTCCACGGCCCCTGCAGGCAGCCCACACCACGGGGGACTACCCTGCACCCCTGCTCATGTCCCGCAGGCAGCCCATCCACCATGGGCATGCCCCCCAGACAACCCACATGTCACCTTGCACTACTGATCAACAATGCATGTCTCCCACCACCCCCACCCCCCAGCAGTGCAGGGGCACCCTCCACCAGGCCCCCCACCCATGTCTCCCACCCACCCCCACCCCCCAGCCACCATGGGCAGACCCCACCAGGCCCCCACTCATGTCGACCACCACCCCCACACCCCAGCCACCATGGACAGCCTCCACCAGGCCACCACCCATGTCCCCTATCACCACCACCCCCCAGCAGTGCAGGGGCACCCTCCGCAAGGCCCCCACTCATGTCTCCCACCACCCCCACCCCCCAGCCAGCAGGGGCACCCTCCACCAGGCCCCCACTCATGTCTCCCGCCACCCCCACCCCCAGCAACCATGGGCAGCCCCCACCAGGCTCCCACCCATGTCTCCCACCACCCCCACCCCCCAGCCACCAGGGGCAGCCTCCACCAGGCCCCCACTCATGTCTCCCACCACCCCCACCCCTCAGCCAGCAGGGGCACCCTCCACCAGGCGCCCACTCATGTCTCCCACCACCCCCACCCCCCAGCAACCATGGGCAGCCCTCACCAGGCTCCCACCCATGTTTCCCACCACCCCCATCCCCCAGCCACCATGGGCAGCCCCCACCAGGCCCCCACTCATGTCTCCCACCACCCCCACCCCCCAGCAGCGTGGGGCAGCCTCCACCAGGCCACCACTCATGTCTCCCACCACCCCCACCCCCCAGCAGTGCAGGGGCACCCTCCACCAGGCCCCCACTCATGTCTCCCACCCACCCCCACCCCCCAGCAGTGCAGGGGCAACCTCCACCAGGCCCCCACTCATGTCTCCCACCCACCCCCACCCCCCAGAAGTGCAGGGGCAGCCTCCACCAGGCCACCACCCATGTCCCCTATCACCCCCACCCCCCAGCAGTGCAGGGGCTGCCTCCACCAGGCCCCCACCCATGTCTCCCACCACCCCCACCCCCCAGCAGTGTGAGGCAGCCTCCACCAGGCCACCACTCATGTCTCCCACCACCCCCACCCCCCAGCCACCAGGGGCAGCCTCCACCAGGCCCCCACCCATGTCCCCTATCACCACCACCCCCAGCAGTGCAGAGGCACCCTCCACCAGGCCACCACTCATGTCTCCCACCACCCTCACCCCCCAGCCACCATGGGCACCCTCCCCCAGGCCCCCACTCATGTCTCCCACCACCCCCACCCCCCAGCAGTGCAGGGGCACCCTCCACCAGGCCCCCACTCATGTCTCCCACCACTCCCACCCCCCAGCCACCAGGGGCAGCCTCCACCAGGCCCCCACCCATGTCCCCTATCACCACCCCCCCAGCAGTGCAGGGGCAGCCTCCACCTGGCCCCCACTCATGTCTCCCACCACCCCCACCCCCCAGAGTGCAGGGGCACCCTCCACCAGGCCCCCACTCATGTCTCCCACCACCCCCAGCCCCCAGCAGTGCAGGGGCAGCCTCCACCAGCCAGGCCCCCACCCATGTCTCCCACCACCCCCACCCCCCAGCAACCATGGGCAGCCCCCACCAGGCTCCCACCCATGTCTCCCACCACCCCCACCGCCCAGCCACCATGGGCAGCCTCCACCAGGTCCTCACAATCCCCAATCATGTGCGTCATGATCAGCCTCCACAGCCAAAAAGCCCAACCAAGTAACCCATTCACCCACATGGAAAAGGAAATTACATGTTAAAACCCCAATGTTCATAAAGCTAATGAACCCATGTCCGTCACACACAATGGTTGCAATTGAATGGGAATACACCCAACATGACATGCATGAAAGCAATGAGATGATACCACACAGTGAAGTATGAAAACAAAATTGTATTAAAAAAATAAGAATGCAAATTAAATGAAACTAACTACAATGGGAATGAAAAATAGATAAGCTGCATGTCTGTTTAAAAAATAAAAACACCAAATCCTAATCCAAAAAAATGTAGTCCAAAGTCAAATGAAAAATAAAATCAATCCAATGAAGAACTATGTACAAAACATCCAACGGTCCATGAGCCCAAATGAACAAAAGAAACATACAAAAAACCCTAACTAAAATGCAACTATATACAAAAAGTGGAGCAGTGTCCGTCGACTCCAAATCATAACAACAAACAAAGGAAACCTAAAACTAAAGAACTATATACAAAGGCGGCGGGCAAGTCCAGCGGCTCACTCCGTGGTGTTCCTGGCCAGGGCATCATCGAACTCCTGTTCGATGTCCCGGAGGCGGTCCTGTTCCATGGCCCCGAGGGTCCGCAGGGACGACGCCGTGTCCTCCTCCAACCCCCTGCGGATTGCCTCGAGGCACTCGGCCCGCCTCAGGGCCCTCCGCATGGAGTTCTCCGCCCTGACCATTGTGAGCCGCGCCTCATCCGCCCGCCCGCCGCCGCTCCGCACCTATGGCGTGGCCCAACCGCTGCCACACGGAAGACACTCTCTGTCCTGGGTCCTCCTGCACTCCGGCCGATGCCTGCCCCTCCGATGTCGAAGGCCCCGAGCCTTCATGGCTCCCACCATGTTGCTGCTGCTGCTCTGCCTCTGCCCGTGCACTGCCTCCTGCTGCCTGCACATCCTCCGCCGGCTGGGGTGCAGTTGTTGATGTGGCCACCCCTGCTGGATGTCCGACTCCCGACTGTGGCAGGGATGCCTCCTCCACCAGCCTGGCCGCACCATCAGAGGCAGCTCCACAGGGCACCCAGGTGACTGATGGGTGGGAAGATGGCACAGAGAACGACTGCCGTGTAGGGGGTCCAGTTGAGGAGGGGGTCGGAGCAAGCCCCATCAGACGGAGGAATCCGGCCTGGGTGACCTGTCCCAGCAGGCTGACGTGGTCAACGAGCCATTCGAGATGACGTGCAGTCTCTCCATGAAAAGACTGCAGGTCACCTCGCATGGCCCGTTGACGCAACGCCACACCAGCCAGGACAGGCTCAACCCGGACCTGGATGGCCACGTCCGCAGGCAGAGGAAGGCCAGTTGACGTCAGCTCATCCCCTGCCTGAAAACGGGTCTGGACGTAGGCATCCATGCTGGTGCAAGATGATGCAGGGACAGGATCGGGGACAGGATTGCACACAGGCACCTCCGCGGCGGCCTGTGCTGCCTCCTGTCCCTGGTCCTGCACTGCACCACTAGCACCAGTGGGATCCCCACCTCCAGACCCTGTCTCTGGTGCTTGCACGGCCTCCTCCTCCACCAAACCCCCCACCAACCTGGATGACTCCGTAGCCATCTTCCCCTGTTGGGCTCTGTGGGGTCCCATCTGCCCCATCTGCTGCCAAGGAGTCCAACTCCAACCTCCGCCTCTTGGACCTCCCCCCGGCAGCTGCGGCCTGGGACGCGGCACCAGACTCCTCACTCCCCGACGAGATGACAACACGGGAGGGGAGCCGGGCCTTGCGTCTCCGGCTGGCGGTGGGATCCCCGCCGCTGTGCTCCACAGCACCTTCTCCGCCCTCTTCATCAGTTGACGCTGCAGACAGGGAGAAACAAAACACAGGCATCAGGGCACTGTACAATGGACACATACACACATGACAGTTGCACATGAGTGGCATTGGCAAACCTCAGACATGTCATCACAATCCCCAACACACATGTCATTACAACTCGCACACATGAGCCATACCACAGCCATATCGCAACTGCCACCACCATCCCTACACATACAACTGCATGAGCAGCCAAAGGGGAGCCAGATATCACATGCAACACAGGAAGTGCACCACACATGTACACACACCACCACACTTGCATGCATGTGTACAACTCTGCCAAGTGTCGCACTGTTCAGACGGGCATCCATGTCACATCTGCCAATCAGGCTTCCACATACCGCTGTCAAATGCATCCATGTTGCATCACTGTTGCACCCTTGTCAAATACACACACATGCATATGTACACAGTGCTCATACATGCAGCCGAAAACAACATACATGCGTGACATCACAGACATGTCTACTTACATACACATTCATCCAAACATGTGTGCACACACAACTGCATTTGGCATGCAAGCCTACACACACAAGCACCATCCATGTCTCACACATTACAGCCCTCGCATGTGTCAGCCCCACGGCCCTGTACACCCCCACCCATACTAGACCCCATACAAACAGAGGTGCAACCTGCACACTACCGAATAATCACCACACACACTGCTCACAATCAGGATGAATGTACACTCACCGCTCGACTCCAGACGGGTCTGCTTCTCTAGGACCTGGACGTGGAGCGCTGGGGATATGCGTTCCAGGACCCTCATCTGTTCTTCCGACAAGTGGCCCTGGCGCCCCTTGGCATCCACTGCCTTCAAGAGGTGCCGGGCCTTGTTCAGGGTCCTGGACCTGAAGTCCTCCCAGCGCTTCCTGACATGTTGTAAGTCCCGGACTGCCACCCCCTCCTTGTTGATGGCAGTCACGATGTCAGTCCAGATCCGAGTCCGTCCTTCCTTGTCGGCGCGGGAACTTCCAAAGAGGGCATCATACTGCCCCAGGACTTGCTCCACCAGGACACCAACTTCGGTGGCACTGAAGCTGGTGCCCCTCTGCCTCTCTGGCCGGGGGTTGTCAGTGGTCACAGTTGGTGTTTGCCCCGACATGACAACCCCAGAGGCAGGAGTGGGTGGGCAACTGGGTCCTGGGGCTGGGCTGTGGAGCGATGGAATCCCAGTCGGGAGTCTTCAGTTCCAGCAGGGGTGGTCACAGCAACAGCACCCCTGGCTGATGTGCAGGCAGCAAATGGCAGTGCACGTGGGCAGCAGGCAGTCAGGCAGCAGCAGATGGCAGGTGGGAGCGTGCTCGGGGCTCTGGGGGGCAGTAGTTCGGCCTTCTGGGCAGGAGCGTGGTCTTCCGTGTGCTTACGCGTGGCCAGCTTGATACGGAGTGATTTGGCACGTGAAAATCCTGCACGTCAGCGTGAAAATCGAGGAAAGGCCCTTAGCGCGTAAGCGCGTCAGCACGCATACGCGATTCTATTGGACCAAAGGCACTCAGCGCGTAAGCGCGTCACCAGCGTATGCGCCTCTATGAAGTCACGTGCACGTTGAATTGGGCACATGTTTGAAAATGTTGCGTGTGAAAAAAATGAAAGACACGTCCGAGTGTCAAAGCGTGTAATTGGTGGAAATGGGCCTAGCGCGTACACGCGACAGTGACAAAGCGTGTAATTGGTGGAAATGGCCCTACACGCAGAAGTGACAAAGCGTGTAATTGGTGGAAATGGCCCTACACGCAGAAGTGACAAAGCGTGTAATTGGTGGAAATGGCCCTAGCGCGTACACGCCGCGTAAGTGACGCTGGACGTGTGGGCCTGTATAAAAGGTACGTGTAGAACACCATTTCCTTGTACGTGCTTTTCGTGGAGAGCGAGTGGGTGAATTCTGTACTTCTTGTCGTTTCAAACGCGATTTACTTCATTGCGTTTCAAGTTCGTATTCCCTGTTACCTCTGACAGCTTTTTCTCTTTTTTCTCTTTTACTGGTTTACCTGGGCCTGTTCCCTCAAACAGTGTTCCCTTCTACTGTTGTCCTGTCTCCTCAGACAGCGTACAAATCTTCTTTTGGCGGGGGTGTTGCCAACCAAACGCGCTCCTTTTTCACGCTCTTTTACCTGGCAGACGGTGAGTCACGCACGTATCTAACATCTGTGCTTGCCCCGTGTGTAGCCTACCCCTTCAGAGGTCATTCTAGGCTGCGTGTGACACGCATACGTTCATTCTTGTGTTACTGGGTGCCACAGCATAGTGCAGGTTTTTCTTTCTGCACACATGGTCTAGGAGGGGTTGCGTGCACCTCATCTCCCTTTTTTGGGGCTCCTGTGCGTAGCGTGACCCGTCATCGTTCCCCAGGGGTTACATTCAGCCTTGCTAGAGCACTAGGGTACTATTACCATCTGGTACCCAACCCCTTTGACCCCCAATTGCCCAGGAAAATAGTTTACAGCCACTCCCATACGCACATTAACATCAGTGCCATGGCTGGGAGGCGAGGATTCCGTAAGGGTGGCAAAGGTGGAAGAGCCACAAGTGGTGGCCGTGGTGGATCCGGTAGGGGACGTGGTCGTTACTTGCAGGGTGAGCCTGTCCCCCCATGTGTGGAGGACCAGTCAAGGGCACCCATAATCCCCCCCCTCCCGTTGAGGCTGATGTGGCTGACACCATCCATGCTCAGCCCTTGTTGGACCAGCCCATTGTGGCACCAGACCTGGCTGACTCCATGGCTGACTTCCAGGTCAGCAGGCCTATGACACGTGCGCTGGTGCACATTGATGTCATCATGCCACGTGCATCTGGGGCAGCAAGGTCATCTGCTGCCCCAAGTAGGCAGGGCGGAGAGGCTCCAGGGGCAGCTGCGGCTCCATCCACCCCAGCTCTCACACACCCAGCCAGGACAGTGTCGGTCCTAGTCCATCCTGCTGACATTCCCCCTGACACCATTACACTTGAGCCAATGCCTGCACCAACTCCCATGCTGAGTGTGCAATCCCACACTCCTGATACAGAGTCCACCAGGGCTCCTGCCCCTAGTGTCCAGAGCGGCGCAGGACACTCAGGATCACCACCACCTTCCAAGCGGAAGAGGAAGAGTGCTCGTCCGGCACAGGCTGATGCCCCAGACACGGCTACACAGTCCGGCCCGTCCAGGAAGCCCATCTTCACGGATGACGAACTGAATGCACTTGTCGAGTATGTGTCCGCACATGATAACGAGATGGTCATTGTTGCAGGATCCAAGACCACACCTGCACAATGCCAGGCACTCTGGCAGACCGTTGCGGAATCGTAAGTGCCCTTGGAATCGTGAGGCACACAGCCAATGATTGCTATAAGCGCTGGAATGACCTAAAGCGCAGGGCTAAGAGTAAGCTGGCCTCAAGTCATGCCGCAACTCTAGTGACTGGAGGTGGGTCTCCAGTAGTAGACATGAACTCACTCCACATGAGTCAGTCGCTGGGACCTACGTCACGGAGGAACAGATCCAAAGCGTGGGATATCTGCCTGATTACGAGGCATTGTCCGGTGAGTGCACATGCATGTGTGTGTCATCCATGTGCATGGTGTGTGTGTGAGGGCTTCTGTTTGTGTGCCAGGTGAGAGTGTGTGCGCCTGAGTCGTATGGGTCAGCCATGTGCTTCATGCAATACATCCTGCGCAGCTGCATTTGGCCATAGCAGTATCCCTTCTGCCAACAGTAGACATCTAGCCCAACTGCACGCCAGTTGCCCTTGAAGTGTCACCTTGCCACAACATTGTTGCTTATTTTTCACTGTTCATTCATGCAGATTGTTTGCATTCCACCACTTTTACTAGGCATTTCGCAGTCCTCTAGTCAAATGTCTGACATGGATATGGTAAAGTGGAGTGACTTTGTTACCTGGATATCATTTGTTCACGCATGTCTCTGTGCAATTGGACCATTTTGGACTGGCAGCTCCAGGTGAAAAATCTGACCTGTTTGAATTAGAAAAGCTATTACATGCGGGAACTGGACTGAATGAATAGGTGCTGCCCTCCTCTCCATCTTCACTCAATAGCAATGGTACATGCCATCTGTGTGATGGCATGTGTGTTTCACCTGGCAATCACAGGCCAATGTGTGATGCCACTGCCAGGCAGCATGCAGAAAATGTGTTCATCTTCCATCTTGGTGTCATCAGTGTGTGCCATTTGCCTGCCCTTCATATGCAGTGAGGGTGCATGCATGGGAGGGTTTTAGTCATGTGGGACATGTGTCAATCAAGTACTGGTTCTCTTGCTTCTCAGCCCTCATTGTGTGCCATGGTGCTAATGCCTGTTTCCATTTCTTTGTTTTTATGTCTTTGCAGGGGAAGACGCACCTGATACTGCTGGGGTTGTGGAGATGGTGCAGACCCAGGAGGGGTCCGAGGGCCGACCAACCACCAGTGAGGGACGTGGTGTGGTGGTGGGTGAGAATCCACAAGTGCTGCAGGTCATGCTCTCAAGGGGTGTCTCTGGCTGCACCTCCCCCGAGCTGTACTCAGGTGTTGATTCGGATGATGAGACCTACGTGCCGTCGCAGGTGAGTGTTCCAGGGAGGGATTCTGTTCTGTCCCACCCACCTGCACCAGGGTCAGAACCCTCAATGGGGATGTCAGTGTTGGCAGCTACGCCTTTGGTGGTTACGGATACAGGGTCACACTCCGCAACATCTGATCCTGTTCCTGGGCCAGCAGATCAGTGGGGGAATGCAGTCCTGCAGCCTCAGGCAGTGCCGGCACAGCAAGGCGCACTTCGCCTTGCCCCAGACAGGTGTGGTGCGCGCCGACGTGGTGGCCGTACACCACCTGGCAATACCGCATGGGAGCAATCCATTTACGGTATGGCAACCCAACAGGCAGCATCATCCGAGATGATGGCTCAGGCCCTGGATAGGGTGGCCACTTCCATTGTCCCCCCTGAAAGGCTGATGGAGCGACTACAGCAGGCAACCATCTGCCAGTCACACAGGGAGGACATGTTGGCGTCCAACAGGGACAGGCAGGCGGCACTGGCGACTCTGCAAGAGGCCATCTCTATAGAGTCCCAGGGCCAGAGGGAAGCCCTGAGGCAGGAGCTCCTTCACCTCAGGACGACTCTTGTTGAGCTTGAGGCTTCAACACACCAAAGGACAGAACAGCAGCTGGAGCGTCTCACCCGTACGCTCTCAGCTGAGATGCAGGCAACGAGGGCGGAGGTCCGGGCATCCCGTGAGTTGTTGCATGGGGACCTCCGCACACTCATCCTCCAGGACCAGACCTACCACACCCGCATGCTTGCAGCCATGGAGGCGCAGACTAGGGCCTTGCGTGGGCTGCCTCCCATAGTGCAACCACCTCCGGATGCAGCTGCACAGGGTGATAATAGCAACAGCAGTGATACTCCCACAATAGGGTAGCCGTGTGGGCCATGAACCCATGGAGGTGTTTTTTTTCCCAGGATCCACACAGGTGGGTTTTGGTGTGCACCCTGTCCTCGGACCTCCTGGGTGGCCTCCCAAACCCCACCAGGCCCATCAATGGCCATTTTTGATTTTTATATTTATTTTTATTTTTATTTTTAAATTTATTTTTCCCAATTTTTTTGGGACAATTTGTTGCCTTCCGTGGTTCCTGTGGGCATATGCTGCATTGTGGCTGGGCACATGCAGGCTTGTCATGTATTTGGTTCAGATGCTTGGGTTTGAGTCACACACACCCCTCCTGCTTCCCGTTTCCATGGGCTTGCAAAGGGTGTGCCCAAGTGACATTGACGTACATGGTGACATTGGACTCCCACTACATGTGTGGGTAGTCTAGTCAATACTGTGTATACATTCCTAGTGTATATTGCTGTTGTGTTGTACACTGCATGTTGCATTGATGTGTAACTCATCATCTGTGTCTACCTCCCAATTTGCAGGTCCCTTCCTCATGTCTACACAAGGCCCTCTAGTTTGGAGATGGGGTCCATGTTGGCAGCAGTGCACCTACTACTCTACATGGCGCCAACACTGCACAGTTGGTAGTGGTGGGAGTGCAGGCATTTCCAGGTGGTGAGACTACTAATTTCTTACATTTGTGATGTCATGTTAATGGTAGTACCTGCTCAAGTTTGTTGTTGGTCCTGCATTACTGTGAGCATTTCAGGTGTTGCAAGTTTAAATTAGGGACACTGTACATTGTGACACTATTGTCATGTTGTGGGGATTACTTTGTTTACTTGCAAATGGCATGACATGGCACAGTGTGTCGTGTGGCGGTGCTGGGGATGGGTTGGCTGACATGGCACTGTCCTCTTGTTGCATTTTGCAAGTGGGTATTCATTTTAGCTGCTTGGATGTGTTTCTTCACAAAACTGCATTGGTGGTGTCTGTGTGGGTAGGGATGCTCACATTGTAACACTTCCAGGTGAACAATCTCAGGCTGATATGGTTTTCACGTTTGATTCTCCAGACATTCAGGATCAGTGTCAGGTTGAGTCATCATTGATTGTCAGATGGAATGTGCCAGGGCAGTGTGCACTCCACAGGGGTGTGATTACTATGTGAAGTAATTAGCCACTAGCTGTGTACGGGCTGCCTCCCCCCGTGCCCTTTCCCCTCCCATGCGCAGCGGCTGTGCATGTGGTTGGGGATGTGGGGGCACCACCATGTCCACGGCCAGGCCCCGGCGTGTTGCAACGTTGCGCAGGACACATGCTGCCACTATGATCCTGCACACTACTGGGGGAGCGTACAACAGCTGCCCGCCAGAACGGTCAAAGGAGCGAAAGCGTGACTTTAGCACTCCGAATGTGCGCTCCACTATGCCCCGGGTTGTAATGTGGGCTGTGTTATATCTTACCTGGGGTGGCGTGGTGGGGTTCCGAATTGGCGTCATCATGTGGGGGCTGAGAGGGTAGGCACTGTCCCCTGTGGAGGTGGTGATTGGTATCATTGGTGGGGATGTGACCTTGCTCAGTATCTGACATGCATGCATGTGCAGTGGCGTTCATACTCACCAAGCAGCCATGTATCGCCATGCCGCCCAGCTTCTAGGTCCCGGCTTAGGGTGGACATTCGGTAAATGAAGCTGTCGTGGGTGGACCCGGGATAGTTGGCATATACTGAGGTGATGATTCCCTTGGCATTACATACTACCTGCACGTTGATGGAATGCCAGTGCATGCGGTTCCTATAGATGTGCTCTGATGCCCTGGGGGAACGTAGGGCCACATGGGTGCAGTCGATGGCACCTAGCACTTTGGGGAATCGTGCCACACCGTCAAAATCCAGGGCGGCAGCATGCCTTTCTGCAGGTGTTCTGGGCAGGTATATGTGCCTGCGGACTGATGGGCGTGCAGTGATGATGTTCAAGACCTGGTGTAGGCAGCGTGACTGGGTGGCCTGTGATACCCCACCCACTATGGCACTTGTCCGCTGAAATGATCCAGTGGCTAAGAACTGCAGTACATTGAGGACCTTCTCCAGGGGGCTGAGTGCTTGGGAGCACAGGGTGGGTGATGTGAGGTCATCCTCCCACTCACTCAACAGGTCCAGTATTATGTGTGGTGGAAACCTGTACCTCCCATACACCTGGTCATCAGGCATCCCGAAAAGGCTGGTCTGGGTGTGAATATTCTGGCCCTGACTATCCTCCTCCTCCTCCTTTGGTAGCCCACGCCCACTGCTGCTAGGAACGGTATGTTCATCCTGGGTCTGAGCTTGTTATTTTGTTTGCGCGCAAATTTATGCGTTGCGCGTGTTGTAGGCGAGCGTGTGACCCGCGCACCCCTGAAATCCAGTACCCAGTCCAATAGTTTGTGGAAATTCCCGCGCACCCCGGGATACAGGTGCGCTGACGTACTTGCGTGTGTAAGTGCCCGCGCACCCCTGATATACACGTACATAGGCCAATCGCGTGTACGCGCACTGGTGTCCAATTACACGCGATGACACTCTGACGTGCTGTCCAATTACACGCGATGACACTCTGACGTGCAGTCTTTCCACGTGTGCTCTGTCATCACGTGCTGTGTGGGAAACACCCGTGCGGGTCACGTCACAGACGCGCTTACGCGCTGAGGGCCTTTGGTCCAATAGAATCGCGTATGCGTGCTGACGCGCTTAAGCGCTGAGGGCCTTTGGTCCAATAGAATCGCGTATGCGTGCTGACGCGCTTACGCGCTAAGGACCTTTCCTCGATTTTCACGCTGACGTGCAGGATTTTCACGTGCCAAATCACTCCGTATCAAGCTGGCCATGCGTAAGCACACGGAAGACCACACTCCTGCCCAGAAGGCCGAACTACTGCCCCCCAGAGCCCCGAGCACGCTCCCACCTGCCATCTGCTGCTGCCTGACTGCCTGCTGCCCACGTGCACTGCCATTTGCTGCCTGCACATCAGCCAGGGGTGCTGTTGCTGTGACCACCCCTGCTGGAACTGAAGACTCCCGACTGGGATTCCATCGCTCCACAGCCCAGCCCCAGGACCCAGTTGCCCACCCACTCCTGCCTCTGGGGTTGTCATGTAGGGGCAAACACCATCTGTGACCACTGACAACCCCCGGCCAGAGAGGCAGAGGGGCACCAGCTTCAGTGCCACCGAAGTTGGTGTCCTGGTGGAGCAAGTCCTGGGGCAGTATGATGCCCTCTTTGGAAGTTCCCGCGCCGACAAGGAAGGACGGACTCGGATCTGGACTGACATCGTGACTGCCATCAACGCGGAGGGGGTGGCAGTCCGGGACTTAGAACATGTCAGGAAGCGCTGGGCGGACTTCAGGTCCAGGACCCTGAACAAGGCCCGGCGCCTCTTGAAGGCAGCGGATACCAAGGGGCGCCGGGGCCACTTGTCGGAAGAACAGATGAGGGTCCTGGAACGCATATCCCCAGCGCTCCACGTCCAGGTCCTAGAGAAGCAGACCCGTCTGGAGTCGAGCGGTGAGTGTACATGCATCCTGATTGTGAGCAGTGCGTGTGGTGATTATTCGGTAGTGTGCAGGTTGCACATCTGTTTGTATGGGGTCTAGTATGGGTGGGGGTATACAGGGCCGTGGGGCTGACACATGCGAGGGCTGTAATGTGTGAGACATGGATGGTGCTTTGTGTGTGTAGGCTTGCATGCCAAATGCAGTTGTGTGTGCACACATGTTAGGATGAATGTGTATGTAAGTAGACATGTCCGTGATGTCACGCATGTATGTTGTTTTCGGCTGCATGTATGAGCTCTGTGTACATGTGCATGTGTGTGTATTTGACAAGGTGCAACAGTGATGCAACATGGATGCATGTGACAGCGGTATGTGGAAGCCTGATTGGCAGATGTGACATGGATGCCCGTCTGAACAGTGCGACACTTGGCAGAGGTGTACACATGCATGCAAGTGTGGTGGTGTGTGTACATGCGTGGTGCACTTCCTGTGTTGCATGTGATGTCTGGCTCCCCTTTGGCTGCTCATGCAGTTGTATGCGTAGGGATGGTGGTGGCAGTTGTGATATGGCTGTGGTATGGCTCATGTGTGCGTGTTGTAATGACATGTGTGTTGGGGATTGTGATGACATGTCTGAGGTTTGCCAATGCCACTCATGTGCAACTGTCATGTGTGTATGTGTCCATTGTACAGTGCCCTGATGCCTGTGTTTTGTTTCTCCCTGTCTGCAGCGTCAACTGATGAAGAGGGCGGAGAAGGTGCTGTGGAGCACAGTGGCGGGGATCCCACCGCCAGCCGGAGACGCAAGGCCCTGCTCCCCTCCCGTGTTGTCATCTCGTCGGGGAGTGAGGAGTCCGGTGCTGCGTCCCAGGCCGCAGCTGCCGGGGGGAGGTCCAAGAGGCGGAGGTTGGAGTTGGACTCCTCGGCAGCAGAAGGGGCAGCTGGGACCCCACAGGGCCCAACAGGGGAAGATGGCACGTAGTCATCCAGGTTGGTGGGGGGTTTGGTGGAGGAGGAGGCCGTGCAAGCACCAGAGACGGGGTCTGGAGGTGGGGATCCCACTGGTGCTAGTGGTGCAGTGCAGGACCAGGGACAGGAGGCAGCACAGGCTGCCGCGGAGGTGCCTGTGTGCAATCCTGTCCCCGATCCTGTCCCTGCATCATCTTGCACCAGCAGGGATGCCTACATCCAGACCCGTTTTCAGGCAGGGGATGAGCTGACGTCAACTGGCCTTCCTCTGCCTGCGAACGTGGCCATCCAGGTCCGGGTTGAGCCTGTCCTGGCTGGTGTGGCGTTGCGTCAACGGGCCATGCGAGGTGACCTGCAGTCTTTTCATGGAGAGACTGCACATCATCTCGAATGGCTCCTTGACCACGTCAGCATGCTGGGACAGGTCACCCAGGCCGGATTCCTCTGTCTGATGGGGCTTGCTCCGACCCCCTCCTCAACTGGACCCCCTACGCGCCAGTCGTCCTCTGTGCCATCTTCCCACCCATCAGTCACCTGGGTGCCCTGTGGAGCTGCCTCTGACGGTGCGGCCAGGCTGGTGGAGGAGGCATCCCTGCCACAGTCGGGAGTCGGAGGTCCAGCAGGGGTGGCCACATCAACAACTGCACCCCAGCCGGCGGAGGATGTGCAGGCAGCAGGAGGCAGTGCACGGGCAGAGGCAGAGCAGCAGCAGCAACATGGTGGGAGCCATGAAGGCTAGGGGCCTTCGACATCGGAGGGGCAGGCATCGGCTGGAGGGCAGGAGGACCCAGGACAGAGAGTGTCTTCTGTGTGGCAGCGGTTGGGCCACGCCATAGGTGCGGAGCGGCGGCGGCCAGAAGAGGCGCGGCTCACAATGGTCAGGGCGGAGAACTCCATGCGGAGGGCCCTGAGGCGGGCCGAGTGCCTCAAGGCAATCCGCAGGGGGTTGGACGAGGACACGGCGTCGTCCCTGCGGACCCTTGGGGCCATGGAACAGGACCGCCTCCGGGACATCGAACAGGAGTTCGATGATGCCCTGGCCCGGAACACCACGGAGTGAGCCGCTGGACTTGCCCGCCGCCTTTGTATATAGTTCTTTAGTTTTAGGTTTCCTTTGTTTGTTGTTATGATTTGGAGTCGATGGACACTGCTCCACTATTTGTATATAGTTGCATTTTAATTAGTTTTTTTTGTAGGTTTCCTTTGTTCAGTTGGGCTCATGGACCCTTGGATGTTTTGTACATAGTTCTTAATTGGATTGATTTTATTTTTCATTTGACTTTGGACTACATTTTTTTGGATTAGGATTTGGTGTTTTTATTTTTTAAACAGACATGCAGCTTATCTTTTTTTCATTCCCATTGTAGTTAGTTTCATTTCATTTGCATTCTTATTTTTTTAATACAATTTTGTTTTCATACTTCACTGTGTGGTATCATCTCATTGCTTTCATGCATGTCATGTTGGGTGTTTTCCCATTCAATTGCAACCATTGTGTGTGACGGACATGGGTTCATTAGCTTCATGAACATTGGGGGTGTAACATGTAATTTCCTTTTCCATGTGGGTGAATGGGTTACTTGGTTGGGCTTTTTGGCTGTGGAGGCTGACCATGACGCACATGATTGGGGATTGTGAGGACCTGGTGGAGGCTGCCCATGGTGGCTGGGGGGTGGGGGTGGTGGGAGACATGGGTGGGAGCCTGGTGGGGGCTGCCCATGGTTTCTGGGGGGTGGGGGTGGTGGGAGACATGGGTGGGGGCCTGGTGGAGGCTGCCCCTGCACTACTGGGGGGTGGGGGTGGTGGGAGACATGAGTGGGGGCCTGGTGGAGGGTGCCCCTGCACTGCTGGGGGGTGGGGGTGGTGGGAGACATGAGTGGGGGCCTGGTGGAGGCTGCCCCTGCACTGCTGGGGGGGGGGGTGGTGATAGGGGACATGGGTGGGGGCCTGGCGGAGGCTGCCCCTGGTGGCTGGGGGGTGGGGGTGGTGGGAGACATGAGTGGGGGCCTGGTGGAGGCTGTCCCTGCACTGCTGGGGGGGTGGTGATAGGGGACATGGGTGGGGGCCTGGTGGAGGCTGCCCCTGGTGGCTGGGGGGTGGGGGTGGTGGGAGACATGAGTGGGGGCCTGGTGGAGGGTGCCCCTGCTGGCTGGGGGGTGGGGGTGGTGGGAGACATGAGTGGGGGCCTGGTGGAGGCTGCCCCTGCACTGCTGGGGGGTGGGGGTGATAGGGGACATGGGTGGGGGCCTGGTGGAGGCTGCCCCTGCACTGCTGGGGGGTGGGGGTGGTGGGAGACATGGGTGGGGGCCTGGTGGTGGGTGCCCCTGGTGGCTGGGGGGTGGGGGTGGTGGGAGACATGAGTGGGGGCCTGGTGGAGGGTGCCCCTGCACTGCTGGGGGGTGGGGGTGGTGGGAGACATGAGTGGGGGCCTGGTGGAGGCTGCCCCTGCACTGCTGGGGGGTGGGGGTGGTGGGAGACATGGGTGGGGGCCTGGTGGTGGGTGCCCCTGGTGGCTGGGGGGTGGGGGTGGTGGGAGACATGAGTGGGGGCCTGGTGGAGGGTGCCCCTGCACTGCTGGGGGCTGCGGGTGGTGGTGGGAGACATCAGTGGGGGCCTGGTGGAGGCTGCCCCTGCACTGCTGGGGGGTGGGGGTGATAGGGGACATGGGTGGTGGCCTGGTGGAGGCTGCCCCTGCACTGCTGGGGGGTGGGGGTGGTGGGAGACATGAGTGGGGGCCTGGTGGAGGATGCCCCTGCACTGCTGGGGGGTGGAGGTGGTGGGAGACATGAGTGGGGGCCTGGTGGAGGCTGTCCCTGCACTGCTGGGGGGGGGTGGTGATAAGGGACATGAGTGGGGGCCTGGTGGAGGGTGCCCCTGCACTGCTGAGGGGTGGGGGTGGTGGGAGACATAAGTGGGAGCCTGGTGGAGGCTGCCCCTGGATGCTGGGGGGTGGGGGTGCAGGGGGACATGAGTGGGGGCCTGGTGGTGCTGCCCCTGCACTGCTGGGGGCTGGGGGTGGTGGGAGACACGAGTGGGGGCCTGGTGGAGGGTACCCCTGCTGGCTGGGGGGTGGGGGTGGTGGGAAACATGAGTGGGGGCCTGGTGGAGGCTGCCCCTGCACTGCTGGGGGCTGGGGGTGGT
This sequence comes from Ambystoma mexicanum, assembly GCF_040938575.1. NCBI lineage: Eukaryota > Metazoa > Chordata > Amphibia > Caudata > Ambystomatidae > Ambystoma > Ambystoma mexicanum. The sequence continues at coordinate 32,088,475 of NC_090924.1, read as the reverse complement.
GGGTGACATCAGTGGGGGCCTGCTGGAGGCTGCCCCTGCACTGCTGGGGGGTGGGGGTGATAGGGGACATGGGTGGTGGCCTGGTGGAGGATGCGCAAGCACTGCTGGGGGGTGGGGGTGGTGGGAGACATGAGTGGGGGCCTGGTGGAGGATGCCCCTGCACTGCTGGGGGGTGGGGGTGGTGGGAGACATGAGTGGGGCCCTGGTGGATACTGTCCCTGCACTGCTGGGGGGGGTGGTGATAGGGGACATGAGTGGGGGCCTGGTGGAGGGTGCCCCTGCACTGCTGGGGGGTGGGGGTGGTGGGAGACATGAGTGGGGTCCTGGTGGAGGCTGCCCCTGGATGCTGGGGGGTGGAGGTGCAGGGGGACATGAGTGGGGGCCTGGTGGTGCTGCCCCTGCACTGCTGGGGGGTGGGGGTGGTGGGAGACATGAGTGGGGGCCTGGTGGAGGGTACACCTGCTGGCTGGGGGGTGGGGGTGGTGGGAGACATGAGTGGGGGCCTGGTGGAGGCTGCCCCTGGTGGCTGGGGGTTGGGGGTGGTGGGAGACATGAGTGGGGGCCTGGTGGAGGGTGCCCCTGCACTGCTGGGGGGTGGGGGTGGTGGAAGACATGAGTGGGGGCCTGGTGGAGGCTGCCCCTGCACTGCTGGGGGGTGGTGATAGGGGACATGGGTGGGGGCCTGGTGGAGGCTGCCCCTGGTGGCTGGGGGGTGGGGGTGGTGGGAGACATGAGTGGGGGCCTGGTGGAGGCTGCCCCTGCACTGCTGGGGGGGGGGTGGTGATAGGGGACATGGGTGGGGGTCTGGTGGAGGCTGCCCCTGGTGGCTGGGGGGTGGGGGTGGTGGGAGACATGGGTGGGGGCCTGGTGGAGGGTGCCCCTGCTGGCTGGGGGGTGGGGGTGGTGGGAGACATGAGTGGGGGCCTGGTGGAGGCTGCCCCTGCACTGCTGGGGGGTGGGGGTGATAGGGGACATGGGTGGGGGCCTGGTGGAGGCTGCCCCTGCACTGCTTGGGGGTGGGGGTGGTGGGAGACATGGGTGGGGGCCTGTCGGTGGGTGCCCCTGGTGGCTGGGGGGTGGGGGTGGTGGGAGACATGAGTGGGGGCCTGGTGGAGGGTTCCCCTGCACTGCTGGGGGGTGGGGGTGGTGGGAGACATGTGTGCGGGCCTGGTGGAGGCTGCCCCTGCACTGCTGGGGGGTGGTGGTGATAGGGGACATGGGTGGTGGCCTGGTGGAGGCTGCCCCTGCACTGCTGGGGGGTGGGGATGGTGGGAGACATGGGTGGGAGCCTGGTGGGGGCTTCCCATGGTTGCTGGGGGGTGGGGGTGGTGGGAGACATGAGTGGGGGCCTGGTGGAGGCTGCCCCTGGTGGCTGGGGGGTGGGGGTGGTGGGAGACATGAGTGGGGGCCTGGTGGAGGGTGCCCCTGCACTTCTGGGGGGTGGGGGTGGTGGGAGACATGAGTGGGGGCCTGGTGGAGGCTGCCCCTGCACTGCTGGTGGGTGGGGTGGTGGGAGACATGAGTGGGGGCCTGGTGGAGGGTGCCCCTGCACTGCTGGGGGGTGGGGGTGGTGGGAGACATGAGTGGGGGCCTGGTGGAGGCTGCCCCTGCACTGCTGGGGGGTGGGGGTGGTGGGAGACATGAGTGGGGGCCTGGTGGTGTTGCCCCTGCACTGCTGGGGGGTGGGGGTGGTGGGAGACATGAGTGGGGGCCTGGTGGAGGGTAGCCCTGCTGGAAGGGGGGTGGGGGTGGTGGGAGACATGAGTGGGGGCCTGGTGGAGGCTGCCCCTGGAGGTTGGGGGTTGGGGGTGGTGGGAGACATGAGTGGGGGCCTGGTGGAGGGTGCCCCTGCACTGCTGGGGGGTGGGGGTGGTGGAAGACATGAGTGGGGGCCTGGTGGTGGGTGCCCCTGCTTGCTGTGGGGTGGGGTGGGTGGGAGACATGAGTGGGGGCCTGGTGGAGGCTGCCCCTGCACTGCTTGGGGGTGGGGGTGGTGGGAGACATGGGTGGGGGCCTGGTGGTGGGTGCCCCTGGTGGCTGGGGGGTGGGGGTGGTGGGAGACATGAGTGGGGGCCTGGTGGAGGGTGCCCCTGCACTGCTGGGGGGTGGGGGTGGTGGGAGACATGAGTGGGGGCCTGGTGGAGGCTGCCCCTGCACTGCTGGGGGGTGGTGGTGATAGGGGACATGGGTGGTGGCCTGGTGGAGGCTGCCCCTGCACTGCTGGGGGGTGGGGTTGTGGGAGACATGAGTGGGGGCCTGGTGGAGGGTGCCCCTGAACTGCTGGGGGGTGGGGGTGGTGGGAGACATGGGTGGGAGCCTGGTGGGGGCTGCCCATGGTTGCTGGGGGGTGGGGGTGGTGGGAGACATGAGTGGGGGCCTGGTGGAGGCTGCCCCTGGTGGCTGGGGGGTGGGGGTGGTGGGAGACATGAGTGGGGGCCTGGTGGAGGCTGCCCCTGCACTGCTGGTGGGTGGAGGTGGTGGGAGACATGAGTGGGGGCCTGGTGGAGGGTGCCACTGCACTGCTGGGGGGTGGGGGTGGTGGGAGACATGAGTGGGGCCTGGTGGAGGGTGCCCCTGCACTGCTGGGGGGTGGGGGTGCTGGGAGACATGAGTGGGGGCCTGGTGGAGGCTGCCCCTGCACTGCTGGGGGGGGGGGTGGTGATAGGGGACATGGGTGGGGGCCTGTTGGAGGCTGCCCCTGCTGGCTGGGGGGTGGGGGTGGTGGGAGACATGAGTGGGGGCCTGGTGGAGGCTGCTCCTGCAAAGCTGGGGGGGTGGTGATAGGGGACATGGGTGGGGGCCTGGTGGAGGCTGCCCCTGGTGGTTGGGGGGTGGGGGTGGTGGGAGACATGAGTGGGGGCCTGGTGGAGGGTGCCCCTGCTGGCTGGGGGGTGGGGGTGGTGGGAGACATGAGTGGGGGCCTGGTGGAAGCTGCCCCTGCACTGCCGGGGGGTGGGGGTGATAGGGGACATGGGTGGGGGCCTGGTGGAGGCTGCCCCTGCACTGCTGGGGGGTGAGGGTGGTGGGAGACATGGGTGGGGGCCTGGTGGTGGGTGCCCCTGGAGGCTGGGGGGTGGGGGTGGTGGGAGACATGAGTGGGGGCCTGGTGGAGGCTGCCCCTGCACGGCTGGTGGGTGGAGGTGGTGGGAGACATGAGTGGGGGCCTGGTGGAGGGTGCCCCTGCACTGCTGGGGGGTGGGGGTGCTGGGAGACATGAGTGGGGGCCTGGTGGAGGCTGCCCCTGCACTGCTGGGGGGGGTGGTGATAGGGGACATGGGTGGGGGCCTGTTGGAGGCTTCCCCTGCTGGCTGGGGGGTGGGGGTGGTGGGAGACATGAGTGGGGGCCTGGTGGAGGCTGCTCCTGCACTGCTGGGGGGGTGGTGATAGGGGACATGGGTGGGGGCCTGGTGGAGGCTGCCCCTGGTGGTTGGGGGGTGGGGGTGGTGGGAGACATGAGTGGGGGCCTGGTGGAGGGTGCCCCTGCTGGCTGGGGGGTGGGGGTGGTGGGAGACATGAGTGGGGGCCTGGTGGAAGCTGCCCCTGCACTGCCGGGGGGTGGGGGTGATAGGGGACATGGGTGGGGGCCTGGTGGAGGCTGCCCCTGCACTGCTGGGGGGTGAGGGTGGTGGGAGACATGGGTGGGGGCCTGGTGGTGGGTGCCCCTGGAGGCTGGGGGGTGGGGGTGGTGGGAGACATGAGTGGGGGCCTGGTGGAGGCTGCCCCTGCACTGCTGGTGGGTGGAGGTGGTGGGAGACATGAGTGGGGGCCTGGTGGAGGGTGCCCCTGCACTGCTGGGGGGTGGGGGTGATGGGAGACATGAGTGGGGGCCTGGTGGAGGCTGCCCCTGCACTGCTGGGGGGGGTGGTGATAGGGGACATGGGTGGGGGCCTGTTGGAGGCTGCCCCTGCTGGCTGGGGGGTGGGGGTGGTGGGAGACATGAGTGGGGGCCTGGGGGAGGCTGCTCCTGCACTGCTGGGGGGGTGGTGATAGGGGACATGGGTGGGGGCCTGGTGGAGGCTGCCCCTGGTGGTTGGGGGGTGGGGGTGGTGGGAGACATGAGTGGGGGCCTGGTGTAGGGTGCCCTGCTGGCTGGGGGGTGGGGGTGGTGGGAGACCTGAGTGGGGGCCTGGTGGAGGCTGCCCCTGCACTGCCGGGGGGTGGGGGTGATAGGGGACATGGGTGGGGGCCTGGTGGAGGCTGCCCCTGCACTGCTGGGGGGTGGGGGTGGTGGGAGACATGGGTGGGGGCCTGGTGGTGGGTGCCCCTGGAGGCTGGGGGTGGGGGTGGTGGGAGACATGAGTGGGGGCCTGGTGGAGGGTGCCCCTGCACTGCTGGGGGGTGGGGGTGGTGGGAGACATGAGTGGGGGCCTGGTGGAGGCTGCCCCTGCACTGCTGGGGGGTGGTGGTGATAGGGGACATGGGTGGTGGCCTGGCGGGGGCTGCCCCTGCACTGCTGGGGGGTGGGGGTGGTGGGAGACATGAGTGGGGGCCTGGTGGAGGGTGCCCCTGCACTGCTGGGGGGTGTGGGTGGTGGGAGACATGAGTGGGGGCCTGGTGGAGCCTGCCCCTGCACTGCTAGGGGTGGGTGGTGATAGGGGACATGAGTGGGGGCCTGGTGGAGGCTGCCCCTGCACTGCTGCGGGGTGGTGGTGATAGGGGACATGGGTGGTGGCCTGGTGGAGGCTGCCCCTGCACTGCTGGGGAGTGGGGGTGGTGGGAGACATGAGTGGGGGCCTGGTGGAGGGTGCCCCTGCTGGCTCGGGGGTGGGGGTGGTGGGAGACATGAGTGGGGGCCTGGTGGAGGCTGCCCCTGGTGGCTGGGGGGTGGGGGTGGTGAGAGACATGAGTGGGGGCCTGGTGGAGGGTGCCCCTGCACTGCTGGGGGGTGGGGGTGGTGGGATGACATGAGTGGGGGCCTGGTGGAGGCTGCCCCTGTACTGCTGGGGGGGGTGGTGATAGGGGACATGAGTGGTGGCCTGGTGGAGGCTGCCCCACACTGCTGGGGGGTGGGGGTGGTGTGAGACATGAGTGGGGGCCTGGTGGAGTGTGCCCCTGCACTGCTTGCGGTGGGGGTGATAGGGGACATGGGTGGGGGCCTGGTGGAGGCTGCCCCTGCACTGCTGGAGGGTGGGGGTGGTGGGAGACATGAGTGGGGGCCTGGTGGAGGGTGCCCCTGCACTGCTGGGGGTGGGGGTGGTGGGAGACATGAGTGGGGGCCTGGTGGAGGCTGCCCATGCACTGCTGGGGGGGTGGTGATAGGGGACATGAGTGGGGGCCTGGTGGAGGCTGCCCCTGCACTGCTGGGGGTGGTGGTGATAGGGGACATGGGTGGTGGCCTGGTGGAGGCTGCCCATGGTTGCTGGGGGGTGGGGGTGGTGGGAGACATGGGTGGGAGCCTGGTGGGGGCTGCCCATGGTTGCTGGGGGGTGGGGGTGGTGGGAGACATGGGTGGGGGCCTGGTGGAGGCTGCCCCTGGATCCTGGGGGGTGGGGGTGCAGGGGGACATGAGTGGGAGCCTGGTGGTGCTGCCCCTGCACTGCTGGGGGGTGGGGGTGGTGGGAGACATGAGTGGGGGCCTGGTGGAGGGTGCCCCTGCTGGATGGGGAGTGGGGGTGGTGGGAGACATGAGTGGGGGCCTGGTGGAGGCTGCCCCTGGTGGCTGGGGGGTTTGGGTGGTGGGAGACATGAGTGGGGGCCTGGTGGAGGGTGCCCCTGCACTGCTGGGGGGTGGGGGTGGTGGGAGACATGAGTGGGGGCCTGGTGGAGGCTGCCCCTGCACTGCTGGGGGGGTGGTGATAGGGGACATGAGTGGTGGCCTGGTGGAGGCTGCCCCACACTGCTGGGGGGTGGGGGTGGTGTGAGACATGAGTGGGGGCCTGGTGGAGGGTGCCCCTGCACTGCTGGGGGGTGGGGTGGTGGGAGACATGAGTGGGGGCCTGGTGGAGGCTGCCCCTGCACTGCTGGGGGGTGGTGGTGATAGGGGACATGGGTGGTGGCCTGGTGGAGGCTGCCCCTGCACTGCTGGGGGGTGGGGGTGGTGGGAGACATGAGTGGGGGCCTGGTGGAGGGTGCCCCTGCACTGCTGGGTGGTGTGGTGGTGGGAGACATGGGTGGGAGCCTGGTGGTGGGTGCCCCTGCTGGCTGGGGGGTGGGGGTGATAGGGGACATGGGTGGGGGCCTGGTGGAGGCTGCCCCTGCACTGCTGGAGGGTGGGGGTGGTGGGAGACATGGGTGGGGGCCTGATGGTGGGTGCCCCTGGTGGCTGGGGGGATGGGGTGGTGGGAGACATGAGTGGGGGCCTGGTGGAGGGTGCCCCTGCACTGCTAGGGGCTGGGGCTGGTGGGAGACATCAGTGGGGGCCTGGTGGAGGCTGCCCCTGCACTGCTGGGTGGTGGTGGTGATAGGGGACATGGGTGGTGGCCTGGTGGAGGCTGCCCCTGCACTGCTGGGGGGTGGGGGTGGTGGGAGACATGAGTGGGGGCCTGTTGGAGGAAGCCCCTGCACTGCTGTGGGGTGGGGGTGGTGGGAGACATGAGTGGGGGCCTGGTGGAGTCTGCCCCTGCACTGCTGGGGGGGTGGTGATAGGGGACATGAGTGGGGGCCTGGTGGAGGGTGCCCCTGCACTGCTGGGTGGTGGGGGTGGTGGGAGACATGGGTGGGAGCCTGGTGGTGGGTGCCCCTGCTGGCTGGGGGGTGGGGGTGGTGGGAGACATGAGTGGGTGCCTGGTGGAGGCTGCCCCTGGATGCTGGGGGGTGGGGGTGCAGGGGGACATGAGTTGGGGCCTGGTGGTGCTGCCCCTGCACTGCTGGGGGGTGGGGGTGGTGGGTGACATGAGTGGGGGCCTGGTGGAGGGTGCCCCTGCTGGCTGGGGGGTGGGGGTGGTGGGAGACATGAGTGGGGGCCTGGTGGAGGCTGCCCCTGGTGGCTGGAGGGTGGGGGTGGAGGGAGACATGAGTGGGGGCCTGGTGGAGGGTGCCCCTGCACTGCTGGGGGGTGGGGGTGGTGGGAGACATGAGTGGGGGCCTGGTGGAGGCTGCCCCTGCACTGCTGGGGGGGTGGTGATAGGGGACATGGGTGGAGGCCTGGTGGAGGCTGCCCCTGGTGGCTGAGGGGTGGGGGTGGTGGGAGACATGAGTGGGGGCCTGGTGGAGGCTGCCCCTGCACTGCTTGGGGGTGGTGGTGATAGGGGACATGGGTGGGGGCCTGGTGGAGGCTGCCCCTGGTGGCTGGGGGGTGGGGGTGGTGGGAGACATGAGTGGGGGCCTGGTGGAGGTTGCCCCTGCTGGCTGGGGGGTGGGGGTGGTGGGAGACACGAGTGGGGGCCTGGTGGAGGCTGCCCCTGCACTGCTGGGGGGTGGGGGTGATAGGGGACATGGGTGGGGGCCTGGTGGAGGCTGCCCCTGCACTGCTTGGGTGTGGGGGTGGTGGGAGACATGGGTGGGGACCTGGTGGTGGGTGCCCCTGGTGGCTGGGGGGTGCGGGTGGTGGGAGACATGAGTGGGGGCCTGATGGAGGGTGACCCTGCACTGCTGGGGGGTGGGGGTGGTGGGAGACATGAGTGGGGGCCTGGTGGAGGCTGCCCCTGCACTGCTGGGGGGGGTGGTGATAGGGGACATGGGTGGGGGCCTGGTGGAGGCTGCCCCTGCTGGCTGGGGGGTGGGGGTGGTGGGAGACATGAGTGGGGGCCTGGTGGAGGCTGCCCCTGCACTGCTGGGGGGGTGGTGATAGGGGACATGGGTGGGGGCCTGGTGGAGGCTGCCCCTGGTGGTTGGGGGGTGGGGGTGATAGGGGACATGGGTGGGGGCCTGGTGGAGGCTGCCCCTGCACTGCTGGGGGGTGGGGGTGGTGGGAGACATGGGTGGGGGCCTGGTGGTGGGTGCCCCTGGAGGCTGGGGGGTGGGGGTGGTGGGAGACATGAGTGGGGGCCTGGTGGAGGGTGCCCCTGCACTGCTGGGGGGTGGGGGTGGTGGGAGACATGAGTGGGGGCCTGGTGGAGGCTGCCCCTGCACTGCTGGGGGGTGGTGGTGATAGGGGACATGGGTGGTGGCCTGGTGGGGGCTGCCCCTGCACTGCTGGGGGGTGGGGGTGGTGGGAGACATGAGTGGGGGCCTGGTGGAGGGTGCCCCTGCACTGCTGGGGGGTGTGGGTGGTGGGAGACATGAGTGGGGGCCTGGTGGAGCCTGCCCCTGCACTGCTAGGGGTGGGTGGTGATAGGGGACATGAGTGGGGGCCTGGTGGAGGCTGCCCCTGCACTGCTGCGGGGTGGTGGTGATAGGGGACATGGGTGGTGGCCTGGTGGAGGCTGCCCATGGTTGCTGGGGGGTGGGGGTGGTGGGAGACATGGGTGGGAGCCTGGTGAGGGCTGCCCATGGTTGCTGGGGGGTGGGGGTAGTGGGAGACATGAGTGGGGGCCTGGTGGAGGGTGCCCCTGCACTGCTGGGGGGTGGGGGTGCAGGGGGACATGAGTGGGGGCCTGGTGGAGCCTGCCCCTGCACTGCTAGGGGTGGGTGGTGATAGGGGACATGAGTGGGGGCCTGGTGGAGGCTGCCCCTGCACTGCTGCGGGGTGGTGGTGATAGGGGACATGGGTGGTGGCCTGGTGGAGGCTGCCCATGGTTGCTGGGGGGTGGGGGTGGTGGGAGACATGGGTGGGAGCCTGGTGAGGGCTGCCCCTGCTGGCTCGGGGGTGGGGGTGGTGGGAGACATGAGTGGGGGCCTGGTGGAGGCTGCCCCTGGTGGCTGGGGGGTGGGGGTGGTGAGAGACATGAGTGGGGGCCTGGTGGAGGGTGCCCCTGCACTGCTGGGGGGTGGGGGTGGTGGGACGACATGAGTGGGGGCCTGGTGGAGGCTGCCCCTGCACTGCTGGGGGGGTGGTGATAGGGGACATGAGTGGTGGCCTGGTGGAGGCTGCCCCACACTGCTGGGCGGTGGGGGTGGTGTGAGACATGAGTGGGGGCCTGGTGGAGGGTGCCCCTGCACTGCTGGGGGGTGGGGGTGGTGGGAGACATGAGTGGGGGCCTGGTGGAGGGTGCCCCTGCTTGATGGGGGGTGGGGGTGGTGGGAGACATGAGTGGGGGCCTGGTGGAGGCTGCCCCTGGTGGCTGTGGGGTGGGGGTGGTGGGAGACATTAATGGGGGCCTGGTGGAGGGTGCCCCTGCACTGCTGGGGGGTGGGGGTGGTGGGAGACATGAGTGGGGGCCTGGTGGAGGCTGCCCCTGCACTGCTGGGGGGGGTGGTGATAGGGGACATGGGTGGGGGCCTGGTGGAGGCTGCCCCTGCTGGCTGGAGGGTGGGGGTGGTGGGAGACATGAGTGGGGGCCTGGTGGAGGCTGCCCCTGCACTGCTGGGGGGGTGGTGATAGGGGACATGGGTGGGGGCCTGGTGGAGGCTGCCCCTGGTGGTTGGGGGGTGGGGGTGATAGGGGACATGGGTGGGGGCCTGGTGGAGGCTGCCCCTGCACTGCTGGGGGCTGGGGGTGGTGGGAGACATGGGTGGGGGCCTGGTGGTGGGTGCCCCTGGAGGCTGGGGGGTGGGGGTGGTGGGAGACATGAGTGGGGGCCTGGTGGAGGGTGCCCCTGCACTGCTGGGGGGTGGGGGTGGTGGGAGACATGAGTGGGGGCCTGGTGGAGGCTGCCCCTGCACTGCTGGGGGGTGGTGGTGATAGGGGACATGGGTGGTGGCCTGGTGGGGGCTGCCCCTGCACTGCTGGGGGGTGGGGGTGGTGGGAGACATGAGTGGGGGCCTGGTGGAGGGTGCCCCTGCACTGCTGGGGGGTGTGGGTGGTGGGAGACATGAGTGGGGGCCTGGTGGAGCCTGCCCCTGCACTGCTAGGGGTGGGTGGTGATAGGGGACATGAGTGGGGGCCTGGTGGAGGCTGCCCCTGCACTGCTGCGGGGTGGTGGTGATAGGGGACATGGGTGGTGGCCTGGTGGAGGCTGCCCATGGTTGCTGGGGGTGGGGGTGGTGGGAGACATGGGTGGGAGCCTGGTGAGGGCTGCCCATGGTTGCTGGGGGGTGGGGGTAGTGGGAGACATGGGTGGGGGCCTGGTGGAGGCTGCCCCTGGATGCTGGGGGGTGGGGGTGCAGGGGGACATGAGTGGGGGCCTCGTGGTGCTGCCCCTGCACTGCTTGTGGAGTGGGGGTGGTGGGAGACATGAGTGGGGGCCTGGTGGAGGGTGCCCCTGCTGGCTCGGGGATGGGGGTGGTGGGAGACATGAGTGGGGGCCTGGTGGAGGCTGCCCCTGTTGGCTGGGGGGTGGGGGTGGTGAGAGACATGAGTGGGGGCCTGGTGGAGGGTGCCCCTGCACTGCTGGGGGGTGGGGGTGGTGGGACGACATGAGTGGGGGCCTGGTGGAGGCTGCCCCTGCACTGCTGGGGGGGGTGGTGATAGGGGACATGAGTGGTGGCCTGGTGGAGGCTGCCCCACACTGCTGGGGGGTGGGGGTGGTGTGAGACATGAGTGGGGGCCTGGTGGAGGGTGCCCCTGCACTGCTTGGGGGTGTGGGTGATAGGGGACATGGGTGGGGGCCTGGTGGAGGCTGCCCCTGCACTGCTGGGGGGTGGGGGTGGTGGGAGACATGCGTGGGGGCCTGGTGGAGGGTGCCCCTGCACTGCTGGGGGGTGGGGGTGGTGGGAGACATGAGTGGGGGCCTGGTGGAGGCTGCCCATGCACTGCTGGGGGGTGGTGATAGGGGACATGAGTGGGGGCCTGGTGGAGGCTGCCCCTGCACTGCTGGGGGGTGGTGGTGATAGGGGACATGGGTGGTGGCCTGGTGGAGGCTGCCCATGGTTGCTGGGGGGTGGGGGTGGTGGGAGACATGGGTGGGAGCCTGGTGGGGGCTGCCCATGGTTGCTGGGGGGTGGGGGTGGTGGGAGACATGGGTGGGGGCCTGGTGGAGGCTGCCCCTGGATCCTGGGGGGTGGGGGTGCAGGGGGACATGAGTGGGGGCCTGGTGGTGCTGCCCCTGCACTGCTGGGGGGTGGGGGTGGTGGGAGACATGAGTGGGGGCCTGGTGGAGGGTGCCCCTGCTTGATGGGGGGTGGGGGTGGTGGGAGACATGAGTGGGGGCCTGGTGGAGGCTGCCCCTGGTGGCTGTGGGGTGGGGGTGGTGGGAGACATTAATGGGGGCCTGGTGGAGGGTGCCCCTGCACTGCTGGGGGGTGGGGGTGGTGGGGTGGGAGACATGAGTGGGGGCCTGGTGGAGGCTGCCCCTGCACTACTGGGGGGGTGGTGATAGGGGACATGGGTGGTGGCCTGGTGGAGGCTGCCCCACACTGCTGGGGGGTGGGGGTGGTGTGAGACATGAGTGGTGGCCTGGTGGAGGGTGCCCCTGCACTGCTGGGGGGTGGGGGTGGTGGGAGACATGAGTGGGGGCCTGGTGGAGGCTGCCCCTGCACTGCTGGGGGGTGGTGGTGATAGGGGACATGGGTGGTGGCCTGGTGGAGGCTGCCCCTGCACTGCTGGGGGGTGGGGGTGGTGGGAGACATGAGTGGGGGCCTGGTGGAGGGTGCCCCTGCACTGCTGGGCGGTGGGGGTGGTGGAAGACATGGGTGGGAGCCTGGTGGTGGGTGCCCCTGCTGGCTGGGGGGTGGGGGTGATAGGGGACATGGGTGGGGGCCTGGTGGAGGCTGCCCCTGCACTGCTGGGGGTGGGGGTGGTGGGAGACATGGGTGGGGGCCTGATGGTGGGTGCCCCTGGTGGCTGGGGGGTGGGGGTGGTGGGAGACATGAGTGGGGGCCTGGTGGAGGGTGCCCCTGCACTGCTAGGGGCTGGGGGTGGTGGGAGACATCAGTGGGGGCCTGGTGGAGGCTGCCCCTGCACTGCTGGGTGGTGGTGGTGATAGGGGACATGGGTGGTGGCCTGGTGGAGGCTGCCCCTGCACTGCTGGGGGGTGGGGGTGGTGGGAGACATGAGTGGGTGCCTGGTGGAGGATGCCCCTGCACTGCTGTGGGGTGGGGATGCTGGGAGACATGAGTGGGGGCCTGGTGGAGGCTGCCCCTGCACTGCTGGGGGGGGTGGTGATAGGGGACATGAGTGGGGGCCTGGTGGAGGGTGCCCCTGCACTGCTGGGGGGTGGGGGTGGTGGGAGACATGGGTGGGAGCCTGGTGGTGGGTGCCCCTGCTGGCTGGGGGGTGGGGGTGGTGGGAGACATGAGTGGGTGCCTGGTGGAGGGTGCCCCTGCTGGCTGGGGGGTGGGGGTGGTGGGAGACATGAGTGGGGGCCTGGTGGAGGGTGCCCCTGCACTGCTGGGGGGTGGGGGTGGTGGGAGACATGAGTGGGGGCCTGGTGGAGGCTGCCCATGCACTGCTGGGGGGGGTGGTGATAGGGGACATGGGTGGGGGCCTGGTAGAGGCTGCCCCTGGTGGCTGAGGGGTGGGGGTGGTGGGAGACATGAGTGGGGGCCTGGTGGAGGCTGCCCCTGCACTGCTGGGGGGTGGTGGTGATAGGGGACATGGGTGGGGGCCTGGTGGAGGCTGCTCCTGGTGGCTGGGGGGTGGGGGTGGTGGGAGACATGAGCGGGGGCCTGGTGGAGGGTGCCCCTGCTGGCTGGGGGGTGGGGGTGGTGGGAGACACGAGTGGGGGCCTGGTGGAGGCTGCCCCTGCACTGCTGGGGGGTGGGGGTGATAGGGGACATGGGTGGGGGCCTGGTGGAGGCTGCCCCTGCACTGCTTGGGTGTGGGGGTGGTGGGAGACATGGGTGGGGACCTGGTGGTGGGTGCCTCTGGTGGCTGGTGGGTGCGGGTGGTGGGAGACATGAGTGGGGGCCTGGTGGAGGGTGCCCCTGCATTGCTGGGGGGTGGGGGTGGTGGGAGACATGAGTGGGGGCCTCGTGGAGCCTGCCCCTGCACTGCTGGGGGGTGGTGGTGATAGGGGACATGGGTGGTGGCCTGGTGGAGGCTGCCCCTGCACTGCTGGGGGGTGGGGTGGTGGGAGACATGAGTGGGGGCCTGGTGGAGGGTGCCCCTGCACTGCTGGGGGGTGGGGGTGGTGGGAGACATGGGTGGGAGCCTGGTGGGGGCTGCCCATGGTTGCTGGGGGGTGGGGGTGGTGGGAGACATGGGTGGGAGCCTGGTGGGGGCTGCCCATGGTTGCTGGGGGGTGGGGGTGGTGGGAGACATGGGTGGGGGCCTGGTGGAGGCTGCCCCTGGATGCTGGTGGGCGGGGGCGCAGGGGGACATGAGTGGGGCCTGGTGGTGCTGCCCCTGCACTGCTGGGGGGTGGGGGTGGTGGGAGACATGAGTGGGGGCCTGGTGGAGGGTGCCCCTGCTGGCTGGGGGGTGGGGGTGGTGGGAGACATGAGTGGGGGCCTGGTGGAGGCTACCCCTGGTGGCTGGGGGTGGGGGTGGTGGGAGACATGAGTGGGGGCCTGGTGGAGGGTGCCCCTGCACTGCTGGGGGGTGGGGGTGGTGGGAGACATGAGTGGGGGCCTGGTGGAGGCTGCCCCTGCACTGCTGGGGGGTGTGGTGATAGGGGACATGGGTGGGGGCCTGGTGGTGGCTGCCCCTGGTGGCTGGGGGGTGGGGGTGGCGGGAGACAAGCGTGGTGGCCTGGTGGAGGCTGCCCCACACTGCTGGGGGGTGGGGGTGGTGTGAGACATGAGTGGGGGCCTGGTGGAGGGTGCCCTTGCACTGCTGGGGGGTGGGGGTGATAGGGGACATGGGTGGGGGCCTGGTGGAGGCTGCCCCTGCACTGCTGGGGGGTGGGGGTGGTGGGAGACATGGGTGGGGGTCTGGTGGTGGGTGCCCCTGGTGGCTGGGGGGTGGGGGTGGTGGGAGACATGAGTGGGGGCCTGGTGGAGGGTGCCCCTGCACTGCTGGGGGGTGGGGTGGTGGGAGACATGAGTGGGGGCCTGGTGGAGGCTGCCCCTGCACTGCTGGGGGGTGGTGGTGATAGGGGACATGGGTGGTGGCCTGGTGGAGGCTGCCCCTGCACTGCTGGGGGGTGGGGGTGGTGGGAGACATGAGTGGGGGCCTGGTGGAGGGTGCCCCTGCACTGCTGGGGGGTGGGGGTGTTGGAAGACATGGGTGGGAGCCTGGTGGTGGGTGCCCCTGCTGGCTGGGGGGTGGGGGTGATAGGGGACATGGGTGGGGGCCTGGTGGAGGCTGCCCCTGCACTGCTGGGGGTGGGGGTGGTGGGAGACATGGGTGGGGGCCTGATGGTGGGTGCCCCTGGTGGCTGGGGGGTGGGGGTGGTGGGAGACATGAGTGGGGGCCTGGTGGAGGGTGCCCCTGCACTGCTAGGGGCTGGGGGTGGTGGGAGACATCAGTGGGGGCCTGGTGGAGGCTGCCCCTGCACTGCTGGGTGGTGGTGGTGATAGGGGACATGGGTGGTGGCCTGGTGGAGGCTGCCCCTGCACTGCTGGGGGGTGGGGGTGGTGGGAGACATGAGTGGGTGCCTGGTGGAGGATGCCCCTGCACTGCTGTGGGGTGGGGATGCTGGGAGACATGAGTGGGGGCCTGGTGGAGGCTGCCCCTGCACTGCTGGGGGGGGTGGTGATAGGGGACATGAGTGGGGGCCTGGTGGAGGGTGCCCCTGCACTGCTGGGGGGTGGGGGTGGTGGGAGACATGGGTGGGAGCCTGGTGGTGGGTGCCCCTGCTGGCTGGGGGGTGGGGGTGGTGGGAGACATGAGTGGGTGCCTGGTGGAGGCTGCCCCTGGATGCTGGGGGGTGGGGGTGCAGGGGGACATGAGTGGGGGCCTGGTGGTGCTGCCCCTGCACTGCTGGGGGGTGGGGGTGGTGGGTGACATGAGTGGGGGCCTGGTGGAGGGTGCCCCTGCTGGCTGGGGGGTGGGGGTGGTGGGAGACATGAGTGGGGGCCTGGTGGAGGGTGCCCCTGCACTGCTGGGGGGTGGGGGTGGTGGGAGACATGAGTGGGGGCCTGGTGGAGGCTGCCCCTGCACTGCTGGGGGGGTGGTGATAGGGGACATGGGTGGGGGCCTGGTAGAGGCTGCCCCTGGTGGCTGAGGGGTGGGGTTGGTGGGAGACATGAGTGGGGGCCTGGTGGAGGCTGCCCCTGCACTGCTGGGGGGTGGTGGTGATAGGGGACATGGGTGGGGGCCTGGTGGAGGCTGCTCCTGGTGGCTGGGGGGTGGGGGTGGTGGGAGACATGAGCGGGGGCCTGGTGGAGGGTGCCCCTGCTGGCTGGGGGGTGGGGGTGGTGGGAGACACGAGTGGGGGCCTGGTGGAGGCTGCCCCTGCACTGCTGGGGGGTGGGGGTGATAGGGGACATGGGTGGGGGCCTGGTGGAGGCTGCCCCTGCACTGCTTGGGTGTGGGGGTGGTGGGAGACATGGGTGGGGACCTGGTGGTGGGTGCCCCTGGTGGCTGGTGGGTGCGGGTGGTGGGAGACATGAGTGGGGGCCTGGTGGAGGGTGCCCCTGCATTGCTGGGGGGTGGGGGTGGTGGGAGACATGAGTGGGGGCCTCGTGGAGCCTGCCCCTGCACTGCTGGGGGGTGGTGGTGATAGGGGACATGGGTGGTGGCCTGGTGGAGGCTGCCCCTGCACTGCTGGGGGGTGGGGTGGTGGGAGACATGAGTGGGGGCCTGGTGGAGGGTGGCCCTGCACTGCTGGGGGGGTGGGGGTGGTGGGAGACATGAGTGGGGGCCTGGTGGAGGCTGCCCCTGCACTGCTGGGGGGTGGTGGTGATAGGGGACATGGGTGGGAGCCTGGTGGGGGCTGCCCATGGTTGCTGGGGGGTGGGGGTGGTGGGAGACATGGGTGGGGGCCTGGTGGAGGCTGCCCCTGGATGCTGGTGGATGGGGGCGCAGGGGGACATGAGTGGGGCCTGGTGGTGCTGCCCCTGCACTGCTGGGGGGTGGGGGTGGTGGGAGACATGAGTGGGGGCCTGGTGGAGGGTGCCCCTGCTGGCTGGGGGGTGGGAGTGGTGGGAGACATGAGTGGGGGCCTGGTGGAGGCTACCCCTGGTGGCTGGGGGGTGGGGGTGGTGGGAGACATGAGTCGGGGCCTGGTGGAGGGTGCCCCTTCACTGCTGGGGGGTGGGGGTGGTGGGAGACATGAGTGGGGGCCTGGTGGAGGCTGCCCCTGCACTGCTGGGGGGTGTGGTGATAGGGGACATGGGTGGGGGCCTGGTGGTGGCTGCCCCTGGTGGCTGGGGGGTGGGGGTGGCGGGAGACAAGCGTGGTGGCCTGGTGGAGGCTGCCCCACACTGCTGGGGGGTGGGGGTGGTGTGAGACATGAGCGGGGGCCTGGTGGAGGGTGCCCCTGCACTGCTGGGGGGTGGGGGTGATAGGGGACATGGGTGGGGGCCTGGTGGAGGCTGCCCCTGCACTGCTGGGGGGTGGGGTGGTGGGAGACATGGGTGGGGGTCTGGTGGTGGGTGCCCCTGGTGGCTGGGGGGTGGGGGTGGTGGGAGACATGAGTGGGGGCCTGGTGGAGGGTGCCCCTGCACTGCTGGGGGGTGGGGTGGTGGGAGACATGAGTGGGGGCCTGGTGGAGGCTGCCCCTGCACTGCTGGGGGGTGGTGGTGATAGAGGACATGGGTGGTGGCCTGGTGGAGGCTGCCCCTGCACTGCTGGGGGGTGGGGGTGGTGGGAGACATGAGTGGGGGCCTGGTGGAGGGTGCCCCTGCACTGCTGGGGGGTGGGGGTGTTGGGAGACATGAGTGGGAGCCTGGTGGAGGCTGCCCCTGCACTGCTGGGGGGGGTGGTGATAGGGGACATGAGTGGGGGCCTGGTGGAGGGTGCCCCTGCACTGCTGGGGGGTGGGGGTGGTGGGAGACATGGGTGGGAGCCTGGTGGGGGCTGCCCATGGTTGCTGGGGGGTGGGGGTGGTGGGAGACATGAGTGGGGGCCTGGTGGAGGCTGCCCCTGGTGGCTGGGTGGTGGGGGTGCTGGGTGACATGAGCAGGTGTGCAGGGTAGTCCCCTGTGGTGTGCGCTGCCTGCAGGGGCCGTGGAGGGTGTACAGGGAATACCTGGGAGCACACAGCCAAATCGCGTGTAGATTTTCCCGCGCACCCCTGTAATCCGCGTACCCTGACAAATCGTGTGTGGAACTTCCCGCAAACCCCTGGAATTCACATACCCTGACAAACTGTGTGTGGAACTTCCCGCGCACTCCTGAAATCCACATACCCGGCCAAATCGCGTGTGGAACTTCCCGCGCACCCCTGAAATCCACGTACCCGGCCAAATTACGTGTGGAACTTCCCGCGCACCCCTGAAATCCACGTACCCGGCCAAATCGCGTGTGGAAATTCCCGCGCACCCCTGAAATCCACGTACACGGCCAAATCGCGTGTGAGACTTCCCGCGCACCCTGGTGTACACGCACACGTATTTTTTTCAGCGGGTGTCCGTGTTTGTGGGTACCCCTTTGCACGTCATTTGTCCTGGAGGGCCACAGTATGGGACATTCATCATGGCAGTATATAGGTGCTATTTGTTGGCGCACCTTTTGGCGCACATTTCTTACAGGCGCAGAGACGCTTCCGCCTGCTTTCTTGTGGCGGTTGTGTTTGTGCCTGTGCGCTGGTTTGAGCATGCGCTTTTTTGCCCTATTCTATTCCATGAATACGTGTTGTAGGCGAGCGTGTGGGCGTTCCGCGCACTTGTGCCCTGTACTTCCACCGTGACGCCCACATTTTGGCAAGTTGTTCCCCATTCCGAGTGTTATGCCCCGTGTTCCGCCTACTTTTGTTGCGTGCGCCGCGCTATGTGCGATTTTCGCTGTGGCCTGTGCGATTTTCGCTGTGACCTGGCGCACGCAGTTAGATGGCCTGTGCGCCAACGTGCGCGCACACTTTTTTATCGCACATCCGATGGTTTTCTCGCGCACGGCCTTCCATGAATCGATGTGCGCTGCTTTTCGTGCGATTTTCGCACTTGCACTACGATTTTCGCTATTCCACTGCGATTCGCATGTTTTTGGCCACTTGCGCCGCGCTAATTATTCCATGAATCGGCCTGCAAGTCTCTAGCACTGGTACGGTAATGAACCGTGCCAGTGCTACAGGAAACTCCATTCCCATTGAGCCCTATGAGGCTCAAATGGGAATGGGGATCTACCAGCACCAGCACCCGCAAAAGGGCAATTACAGGGTCCGGGGGGGGCCAGGGGCGCTGGTAAAACCGGCAAGGCTACCTCCAACCTCGTAATGAGGCCCATTATCCGACAGGTTCAAAAATTCAACAGCATATGACGTACTTGATATGCTATTAGTAGCTGACCACGACATAGACAATGAACAATAAATCAGAAAATGTATATAAATATTTGATTGTCTGTTCTCATGGACTGTTTTTATAGTTCTAATTCAAATTTTGAAGTGCCAAGTGACGCAGGAATCTCTGCCGGGATGTGGGTTTATTGTTGTTTGGATTGTGTTCCATTAGAGTGGAGTAGTAATAGTGTCTTCATTTTCTTGGAATCCATTCCGGAATTTTGCAACTGAGAAAGATTTCTGCCGTGCAATGAGATAGAAAGCGTGTTCACTCTTTGAATGGTTGTTATTTAATACAAGAGGATTATGTCTCAAAATTGCACTTAATGTCTGTTTGATTGTTTATTTTTTACAATGATTTGAATGGTTGCTATGGAAAGGGTGGCCATTTTTGTTTGCTTGTTTTTTGAGTTGAGAAATGGTTGCTCTGCCATTTATCAACATGTCTATTTATCAAATTGTGTTTCATTAGAGTGGAGTAGTAGTAGTGTCTTTATTTGCTTGGAAGACAGACCAGAATCAACCTCCACTCATTAAGGTATTGCCAGCAATAGCTAGAGTCTTCAAACACCTGCAGCACTGGAACACCCTTTTTGAAGAGTCATTAGAAATGCTAGAGTGGTTCAGAGAGGAGGCTTCATTTTTTGTGGCATTGTCTTTTTAGAGTTATCATTTTTGTTATTTTATATTTTTGTCACCAGTTGGACATTTGAATATTTTTTAAAACTTTATTTTTGAATGTTCACACAACCTGAAACATAATAACTCACCCACATTAGGGTGTCTCAAAAACATGTGCCGCCCTCACACCCCCCCGCCCACACCACCCCAGACCACAGACTTAATTGATGATTTGAAAACTACATTTGAAAATGTCTAACATTACTCATGAAAACACTAAGACGTGGCCCTTCTAATGTTGGGAACATCAATCATGATAAATCATGTGGTGCAAGTCTCCTGGGATAATGTGGGTGACGTGTATTGGAAATTGCAGGAGATGGTCTGGCTCATACAGGAGGGCTGTCTTTTTTGGCTTATGTGTGGTGTTATATCTTTACTGTAGCTGTGAGCAGTGGTTGTGTAGAATCAACCTCCCCATTAAAGGACATTAAAGCAACAGCCAAAGTCTTCCAACACTGGCAGCACTGGAACACTCTATTCGAAGAGTTATCACAAATGCTAGAGAGGTTCAGAGAGGTTCAGAGAGGAAGCTTGTTCTGATTTTCTTATAGATGTGGTGCTCCTATCTCCATTAGTACCACTTGAATGAGCAAAAGGCCTTCCCAGGATCTTTTCTTTCTGATGCAATGCATCCGTCAGAAGTTTTCATCCACTTCATCCTGTGGTACTAATAGTGTATTTATTTGGTTGAAGATAAACCAGCACTTCAGAACTGAAAAAAGAACAAAAAATCGGGGACGAAGCTTGAGAACATCAATTATGATAAAACATTTGGTGCAAGTCTCTTGGTGGATATTGGAAATGACATGAGATGGTCTGGACCATACTGGGCTGCAGTCTTTTTTGGCTTATATCTGGTCTGATATATTTATCTCCACCCATTAAACGTGCTGTTAGGAACAGCCAGAGTATTCAAATACTGATAGCAGTGGAGCAGTCTTTTTGAAGAGATATTAGAAATGCTAGAGATGTTCACAGAGGAGGCTTTTTATGAATTGTTTATAGATGTGGTGTTCCTATCTCCAGCAGTACCAAGCGAGAGGCCTTCCAGGATCTTTGCTTTCTGATGCAATACTTCTGTCAGAGGTTTTCAACTACTTCAGTCTTTTTTGGCTTATATGTGGTCTTACATTTCCATTGTGGTTGTGTAGAATCAACCTTCAGCCATTAAAGGTGCTGTTAGCAACAGCCAGACTCTTCAAACACAGCTAGCATTGGTGCATTCTATTTGAAGAGTTATTCAAAATGGTGGAGACGTTTAGAAGGGAGGTTTTTCATGAAGTGTCTACACATGTGCTGCTCTATCTCCACCAGTATCACTTAGATGAGTGAAAGCTCGTCCCAGGATCTTTTCTTTATCAAGCAATAGATCTTCCAGATGTTTTCATCCCTTTCATGTCAGGGTATTAATAGTGTTTTTATTCGGTTGAAATACTCCAGCAACTGAAAAAGAGAAAAAAAAAGATGTGTGGCATGAACCTTGGGATAACGAATTATGATCAATCATGTGTTGCAAGTCTTCTGAAATGATGTGAAGTGTGAGTATTGGAAATTGCAGAAAGTGGTCTTATATCTTCACTCTAGCTGTGATCGGGGGTTGTGCATAATCAACCTCCACCCATTAAAGGTGCTGCTACAAACAGCTAGCGTCTTCAAATACTGGCAGCACTGGGGCACTCTATTTGAAGAGTCATTATAAATGCTAGAGAGGCTCAAAGATGAGCCTTCATTTTTTGTGACAATTTCTTTTTAGAGTTGTATTTTTTGTTATTTTATATTTTCATCACCAGTTAGACATTTGAATATGTCTAACATTGTGCAAGAAAACACTAACACATGGCTCTTGTAATGTTCTGTCAGAAAAATTGAGGACATCAATTATGATAAATCCTTTGTTGCGAATCTCCTGGAATGATGTGGATGATGTGTATTGTAAATTGCATGATATGGCCTGAACCATACTGGGCTGCAGCATTGTTTGGTTTATATGTGGTCCTATTTCTTTACTGTAGCTGCAAGCGGTGGCTACGAGTGGTGGCTGCGAGCATAATCAACCTCCACCCATTTAATGTGCCACTAGCAATAGCCAAAGTTCTCAAACACTGGTAGCACTAGAGCACTCTATTTGAAGAGTTATTAGAAATGGTAGAGCGCTTCAAAGAGGCAGATTCATTTTTTGTGGCATTTTCTAGCTGTGTCTATGGACAGTACAATTACACGTTTGGATCTATTTACACAACCATATCATGACATCCGTGTGTACAACACCATCCAATCAGCAGGTGCCAAAGTCTGTACGTGGGAATAATCACTACACCCACAAAAAAGAAGTCTACATTTAACATTGCTTTCTATACTTGCAAATGAAAAGGTTTTTCAGTAACTTCAGGCAATTTTGGCACTATACCTCTTTAATTCTTTATTCTTTTTACCCACTTTTCCTCTAATACTATTTTTCTTTGTTTTGTGATTTGTTCAGTTTGCCTATTTTTTGTTGTTTTCATTTTTTGAGGCATCGGGCCTCATTACAAGTTTGAAGGTAGCCATGCCCTTAATAAGGGCATGGCTTCCTCCAAACTCGGGTCCGGGTTCCCTGAATGGGGAATTACCGAGCCATTCTGACCTAGGAGGGCCCGGTATTTCCCCATTCAGGGAACCCGGACCCTGACCATCCCCATTCCCATTCGAGCCCCCATAGTGCTCAATGGGAATGGAGATGATGATATGATATGATAGGTTATTTATAACGTGCTTAATACCCAGAAGTTGATAAGCGCGGACCTCGGGCTCGAACCTGTGTTGCTCTGTGTCGTCTTGCTTCCAAGGCTTGCACGTTGCACCTGAGCTATCCTCCCGAGACTCCCGATGCTAACAATGGGTCCATTAGTAATGGGCCCGTTGTTAACATGCTGATCCCCTCGCGGGACCCGCAAAGGACGTCTGGTCAGACCAGACGTCCTTTGCGGGTCCCGCGAGGGGACATCGTAATGAGGTGGTATGGGTTTAATGGCGCTGGCACCTTTACCGGCGCCATTAAACCCATACCACCAGGGTCGTAATGAGGCCCATTGTCTTTTTTGTGTGGCTATTTGTATTGTTTTACATATTCATTCCCAGTTGGACATTCCAACATACCAGCAGTGATGATATCATCATTTGGGTTCAGAATCCATCGCCACCGATGAAGAAGGACACTGGGATGAACACCGCTGGTGACAGTATGTGCTTCTTTAAAGTTAAAGAACACTATTATAGAAAAGAGGCAGAGGAACTACTTTGCTCATTCTGCAACAAAACTCTTTGGGCCTTCCAATGTTCCATCTCAAACCCTAGGAACTGCAGATCTCCTTAGCGGATGCATGTGACAGCGATAAGGATAGAGACGACCTGAGGGAAATATTTATGGAGTTTAAGGATGTATTTGCAAAAGATGCTTATGATTGTGGTTTAACTGATTTACATGTGGCCACACTACCAGAAGGTTGTAGCAGAAATCCAGTGTTTGTACGCCAGTATAGACTACCGCTGGCATGTTTAGAATCATTGGCAGAGATTATTAAAAATTTGGAATCACGGGGAATAATCAGGCCCATTCATAGCACATCCAATACGCCTATTTTAGGTGTGTTAAAGCCAAATGGTCAATGGCGGCTGTGTGCAGACTTAAGAGAGTTAAATAAAAGAGTACCAGTATCTAGATGGCCACTACCATTCATTGATCAGGGCCTAGCTCAGATACATGGTTCAAATGTATTTACCACATTAGATCTCACATCTGGATATTGGTGTGTGCCATTGGCAGAGGAGATACAACACTTATTTTCCTTTACATTTGACAGGACTCAATATGCCTGGCTTAGAGCTCCGTTCAGGTACATCAATAGTGGGAGTGAATTTGGCATATTTTTGAGAAAGGCCATGCCGGATGCAGCGGAAAGAGGAACAATAGTTTATGTGGATGATGTCCTGATAAAAAATGAAAGCCTGAAAAGCCATTTTGATGAAATAAGACATGTACTTGGCCAATTGCAGAAAGCAGGTGCCAAAGTATCTTTGCAAAAAGCACAATGGTGCAAGAAAAAAGTGAACTTTCTAGGGCATGAAGTGACTGAACATGGGCTAAATCCACAAAGGAAGAAAATAGAGGCCATACAAAGATTAAAAGATCCTAAAGATGTGAAAGGAGTAAAAAGTTTATTAGGGATGACAGGCTATAACAGAAAGTTCATTGAAAATTATGCAGAATTCACTCAACCATTGACTAAACTGCTTAAACTGAATACTCCCTGGAAATGGGAAAGAGGACAGTCTGATGCAGTGGCTAAATTAAAGGAATGTCTTGTAAAGGCACCATGTTTAGCATACCCCATAAAGGACAGGGATTTCTTTATAGAAATAGGTTTTTCTGAACATTGTATGTCAGCAGTATTATCACAAAAACACGATTTGAATCACAAAACCATTGCATATGCAAGTAAGGCATTTTCCCAAGTTGAAATGAAATTTAATGAATGTGAAAAGGCCCTATTAACCACTGTGTGGGCGCTACAACATTTCCGCCCCATGGTTCAGGGAGAAAAAGTGATTATTGATACAAATCATCAACCTTTGCAATTTTTAGAGAGTAAAAGAATTAGATCAGGCAATCTAGCGCAATCCAGAATCACTTCATGGACGCTGGCATTACAAGGTTTTCCCGTAGAAGTGAGATATGGACAAAATAAAAAGAGCCCAATTGCTCAAGGGTTAGCTGACTTACATGACTGTGCAGCTGAACAAATACCAAATGAAATGGAAGTGGAAACTAGTTTACAGGAATTTGAACAATCACCACACAAAGCTTTTGATGAAAAAACATGCAAGGATTTGCCAACTGTATATGTGGATGGTTGTGCTTTTCACATTGAAAATGACAGTAATAAACAGTTAGTGGCAGGAATAGGAAATGTCTGGTTGAAATGTGAAGGCGTCCCCAGTATAGGGATGAGGATTGGGGATAGGAGCAGTCAGGTGGCGGAATTGGCAGCCATCTATAAAGCAATTGCTACTGCAGTTGATAAAAAGTTCAGTGAAATTGTCCTGGTGACTGATTCTGACTATGCACGGAATAGCTTTGTGGAGTATTTGCCTGGTTGGAAAGCAAGAGGCATGGTTACATACAACAAAAAGCCACTTAAACATGGAAAAATGATACAAGCCATAGACAAATTGGTGTCAGAAAATAATTTAACAATATACTGGAGAAAAATTTGTGGGCATTTAAAAACACCAGGAGAGGATAAGGAGGGAAATGATAAGGCAGACCATCTGGCTAAGATTGGGGCTGTGATGGGAGAATTGCTACATATTGATTATTTAATGGGTGAAATGCAAATTGATGCAGTGACACGTTCTAAAGCACCAAAGGAGGTAGATCAACCGGTGGTGAAGTGGAGTCATGACACGCCAGACCAAGATTTGATTGAGGCACAAAAGAATGATCAAATTTTGGGAATCTATTATAATCATTTGATAGATCCTGAACAAAATCCTTTAACAGAAAAAGATTGTATGGGAAAAGAAGAGTTGAGGGTGTTATTAAAGAACGAAACACGAATTAGATTACAGGATGGACTCATGATTAGAGAGTCCATAACAGGGCAAATACAGTGGGTAGTACCCCTTTCATTCAGAGGACTAATGCTACACCATGCACATGATGCCATAACTGCAGGCCATAGAGGTTCACAAAAAACATTAGAAATACTAAAAGATTATGCTTACTGGCCACATATGTCCCAAGATGTGGAATTATATACTAGAGGATGTCTAGTATGCGCCCAATTTAAACCTGCTTCACCAATGCATAGAGCACCATTGATGAAAAGAGGCCTAGCTCTCCCATGGTCAGATTTGCAAATAGACTATGTAGGTCCTTTAAAAAGGTCGAGCAGGGGACACTGTTATATTTTGAGTGTGGTATGTTTGATGTCAAAGTGGATTGAATGCATTCCTGCACCAGATTGTAGTGCGCAAACAGCAGCCACATTGCTGGTGAACCATGTGTTCTCAAGGTTTGGGTTGCCACAAAGAATTGAGTCAGACAGAGGAAGTCATTTCACAAGTACTCTAATGAGTAAAGTATGGCAAATACTAGGTGTGAAAAGGAAACTACATATTGCATATCGGGCGGCGTCTTCAGGTACAGTTGAAAGAAGCAATAGGTCTGTTGTGGATATTTTAAAGAAATTTGTGGCAGAAGCAGGTTCCAGCTGGGATTTACGTTTACCATTGGTTTTGATGGCAATCAGATCGACTCCTGCCAAAGCAACAGGTGTTAGCCCTCATGAGGTCTTGACAGGTAGGAATATGGTGTTACCACAACACCTACTATACAGAACACATGAGCAAACTCTAGTGAGTGCATCCACAGTTCATGAATATATTGATGAACTGAGGAGGCATTTGCAACATGCATTTGCTTTTGTGCAGAGAAATCTGGAAAGAGCTGCTGACAGTGCAAAGTCATATTATGATAAAAAGACATCAGCAAAGGAATACGGTGTAGGGGATCAGGTGTACAAGTTTCATTTTGGAAAAAGTTAACAGAAAAATTCTAAATTTCTAGCAGCCTGGCAGGGGCCATTTCGGATTATAGATAAGGTCTCTCCTGTAGTGTATAAAATTTTGAAAAATGAAGGTGAAACAGCAATAGAGCAGTTTGTCCATGTAAATCAAATCAAACCATGCCATCCCAGACATGAGATCAGGCGGCTTGAGCATGTAGAAACAGATAAAATCCCTTGAACACAAAAAGAGAAAATAAATGGGTACAATCAGGAGGCAGTGACAAAGAAGTTAAAAAGTTGATTGTTATGATGGCACATAAACACTGTAGTATATGTAAAATATAATATAAGATAAATATAAATAAATAAATAAATAAATAAATGCACATATAATGGAAGCTCATGGTTGGTGTGCAGAGAGAAAGTGTGTTAAATATTGAATATCTGCTTGTTTTCTTTTAACTTGTGTTTAATTTCAGAAAAAAAAAATGAAATATTTTTACCAAGCATGTTTTATTTTTGGCAAAAGGATGAAGTTAGTATTGTGCTATGTACTTAATCTGTTTATTTTCTATTTTGATTTAGACAATTAACATTATTTGGTCGGAGGTTCCGGGATCAGAGGCCACGGGAGACGATGGAGTCCTGGAGTCCCCTGGATGAAGACCAAAAGATGCCTGCCTCCAGGTGGAGGTGAAGACAAAATAACCGGAATGCCAAAAGAGATGACTACTGTGGATTCAAGATTGCCA
Source organism: Ambystoma mexicanum (assembly GCF_040938575.1). NCBI lineage: Eukaryota > Metazoa > Chordata > Amphibia > Caudata > Ambystomatidae > Ambystoma > Ambystoma mexicanum. The sequence goes on along the minus strand of NC_090924.1, from coordinate 32,062,309 downwards.
AGATGAAAGAGTACTCGAATGAACCGAATAACATCGCTGGTCGGGACATACCAAAAGAGACAAAACAAAAGTTCCGGCATATGAAGTTCCACGTATTTATTATTTTAATTATTTATTTTAATTTGTTATATTAATTATTTGTTTTAGTTAGTTGTTTTATTTCGTTGTTTTTAATTGACTTGGAAAATTTAAACTTAAAGTAATGCCACTTCAACTGAGAAGGCAAATGTGGAACATTTTATGAACTGATGGACTCAGATGAAATGTTGATTGCAAATTTTCATTGATGCACATGAATATTCATTTTGTTGGATTGCTATATGGTAAAAAAAAAAAAGAACAAGTTGTTTTCAGGAATTGGCTTGGATTATAGCCAAGTTCTAAAAACAAAAGGAGGGTATATGTAAGGATATTTGGCGTGTTACAGTACAGAGTACAGCACTACTGCACAGGTAGCAAACAGCACAGAGTACAGCACTACTACACAGGTAGCAAACAGCACAGAGTACAGCACTACTGCACAGGTAGCAATTTTTTTTCGCAGCACCACCACAAGGGTGCGGTGCATTGCTATATGGGTTACCAGATTAACAAGGAAAGACAGGCTATTCAGTCAAAAACGATTTTAACATATACGATGCAAATCTATTTTTACAGTTAAAAGCACACGTGCTCATTTAAAAATGCACACTATTTTTCACCTGAAATGCCTATGGTGCGAGAGACACATTTGAAAATTAACAGCTAACCTATTAACCATTAACCTGACTAATAAAACCTTATTTAACATAACCCACTAATAAAATGTGTTCTCCACTGCAGAATTAGGCATACTCTGAAAGCCATTTAAATGTGTGTGCAGATTTTTTTTCTTCTCTTCTCTGCCTGATTCTCCGTGTTTTTGTGCACAGTAACTGCAGGAAGAAGTCAGATTTGCAACAATTGCAAATGTATAAGCGAAGCTATTGTTGAGAGTAGGAGGATGAGAGATGATGGATTTCATTGGGACACGTCATACAGAGGGCTGAGATGAAAGTTTTAGTGGGCAGTATCGGGGAAAAAGACAGGCAGACATTTTTCTGCACTACTGGGGAGAAGACCTGGCTGTGGGACTCCTGACTGAATGCAGATTCCTGCGTCCTGCTGCAGTCGAGATTGGGGAGAGCTGAAAGAAGGACCTTTCCACTGGCTGAGGCATTCCTATCTGCAAAAGCTGAGAATTCCAGGCAATGACCCCGGTTTGAGAAGGCAAGCGTTCCTTTTTGCTGGAGTTAATCTTCAAGGGAGCCACATTCACAAAGAGAACAGCCAAAGAGAACAACTAAAAAGATAAGGTAATGAGAAGTGTGGGAGCTGAGTGTGTACGGTAATATGCAGTCAGTGTAGGATTCCTGTGCATGCCTTAATCAAATGCTAATGTTGCAATTTGAGTTCTGTTCTCCGCCACTCTCTTTGCAGTGTGTCATAGACAATGCTTTTACTGTACCATTTTATTTATTTCTGTAAAGAATGAGATCGTGTTTAAATGCAACTTTTATAATACAGAAAAATATTTGAAAACAGACGGGTGGTGTATTTACTATTTACCATTACAATGCCGATGATGTGGGGAGATTTTTAAACAGTGCAATGGTCATTTTAAGACAGATGTGTGCATGTCAGAATCAGTATGAATAATTGTGAGTGACTGTAGCATAGCTTGTTGGAGGTACATGAGCCAACGGGAAGAGAGACTCTCTGAACATAGCTCCCTACCGTATATAAGGTAGTGGAAATTACCACAAGACTACCATATATAGCTCTCTGTCGTAAATAAGTCAGTGAGTTCGCCCATGGTGGCACACCAACACTATCACTGAAAAATGTGGTATTCCTAAAATGTAGGTCTGAGGTCTCTCTAGTGATCACACGAAAAATCTAAGCAAAGATAAGGGATTTTGGACATTGGGGCCACAAATAAAACAAGGGAATTATGCTCACCAAAATACCGCCAACCGCGCCTACCACCCACGCATACCAAATATGCATGCCTGGGTGCTGAAATAATGCATGTTCACTGTATTATTGTCATACATGGCCCAATCTGAATACAAGGAGTGATTGTTGCTAAGTTATATTTCGGCGGTAAGAAAATACCGTCAGGCCCCAAATCTCCACAAAATACCCTACAGAACATCTAATATGATTAATCATGTAGTGTAAGTCCACTGGGACAATGTCCATAATGACTATTGGAAAGCGCACAAACGTTATGAAAGAAACATGCATGGGTTCCATTCTTTGCATAGACGACAACTGCATAACTTGCAGCACTTCCATTCAACAGTGAAACAATATTACAAACAGCAAATGAAGTGCCCTAACCATGCCCTAATCTCCCTCCTAAATGGTACATTTGGCTGTAGCCAGGTCATCATTGTAGCAATGCATTGGTCTGAATGCTCTAGCAGACTGGGATCAGCTCGTACCCTCATTACCAAATCCAAGATAAAGGTCTGAGATACATTAACATCCAATATAGTGGATCTCATAATTGAGTGGAAGTTTCGAGTTACCTGAGTAAGTAGGGGTCAAATGTATCAATTTGGTATGCTCTCTCGCAACAAATTCCTCCCCAAGAATGGTATAATCACACCAATCATTCTTCAGAATTGAAAAGGCGGTACAACTATTCATTGTATACTCATTGGCAAAAATATAATCCAGTAAGGAGTAATAACTCCCTCTGTACCATGTATCCATTACAGTTTCATTCAACTGGCTTGATGTCTTATATAACAGGGGCTGCAGCGCAAGAACCCCCAGAGCAAGGCACCAACTTCTTTCAGCCTGACATTTGGAGCTCGACTGAGTCATGTCTGAAGACTGGTCGAACATATTTCCATCAATATCTTCAAAGACACAGTTGGCATTAAGGACTCCTGCAACAATCACTCTTCCACTAGTGAATCTAGCAGTCCACTCTGTAATCAAGTCAGATACACTATTCCCAAAATTATTGTGCTCAGCGATTCCCTTATGCCAATAAATATTGACTAGGTTCAATGCTCTATCTGAAGAGCAGAGAGCAATCCCCATAGAACCAACGGGAAATCAGAAACAGGAACCACAGTCATACCCAAGGCTGAGGCCACAGCAATTAATAGTCCTCCCGAGACTCTCCCGCCCCTACTGGCCTTTGCCATTTGAGTGAAAACCTAGTAGCCATCCAACACTGGGGCACTAGTCAACCAAGTCCTCTGTAGAAGTATACAGTTAGCCTCTTTAAGAATAGTCATATATGATGGATTAGTAGAAATATGTCGACCACACGTATTCCACGATTTTAGTCACAGTGAGATCAGTCTCCTTCCTGTACCCAATGTACTCAATGGCCTAAGGGACTGGTTTATGCCAGAGTGTTGACGTGACCACGGCCCAATCAATGTTTACACCATCTGCCTGTCCCTTAGTCCTACCCGTTCTTCTAGTAGCATCTCTATCCGGTCGGACTACAATACGCAATCCTCCTCCAGCACCAGTTCGCCCTCCTCCTCGTGGGCAATTGGGGATATATAAAAACCAGGTCCCGTAACTATATGGTTATATATCTTTATTTCTGAGAAAATCCAGTGATATTTAATAAGAACATAATGAAAACATAATCTAAGGTTTGATAGAGGAAAGCACTCAAGGCCTTCAGTTAACAGAACAAGGATGATGGATGGCAAAATAACACCCATGTCTGAGATATACTCTTTACCTAACTGTGATTGTGTTTTATTTTGAGAGGCATTGTAGAGGCAATATTGTAGTTTCACTTATCCAAATCCATGTTCCATGCAAACAATTTGGCATTCTATATCAGAACTACAGTACCAGAAAATAAATACAATCATTTGAGGAGTAATACTTTAAAATATTTTAAAAATCCCCTCCCAACAAAATACGTTGGCAATTTATATAAGTCACGTTGGCACCCACTTGCCATTCACCTTTTCTCTAAAATGCAATGCCTATTGCTTTTTCACGATACAAATTAAGCAATGGCTGCACTGGTTTTGTTTCAATTGGTTTGGTCATTTTGTTCTCCTAGATGTATACAAATGAAAAAGAATGACGATATTAGCATCTGTTATTTCTGTGTTGCTTTGTTGGCTCTCTTACATGCAGAGAGGAAATGATGTGAAAATGGCTGCATCTTATTCTTAAACTCCTCTGGACTGGAGGGTCATAAATCATGATGTGAAGGGCCTCATCAGGCCCACAGGTTGTATGTTGTGCACCCTTGTATAGGAGCTCCCACTTTTTGCTACACTGGGATCTCTACCAGATTCTATTTCTCCAATGTACGACTTCCTGTTGCAGGCTACTCCAAGATAACACTGATGACTTTATTATGAATTGTTACTCACTGTTGTCTTCTGTGGTTCTCTCATCAATCTTTTCCCAATGAGACTTCCACATGGGGCTGATGTCAAGTCTGTAATGTCATCCACAGTTATGTATTCCACAGATAGGCTCCCGATTGCTGGCTACTCTGAGACTCTATGCACACATATCTCAATCCACTGTCACCTGATGCCCACTGCTTGCTGCTCATGAATGTTTTCCATTTACTCTCCACTATTAGTTAGGACCCACAATAGCACATTATAGATGTCAAGTGAAATCAGCCCACTCTAGGGTGTTTCAGGTACTCCCACTGACTACTCTCCAGTTTAACACACCTGCATTCTACTTTCCAATACATACAAGGCATACTAATATAGATGCCTTCACATGGAAATTGATCTTTCCCTCCCAACCACATCAAGCACTAGAATACTAGACATCACCATCCACCTTGTCTATCAAGGTCTTACCAATGTATTATTTGCAATATGGGCCCAATAGACTGCGCTCTGGAAACATATCTCTATAGTCCTCTCTGAACAAACCACCTAGATACAGACCCACACACATATACACACTTCCTGTGTACTTCAAAACTGAATGCACCAGCGAGACAAAATGTTGTCTAGAATATTTCATCTTTCTTCACCAACCAAACATACTTCCTCTTAACAGTTGGCCCCTAGCATCAAGTGTGAGAAATTGTCACCTGGCAAGGTCCTGGCTTTTTTGGATTCATCAAAAACATGATGTAGTTAATCTCTGAAAGGGAAATCTGCTGGTCAGATTCCCCTTCCATAAGCCCCATGCCAAAAGGCACTGTCTGTATATGTGCCCTGCAGCAGCAGTATCCTGTTCTGCAGCTCCTGCACTACCAGTGTCACAGAGTGGGTTCTCATAATGATTACAGCCAAAGCAATTTGATATCACATATATGTGAGCCCTGTGAGCACAGCTCAGCTGTGAAAGGATAATGTGATTTCTCCCAGACAGGCTGGACCTTGCTACGGCTAGCAGGACTGTAGCCTTGGGGATTGACTCTCGTTTTTCCGATGTGAGGGCAGGAAATAGCCTCTCCATGGAGACAGCCACTCCACAGGAAGCTGTCCTGGGAAGAGGAGGCCAAGGGCTCACCCATTCACAACAGGAGTAGCCTCACAACAAAGAGCTGCATATCTAAAGGCCTTTGATTCCATTGTGATGGGAGGGGTTAGGTAAGTGTAGAAATGGGAGATCTTTATTGTTGGAGGAAGGTTCCATCATCTTCTCTCTACCTTTCCTTCCTACCCCCACTCCTGCAGCACAAAGAACGTTGGGGTGTGATGTCAGAAGACAAAGTCTACTTGTTATAAGAACTGAGATTGGACCCCAAAAGCAGGCTAGTCTTAGTCCAATCACATGTGGGCTTCTGCCTTTAAAAGTCTACCACCACATTTTTCATTAATTTTTGGACAAACACTTAAAGAATTCATGAAACCTCTGTTTGGAGAGTTGAAATTTCCAAAGTCTGTCCTCAGTGAGGTAAATACAGAGGGAAGCGTTGTCCCCTTACCATCCCCAGGAACCAGAGGGGGTTAACTGCTGCTGCCTCTCTGTTAGCTTGAATGATACCAAGGACCTCACCATGTTGAAGGACCCCTGTAGTTGTGGGGCAGGCTCCCCATGTTTGGGAGCGTGGGACCAAGGACTGAACTAATCCTTGAGCTCTTGGATTTGGGCTCTCGGCACCCTGAGAGTTACATTATCTAGGTGCCTTGTTTTTAATGTATAGAACTGGTCAAACTGTGTTCAAACTAGGTACCCTTCAACTTGAACCACATTACCCGCCAGTGCTGCCTAGGTCCTTTATTGAAATCTTCAAACCAGCGTGCTTGCATCTTGAACCGGCTTGATGATGCATGATGCCTTGTGGAGTCCATCACCTGCTTGACTCAAATCAACTGCTTATCGACGGACCCCACTCAAGCCCCTGGAGTGTCCCTTGTTGTCTCATACCAGCTGTTACACAAACAGTTCTGCCTGGTTCGGCCTCAAACTGCTAATTCATCGATATGCACACTGGACAATCAGGATCAACTGCTTCGAAACTTCACTGACCCCCAGCTTGAACCACAGGAGCTCGACCAAAAACAGGACATTGAGAGTGTTACAACTTGCATCACTCAAAAGCCCCCTTCATACCACTCTGAGCACCATATTCACCCCAGTGTGATGTCAGCTTGGAGTTTGGATCAGCATAAATCAGTGCACCTGAACTTTGCTTGAACTGCCTGCAAGCCCAGGTTGATGCTGTTGAACTGACAAGAATCGCAAAAAAAGTAGTATTGACTGCTAACTGCCCCCTTCGTACGTTTGTGGGCCCTAGAGACTGGCTCGGTGACGTTTATCTTTTTTGCATACAAGAACATATACTTTAAAATAATATTGGGGCTTTGTCTTGCCTTCACCTCTGATGGTCACCCAGTCTTATTATCTTTACTGATTCTGTGTTAATTCCTCAGGTCTGGGTTGTGTTTAGTGTTTTCTATTTAGTTATTGTTGCATATGGTGTGTTTGATTAGAGTAAATACCTTTAATAGAAACTTCAATGGACATTCCTTTACTCTGTGCTGTTGCACTTCGCTGTATGGGTCGCTTCTGAATCACATTCACCAATCTTGAGAGTATAGCCTTCTGTCGGCCCACATTACCACAAAAGGCAAAGAAGGTATATATCTTAACTTTGCATGTTTTATTTTTTTGATTGTGTAGGCTCTTTGTATAAGTGTGAAGGCCAAGTAGGCACTTTAGCCTCTGCTCACCCTTGTACTCCTTTAGGGAAGAATTATATTTGTCACACCAAGACACCATGCAAATGGCACTGGAGTGTGGTATAAAACCGATCAACATAACATAACAATTGCATATGTTGACACGTGCACAGTTTTTTCATATATACTTATACTTGTACAACATGATTATTTTATTGTAGGGTAATCCAAACTACCAGAGACAAAAAGAATGTGTATGCATTTGAATAGTGCCTGTGCAAACTGATCACACATTTATAGGACACAAGTAGTGTAGCAATTCCTTGATACACATAGAAAACACGTATGCGATCAACTGCTGCATCTGCACCATTAGTGGATCATTGTGGTACGCTAATCAGAAACTGTTTATGCATAGCTTAATTTGTTTCAATCAGTTCTTTCATTAGACTCTGGAGAAGCATGCAGAACTTCAAGAATGTACTTGCAGGTGTACGCATTGACCTATGCAATGCAAATTATTCATTGAAACCCATCTGCAACATCAGCAGAGAAAATAATAGACAAACACACACACACACCTTTCTACTTGGTTTGTAGTCAATATTTAAAATCCTTTAATTGACACATTAACAGCAGATTTTAATTGTGGTTCTAATTAAGTCAGTAATATATTTGCAGGATCCTTAATGGTTTGCTTAAATGTGCAATTAACAAAGTAATGTGCTCCAAATTGCTGTAAGTTGTAAAGTCATGTAATTGCAAGTGTTGCAGAGTGCTGAACTCTTATTCTGGTATCATGATTTGTGAGGTTTTGATATGATATATGATTTGATATGATATATATAAATATTCACTGGAAAACATTGTTAAAGGGACGTTATGCTTAAATTGCACTAATAAAAACCTATGAAATTCAGTGAAAAAGCATTGTTAAAAGGAATTTATAGTTATATGTAAAACTGAAAAAACCTCAGAAAATTGCTACTTATGGGCAGCTAAGCGGCCGTAACTCGTGCCACCACACTTCACTGCTAAAACTAACAGCCAAGACATCAAAGATGACATCACAGATGTCATTGATGACATCACATATCTGGGCCACTTGTTTTTGTTCACTGACATATGTAGGCCAGGGGGTTTTGTTCACTGACAGTCAGAATATTAAAATTCAAACAGTGCTATATATCTAGACGTTAACCTTGCCATATGTTCTTAAAGTTCTTTCCTTAGGGCTTGGTCTCAGCTCATGTTGCACATATATGGGGAAATAAGCAGGCCTCAAACATACAATTAATCTGTATACATGAAGATAAACTTCAATGTCATTAACATTTTCTGATGATGCTGTTTCATTCTTCCTTACTTTAGATTCCCTGTATGTGCCTCTGCTTTGATGCATTTTGGGTCTTCATGTGTATTGTCTAGCACAAGTGTGTAGTAAATCTTGATTTGTTGGCTAGTTATTACATGTTTAACATTACTTATAACTCTGATAAGGTAGCATTCATTATTGTACTATCCAAAAGTACAAGTTTATAAATATTTTACTTCTATGGTGCATGTTGCAGCTATTGCCTATGTATATGTATGATTAGGTTCCTGTATTAACAACAACACTACAATACAATGTTGTTTAGATGAGTGCATTATTTAATAGATTAAGTAGTTCATGATAGGTATCCCAATCACCCTGACGTCATTGAGTACCTTCCGGGCAGTGCCACATGTCCATGCACTCGCGCGCGACATGATGACGTGTCTGCAAACACGTCCACACTTCGCAATCAGGTCAGTGCTTCGAGGACAGTTCGTCCGTGCTTCGAGGACACCACCTACACCTAAACGTACTCATTATCCATTAAGAATCTTGTACAAGGCACATACTTGGAAGAATATTAGCAAAACTGCTATTTATCGAAACATGGCATAAGCTATTGCCATCCCTCCTCCCCAAGAGCCACCACCACCACCAGCTGGAGGACCTACACAACAAAAAAAGTGCAGTACTTTCAAAGACAATGAAGACGACCAAGAACATGAGACAGAGGTAAAGGAAGTGCCTGCCTCTAGCACCCAGAGAGAGTTATGGGTGTGGCACTTCTTTACCACTGTTGGTTATGTACAAAAGGCTAAAGCTACCAAAGTGAAATGTACTGAGAACAACTTTGTACTCAGTTGTGGACTATCTGGACAGTACTCCTATGAGGCCACCTCCATTCACTGCCACACCAAATCCAACCACCACAATGCTCTCAGAAAGGTTGTTCCTTTCTTAGCAAGTAATAGGCTGTCTTCCTTCACCTCACCTTCCTCCTCTAATACTGTAACCACATGGACTACTTCTGTGGAACACACAATCCCAGCAGCTACCTTGCAAGCAATAAAAGATACTGTTGATCCATATCTTTTGAAGACAACAGTTCTCTGTATATACTGCGACACACCACTCTGCAGGGGGAAGACATTTTGAAGTGCTTTGGAAGCTATAATCAAGTAAAGCATGAGAAACCCTGCCCCTACCATATAAGTAACACAAGCGCAACATCTTCCCCTGTTCACCTGCCCCTCCATGTTAGTGCTTTGTGCCTCTTCCCTCATTTCCCGCACCACCTTACGTTCTAACCTCTCCTGCAAAAAAATAAAAAATAAATCAAACTACAATAAAAGAAAGGTTCCTTTTAGGAACCACCTTTCACAGTTAAATAATAGAATAAAAAGCAAAAAGAATCTTATAGACTACATCTACTTTACATTTCTCAGTAAAGTACATAGACTGAATAAGGTTTTCCAACATTTCCATTAGCATTTTGTGTTATGCTAATGGCAATAATGTGGCGTTCAAGCCAAGTTATCAGCCCAAGCGAAGTGAGGGTGGATGATGATGACTCTGGACCGTTATCCCCCATTCCAGCCCCTGCAATGGGGGATGAAGACAATTAGCACCCCGGGTTCCCAGAGCAGTAACCCGGGGAGCTAAAAAATCATGGATTCTTCTTCCTACGGTGTCCTGCTGTAAGAAGGAAAATCCCTTTCCAAGATGCCCACCATGGAAAGGGAAGGAAGGGCTCCATACGGAGCCCTTCTTTCCTTTCCATGGCAACCTGCATAAGGCGAAGAGAGAACCCTATGACCATACTACCACAAGCACAATTTATTTTCCCTTTCAAACCTATCCCATTTTCAAATAACTTTACCACATAGCTGGTCCCAGGTGGACATGGCCATTTTAACCCCACTTTAACCCCATTTGTCGTCCCACATGGTCATGGTCAGTAGCCAGATTGTCCAGGTCATGACCTTACGCCATGACCCAGACAACCTGGCCACTGCCCATGCCCATGGCCACAGGTTATACCTCAGTCAACAAAAGTATATCACCATTTTTTGTACCTGCATTTTGGCACTTGTCAAAAAATAAAACATGGCACATTTGCAAAAGCATGCTTTAAGATCCTTGCCAATGCTTATTCCTGCATTACACGGTTGGTGAAAAGCAGCATTTGGCTTTGGCACCACTCAATGAAACTGCATGAAATGTTTGAATGTCATTCTAGACCTGTCTTTGAATGGTTCCACAAAGTGTGGTGTTGTTTTGCTAAGAGGGAACAAAAGTAGAGGGTTGGGGTCCCAAAATATTTTAAAAGCTTATAAATGTAGTGCCATTTGACAAATCTGAACAAAGGTTTGAAAAAAGATTTTAGATCTAGATGTGAATGTTTTCAAAATTAGAGTCTGAAATGTTTTATATGGCTTAAAGTTGTGTTGCCATTTGACAAATGTGGAGAAAAGTTTTCAAAAATATTTTAGACCCAACCATGAATGTTCGTGTAAAGTCTGAATGGATTTTGTTAAGTGGGGGTTAAGTTATATGACTATTTTCTGTACGTATATTTTGGCACTTTTCAAAAAATAAAACATGGTTAGCTTTCTAGAAAACTCACTTAAGGATCATTGGCAAGGGCCTGAAAGCATGGTTTTGCAAATGTGTCCGTGTTTAATTTTTTGAAAAGTGTCATAATGTAGGTACAAAAAAGGGATATACCTTTGGTTACTGAGGTAAAGCCTATGACCATGGGCAGTGGCCAGATTGTCTGGGTTATGACCCAGACAATCTGGCTACTGGCTATGACCACAAGGGATTAGCAATGGGTTAAAGTGGGCATGGCAGCCACGGACCGTCTATGTGGTGACGTTTTTCTAAATTGGGATATTTATGAATGGGGAAAAAAAATCTGCTTGTGGGTACAGGTTGAAATGCTGGATGGAATTGCCACAAATAATACCGAGGAGGGTCAGCAAATATGTTCCATGTTCCATAGGTTAGTTCTCTAAAAGTGTGAAAATGTAAGTACACAAAAAAGTATATAACGTTCGTGTCTTGGCAATGGGCCTGGCCATCAGCAAGAAGAAATGTGTATGGTAATTATTTTATTGGGGCATGCAGCATGGGTGAAGCGGTAGCTTTGAATGGGAAAACATATAGGTCCCGATTCATAGAATCCTGCATAGAAAAGGCACAAGGACTGCGCACCGAGAAGGAGCCAGCCAAGGCACAGGGAAACAATTGCGCACCACGCGTATTGATGGATTTTCTGAGGCATCCAACATGTCAAGGTTATAAATATCGCACCTCTATGGTGTATGCTGCACACAACGCCTATGTTTCTACATGAGTAGGTTCCTAGAAGTATTCCCTAATACAATGGTGTTTATAGCAATGCATTGCTTATTGAACTACGTAGCTCATCATATTTCTCCCAATGACCCTTGACAGTTTTTTGCCAACATTATCAGAATCCCTTCTACAGACTTTTCATGCAAAGTAAATGCACATGTGATGCCATCAGTGATGTCATCAATGACATTTGTGGTGTTATCTTTGATGTCATGTGTGTTAGTCCTTGCAGTGCACAGTTGTGGCACTAGTTATGGTTGCTTAACATACCATAACTGGTGAATTTCTGGGGGTTTTCGGTTTTACTTGTAACCTTAATATGGATATGTTGTAATTAGTACAAAGTAACCTTAATGTTCCTTTAAAAAAGTTTGTGCACTGAATTTGATAGGTTTTTCTTAGGGCAACTGAACCATAATGTCTCTTTAACAATGTTTTTTTCACTGAGTTTGATAGGTTTTTAGTTACGCAAGTTAACCATAACGTCCCTTTATTTTTTTACCAGAATACCCTTAATTTGTATAGATGTATAATACAACATACGGAACCCCCTGTCCCCATGCTGATAGCCCCGGAGTCCCCAGAATATGCGTCTGTTCGTGGACATCGGGCAGCATCCAAACTGCTCAAAAGGTCAGGGGTTCTCTTACAGTTTTGTACCATGCAGCAAAGACACTGAACACGTACAAAAAGCACCACATACATGAATTACAATGAAAAATACAGTAGAACTACAACTCTGTACTTATGAAAGGAACAGAACAAATGCATAGGGTTTGCACCATAATGGAATGCACCAACAAGAGAAATAATGTATGCTTCTAACAATATTACCCCAGTGCTGCTTTACATAGAAACGAAGAAGGAACTGTTAGCGGAAGATCAGCAAATTACTGAGAGCAGAACTGCACTACTACGTTGTAAGTACACTAGATTCTTTCCTAGAATTGCATAGTTTATTCAGTGTACAATAGTAGAACATTTTTTTTTTCTTTTTAACTCAGAAATGGCAAGCGCACTAGAATGGCTGGAAGAGAATTTCCCAAAATGACAAAATGAGTGAAGATAGTAACCTCACTGGTAGACAACACAGTCTGAAAAGAAAGACAGTTAATACACATTGCTTCACATATACTGACAAATATTTTTTCTTCAACAGTACATACTGGAAATGAAGAAAATACACCAGAAGGAGCACCTCTTCCACAACGGCATAGGTGCAAAGAAAATGAAAAAGACTAGACAGCCTGGACGCAAAAATGGAGCAATTGCTAAACAATTTTGCCAGCTTAAAAGAAATTGTACAAGGACATATTATGGAAAAAATAAAATACCACTGCCCCACCTGCACCTGTACCCCTTTCCGCTTTCCCAGCCAACCATCCCCACAAATTCCATGTAAAGAGCGACATTACGATGAGACCTCAATACCTTCCTTCCCTGATGCCCAACCTGTACAAAACCACAATTCCCCTGTATGTCTCAATTTCTGCTACCCCTCCCCTTTCCTAATTATCTCTATGTGTGTGTGTAAATAAAGATGTTTATATATATATATATATCTATCTATATATATATCAGTGAAAAAAACTTTGTTAAAGGGACGTTATGGTTAAGTTGCGCTACTAAAAACCTATGAAATTCAGTGAAAAAACTTGAAATTCGCCAGTTATGGTAAGCTAAGCAACCATAACTCACGCCACCACCGTACACTGCTAAGACTAACACCTAGGACATCAAAGATGACATCACAAATGTCATTGATTACATCACTGATGACATCACATGTCTGGCTCCCTATTTTTTCTTTTGCTGACATATCTAGGCCACATGGTTTTCTTCAGTAACAGTCAGAAACTAAGAATTTTATTTTATTTGTAGACATATCCTTCTAGTAGGTTCTTACAGTAATTCCCTTAGAGTACAGTCACATCATATGAAACATATACATATGGGAAAACACAAGCTTGAAAGACAGCAATCCTTTTTGTGCATAAAGATAATCACTAGACTTATGAGCACTTTCTGATAGTTCTGTTTTTTTTATGGCTGTACTTTCCCTGTATATGGTCATATTTGTATACAGTGTACTCACACTACTTTCCTTAGGGTCCAATCACATCAAGTGATACATATACATAGGGTAAATAGCAGCTTTGAAACAGAGCAATCATTTATTTGCATGAAACTAATCAGTTAAGTTATGAATTGTTTCTGCTACTACTTGTGCTTTTTTGCTAACTTCACTTTCCCTGTATATACCCATATTGGTATGTGTTTGTGTCTCTTTGTGTTTTGTCTATAGTAATGCAATTATGTAATACATGGGTTTTATTAGCTACTTATTACATATTTCACAGTACACAAAAATCTATTAAGAAAACAATTATCATTTCATTATTCAACATATTAACATTATGAATATCATACCTTCATCTTCTACGCTGCACACAATGTTATGTTTCTGTATGAGTAGCTTAGTATACTAGATAGAACCCCATAATAGGATGCTATTTATATCAATGCATCGTTCAATGCACTTATTAGGGTATATTTCTTGCAATGATTCTTGACACTTTTTTCGCAACATAATAAGAATCCCTTCTACCCATATTTCATGAGAAGTACATACACATGTGATGTCATCAGTGATGTCATCAATGACATTTGTGATGTCATCTTTGATGTCCTGGGTGTTAGTCTTAGCAGTGCACGGTGGTGGCGCGAGTTATGGTTGCTTAGCTTACCATAACTGGTGAATTTAAAGGGTTTTTCGGTTTTACTTGGAACCATAACGTCCCTTTAACAAAGTTTTTTCACTGAATTTCATAGGTTTTTAGTAGCGCAACTTAACCATAACGTCCCTTTAACAAAGTATTTTTCACAGAATTTCATAGGTTTTTAGTAGCGCAACTTAACCATAACGTCCCTTTAACAAAGTTTTTTCACTGAATTTCATAGCTTTTTAATAGCACAACTTAACAATAATGACTTTGACTTTATATACATGTCATATGGAACTGACTAGATCTCTGCTTATGAACTTGAAGTACGCGAACTTATTTAATGTTCACGGACATGTTCGGAGAACAGTACCACTACCTAAAAACTGTGGGGGAGGGATGGGGGGTATGTTTGATTGTTATATCATAATATAGGAACATTTAACAAATTCAAAAAGCAGCACACAAACACATTATATATAGTAATACATAAGAAATATAACCCATATATGTAACACACTAACCATTCATTTAAATACAATGTGTTCTGAAATGGAATATACCACAAGAAGATAAATTGGCTTCCAACATAATTACCTCACAGACACAACAGAACTGAGAACAAACCAGACCCACTGAATACATAGGACTTATCTTACCAGAAATAGTAAGTGTACTTCATTGTACTCATATATTTATAAACTTTCTGTATTAGATTAAAAAATATATTATCTTTTTTTTTTTTTCTCACAGAAATGTCTAGTACTCTGGAATGGCTAGAGGACAATTTCCGACATGAAGAAATGTCACAAGATAGTGAAACTAATGGTAAACACTTTATAATATAAACCATTTATTTATTATTTTTTTTATATACATTTAACATATATATTATTTTTTTGTACAGAGCATACCAAAATAGAAAAAACTTCAGAAAACCCTGTGGTGGATAACAGTCTTCACAATATAGAAGAAAGCATGGATGTATTGTTGGCTAATTTTAATAATTTAAAAACTTTTGTAGAAAATCATCTCAAAACAACAACCTTGTACATTGCCCCACATGTACTTGTCCCTCCTCACCATATCCCAGTCAATTATCCCCAAACCCTCTCCATAATCCAAAACGTTTTGATGAGATTTCCATCCCTTCTTCACCTAATACCAATCATGTTGAAACCCCAAATTCTCCTGTTTTTGTTTCTTTTTCTGCCTCACCTTCTCTGTCATAAATTATTAATATATGTTAAATAAAGTTTAATTTTTATATTGTATTGTGAATAGTTTCCATTTTTTTTTTAAAAAAAAACAATAAAAGTGTCCGCGGACAGTGCGAGTGTTCTGAAATGTTCGTCATAAACGAAAATGGAGGTGTCCTGAAGAACACCACACCTGTTCGTACTGTTCGCTAGCAAGTTGAAACTGTTCTAAGAACACACGTGGTGTCCTGAAATGTTTGTAAAGAATCAAAAATTAAAGTGTTCTAATGAACACTATATCTGTCCGTAATGTTCGCTATCAACTTAAAACTGTCCTAAGAACACAATTGGTGTCCTGAAATGTTCGTAAATAAACGAAAATGATGTGTCATGAACAACAGTACAACTGTTCGTAGTGTTCGCTAGCAACATGAAACTGTACTAAGAACACACGAGGTGTCCTGAATTGTTCGTAAACAAACAAAAATTAAAGTGTCCTAAAGAACACTATACCTGTCCGGTACTGTTCCCTAGCAAGTTCAAACTGTTCTAAGAACGCTATTGGTGTCCTGAAATGTTCGTACGTAAACGAAAATGGAGGTGTCCTGAAGAACACTATACCTGTTCGTAGTGTTCGCTACCCAATTGAAACTGTTCTAAGAACACAATTGGTGTCCTGAAATGTTCGTACATAAACTAAATTACACGTGTCCTGAAGAACACTATATCTGTCCTTACTGTTCGCTACCTAGTTTAAACTGTTCTAAGAACACAAGCGGTGTCCTGAAATGTACGTTTCACGTGTGACGCACTTTTAATTACTTCAGAACCCGAACAGTGTCCGTAGGACATCAATGTGCATGCGCTAACCAATCTCCGTGCACTTGGTGTCCTGCGGACAGGCGCTTCCTTCGCGGACTAGTTCGCGAACGGATCATATGAACGCGCCCACGCTCATCGTGTGTCCTGAAATGCGGACACTGTTCATGTCCCCGAACAATTTAAAAGTACATTTTCAGTTAATCCATAATATTTTTCAATAAAATCTCACCATGGCACAAGTCCCACATAGCAATCTTGAGTTGCTATTTAACTTTTGAAACTTTCCGATCCTTTTTTTGTGTTTGATCTGTCCGCGGACACTGCGCATGTCCGCGAACCGTGCACAAGCACCCCTATAAAAGACCACGCCCAAGAGCTTATTCCCATTGTGTTTCTGGCTATTCTTCAGAACACAGTGATTTTTGCTGCCACCTGCAGACTACACCATCATCGAGATGGCATCCTTGGCTACTATCGTCTCAGAGCACGAGAATACCCGCTCACTACCCAAATAAAACCCACTCTACATCTTCCTCTCTCAGCTCGCCCTTTCTTATCCCTGTGGTTGGTGTCCCCACCTTTACCCTCCTTTACCCTCCTCTCCTAGTGTGTCGTGTCTGAAAAACCAAAAAAATACAAAATTACAAAAATAAAAAAAAATAAGGCTCTTTTCAGAGCCGCCTTTCCCAGTTAAAAAATAGAAGTGAAAATAAATGAAGCAGGGCTCTTTGTATTTTTTAGAAGTCTGCGGACAGTTTGCGAACATTAAAAAAATTAGGTTGCTACTCCATCACAAACATTGTAATTTTCTCTGGAAAGAAGTGGTGGCTCTGAAAAGAGCCTTTGGGTGGTGTTTGTAAGTCAAAAATTGTAAATGCTTAACATCTACTTCAAAATCGCTGTTGTAATTACAAAAAAGTTTGCAATGCATTTTGTACATTTCTCAGAAAAATCTGTTTGCCAGCATAAGTAAGATGGACTCTATCTCTGCGAAAAATGTATATACTACAAAACATAATATTTTCATTGTGAAAAGAAGACATGGCAAAATCTCTTAGAAAGCCACAAACAGCCTTATTAACATTGCGCCTTGCTTTTTCCATTTGTGGACCAAATGAGGAAGAATGAAGCCCATTTGTCTCTGTGCAATCCGTGAAAATATCACTTGAGAATTAGGAAACATGTCCATAACCTTCCTAAGTCCTTCTTTCATAGCAAATTGCAAAAAAATTCCAGTCACATGTCCTAAACTGTTCCCTCCACAATGAATTACAATTATGTCTGGATGTTGCTCTGTCTCCAAAGTAGCACAGAGAGGTAGCAAGTCCAACCACTTCATTCCATGTACTCCATGCCAGTGTACTTCCACATGTGGGAATCCAAGATCTACAGCTACTTCACAGCTTTCTGCATGCACCTTCAACCAATGTATCCACGAATCTCCTAAAATCCAAACAATCTGTTTTCTGAAACACACAGCCATAGCTATCTTTTGTTCTCTCAGCAAAAAGAGCATCTGAGAAAATCTCTCCTGGCACAACACACCCACCAAACTTTCCTGACCAATCCCGTTCAGTGCTTATTCTCATTTGCATGACTTCTGAACCCAAAAATCCCCGGATGTAACTCCCGATGTCCGCGAACTACCGCCATGTCCGCGGACATATCGTAACATGAACAGCCCTTCTACCATTTCCACTACACTCTCTCTGCCATTCCTTCATTGGATGTACCTCAAAAATCACATGACCATGCACCAATCACATTCAAGACCTCTACATCTAACTGCATCATCATAGATCAGCACTGCAAATGTACTCTGAATCTCTCAGTGTCATATCATTGGCAATCACCATCTACCAGAAATACTGTACAAGTCTTCAAGATTTCTACTTGCAGCTCCATGCATATCCATATGCATGAACACAAACTTCAGTTATGCATATTTTCTGTATAGTAGATGAACACATTTTCAAACAGACTTTTACCTTGTAAAATCTGTAAAATGAATTTACTGTACTTTTTTCAATTTCCTAAAATCAACTATCACTTATGAACCTTTATAATATTTACTTTCTTTATACACACACACTCAAATCATGTTAAACTAACATTTTTTAAATGAAATATATAGACTACATATATTCAAACAAAATTGCATGCAAACACAATCTATGTTTAAACTTTTATAAAAATACTTATATAATTTCATATTTTTTGTTTTTATTTATTTATTTACTTAATTAATTTAAATTAGACATGACATTGAGGCGCTATTACCTAGAACAGTTTACTTACAGAAATAGTGGTATTCACTAATATATTATACATTTCACAAGACATAGTAAAGATATTTTTTTTTTGCTACAGTTAGTCATTCAATACAATTTGTTCATTAAGAACATATGATATGTACTGAACTGATGCAATGTATCTTATGTAAATAAATTAGTTTAATGGTTTTACAGAAGGCACTGAGGATTTCAATTAAAAAAATCAATATCTAAATTAAAAACAGTGCTATATACAAACAAAGTTACTAATTTGAAGCTTTTACAATTGCAGTGAACACCAGTTTCCTGAAAAGAAGCAGCTGAATTCGAAGAAGAAAGAAAAATTAAGAAGTTACCTGTTAATTTTTAAAAAAAGTAAGTAAAATATCACCATAATATTTGTATTATTAATCAAATATACTATAATATTAATACAAGCTATTTTGGTTTCTAAAAATAGAGATTTTGTACCATTTTGTCCAAACATTTCCATGTCTTAAACAGCAATTTACAGCCAGAATGGCCCACAAATTTCTATTTTTGGACACACAAATTACCCAACTAAACCACTACAATTTTCATATTATAGAACAAGCAACTGTTTTAATTGTATACATTAGATTTACTATTTGTACTTTTCCACACCACTAGCTTACTTTTTTTTTATGTCATCTGAACCCCAGTTTAGTAACACATAAATTCAAGAATACCTATCCCTACTAGTTTTAGTTCCCAATGCACAATCACACACCATTACATACATCTTTATCATCTTACTCAAGCACTCATGCACACAGCACACATACATTCCAGAACACCCCAACCCATATCTTCTTTATTTTTTTCAACAGACCCTAAAGAATGCCTACCAAAAGTCAAGTCCGTAGAAAGAAACTCAAAAGTAGAGCAAATGAAAATAAAGGTGTCCAACATAAGCATCCAGCTCTAGCAGAATTTGTAAAAAAAGTTGAAACAAAACAGCTAATACAATCATTTAGTGAAACACAAGAAGTTTCCTCTATCAAAATGTAAAACAACCAAAAAACAATTAACAGAAAATCAGCTATCAGTACAGATAAAACTGCTTCTTCAAATTTTAATATAGTGCAAAGTAAGCAAACCAAGAAAAGTATTTTAGCCAAAATATACCGTCACAAAGTCCTTCAAAATCTTATAAAAACCGGAGAGAAATCAGGTTCAAAGCTTAAAACCTATCGTAGGAAATTAATCTTAGAAGCATTGATGGACAGTGCAATTCTTCTCAAAAGAAATTTATTTATTTTACTGTTAAACAAAATGAAACCACTAACAAAACTAATAACTAAATTACAAAAAAGACTTCTCAATAAGCGAAATGTCAACAGAAAAAACTTCTTAAGTATCTGTGGAGGTGAATGGAATCACACTACGAGCACAGAACCATATTTTAATGAAGAAGCGTACAAACAAAAGCAAACAAATAAAATTGCCATAAATAGCAGTGGTCGAGGTTATGAAAAAGTGAATAATACCATAATGGAACAAGAAGTACTCCTTACAAAAATATGCCCTGAAAACTTAGAATTACCCCTCCATTCAACTGAATCAGAACGTCTAGTGTACAAATGGCCATTCACGTCAATGTGTAACATTCCCAAACAATGTTTCAAATCTTAACGCCAATTCCTCAATAAATATGTAAAAAGCAAAGACAAAATCAAAATTAAATTACTGCAAAATATAGATACCTGTCCAGTGCGCAAGTACACAGGACTACAAGGACATTCATTGGCCTGCATTACAGGACCTACTTGTAAAACCACTTTCCATGATATCAAAAGGATATCAACACATCATTCACCTATAAGAAATCTAGTCTATAAACTGTACTATGCTAAAAGACCTGCTTTAGCACTAGCAAAGTTAAATAACATCCTTCTACATGGTACAGCAAAAGACCTACTTGAAGAAATTCACTATATCCAGAAAAAATATTTTGGAAGTGAAACCCATTTACAGAATGAAATAGCTTTCAACCAATTAAGCAACAATTCTACACATGGCAACCTTTTGCTAAACACATACAAAAAAGAAATACTAAAATTTAAAAGTACATCAGCTGAAGTACCAAACCATGTATGTGTATGTTGCCGTAGAATTTTTTATAAAAGTAACACAAAAACTGTGGACCTATCATACAAAATAGAAGACAATGAAGATTCTAAATGGTTTGAATTAGCTCTCTACCTTGTAGCAGAAAACAAATATGAAATAACTGAGCCCTTAATACTTTGCAGTTATTGCACTACAAAGCTTGACAACAACCAAACTCCTTCACATTCTATCACAAATAATTTGGAATTATACCCAGTACCAAAACCTCTATAACAACTTAATTTATATGAGAGCATCATAATTCAAACAGTACACCCATTTCAAGCAATAATACGCCTTCAACCAAAAACAGCAAAATTACCTCCCTCTGAATTGGTAAAAGCCATTTGTGGAAAAGTAGTTTATTTACCATTTAATCTAAAAGAAAATGTGCATACTCTAGGAGTGCAACGTCCAATGCAGCAATCTTTAATTATATTAGTAAATGGAGTACCTACAAAAGACAAAAAAATATGGCAACAGCTGATAGATTTATATAAAGTTAGACAAGCCTTCCTATATCTTAAAGAGAATAATGAATATTACAAAGAAATTAATATTGAAGAAAACTTGAAAGATACAACTGAAATAATTCAAGAAACACAAGACGCTGGTCAATTTGAGCTACTAGATCCTGCTACAATATCAAATACTTTAGACCATTATACAATTCATCCTTTGCACTGTAATTACACCGTACAAGATGTACTGGAAACTTACCAAATGCATCAAACAAAATGATCGCCAATCAGTATATGGGAAAAAAGTATATAAGCATGTGCTTTTCCTCCACTCTTTCCTACTGGCAAAGGAGGAAGGTATGATGATAGACCTATTCAAATATCAGCTTCAGAATAACGCTCATTACGGATGTATTCTGAAGATCCCAGATTTAGACAAAATGTGGAATACATATTCCACCTACTCTTTGAAAGTGAACTAGCATCTTTATGTTACGGAGTTGTACACATATTAAAATCAGGATCACACTTTCAAAATATGACAGTTACACAATTATTAGAGAAAGTGCAACAAAAGGATGAGGTTTTACAATGAAATATTACAAATCTATTAGCAAATATGCATGGTACTAAAGAGTACTGGTTTCGACGTCATGGAGATGTACGTTGTATGATCAGAAACCTTGGCCCACCCACTTGGTTTGTTACATTAAGTTGTGCAGAATATGCATGGGAAGATTTACATGACTTCCTACGCATATCAAATAAAAACAAAACAAACATAGATATTCTAACACCTGGAGAACTTTGTTCTTTGGATCCTGTTAATGTTTCAAGATATTTTCACCATCGCTTCATTGCTATGCTACATTTTATTTGTAATAAAACTGTTCCTCCCCTTGGAGAAGTGCAACACTTCTTTTGGAGAAAAGAATACCAAGCCAGAGGAGCACCACATATCCACATGCTTTTATGGATTAAAGATGCTCAAAACAAAGGCAAATACTACACCAAATGCTGATTTGGTTTCCCTAGACCAGTTACAAATACAGGTCAAGTAAACAACCTCATGTCTTCAGTTAGACATAGTGTTAAAGGTAAGTCACCTAAAAATGCATATTACATAAAAAGAAAAGAAGAAGAAAAATATATCAATGATTATAATGCAATCATTGCCCACTTATGGAATGCAAACATAGATGTGCAGTACATTGCAGACACTTCTACTGCAGTTGCACGATATGTCACAGCATAATTAACTAAAGCAGAAAAGACAGAGCTCCAAGACCTCTGGAATGACCTGTCATCAGATAAAACAGTATCTCAGAAATTATACAGCTTGGGCATAAAAATGCTCACCCATAGAGAATGTGGATCTTATGAAGCAGCTGATCGTTTAACTGGTACTTCATTGTATGGTAAATCTGAAAATATAGTATGGCTAAGTCTTGGTCCAGCTAAATCTAGAAAAAGAGTTCTAAAATCATATGAAGATATAGAAACAATAGTCAAACATGATCCCAACAGCCAAGACATTTTAAAAAACAATTTATTGGACACATACTACCCAAACAGAAGTAATTCTTTGGAAAACATGTGTCTATACCAAATAGCCCAAAACTACACATACAAAAATAATATGAAACCTGATGAAAAAAAAAGGTAAATATAGAGTGAGAGACTGTGAAGGCAGCTTAGTTAAACTCACTAAACCAAATTTAATTAATCATATCAAATTGTCATTGAAGACTCCTCAACATAAAGAAGTATATTACATGTCCCTGCTACAACTCTTCAAACCATGGAGAAAAGAAGAACAATTACTAGATAACTATGACTCATATGAGGATGCTTTCAAAGCAAATGAAAGCACTACAACTGATGTAAACTTTACACAGTACAAAACAATGTTGCACAATGCACAGCAACATGAAGAAGAACTCCAAGCCCAACTAGATAAGGATACTCCTGACAGTAGTCAACCTTCTGTAACAGGAAGCCAAGAACCACTGGGAGAACCACTAATAAAAAATGAGGCAGAATTAGGTATGATAGAAGTAGAAAACACCATGTGTCAGTATGAAGATAAGGAAGACTTAACTATACTACAATCAAAACTAAACAATGAGCAAAGTAGCATTTTTCAAGAAGTAACAAATCAAATTGCACATGGTGTAAAACATGAACATAAAGAATGTTCCTGCCATAACTATAAACCTATACTACTGTACGTCAGTGGCAAAACATTCCTAATCAAAATCATTAGTAAGTTCCTTCAACAATTGACAAACAAAAAACTGTCAGCTGTTGTCACTGCCCCCACAGGTTTAGCTGCCTACAACATAGGTGCTGTTACATTACACCGATCACTACTATTACCAGTAGAACACCAGAACAAATTAGACTATTACAAACTTTCTGCAGAAGCTGCAATGGAATTACGCAGAGTATTGAAACAAATGAAAATGCTACAAAAAGATGAAGTGAGCATGGTCTCCAACCTGATGTTAGCTTTGATTCACCTCAGATTACAAGAAGTACTCAAAACAGACTATGAAGAGCTCTTTGCAGGAAAACACATTATTGTTTTTGGAGATCTGCTTCAATTAACAGCAGTAAAAGGTGAACCTATTTTTAAAACATTAGGGCACAAACTCTGCCGTAAAATTGTTGGCAGCATTGGAAATGTCAACCTTTGGCAACATTTCCAATACAGAGAATTAACAGAAAATATGCGCCAATCTGCAGATCTAACTTATGCCAACATTTTAAAAAGTTTGAGAGTTGGTATACTTTCTAAAGAAGCAGAAGCAACATTGAAAACCCGACACATTAATGCACTTTATGGCGATAATGCATGTGCTACCGATGTTATGGAACAATTAGCCCACAAAAATGTCAATTGTATGGCCTTAATGCCAACTCTTGCAAGCTGTCTCAAATTCAATGAAATAATGTTAAGTAAAGAAATGCAACCAATAATGGAAATTAGCGCCACAGACAAACTAGATGTACATGGTATGACACTACCCATGTGTGACCAAGCCACAACAAGACTAAATAATTTAGAAAAATCAATCTCAAACACATCAGGCTTAGAAAAGATGTTAAAATTATCCTTAAATTGCAGAGTAATGCTTAAACGTAACCTTGACGTGGACCAAGGACTAGTTAATGGAGCACTGGGTACAGTTGTTGGCTTTCAAACATACCCACGTGACAACAAAATTCAGTTTGTCAATATACTCTTTGATAAACTTTCAGAAGTAAAACGGATAGGAGGCTCAACAGCTAGATTCCTTCTCTTCAAAGATTTGTATGTACGCAGAGAACAATTTTCTCTAACTCTTGCATACGCAGTCACGATTCATAAATCACAAGGTCTTACCCTAGACAAAGCAATGATAGATATTGGTAACACAGTCTTTAAAGAAGGCATGAGCTACATAGCACTATCACGCTTACGTACACTTGACGGTCTATTTCTAATCAACTTTGATGCAAGTAAAGTAAACGCTGATATTCCCTGCATTTTAGAATATAATAAACTTCGCTCACTATACACTCCCCATCTAAACACATATTCTGTTCCACAAAAACTAAAACGTTGTAAAAGAAAACTAAATCAAACAGAAATGCAACAGGACGTCACTGCAAATCCTCCAAAGAGAGTAAAAGAAACTAATACTTCATCAAGTACCACAAACAAAAAAGAATCAATTAGAGAAAGTAAACCAGGTACTTCTTTAAAGAAGGAAGACAAACTTCAAAAAAAGCAGTTAGATACAGAACTACCTGGACCATTTAAATTCTCAAATATAGTTGGTGTAAGTTGCTATGCAAATGTAGCAATGAATATTCTATTTCAATTACCACCAATTGTTGACAACATTTACTTACACAGTACAGACCCTTTGTGTTTGCAAATGTTAGTACTTCACAGAAATGCAGCAAACAATCCTGACAACACATATAGTGTTTTTGGAATAAGACGACAATTGGACTACTGTGCTGGAATGGTGAAATTCACTATAAACTCGCAGGAAGATCCACAAAAATGTCTAATGTACTATTAGTACTGGAAAACAAAAACATACCTATAAATGAAATCTTCCAGATTTCATACATGTGGAAACATACATGCACTCTGTGCAACAATGTGACACAAGAGGAAATTCCCAATGAACGCTTCATATATATATCAATACCAAATTGTGAATCCATTCCATTTCAGCAACTTGTACAAAATGCAAACCATGGTAGATTATGCTCTACCTGCAATTCAGATAATCGCTCCACGTTAGTAATACACACACATAGTAAGTACGTAATACTAATGTTTCTACATTACAATGCAGATGGTACCAAAAACAACTGCAAGCTCACTGGATTCACACATAGTCAAATATCACTTGGTAAGAAAACCTTCACAACAATATGTATACTCTACCACGCAGGAGCCACAACCAATTCAGGGCACTACACTGCATATATAAAAAAGAAATGTGGATGGTTTGAATGTAATGATAGTACCATTACTCTAAAGCAGAGATTACCAGCAAATCTTACAAACGCTTATTTGATGTTCTTAAAACCAAAATTTGATAGATAAACTGTATTTAAGCCTTTAAGTAAATTTGTGTTAAAAAATAAAAACTGTTAGAATACTCCAAAAGCTATCTAACTGCTCAAAGATTCTACAAAAACTAATCAGATAAATGAATACCACTAAATTAGACCAAAAAATACACAGTTAGAATACGCCAATTGGTATCTAACTGTCCCAAAATTATAAATTTGTGTTAAAATAATATAAACTGTTAGAATACTCCAAAAGCTATCTAACTGCTCAAAGATTCTACAACAATTAATCAGATAAATGAATACCACTAAATTAGGCCAAAAAATACACAGTTAGAATATGCCAATTGGTATCTAACTGTCCCAAAATGTTAACAATATCCAAATAGATAAATCAAAACCACTAAAATATATTTAAAAAATAGACAGTTAGAATACGCCAATTGGTATCTAACTACTCCAAAATGTTATAATATCAAAACAAATGAAGAATCTGTTACTGCTCCAAAAAAAATACAACAAAGCAAAGTATAAAGCATTAGCCAGAAACAAAAAGTGAACACTGAAAACAAACAAACAAATAAACTGTAGCATAATAGAAAAAGGTTTTTTTTTTTAATCCAACATGGATTTTTTTTTTCTCCCACAGACCCAATGATTTTAGCAACAAATACAGAAACTGAGCAAATTGCACAGTACACTGATTTGTAAATATGAGGGTCGAAAAAAAAATAAAAGTATATTGCTTATACAATGTAATAAGTCATTACAAAATACTAATACTAACATGCTATTTTCTTTTATCACAGAAATGAAGAAGAAAAACATGGACTCCCATTACTAGACCAAACAGTAAGTATACAATAATAAGGACAAACATAGCAGCATATCACATCCATAGTATCTAATACGTTTGTTCCTTATACATTTGTTTTTCACCCAAAGTTATAAGCAAATATGAATGTGATATGCTGCGGTGGTTGTTGCCAGGGCATAGAGACTTGGGTGCATGGCTAAATGGCCATGCACCCAAGACTCTATGCCTTGGCAACAACCACCGCAGCATATCACATCCATAGAGTCAAACATTTCAACTATGATCTATGGGAAACTTTTAATGTCCGTGAAAAATGTGAGTGTTCTTAGAACACTTTGAACTTGCCAGCGAACAATACGGACATCGTTCAGGACACCCCCTACGAACATTTCAGAAGAACGCAATAGTTCTTAGAACACTTTCAACTTAACAACGAACAATATGGACAGCGTCCTAAGGACACCCCCTACGAACATTCCAGGACACCGGGAATGTTCTCAAAAACATCTTCAGAACACCCCCATTTTGTTTATTTGTGAACATTTCAGGACACCGCGGGTGTTCTTAGAACACATTCAACTTGACAGAGAACAATACGGACAGCGTCCTCAGGACACCCCCTACGAACACTCCCCGGACACCACAAGTGTTCTTAGAAGCGTCTTCAGAACACCACCAATATTGTTTATTTGCAAACATTTCAGGACACCGCGAGTGTTATGATATGATATGATATGGTATTTGTAACGCGCCTATACACAAGTGTTTCAAGGCGCGACGAGGCAGGGAGGGAGGGAAACAAGGGGAAGACAGACAAACGATCCTACTAGGCCAGGTGTCATTCAGATCGCGCAAGTGCAGAGGTAAGGGGAAAAGGAGGAAGTGCAGGGGGAGGAGGTGGGGGGAAAGTGCAGTACAAGGTAAGTAGCGTAAAAAATAATAAATAATAAATAATAAATAAAAAGGGCCAGCTGGTGGCAAGTGCGAGGTAAGTGCAGAGCAAGTGCTGGGAAGGGGGCTGTAGGGATACAGTGACAGTCCCACAGTGCAGGGGGAGCCAGGGAGGCAGTGCAAGTGGGGAGTGGCTGGGCCCTGGACCGAGGTTGCTGAGAGTGGCCCAGATGCAGGTTTAGTGCTGAATTCAGTGGGGAGTTAAGCAGGTTTAGCAGGGGAGAGGGAGAGAGAAGGCAGAAGCGAAGAGGAAGGTTTTGAGGTGCTTCCGGAACCGGAGATGGTTCTCCTCAAGTTTCAGGGAGGCAGGAAGGCTGTTCCAGAGGGAGGCCCCTGCTGCGGAGAGAGATCTACCCCCAGCTCGTTGCTTCGAGAAGCGGCTGACCATGAGGGAGTTGGAGACGGATGAGCGAAGGGCTCGTGAAGGAAGATATTTAGGAAGAGAGAGTTGAAGGTATTTAGGTCCCAGGCCCCAGAAGGCCTTGTGGACAATGCAGAGGGTTTTGAACTTAATCCTCGCAGCCACTGGGAGCCAGTGAAGAGATTTCAGTCCTGGAGAGATACGGTCCCTGGGCTTGAGGCCAAGGACAAGTCTCGCAGTTCTGTTCTGGATAAGTTGCAGAGGGCGGAGAGTGGAGGCAGGCAGATTAAGATAGAGGCTGTTACAGTAGTCCAGCCTTGAGAGAACCAGGGCTCGGGAGACAGTGAGCTTCTGGGGGAAGGAGAGGAAGGGAAGAATACCTCTGAGGAGGTGCAGCTGGTAGTGTGACTTCTTAGAGACGTCAGATATATGAGGAGAGAAGGAGAGTGTGGAGTCGAAGATGACCCCGAGGTTTTTAGCCTTGCAGGTAGGGGCAGGAAGTGGGCCAAGGGAGGCCGGCCAGAGAGCTGCAGGGAAGGAGGGAGTGGGTGTGCTGATGAGTAGAATCTCAGTCTTACTGGCGTTGAGGCAGAGGTCATTGGCGGCACACCATTCCTGGATAGCAGACAGACAGTCGGAGATGAGGGAAGGAGAGGAGGAGGCCGAGGGTAGCCTGAAAATGAGCTGGGTATCGTCTGCATTGCACTGGAAGTAGGGGCAGAGAGCGGCGATGCGGTGGGCAAGGAGTGCCAGATACTGGTTGAAAAGCCAGGGAGAGAGGTTGGAACCCTGGGGGACACCACAGGTGGAGAAAAAGATGTCAGAGAGGAAGGAGCCCATTTGGACCTGGGAGGGTCGACCGGAAAGGAAAGAAGTCAGCCATGCCAGAGCCTGACCAGTGATACCCAGGTTATCACTGAGACAGTTGAGCAGGATGGCATGGTTGACAGTGTCAAAGGCAGAGGAGAGATCGAGCAGAATGAGAACACAGGGAGTGTTGGAATCGAGGTTCAGGAGCAGGTCTTCACGGATGTTCAGGAGAGCAGTTTCCGTGCTTCTGGCCGCTCTGAAGCCGGATTGATGGTCATGAAGATTACCAACAGATTCAGCATGGAGGTTAAGCTGGGAGATGGCCAGTTTCTCCAGGAGCTTACCCAGGAAGGGAGTAATGGAGATTGGGCGATAATTGGCCGGGCAGGAGGGGTCGGAAGAGGGTTTCTTGAGGAGGGGGTGCACAAGGGAGTGCTTGAGGGGGGATGGGAAGACTCCAGAGGCGAATGAGTGGTTGCAAAAGTCAGCCAGGGCAGGAGCCAGGGAGTCGATGTGGTCCTTGATGGTTTTGGAGGAACAGGGGTGAACCTGTTTAGACGAGGCTTTCATAGATTGGACTTGTCTGGAAACCTCATCAGCAGAAAAAGGTGGAAAAGCAGAGAAGGAGGGCGGAGGGGCAGCTGCAAGAGAGCAAGAGGAAGAGCCGGGAAGAGAGGGAGGGGGGAGAGAGGAGGAGAGCGAGGACAGGATGTCCTGAGTTTTTGAGATGAAGTGCGAGGCCAGTGCAGTGCAGAGGGCCTGGGAGGGGACAGGAGAGGTAGAGACTGCAGCAGGGTTGTTCTTAGGACACATTCAACTTGACAGAGAACAATACGGACAGCGTCCTCAGGACACCCCCTACGAACATTCCATGACACCGGGAGTGTTCTTAGAAGCTTCTTCAGAACACCACCATCTTGTTTATTTACGAACATTTCAGGACACCGCAAGTTTTCTTAGGACACATTCAACTTGACAGAGAACAATAAGGACAGCGTCCTCAGGACACCCCCTACGAACACTCCCCGGACACCGCGAGTGTTCTTAGAAGCGTCTTCAGAACACCACCATCTTGTTTATTTGCGAGCATTTCAGGAAACCGCGAGTGTTCTTAGGACACATTCAACTTGACAGAGAACAATACGGAAAGCGTCCTCAGGACACCCCCTACGAACACTCCCCGGACACCGTGAGTGTTCTTAGAAGCGTCTTCAGAACACCCCCATTTTGTTTATTTGCGAACATTTCAGGACACCGCGAGTGTTCTTAGGACACATTCAACTTGACAGAGAACAATACGGACAGCGTCCTCAGGACACCCCCTACGAACACTCCCCGGACACCGCGAGTGTTCTTAGAAGCGTCTTCAGAACACCCCCATTTTGTTTATTTGCGAACATTTCAGGACACCGCGGGTGTTCTTAGAACACATTCAACTTGACAGAGAACAATACGGACAGCGTCCTCAGGACACCCCCTACGAACATTTCAGGACACCGGGAGTGTTCTCAAAAACGTCTTCAGAACACCCCCGTTTTGTTTATTTGCGAACATTTCAGGACACCGCGGGTGTTCTTAGAACACATTCAACTTGACAGAGAACAATACGGACAGCGTCCTCAGGACACCCCCTACGAACACTCCCCGGACACCGCAAGTGTTCTTAGAACAGTTTCACTTTGCTTGCGAACAAAACGGACACATATTGAGTCCTTGGAACACCCCCCAGTTAGTTTATTTAGAACATTTCAGAACACCCGTGATGTCTGCAAACAAATCGAACACAAAAAGAACGTCTAACACATAAAAAACACAACTTTCATCCTATCTCATACACTCCCACCCTCCCAAAACACTCCTACACACCAACACACTCTACAAAATACACATTTTGAACAAAGTTACACCGCGCTGTCCCCGAACGTCAGCGAATCCAAGATGGCGGGCTCTACCGAAAAATCTGACGCGCTTCACGCTCCACGCCGTCCAATCAGCGAACACGTTGCATGTCCGCGAACATCACGCAAGACGATTGGCCAATCAGGACACTGTCCGCGGAGCGAACAGGGAAGTGTGTCCGTGAACCGAACACAGATATCACTCATTTTTTTTTACCTACTTTTTGGTCATTTTAAAAAAAACTACTGGACGGATTTTCACCAAATTTGCAAAAGCACGCTTTTGGGACCAAGCCGCTGCTCCTGGTCCAAATTTGGTGGAAATCCGTCCAACGGTTTGGGCTGTAGGCGCGAGCAAAATTTTTTCCCCATTCAGTCTATGGGAAAAAAAAACGTTTTGGGACCCCCCCCTATAACTTTGCCCCCCCTGGACGATTCCTCCCCAAACTTTGCAAAAAAATTCAGAGTGACCCAAATACTTTTTTTTGCAAAGTTTGGTGAGGATCCGTCCAGGGAGAGCAAAGTTATAAGCCACCCAAAAAGTGCTCTTCCTATGGAAACAGCAACTTAACCATAACTACATGTACATAGACATATATATAGATATATATACTGTTGCTGTGTGTGTGTGCTTTCTTTTTTTTTTAAATCCCGTTATGAGTCCACAGAGCTTGGTACTTTCTGGGATGCCCGCAATTGAGCAAAAAGCAGATGTCCTACAGACACCTAGCCTGTCCAACCTGTTCGCAATCAAAATGGAGGTGTCCGTAGGATGCCACGCATGTCCGTAGGATGCCACACCTGTCCTCATGTCCACAAACTTGTGACGCACCTTTAATTACTTGTGGGAGCCCACGTCTGTCCGGTGCACACCTATGCGCATGTGTATCTGATCCTCTGTGTCCTGGTAACACTGCCCCAGTCCAGCATATCCAAAAAAAATTGTGACATACTTTGATTAGTTCGAGGTTCCCACCCATGTCCGATGGACACCTGGGCACATGCGCATCCCACCTCCTGGGTCGTACGAACACAGCTCCTGTTCAGAAATGTCAACCGCACGTGTGTCACACTTTTAATTAGTTCGGGGAGCTCAACCCTGTCCACAGGACAACTATGCACATGCACAGAACGTATACCACGCAATAGGTGTTCTGTGTCCAACTGTGCCATTTGAGAACGTTTGCGACGTCACCATGTGACTGCACCCACGCTGAGCTTAGGCCCTTATCTGGAGAGATGGTCCGGGCCTCCGGACAACAAAAAAGTGCTTTTATGGGCAAGACATGGTGTTTGACTGTCGAACTACACCCTTCGAGAGGTACCACACTATGCCCCTGGCAATCTGGACACTTTTGTGAAATGTTTAGCGCCGCTTTCAGGTGAAAACTGCTCCCCAGCACCCCAATAAAAGGCCACACCCCACACATTTGGGCAAGTGGATTTGCCAAGTGAATTTTCTGTCTCGCTGTCCCACTCTGCTGCCTTTCCTTTGAAGCACCTGGAGTCGCTGCACACGAGGATCAAGTGTATTGTGCTTTACTGACACTCCCAGGACTTGTGCAGAGCTCCATTCATTGGCTAGGTAGGGACTTCCTGACAAGTTGTAATTGGGCGTGAGCCCGTGAGCCAAGGACTATCTTAGCAACCATTTTAGCAACAGCCTTTTGACCAGTTGTTATTTGTCAATTTCAGACTTTCATTGTGTTTTCTGATTTCCTTTCAGGTGTATCAAGCCCGCCTCCAAGTGAATCCACATAAAATATGTTGCGCACGTGCAATTGGGCAAGTGGATTTGCCAAGTGAATTTTCTGTCTCACTATCCTGCTGTCGAGCGGGCGTAGGGGGCAACCATCTATATGGTATTGCTCCCACCTTCCTTTCTTAACTTGGAGAAATGTTGTCTTTCAGATATTACGAATATGGTCATAAATAAATGCACTTTTAAAAAGGGAATGCCGCCTACGGTTTTGCCGCACCCCGTGATTAAAGGTACAACGAGATTAACCCAAGATAAACTAAAAATTGCTGAAATAAAACTAATTTTGCTGGCTGGGCGGGTCCCTGGTAAAAAGGAGACTCATACCCTGCCCTGGTTGTCTGATATTCGAGCTTTTTACTCCAAAGAAGTAAAGGCAATCCAGCAAGACAACACTGAATTATCTAATAGCATCCATAAAATGCCAGTCTCCATATTAATTGAGAACAACATACCTTCAAACTTTACACCTGATAATAATTGGATGCTTGATTCACCCCTGTTAGCCATCAGTAATCCCTCACCTGTGTGCAATTCTACCTCTGCTGAATCATTTGCGGCGGGTGGGGAAATTACTGATAATACACTTGTCTCAGTCTGTATAGAACATGAGGACCGACCTTCTGTTTACGTGCCTACTGCAATTCATTTGACCTCAAACAGCCCCTTGGCACTGGTGCTATGTTCACTTTCTGCTCAGCAGCATCTGCGGAAAGCCCATGCATCACTTACATTATCAGATTTCATGAATATTTTGAATAGATCCAGTTCGTCTACACATGAAATTATGTACATTTGTTCTAACTCAGGGGATTTAATTCAACTTCACGAAAATACCATGGAGAGTCCCAATGTGAACCATACCGACTCAGCGAACACCACCAATGTTCACTCCTCTGACCCAAGTTTAAATCAAGTCATGTTTCAGATCCGGTTAACAAATCATATATATACTTTGTTGATGAATCACCATCTTTTATTGCCCCGACTCCCAGGCGCTCCAAATTTAATGATGATAAGCAGAACCCAGAATTTTTTATTCAAAAAGGGCGGTCATCTCGCTTTTCCTTTTCCGCCGGCCCTTAACAACACTTTGAGTGCCATGAACACTGCCCTGCTTGCAGTAGCCAAGCTATATGAAGTCATGGAGGGGAAAGTGAGTCACCAAACCACCTTGATTGAACAACTGATTGATAATGTAACTAACTTGGAAAAACATATAAATTCCAACCATCTATCTAAGTCAAACCCGAGGTCGTTGTCACCCATACGATCTTCCGTCCATCTTTCTGTACCTATAAAGGTAAGCGCACCGGCTTCTGATCAACCTAAGTCAACCTTGACTCCTGACGCTCCAATGACTTGCTCGGTACCTTGTGAATTGGAAAAGAATCCTAATGAAGTTAGTTATTCCAACATAGAATCTATAGTCACAAATAAGGATTCCCCCCCCCCAAAGTCTTCTGTAAATGACCCATTTTTTCCGAGCCCTCGAAAGTTTCTAAATTCACTACATACAACCTATTTTCAGTCCCCAATGACAAACATAACAACCAAGGTGACATCCTATCAATACAAATTCCTAAGGTGAAAAAAATGTTGCAAATTTGTGAAGAAATCATGACAAGCTCCATTGAGAGGAAAAAACAGGCGTTTTGTAAAGGCCATCAGTCAGTTAGAGATGCAGCAAGACTCGTCCCCTGTAGTCCCTCCATCTGAGATTGCTGCATATGCTCTCTATAGTTATCAACCACTTGATGACCTAGTAGCCCTTACTCGTAAGATGAATCAAAATACACTCAGCTGTGTACCTCTTACGAAAGATCCTGTACCTCACATATTGAACCCAATCCGTGATTCCTCAAAACTACCGCTGAACATGACTAACAATCCAATATTAACTCATCATGCTTCAGTTCATCAAGTTCCTTTAACAGATGATTTACTGAGAGATGAAATGTGTGCCTCAATTGATTCCTATGTGAACCAAAAATCACTGGAAGCAGGTTTTGTGAGGCCATCCTCCACTGCTGTAATAGCTGCCTCGCCTCTAACCTGCCTCCAGCACGGGGTAACTTATCACATGATTTGCAGTTTAAGGTGCCGACTGAATCTCAAGAGGCCTTGAAGTCACATCTCCCAAGTCATCAATCTAATATTTTGCATAAGAACAGTTGCATTACATCCAATCCATCTGATCTGACAAATCAAACTTTAGTGAACATCCCTAACACTCATCAAGTCTCTAATGATGAGAGTTACCCCAGTTCCCAAGAGCTGAGAGACATTATAAAAACATCTATGGATGCCTATTTTTGTGAAGTTCACAATAGAACATAGAATGGGGATAGCTATCTGTCATTACCATTTCCTAATGTAGAGAGGCTACTTCAAGGCCCCACATTAGAGAGACGATCTGACCAGTTGTTGCCAAAGCCTCACCCACATTCTCTTATCCCGGGGAACGCTCCAAACTCAATTGTGCAACACAGTCAAGTTAAGACTCCAAACTTGTCAGAGAATGCAAATAATAAAGCAAAGCCTCATTGCTGGATAATAACATGTAGAGAGTTTCCTGCCTACCAATATGACCTCAATCGTGCAAGTGTTCTGAACATATGTGCACAAATTCCATCATTACGGAATTTTACCTCGTCCGACATTGATTTAGTGGAATTCACTAATGGTTCTAACCTATCAGAAACTAGAATACATGTTCGATCTGGACGTGTAGCCAACATATTGTGGCAAACTAGAATAGCTATATTTCATCTAGGATTTGTTTTATCCCAACCTTCTGAAAAGGGCTTCCTGCAACCCCCAAAAACTTCAATTAACATCTATAATCTCAATTCGACTGCTACTGCCTTTCATGCTTTAAATATACCAAACCATTCTCAAGCAATGCAAATATTTGGTCAGAACTCATAACAATAAGTGAGTCAATATGATAT
The DNA here is from genome assembly GCF_040938575.1 of Ambystoma mexicanum. NCBI lineage: Eukaryota > Metazoa > Chordata > Amphibia > Caudata > Ambystomatidae > Ambystoma > Ambystoma mexicanum. Next base: position 32,026,765 of record NC_090924.1, on the reverse strand, counting down.
TATTCACATGACCTCATGGAACACGAGAGGATACTCTCATCTCGTTAATTCTTTACAAAATACTCTAGGTGAACAAGATATCGTGGTTCTTCAAGAAACCTGGTTAGTTTCTGCCCCAGTATGGGATTCTCATGTTATTCACATTATACCTGCCATCAAACGAAGGTTGGGTCGTCCGATGGGTGGGTTGCTTGTGGCCACTAAAAAAATCTCTGGCCTTGCTTGTGTATCATGCCCCACCCCAGCTCCTTATTTTCAAGTCATGAAAGTCTTGAGGGGTAACACCTCGTTTTCCATTGTAAATATATATTGGAGTAAGTATTCAATGACAGCAAAAAAATGTTCAATCATCTGTCTGTTATTCTTGATACATTACTACAGGACCAAGCATTGTCATATACCTTTGTAATGGGTGACTTAAATCTACATCTACTTGCAGGGAATACTGTAGAACTCCCAGATGCTGAAATAACATGGGGCCTTACGATGAAGGAAAGGGGATTTACAATGCTTAATGGAGCAATTGTGGGAGATGTACCTCCGCGCTTCACGTGGAATAGAGGATCACAGCAATCAATTCTTGACTATGTCTATGTAAATGTCCAATCTTTGAACCACATAGTCTCCTTTAAGGTGGTTGATACAGATCTATGCGATCATAACATGTTCTTGTATAAGGCCAAGATGAACATCCACATCTCAAATACAATTGTTAACAACAAAGGAACTTGTTTACATTGAAACTCTAGGAATCTAACTCTACTACGAGATTGCATGGAGCAGACCTGTATGTCTCCCCATGAATATGGATCCAATTGCTATGTTCATCTTATGCAACTTTTTAGGCAACATAAATTATCAAACGCTAACTATACAAGCAAACATCTTCATGTCTTTGACCCAGAAGTACAACAGTACAAATCTAAATTGAGACGCATGCTTCGTAATTTAAAGCATCTTGTCGAAACTGCAAAGATCTCAACAACGAAACAACTGAAATTGGCTTATAAAGTTTGGCTTGATAACGAGCATATGTTTCAACAGATCCTGAAAAAATCTACTAGTGGCATTTGGGCCTGTTTGAACAAGGCCACCTCACATCATCAAGGAGCCTTACAAATCAATGCAATCTCTAGAGAGTTATGGCAGAGTTACTTTGGTGATCTTTATAGCTCTCCATATTCCTTTCCTTTAGAGTAGTCTATTATGGGACAAGAGTCATTATGTACTTTTCCAATAGAGACCAAAGACATTCTCTGCTGCATTGCAACCTTGAACAGGTCAAGAGCAGTTGGTCCTGACAGACTTCATAATGGTACTTAAAAAGGTCGATAAAAGCAATCCTAAGTCATATATACCTATCACTCTTCTGGACTGTCCTGGAAAAATCTTTGCACGTCTGGTTCTGAAGGAATTTAATAAATGGCTTGATCTAAATAAATTGCGTGATCCTTTTCAAACAGGTTTCCTCTCAGGCATTGGCACAGCCATAACTATAATAACTGTGTCCAGTATTCAATCTCAGGCAACTCAACGCAACCAACCACTTTATCTTGCATTCATAGATTTCCATATGGCATTTGATGGGGTCCCCCGGGAATTATTATTTAAGAAATTACTGGATAAAGGTTGCCCATGGAATATCCTCAAATGGATAATTGATTTTCATTCTGCAACCTCGATTCAAGTTAAACTATCAAACGATGGCCTATTGTCAAATCCAATATTGACTTCCCGTGGCCTCAAACAGGGCTGCTTGCTAGCTTCAGCCATGTTTAATTTCTTCATATCAGACGTTGGCAAACAATTTTTTGAAGATTAAAGCTGAAACCAAAAAAGTGATGGGTGGAAGGTTTTGAATAAATCAAAGCCACTTGCATTGTTCTGGGCAACCTTCCACACCACCGTTTTTTATCCCGTCTGCACCATTGCAAAAGGGGTCCAACCATATGCAAATCACCCCCTTTTGGGATGGGGCCAAGCCTGATTTGCATATGGTCTTTCCGCCTCTGTAATGGCTTGGCAGGCAAAGAACGGTGGTCTGGAGGGTTGCCCAGAGCATTGCTAGTGGTTAAGATTCATTCTAAACCTTTCAGCCATCACCTCTTTGTTTTTGCTTTGTCACCCTGAGTGGGACGGTTATGCCCAGACATGTGTCCCGTGCCTGCTGGGCCTAGAGATCCAAGCTACTCCTCACTGATGAGCCCCAACAAGGGCAAAACATGTTTGGGGATGCTTGTGGTCTTGTGTAGAAGGGATGTGGTCTAGCAGTTCGGGCTGGACTGCCCCTTTTGGGATGGGGCCAAGCCTGATTTGCATATGGTCTTTCCCCCTCTGTAATGGCTTGGCAGGTGAAGAACGGTGGTCTGGAGGGTTGTACAGAGCATTTCCATTGGTTAAGATGAATTCTAAACCTTCCAGCCATCACCTCTTTGTTTTTGCTTTTAGATTAAAGCTGATCCACCAATAATTAATGGCAATCATGTAAAATATATTTTGTATGCAGAGAACATGGTCTTATTTTCAAAGACCCCTAAAGGCCTTCGAGAACTTCTAAATGCTCTGAATGAACACACTATTAAGAACTGTATCATGATAAATGTAATGAAGAGCAAATCATTCAATGCGGTAATGTAAGACAACGCATAGACAAGCTTCAGTGGCCATTGCAGAATGTGTCCCTAACCTCTTTTTCCACATATACATATCTAGGCACATTGATAACACATCAAATAGGCGATACAAAACACAAAACTCCTGTTAAAGCCAAATTGGATACAGCATTATCACAAGCCCGTATTATAAAGATCAGATATTGCACATTTTCAGTTATGCCTTTAGTAATCTATTATAGAGAAAAAATGGTCCATATAGTCCTTTATGGTTCCGAAGCTTATGTAGGAAAATCTTATCAATACTGGACCAAACACGAAAGTAAATACTGGAAATTAGCCCTTAATCTACCCACATCCGAATCCATCTGCCTTATAAGCATGAGTTAGGCTTGATATCCTTATATGCCCTATGTAAATGGAAGATGTGTAGTCGTTACCGTAAATACATTATGGATATCTCGACCTCTGATCTTTTCGGGATTCTTGCTGAATATTTACTAAATTCATTAGATACTTTTCCCAGCAGATGGTGCTTGAAAAAAAAAAGATAGTGGAAGATGCAGGATTTTCACTAAAGTTATTATGTGAAAATCCAGATAAAGCAAAGACTCGACTTTGGGAATCTGACTGGATCAAGACACGAACAGCATGTCTTATGTATCAGAAGTTTAAGAACAAGCCTTTTGTCTTGAAACGTTATGGGTACATAGTAAATTACTTTGTTAAATTCCCTAATTCTTACCAGAGGAATAAGTACCTATGTTTCCTTCTTAATTTATGGCCTACATATGAATTATCTTGTACACGTAAACTGCTTTCCAAATCACATGCACATTGTCGTTTCTGCAATATGGTAATGGAGACCCTGCAACATCTATGCACTGAATGTCCTATGCTATTGTGTGGGAGCGAGGGGCCATCATCTACTTCTCAGTACAAAACTCGGACCAAGTGCCTCAGGTAGTGGGTTCGCCCCTTGCCCTTATGCAATGTTAACTTTGGTTGACTTTCACGTAGATGGGACCACTGAGCAGGACATGGGGCATCCATTTTTGTACCCCCTTTCGACTCCATCTTGGTGACTAGGCCTCACTGCGATAGTACAAGAATGCTTTTCCTCCCTTTCTCGCAACAGCACGGCCGGGCGCACAGGGCACATGGCCCCCACCCTCGTTCTCACTCTGACTGGAAAACATTGCGGTTCCATTCTCACACAGTTCCATTCTCACGCTGAAGCCGGTGGTGCTTGCAACACATAATAAATTAAACACATCACTCTTCCTCTGAGATCACTGTCCTGCATGTGAACCAGCATGAGCTAAGCACATAGCTCGTCCATCTCCACAAACGTGTCCTTGTTCCCCTGCATCGTCGCCAGTGGAAACTTACTGCTAGTCTGACCTTGTGTCCCTGCAAGATATTCCTTTCATGTGCGAGACCACTAACCACGCCATGATGCCCACCCAGCAGATCCCCAACTAACATTAGAACCCTGCTGCAGTATATGGTTGCCTACGACTAACAAATGCCAAATACCATAGATTCTTATGAGTGCAGACCTTAACTTCAACCAGTGTATTATAGTGGTCAAGACCCTTAACCTAAGACCTGTATAATCCAATGTTATTGATAGTATAGATATATGTGTGACTTTTATAGAGACATGATAAACTAGTGAAAGACTTTGAACAATTGTTATTTAGTATGCGAATAAATGAATTAACTGACACACATGCTACTACATTGGCATTTGATGCAAAAGAGGCAACCCGTATTTTATCTTTAATAAAGGACACAGACAACACTCTACTAAGCAAAATTATTCCGGATAAACTAACATCACAGTTGGAAAAACTCATAAGACGCGAAATATCTCAGAAACTCCATGCGACAACGCTCGTGGAATACTATAAATCTCAAAGGATCCCGAGAGGATTGAGTGAGGCCAAGGAAAGAGCTGATCAAAGAACTAAGGAACAACTAATGATTGTGAAAAATAATGAGAAGGAACCACCTCTGCTGTATATATCCAAATTTTCTCGACAGAGCTTTCAAATTAGTAAGACAATTAGAAAACATTGGGGAATTCTCCAAAATGATCCAGCACTCCACAAGCTATTCCCGAAAGCGCCAATGATGGCATTCAATAAAGGCCGCAACTTGCGGGACAAATTAGTGAAGGCAGAAAGACCACCAAAGGATAAACAATTATATTTGTCAACAAAGAAAAAAGGCACATTTCCGTGTCTGACTTTTTCTCACTGTAGCAACGTGGTGAAAGGTGACTTCATTAATCATCCCCAATCCAGGAAAAGAATTAAACTAAAGGGGTAATATAGAGTAATCTACTCTATAAAATGTCCTTGTGGACTTCTGTATGTAGGTCAAACAACCAGACCTGCCAAGGAGAGATGGACAGAACATAAATCAACCATCCGATGTAAGAACACTAAATCAGCACTATCGAGACACTTTCTGGAAAAACATCATTCCATAGCCCAATTAAAATTTAAAATCTCGGAAGTTGTGAAACGCCCCCAGAGAGGAGGTGATTACCAGTCAATCCTCTCAAGATGTGAGAAATACTGGATCCATTTCTTGGACACCCTAGACCCAAAGGTTCTGAATGAAGAGTTCTCTTTAAGATGTTTCATCTGAAGATATATGGTCTCCTTAATTATTTCTCCACGGATGACGCATACAGATCTGAGAGACTTTGCAATACTTATGAACATATTTCCTTCTCACAAACACCCTAGTATTCACATACTAATTTTGTCTTTCAGGATCTGTATTTCTTTATTGACCACTAGAACACTCCCAGGGATGTTAGGGCATATCATAGCGTGTCAGATACATGAGGTACTTGACACTCTTCCGCTATGTGCGGTATGACACGCTTGAAGCTTTTTTTCATTAAATGATCAGTAAAGAGGGATAACACTGCTTGTTGATATTTCTGCAGAGTTGAATATTTAGAATCTATTAGCAGATCACTACTATAAGGATGTGAAATTGTATTGCATTGATATTGTTTTTCTATGATACCAGACAGCATTCCCACTGTGAGATGATTTTTACGTAATACTATATATAAAAAAATGGAATATACGTCTCAACATCATCATTCAATGTAAAAAAGGCACCCGCTTCACACCATTTTGAGAGCATTAGCTTGTATTGATTAGACCTCAAGTTGATTTCGGTCTCCGAGTATCCACTCCAATATGGAACCCGCTTTAGACACATTTAACATCTAGTCCGTTTTTAGTTTCTGTGATGCTTCCAGCCATTCAATTGACCGATCCATCATGGCAGCTATCATACACGATACTCACTGACTCGCATCACCGTGGCAACCGCCACACTTTCCTGAGTGCAGTTTATCCAGACACGGCGCATACTGCCTGCTTACAGGTACATGCTTTAATTAATATATAGTTCTCCAGAAGCACTTTCCCACCGGATTATAGAGTATTTTACTCTTCCTTTTGTGTCATCTTAGACACAGAATGAAAACCCGCTGAATCAGAGCGTGTGTCTTACACGAACAACAGCAAACTTCTCCAGATACTATGACTGACGCCTCCAGTGAACAGCACGGCAACATCCTACATGTTCGGTGCCGATGCTCTTTCTGAGGGCAGCTCTGCCTTTTACAGGTACTTCACATTAAATGCCGATTTCACTATTTCGTTTCACAATCTTCCCTTTTGACATATATTTTAATAGGGTCCATGTAATTACCTATTTTCTTTAGAGTTTGCCTACATCAAGCCACTCATATGAGAATATATAAGTCCTCGAATACAAGGTTGATGACATCCTCCGGCCTCGTATTCCCGCTATTCAGTCACACGAGTGAGTTTCACTTTACTGTTTTAGTGATGGCATAATCCACATATATGACATATTCACCATCTGCTATAAAATAAATCAGGTGACACTGACCCTATCCCTTGTTTTAAACCGACAGACTGAGTGAGTCATATTGTGTCGAATTGAATGCAATTTCCTTGCATTTTCTACATTTCTAGGATTCGTCAACTTCAAGCAAAAAGGTAGACATTTTTGACTAGCCTTTTCTAACTATGTGTAATCACATTTAGCTTTGATGCTGCTATTATCAGCCTGATTAGCCTTCATCAACCTAGAATATGTATGACTAGATTATCAGTCAGACTCAATGAACTACACTTTATTATTCATCATTCATTATTACACTTAATGCATTATGGTCAAGCTTATCCAGGAACCTAGGAAACTAATGCTATGCCTAAAATGGTACTCACCGGGTCACCTTCAACTGCCCTTTAGACAAGGCATATGTGTAAAACACTGGATTTTTTTAATAACAGTATGATACTGGACATTGTGATGATTGTTTAGTGAATTAATAGTATGTCATAAAACAACCACCTAAGTATTCTGCACCTTTGGTAGTTGACAACCCCACCGCTATGATATGTCCCCTATTATGTATCCTATAATGTTTGTTGGGAATAATTATGATAAAACATACTCATGGGATTTACCCCCTTGTTTTTCTCTCTACTTTTTGTCTCTCCACTTGTTCTCTCTCTGTATCTTGCTTGAATGTGTCCTAGTGCTTTTGGGCTCAGGAAGAAGAGGAAAATACCTCGAAACGCGTCAGCCAAGCACCCAGAATTTACGGATTCTTGTCCACTCTTTTCCCTTTTTTTTTTGCACTTTGTGCCAATATCCTTACAATAAATTGTAGTAAAAAAACATGTTTTCTTTGTTTTCTGCGATTAAATACCTATTCTGTTTCTAAAACTGAGACTATCATTGATTCTAATTGAACATTTTTCATATGTGAAGTTTCATTATGAACTATTGAATGTCTTTTTGACAATATTTCAAAGTGTGCAGGGGACGGGAGGGCTCTCAATCTGGATCCTCTTACTATACCCATTGACATAGACATGTTCATCTATGGCATCAAGGTGTTAGCACGAGTAGTGCCTGAAATAACGAGAAAGGAATGGAGAACACCATTAGACTTTATATTCCGTCCAATTGCAGTTACAGATGTCGTGCCAGGCACGATAATGTCCATAGACATTGAGGCAGTTCAGGTATCGAGTAAACGTATTGTGGTCATAGGCTTGGACACGCATGGGTGCGAGTGGAGAACTGTGTTATGCATAGATCCAAACATAATGCTAATAGACATAACTGATGAAGAATTATTCACTGATAACGAAGATGATGGAGAAATAATAATGGAAATAAACATACCGTGTGACATTATGGTCCAGTACAGAGAGGTACACAACCCACCTATGGCTAGTGTTAATGCCCTACCGACAATATTTGAGGAAGACATGGCAAAGGTGGCACCAGAAGTTTGGACTACAGGCCCCCATGATGTAGGGTTACTACATGAAGTGACACCAATGAAGATAAAACTCAAACCAGGTGCCATACCGCCAAGAGTGAAACAATACCTAATATCCAGAGAAGCAGAGGAAGGAATTAAGGAAACAATAAATGCACTCCTGAGCCAAGGTATCATAGTACCATCAACCTCCCTGTGTAATACGGATATCTTCCCGATCAAAAAAGCAAAAGGAGGGACGTGGAGAATGATCCAAGATCTCCGCCCACTCAATGACATCACCCAAAAAGAATTCCCGTTAGTGCATAACCCGGCATCAATACTGTGCAGTATACCCAAAGTGTCTACATGTATTACTGTGGTTAACTTGAAGAATGCTTTCTTCTCTATACCACTTGACCCAGGATCGCAGTACCTTACAGCATTCCCACTTGGGAATAACAGATATGAGCTTTGCAGACTCCCGCAGGGATATTGTGAAAGCCTGAGTATTTTTAACAGGGTACTGCATGAAGATATTGGAAATATAGATGTAGAGAGTACCATTATACAATACGTAGACAATTTACTCGTCTGCAGCACGACATAAGAAAAGTGCAGAGGAGACTCCATAACGCTATTAAAAGTGTTAGCTACCAAGGGGTACAAGGTGGATAAAGGGAAACTACAATACTGCCTCGCCGAAGTTGTATACCTCGGACAGTTAATATCAAAAGATGGGAAACGAATACTCCCAGACAGGGCAGCTGCTATACGTAACATAATCATACCAAAAACAGTGAAGGACATGCAAACATTTCTTGGCATATGTAACCATTGCCGAGCATGGATCCTTGATTGCGCAGCATACACGCGTCCATTACTGAAAGCATTAAAAGAAGCACAGAAGAGTAGAGCCTCAATAAAATGGGCAAATGACATGATGACTCAGTACTTCCGACTAAAAGACCTTTTTGCAGATGCCCCAGTCCTCGCAAACTCAGATTATGAGAGGGAATTATTCTTGTTCTCACACTGCAATGGAACATTGATGACAGCAGTGCTGACACAAAAAACATTAGGCCACAAACCATTGGCCTATTACAGTGGAACACTAGATGCAGTGATGCAAGGTCACTTTGCATGCAAACAGGCCCTCGCAGCTTTAGCCTTCGCCATTGAAAAGAGTGCCACAATTGTGATGGGATGTTCAGTAACATTATATGCAGAGCATTCATTATTTGCGATTCTCGAGCGGTCAAAATCAACACTGACAACACAAAGAGCAACCGCATTCGAAATAATAATTTCAAGCCCCAATGTACATGTAGTCAGGTGTAAAACGGTAAACCCAGCAACGTTCATAACAGAGCCAAGCACAATGGAGGACATGCAGGAACATGACTGTGCAACCTATGAGGGAGAGGTTGACGATATTCCCAAAGCGAGTGTAATAGCCCTGAAGGAAGGAGAAATATATTTCATCGATGGGTCAGCATCAATAAATCCGGAAACAGGGGAAAAACATGTAGGGATGGCAGTAGTACGAATGGAAGAAGATAGCTATGAAACAATCGTCCAAAAGCGCCTCCCGTCCCATTACTCCGCACAAGCGGCTGAACTAACTGCATTAATTGAAGCATTACGCACAGCCAAAGATGACAAGTGACTATATATTCAGATTTGTCATATGCAACTACCACTGTTCATTCAGGACTATCGTGCTGGCGTAGGTGGGGGTTCAGACGAGCGGAAGGCTCACCAGTACAGCACGCTGCACTATTGAATGAATTGATAGATGCATTAGCGGAACCATAGGTAGTGGCAGTGGTGAAATGCCAGGCTCATATCAACAATACAGATGCAATCTCATTGGGAAACGCAGCAGCCGATGCAGCAACGAAGGAAGCCTCATATGTAACGGAATGCGTTGTAAAGGTAACCACTGCAGAGCCACTAGAAGAACCATATAGTAACACATCCATAGCACAAATAATAGAGCTACAGAGGAGAGCACCACCGGAGGAACAAGAGTTGTGGGGCAAGCGGGTGTGCAAACAGTCAGCTAGAGACCTCATTTGGAGAGAGGAGACAACGGGAAAGGTAGTGATGCCGATAGAATTACTAGAAGTAGCATTCCAACAGCTGCACTTCCCAGCCCATGTAGCGAAACAACACATTGCCGCAGACATCCAGGAACATTGGTGTGTCCCTAACCTACAGGAACATTTGTCAAAATTTGTCATAGAGTGTACAACATGTCAAACATACAATTCAGGGATGACATTGAGGACATTGCGAGGCACTTTGCCACAACCAGTAGGGATATTCAGGGAACTCCACATAGACTACGCTGACATGGGAGAGAGATGTAATGGAGCAAGATATCTAATTGTGGTGGTATGTCCCCTTTCAAGGTGGGTGGAGGCGGGTCCATGTCCCCACCCAGACGCGAAGTGTGGGCGAAATTTCTAGGATGAGAAGTGTTTTCTCGGTGGGGAATATGTGATGTGATACGGTCAGACAACAGCACACACTTTGTGAATGACCTCTTCAAGGAAGTGACGACACTGTTGGGGGTAAAGCACAAACTCTGTTCCATTTATCATCCGATGGCCAATGGAGTGGTAGAAAAGATCAACGGCCTGCTCAAGATTAAATTATCAAAGTTGTGTAACACATTAAAGAAAAACTGGGTATATTGCCTGTCCCTAGCACTGTTCCAACTCAGAACGCAACCATGCAAAGACCACCATCTGAGCCCCCCTGAAATTGTTACTGGGAGGTGAATACACACACCACTCTCCCCGATTAGGAGAGCATCAGATGCACACAGGGCTGCCACAGCGCTGGGGGAGGAATTTAAGGAATATTTGACTCAGCTGAAGCGTGCAGTCCGAAGCATAGCACGACAAATATGATTTAATGAAAAAGGAATATGAAAGAAAAAAATGCAAAACTGATAGTGTGCCCTCTGATTTGCTCTGACCTATGTCTGTATCCCTTTTCCTTTCACTCTCCTTTCATCACTATCTCTCTCTCCTACTATAAAAATGCCTAAAACAGAGGACATAATTGAAACAGAGGCCTGAGAAATGTATATAAAAAAGCAATCGTAAACGGAATTGATGAGTAAATATGAAATGTAAATATATAAATAAACGTACATATTCTGGTGACTTAACAAATTTGTATCGCTCCTCCAGGTAACAAATGGCCCAACGAAGTACAATCACAGAGAATACATTAATGTTAGATAGTGATAGGGACGTCATTAGGGCAAAAAGGTTTAGCAATGTTGAATGTGTTTTGAAATGTGCTGCAGTTTTGTTTTCAGTGATGTTGTTTTTCATGGCCTGGTACTATACTCTCTTATCTGTGGTTAATGATTTGCACAAAGGGGGGAGCGGGGCCAATATGATACGAGAAGGTTCCAACCTAATATGAACTGGGGTAAAGACAATGTGGGGAGAAACTTATGACATCGGTATTAACAGTACAAATGTAACACAACCTTCAGAACACACCACTGCAGGCCCAACAATTGTCTCTTTGTCACATCCTGGCATAAATATGAGTAATGATTATGAATCGAATGAATATGATGGTGACTATTATTGGCCGAGCAACCAAGCCAACAAAAGTAGGCATGCACAGATAGCCATAGAACCTACCTCATATTATGCTGCTACTAATGAGTACAGACATGCCATATTCAACAGCAATGGCACTGCCTGGGGTGGAATGTTCCCAATACATTACCAAAAATTGAGAAGCTACAAGGAGGGAGGGAGAAGGAGAAGAAAAAGGGGGGCGGGAGGGAAAAGATACGACATTTATCATGACCTGGGGTTAGATGAAATAGACCACCCTGATCAATCTAACAAATGGTACTCGGACATGAGTGCTACGGCAAAGCAAGCAACAAATGAAAGCTGATATGTCTGTTCACTCATACCTCATGCATCAGGGACACCCAAAATGTTGATACCCCAGGAAGTGCCCTTGTAGGAGGCTCAATGTTTGAGTCACTTAGTTCTATTTAGGATAAAAAGCAACTTCCAGGCACATGCCATCAGCCTAGAGAGGCTGGAGAGTGAGAGAACATGCATGAGCTGGCGTCAATGAGAAATTTGCCTCATAGAGCCATTTCTTGTCATAAAAGGGACGAGGTATGCAGAGAACAAATGGCACAATGAAACTATTGAATGCAAAGCAGAAGCACTCCGGGGGCTAGCTGAGGACACGTTCCAATGGATAACAGGAGTGTGCACCCCCATCTGGTCACAGCATGTCACTAAGCTAACATGGATTACAGCGCTGGAAAAGCCTATAAAAACACAAAAAGAAGTACTGCACGAACTGTGCTCCGTGGGGAAGGAAATGTGAACATGGGGGAAGCAAGGAAATGCAACAGGACAGTGATAATCCCTGACATGAAGAAAGGCACTGCATCCCTCATGAACATGTACTGGGTTTGTAGCCAACAAGCCTACCTGCATCTACCCGCATCCTGGAAAGGTACTTGCGCCTTAGCCACTCTCCATACAGCCCTGATGGTGATACCAGAAAGCCACATCCAAGGAGCTGCAGGAGATTCGGCTGGCAAATCGGCAGCAGGACAATCGGCTGATCCATCGACAGCGCCCCGACAAGAAAACACAGAACTTCCAGCTTCTGAACTGTTATCAGAATACGAGTTGAAAACAAAGTTGTCATGAAGCAAAAGATCATCCAACTATATTTCGCCTGAATTGTCAAAACTCCCTGCTGAGATCCCACAAAAATACAAGCCTTTCTCATCTGCAGAGACATTTTTTGCATTGTTCCTAGCACCAGGGCTCCAAACACGAGCAAACGCCATATGGTTACAAATAGTTTGCTGGGAGCTCATCCAACTGGCCAACGACACTGAAGAAGGATTCAACATTATAAAAATAGAGCTCCGCGCCTTGTGCCTAATGACAATGCAAAACAGATATGTTCTAGATCTCCTCACGGCGATGGACGGTGGTGTTTGCTGAAAAATCGGGGGGGCCTTTTACACATTCGTGCCATCTGAAGTCGCAGATAACGGGACACTCTCACATGTGATAACAGCAGTCCACAATCTAGGAGAGAAGATGAGAACAGAGGGCGGAGCAGAAGAAAGTACATGGTTTCACAACTTGTTCAGCTGGATACCATCATGGGTAAATGTGATGATGAAAATACTCGTCCCCATCATAGTCTCTGTGCTGCTATTCTTCTGCGTGTGCCAGCCGGGACTCCGGTGTTGTGCAAAAAACATGCCTACCTCAACTATGATGATGGTAACAATGGGCCGACCGACAACGGTAGCAACTATGATAGATGCACAAATACAAACAGGGGAGCATAACCCTCCAAAGTACAGGATGATTGCCATCTACAGGCAATATGGGGACAGGGTCGATAATTTATACCACACCACAATTAAGGAACCAACAGGATTGCAATGGTATAACGAGGTATGGGTAGACTTGGAAGGGGATGGTGGGAAATACTTAACATGCACTCCAGATGAATATGCAAGAAGAGGGAATAGCTTGAGAAGTGTATGGAGAGCATGGATGCCAATAAAGGGTACCCCAGCCTGGGAAGAAGCAGTTGCTGAAGCTGAGTACTACCGAAGGGAGAATGAAAAGAATAAAGTGTCATAATTTGTTACTTTAGATGTAACGAAAAGGAGGAATGTGTGGGAGCGAGGGGCCATAAGGCCCTTCGCATCCTCTACTTCTCAGTACAAAACTTGGACCAAGTGCCTCCGGTAGTGGGTTCGCCGCTTGCCCTTATGCAATGTTAACTTTGGTTGACTTTCGCTTAGATGGGACCACTGAGCAGGACACGGGCATCTATTTGTGGACCCCCTTTCGACTCCATCTTGGTGACTAGGCCTCACTGTGATAGTAGAAGAACGCTTCTCCTCCCTTTCTCACAGCAGCACGGCTTGGCGCGCAGGGCACATGGCCCCCACTCTCGTTCTCACTCTGACTGGAAAACTCAGTGGTTCCATTCTCACGCGGTTCCATTCTCACGCTGAAGCCGGAGGTGCTTGCAACACATAATAAATGTAATACATCACTCTTCCTCTGAGATCACTGTCCTGCATGTGAACCACCATGAGCTAAGCACATAGCTTGTCCATCTCCACAAACGTGTCCTTGCCCCCCTAGACCCTTGCCAGTGGAAACTTACTGCTAGTGTGACCCTGTGTCCCTGCAAGATATTCCTTTCTTGTGCCAGACCACTGACCACGCCATGATGCCCACCCAGCAGATCCCCAACTAACATCAGACCCCTGCTGCAGTATACTGTTGCCTACCACTAACAAATGCCACATACCAGCGATTCTTATGAGTGCAGACCTTAACTTCAACTAGTGTATTATAGTGGTCAAGACCCTTAACCTAAGACCTGTATAATCCAATGTTATTGATAGTATAGATGTATGTGTGACTTTTATAGAGACATGATAAACTAGTGAAAGACTTTGAACAATTGTTATTTAGTGCATGCATTTTTGAGAATATATAATGTTAGCTTAGATATTGACCACCCTGCCTCCCGGCGACCTGATCTTCACCCATTCGGAGCACAGATGACTGATGTCAATCCTCCCGCCAACCAAGCAACCAATTCGGAGGAAGAGATGCCACCCACACCTGAGGCATTATGTGGACTGACCAATCTGGGACCAACGTAGTATCCTATGTTAATTGCGTCATTTACCCTATAAAATGTAATGTAATGATAACTTGTGTCAGAGCGCTCTCAGAGATCTTTTGAATGCCATTCATTAGATAAACCTTGCCTTGAACTCTCGGAGCCTGCTCTCTTTGCCTCATTCCCCGTCTGGGGTGTGTCTATTTTATTCTTTTTGCACGTGTAAGACGGGGAGGGCACAAACACTATGCTCTCTACAATATATCCATCTTAAACCTCTTTTTGAAGGCTATTATGAATTAACTCGACAGAGATCTTGGGAGTGTTTGTTTCATGCTCAAAGGAAAGTGGTTAGATATGCAATACTTAACTGCCTTCACTGCCTAGTGTCAAATGGGCTTGATTGTAAAGTCAGCCATTAATTGTATCAAGAAACATTAGTTGTAATTACTTAGTTCCTAATCTGATGGCACACATGTTGCTAATTTGACTTTGGTCATATCCATGTGATTTTATTATGAATGTATTATTTTCCTTTTCGTACACTTGTTATTTTGTATTATTATTATCTCATATTTTGTTATTAACTAATTGTTTTAGTGAAATTTAAATGAAATTATATGTATATATATATATATATATATATATATATGTATATATATATATATATATTAATGATCTAAGAGAATGTTGAGTTCCTTTTTAACTTTATGTTTTTTTTTTCTTTGTTGTAAAATCAAGACATTTCTTGATTAAACCAACTTTAATAAATACATTTAAAAAAAGCCACACCCCAGAGCTGTTTCTCATTCTGCTTTTGGCTGTCCAGAACAGAGCCGTGGTCCAGATTGCTCTTTGCTGCTGCAATTCTTTTCTGCCAAAATCTGCTCTGCTTGCTGCTTTTTCTGCTGTGCCAGAACAGTGTTGCAGATTGCTCCTTGCTAGAATTGCTTTCTGCTCAATTCTGTTGTGCTGTACTACTTGTGGAGCTAATGGCAACCATGGCTGCTGCTACTGTCTCTGCCTCAGCAACACCCGCACCCTCACCCTCACCACCACCACCATCTTCCCAAGGGCCTGGGGAGGGGAACAGGCATGGTGATGTAGAGAGGAATCAAGAAGAGAGAGAGGATGAGGTAGAGGAATTCCCCATTTCCTGCTACAGCGTGAGTCTTAGGTCTTGGGTGTGGAGGCTCCTTACCAACATTGGAAACATACCCAAAGCTTCTGCAAGCAAGGTTCAAATCCACTGAGTGTCAGTTGGTGCTCAGTCTTGGCAAACCAGGAATGTACAGCTACAGCACCACCTCCATGAGGCGACACCTGAGGTCGAACCACAAGACGGCAGTTCAGAGGGTCGTCCCCTTCAAACAAGGCAGTAGGTTGGGTTACTCTGTAGCATCCTCTGCATCTGCTCCTGCCACCACAATGGACACTCATGTGGGGCAGAGGATCTCTTAACCAGCTTTGCAGGCCATAGGCGCCACAGCAGACCCTTACCTCTCGAAGGTCACTGTATTGTGCATGTACTGCAATGCGGTACTCTGCAAGGGGGAGCAACTTTGAAGTGCTTTGAAGGCTTTGGTCTGGGAGTATGAAAAGGAGTGCCCCCTACCTAAGTGAGGCCCACCCAACATCTTTCTCTCTCCTCTTGCCCTTTTTTATCCCCGTGGTTGTTGCCCTTTCCATACCCTCTCCTCCCTTGTTTTCCTTGTGTTGTGTATAAAAAAAACCAAAAAAATACAAAGCAACAGAAATCCCGCCCAAAAAGCTCTTTTCAGGGCCACCTTTCACAAATAGAATTGCCAATGAAATGATGCAGGTCCCTAAGCAACCTGTAAGGTCCGTGGATAGAGGGGTGGCTGCATCAAAAACATTGTGATCTTTTCCATGTGAAAGTTGTGGCTCTGAAAAGAGCCTTTTTGTGGTGTTTGTTTCTTTTTGGAAGGGTTGAAGTGGCCAACACCTACCGGAAAATGTTTCTATACTTGCAAAAAGGAATACAATGCATTTTGAATATTTTGCAGAAAAAGCTGATTGCCAGGACTGCATCTCTGTGAAAATTGTTCGTGCTACAAAACATAATATTTTCATTATGGAAGGAGGACATTCCAACATCCCTCAAAAAGGCTCAAACAACCTTGTAGACATTGCGCCTCGCTTTCTCCATTTGCGGACCATATGAAGAAGAACGCACCCACGTTTATCTCTGGCAATGCAACAAAAAATTACCAAGGAGTTTGGAAACATATCCACGACTTGCCCAAGTGCCTCCTTCATTGCAAAGTGCAGAGACATTTTGGTAACATGTCCTAAACTGTTCCCTCCACAATTAATAATAATGTCTGGATGATCGCCAAAGTGGCACAAAGAGGATCCACATTCAGCCACTTCATTCCATGCACTCCATACCAGTCGACATCCACATGATGGAATCCAAGATGTGCAGCCACTTCACAGTGTTCTGCATGCACTTCCAACCAATATATCCAGCATCCCTGCAAAATCCATTCACTCTGCCCGCTGAATGACACAGCCATGACCATAGCCATCTGCACTCCTCTCTGCAAACAGACCTTCTTCCACAGTCTCTCCTTACACACCACACCCAGGTAATCTTATTGATCATTCCCCTGGCCTCCACACTCCCATTTCCATGCCTGCCATCCTCAAAAACCCCAAATGTGGCACGTGTGATCCTTGAACTACTGCGGTGTCTGATGTAGCCCAAATGTTCTCCTCCACAGTGCACCACCAAAACATCAGGAAAACCAAAAGTAGCCATGTTTCTACAAACAGAAAGCAGTGCCTGCAAATTGCGGCCAGGCACACTGCACCATAAAGCCTCCACGCCTGGAAAATCAAGACCTGCAGAAAACCCACTTGCTTTTGCATAGCTCTCCATATCATATACAAAAGATCTCCCACTATCCATACAGTAACTCCAGCCATCTTCACTACACAACCAACACAGCAATGAGACCAAGTATTGCCATCCTTTCCTGTTAAGCACACCCTAAACACCTGATTGGATAATCCCCATAGTACACTCTTGCCTGCACCCCAGCACTTGTCTGCACTTACCTTGCACTTGCCACCAGCTGGCCCTATTTATTTATTTTTATTTCTATTCTACTTATTTGTACTGCACTCTCCCCCCCTCCCCCTTCCCCTTGCACTTTTTCCCTTCCCCCTACCCCTGCACTTGCGCGGTCTGAATGACACCTGGCCTAGTAGGATCGTTGTCTGTCTTCCCCTTGTTCCCCCCTCCCTGCCTCGTCGTGCCTTGAAACACTTGTGTATAGGCGCGTTACAAATGCCATATCATATCATATCATTCTCATTGCCATGCCAATCATGCTAACAAGCCCCAGATGCAGCACGTGCTATATGTGGACTACCACGTTGTCCATGGATCTCCCAAGACAGGGGCAGCCCTTCTTCCCTTTCCACTTCCACTTTACACCACTATCTCATTGGCTATTGGTAAGCAGTCACACAACCATCCACCAATCACACACAAGACCTCTACATCTAACTCAATCATCTCTGTTCAACACTCCAGATGTACCGTTAAACACTCAGAGTGCAGGTCACCTGTGATTGCAAAGCACTTCCAGCAAAAAAGTACTGTAAAGTTCCTGTGAACAGGGTACCTGCCACTTATCCACCATAACCTACTCAAAAACCATACTGTCATTTGTCCCATCACCTATCATTAAGTGGCACTTACAATGCTATATGCTTTGCAAGTTTTAATTTACCCATGTCAACCATTCTAATGTTCAAAATGTTATTCTCTGCTTTCCTTCTGTCATTTTTACAACCTCTTCCCCCACTAACACACCTCCTATAAAATTCCTAAAATGCACACAGAAATGGAAAACAGAATGTATCGTACCAAAGCATACCAAGTACATACATTGCATGCATGTCAACATAGTGCCTGCCCACTTATCTTGCACAGTTCACAGAATGCACCATTACATAATAAGCATAAACAGTTATGTGTGCATTGAGAACAGTACCATTTATAAAAGTGTATAAATAAATCATACAACTGAAAGGATTGTTCCACTCATGTAGCAAGGACATATCTACCGAAAATTAATGGAATTACACACACATAAATATTCTCCTTTCCAATCTGTACATCTTTCCAAACATTTTCCTCACCCTACTACAACTTGCACTAATCCATTCCCAAACTAAATAGTCCTACAGCAACACACACACTTGCTAGAGTACACCTCATACGGCGCACTTATAAATAAACCAGTGACCCCCTTACCAAAAATGCTGATGCTCCCAAGTCCCCATTCGTATACAAAGCTATCCAATTTCACACACACACTAACTCTTCCTGCCAAGACATCCTCCTTCAATTTTAAATAATGGATTCTCCAAACATATGTTCTTACTTCCTCCTTTCGCAGTTGCAGTGAACACGTCTCTCCTGAAAGACAGTGGTGTCTCAAGTGGAAAATACAACCTAGAAGAAACCTACTCTTAACATCCAACAAAATAAGTGTAATAGTTTTGTAGTGTTTTGCCACTTACTCAGACAGTGCAGTATTCTTGTATTGTACGATACACAATCCCATCAACCCAACAGTATTTGCTTCATTCTTACTGATTACACCTCAACAGGTGCCCACTTCCTAATGTCATCTGACCACCATTATAGTAACACACAGATACCAATAAAGTCGTCCCAACCTAAAGTAATAACTCATTACAGAATCAAACACCTCTATGTGTATACCTACCCTCATATTCAAACACTCATCATGCACAGCGCACACATATACATTGCACAACCTACACACCCACACTTTCCTTTTTTCTCCAACAGATACTACAAAATACCTACCAAAAAGCAACTCTGTAGAAAACAACACAGAAACAGAGCAGATGAACCTAAAAGCTTACAAAATAGCCATCCACCTCTTGCAAACTTTGTACAGAAAGTTCAAACAAAACAGCTAATACAGTCACTAACAAAAATGGAAGCAATAACAGGAAACAAAGTGTAACTCCTCTTTCAAAATGTAAAAATAAAAAGAAATATACTAAAAAGATGCCAACTACCACTACTGTGAACAGACCATGTACAAATGTTAACGTAGCCACAGGTAAGCATTCCAAAAAATACATTTTTACAAAAAACTTTCCACCAAAGAGTTCTTGAGAACCTTATAAATACAGGGGAAAAATCACGCTAAACCCTTAAAACTTATGGCGGAAAACTAATCCTGGAAGCTCTTATAGACAGAGCTATGCCACTCAAAAGGAAATTCTTTATATTAATTTTAAACAGAATGAAACCACTAACAACCAGTACTTTGCAACAAACGCAACATCAACATAGATACCTTTGGCAGCATCTGTACAGGTGAGTGGAGTCACACCACCAGCACAGAGCCACATTTCAATGAGGAATCATACAAACAAGAGCAAACAAACCAAATTAACATACATAGCAGTGGGTGAGGGTATAAAAATGTAGACAATACCATAATGGAAGATGATACACTGCTTTCACAAATATCCCCATCAAACCTACAATCAACTCTCCGTTCCACCAAACCAGTATGCCCCATCTACAAATGGCCATGCACATCAATGTGTAATGTACGACAAAACTCTATAAAAAAAAACCTGCATATCAAAATGTTAGCAATACACTATTATACTGTAAGAAATCTCGTTCACAAACTGTACTATGCAAAAAGTCCTGCTTTAGCACTGGAACATTTAAATGACATTCTCCTACATGGTACAGCTAAACAATTGCTTGGACAAATAGACTACATCCAAAACAAATATTTTGGAACTGACGAGCCCTTACAAAATCCAGTAACTTCTAAAAACAGTAGCAACAACCTTACAGATGTCAACTTTCTATTACAAACATACAAAAAAGAAATAGCCAAGTTCAAAAGCATATCTGCTAAATTACCAAACAAAGTATGTGTCTGTTGATGCAGAATTTTTCATACAAAAAGCATAAAAACTATCAATATAATGTACAAAATAGAAGGGAGGATAGTTCAGCGGCAACATGCTCACCTTGGAAGCAAGACAACACGGAGAAACACAGGTTCGATCCCCAGGTCCGCGCTTAGAAACCTCTGCGCATCATAAATAACCTATCATATCATATCATATCATATCATATCATATCATATATCATATCAAGACAATGAGAAATCCCAATGATTCCAATTAGCTCTATATCTTATAGCAGAAAATAAATACAAAATTACTAACCCCTCAATACTGTGCACATACTGCACTGCAAAACTTGACAATAACCAAATGCCTTCACGGGCTATCAGTAATAATTTGGAAATATTGCCACCACCAAAACCACTCCAACAGCTTAATTTGTATGAGACCATTACAATCCAAACACTACACCCTCCCTCAATATGACTATGACTAAAAACTGCAAAATTGCCTCCCACTAAATTACTGAGAGGCATTTGTGGCAAAGTAGTGTATTTGCCATTAGATCTTAAGAAAAATGTCAACACTCTAGGAGTGCAACGGCCAATAGAACAATCTTTGTTTATCCTGGTAAATGGTGTACCTACAAAAGACAAAACAAATTGGCAACTAGTGGACTCAAACAAAATTAGAGAAGCCCTGCAATATCTTAAAGACAACAATCAATACTACAAAGAAATACATATTGAAGAAAACCTGAGAGAAACAACCAAAATAATTCAGGACTCCTCAGCAACTAGCCAATTTGAACTTCTAGATCCTACTATAGCCTCCAATATTTTATACCACTATACAATTCACCCACTGCACTCCAAAGACACCATAACTGATGCACTGGAAACATATCAAATGCGGCAAACCAAAGGATCATCAATCAGTATATGGAAAAAAGTGTAGAAGCACAAGCCTATCCTCTACTTTTCCCTACTGGAAAAGGTGGATGGTACGATGAAAGATGCACACAAATAACAGCATCAGAAAACCACTTTTTACTAATGTATTCTGAAGACCCTAGATTCAGAAAAAATGTGGTATAAATATTCCACCTCCTCTTTGAAAGTGAACTAGCAACTCTATTTTATGGAGTTGCTCACACATGAAAACCAGTTCCAATTTTCAAAACATGTCTGCTACGCAGCTACTTCAAAAGGTGCAAGAGAAAGAAAACATTTTACAGTCAAGTATTACAAATCTCTGGGCAAACATGCGTGGTATGAAAGAATACTGGTTCTGATGGCACGTAGATGCACAGAGTATGCTACGCAACCTTGGCCCGCCCACATGGTTTGTCACTTTAAGTTGTGCAGAGTATGCATGGGAAGACTTGCACACTTTCCTACACATAGCAAACAAAAACAAAACAGGTATAGAGATGAAAATACAAGGATAACTCTGCTCTCTTGATCCTGTAAATGTATCAAGGTACTTCCATCATTGCTTTATTGACATGCTACACTTGTAATAAAACACTTCCTCCCCTCGGAGACGTGGAACACTTCTTTTGGAGAGAAGAATATCAATCAAGAGGAGCACCACACATCCACATGCTCCTAAAGTTGGTCAGGACAGTGATGTAACTGTTTTGCAGTTCATTCACAAATATGTCACTTGTGAAATCCCTTCTGAAAATACACATAGCAACCTACATGCACATGTTTTGCAGTTTCAAAGGCACAAGTGTGGCAACTATTGTAGGTGCAAATATAGAAACAAAGGCAAATACTACACCAAATCCTGCTTCAGTTTCCCTAGACCAGTTTCATCAACAGAACAAGTAAACAGCTTCATGTCTTCAGTTAGACACAGTGTAAAAGGCAAATCTCCTAAGAACACATACAGCATAAAAAGAACCGAACCATCAAAGTAAATCAGTGATTACAATGCAATCATTGCCTTCCTATGGAAAGCAAATATAGATGTGCAGTACATTGCAGACTATTCCACTGCAGTTGCACAATATGTCACAGCCTATTTAAGAAAAGCAGAGGAAACAGAGCTGAAAGACCTCTGGGATGACATATCATCAGACAAAACACTGTCACAGAAATTATACAGCTTTGGCATAAAAATGCTCTCCCATAGAGAATGTAGCTGCTACGAAGCCGCAGACCTTTTACCCGGCACCGCCTTATATGGGAAATCTGAAAATATAGTCTGTCTAATCCTTGATCCTGCTGCATCCGGAAAAAGAGTTCTCAAATCGTACCAAGACATAGAAACAATAGCCAAAAACAATCCCAACAGCCAGGACATTTTGAAAAACAATTTAATGGACATATACCACCCAAACAGGAGTACAGCTTTAGAAACCATGTGCCTATACAACATATCCCAAATCTTCTCATACAAAAATAACAATATACCAGATGAGAAAAAAGGTAAATACATCATTGAAAGTTGTGAGGGCAGCCTGGTGAAACTTACAAACACAGCCTGATTAATCATATAAAGCTGTCATTAAAAACTCCTCAACATAAAGAATTGTACTACATGGCCCTACTGCAACTTTTTAAACCATGGAGAAAAGAAGAAGATGTATTATACACCCAGGCCTCCTACGAAGATGCTTTCAATACAAGTGAAAGCACCATAACAGATATACACTTTATGCAGTACATAAAAAAGTTGGACAATGAATGCCAACAAGAAGAACTTCAAGCACAACTAAATATAGACACGCAGGAGAGCAGTCAACCTTCTCTGACAGGGAGCCAAGAACCACTTGGACAGCCACTCAGAGCAAGTAGAGAACACCATGTGTCAGTATCGGAACTCTGCAGAATACTTTTCTCTACTGAAATACAATTAAACAATGAGAAGCATCTGATTTTCCTAGAAGTAACTAGAGAAATTGAACATGGTATACAGCACAAAACTAAAACTTGTACCTGTCAACATTATAAACCTGTACTGCTGTATGTAAGTGGTCAAGCTGGTTCAGGCAAAACATTCTTAATAAAAATCATCAGTACATTTCTCCAACAATTAACAAACAACAAGCTTTCAGCTGTTGTAACCGCCCCCCAGCTTTAGCTGCCTACAATTTAGGTGGTGTCACTTTAAACCTATTGCTACTCCTTCCAGTAGAACACCAAAACAAATTAGACTGCTACAACCTTTCAACAGAAGCTGCTGTGGAGCTATACAGAGTATTGAAACAAATTAAAATGCTCCTAATAGATGAGGTGAGCATGGTCTCCAACCAAATGTTGGCTTTGATTCACCTCAGATTGCAAGAGGTCCTCAAAACAGACTGCGAAGAACTCTTTGGAGGAAAACATGTTATTGTTTTCAGAGATCTCCTTCAATTAACACCAGTGAAAGGTGAACTTATTTTTAAAACCATAGGACACAAACTATGCCGTAAAACTCTTGGAAACATAGGGAATGTAAATCTCTGGAAACATTTCCCATACAGAGAACTAACTGGAAACATTTGTCAGTCAGCAGACCTCACCTACGCCAATATTTTAAAAAGCATTCGGATTGGTGTACTATCTCAGGAAGCTCATTCTATCCTAAATACCAGACACATCCATGAGCTATACGGGCATAACAGATGTGCTACTGATGTAATGGAACAATTAGAACACAAAAAATGTCAACTGTATCTCCTTAATGCCAACTCTAGCAAGCTGTGCACAATTCAATGAAAACATGTTGAAAACAAGAAATGTAGCCACTAATGCAAATTTACTCCACACACAAACAGGACATACATGGTATGACAATACCTTTGTGTCAATAAGCCATAGAAAACTCTATCTCTAACAAAGCTGGTTTGGAGAACATTTTAACATTATGTTTAAACTGTAGAGTAATGCTAAATCATAACCTTGACGTGGAGCAAGGTTTAGTTAATGGTGCACTTGGTACACTTGCTGGCATCCAGACATACCCATGTGACAACAGCTTTCAGTTTGACAACATCAACTTTGACAACATTTCAGAAGTTAAAAGGATAGGACGCTCAACAGCCCAATTCCTTCTTTTCAAAGATATGTATGTACACAGAGAACAGTTTTCTCTGTCGCTAGCATACACAGTCACTATTCATAAGTTGCAAGGTCTAACCTTAGATCAAGCATTGATTGATATTGGCAACACAGTCTTTAAAGAAGGCATGAGTTACTTAGCACTGTCATGCCTACCTACACTTGAAGGACTATTTCTAGTCAATTTTTATGCAGGTAAAGTCAGCACTGACATTCCTTGCATCATAAAGTACAATAGACTACGTGCACTCTGCACACCCCATCTCAAAATGTACCCTGTTCCTCAAAAACACAAACTTTGTAAAAGAAAACAAATGCAATCAGAACGTATACATGATCTCCCAACAGTACCATCAAAGAAATTAAAATCAGCTCATACTCCATCAACTACCAAAACCACAGAAAAATGTACTGAAACCCATCAACTACCAAAACCACAGAAAAATGTACTGAAAAGGAACATACATACCCAACTGCACAAACAAAGAAAACTACTTCTTCGAACAAACCACATGGACTTCCATCAAATGACTCAGACACAGAACTATCTGGTCCATTCACATTTTCCAATACAACTGGTGTAGATTTCTATGCAAATGTAGCAATCAATGTACTATTCCAATTGCCACCAATTATTGAAAATATTTATTTAAACGACTTGGAACAGTTGTATTTACAAATGCTACGCCTTCACAGAAATGCAACAAACAATCCTGAGAACACTTACAGTGACTCACTATAAACACACAGGAAGATCCACAGGAATTTCTAATGTACTTACTACAAGTACTGGAAAGCAAAAACATACCTATGAATGAAATCTTGCAGATTTCATACATGAGTGGAAAAATATATGCACTCTCTGAAACCATGTGATGCAGGAACACATGCCTAACGATCGCTTTCTCTATGTATCTATACCTAACTGTGAGTACATTCCATTTCATCAACTCGTACAAAATGCAAACCATAGCATATTATGTACTACTTGCAATTGTGATAATCGTTCCACCTTACAGATACAATCACATAGCCAATACATAATTGCTTTTAAGATAAAATGCAGATTAAACCAAAAACAACTGCAAGCTTACTAGCTTCACAGAAGGACAAGTATCACTAGGCAAGAACACCCTCACAACAGTAGCCATAATCTACCACACTGGTGCCACAACCAGTGCAGGTCACTATACTGCATGCATTAAAAAGCAATGGGCATGGTTTGAATGCAATACTACTTCCATTACTCTAAAGAAGAGATTATCAGCAAATCTTGCAAATGCATACTTCACATTTCTGAAACCAAAATGTACTCACTGATGTACAAAATTAGAATAACCTACTCCCCAACACCCTCCAGTACATATGTAATTGGAAAAAAAGGACCTTCTACTCTGTGGAACTGGAACAAATTACCATACAGCAACTATCAAACAAATACATCAGTTTTCCTGCAATGCCATTGTTCCCCAATGACCCAATGATTACAGTCACAAAAACAATGAATGTAGAAAAGACACACTAATATTGTTTCCTACATGGTACTTAAAAAAGAAAGTACTGAGTATGAGGGTTTAAAAGTGTCCTCTAATTCCTCTGAAACCACCAACTACTAGACTGAGGTATCAACTGCCTAACAATGCTCGTAAAGAAATGCAAGAAATACACACATGTAGTACACATATAGTGCTGCAACAGCGCTTCACAATATTGAAAAATGTAAATGTACCAACAAGACAAGCTTCTAAACATACCCTGCAACAATGTGAAACTGTACACAGTTAGAATACGCCAACTGGTGCTTATTGCTACCACAATACTTCAATATTACTTTCGGCAATTAAACTGCCAAACTCAACCTTCAGCAATGACAGTGCTGCAAACATACCCTCAACAACTTCGAAACTATCACCAGTTAGAATACGTCAAAAGGTTGCTAAGCCCCCAAACAATTCTGCAATATCACAGTGCAATGCCAAAATACTTACAAAACATCAGCAACAACCAAACACATAAAGAAATACTGCCAAAAAGAGGAAACAGATAAACAGTTAGAATACACCAACTGGTATCTAACTGCGACCATACTACCACCACTTCCAAAAAACAAATCATACACCATTTCAATTCCTCCTACTGCAACAGTGCACCACAAGCATTGCTGTAACTAGTGCACACGTCACTAAAACAGACTGTGCAACATAACACATTTATGTGGAAAGGTATTTTTTAATCCAGCATGGATTTATTTTTTCCTACAGACCCAATGATTATGCAAAGAAACACAGGAACTGCGCACATTGCACAGTACACTTGTTTAAAGCATGATACTTATGAAGTACTAATTATGAGGGTCCACAAAGTATACAAATGTCTGCAATGCAATAAACTACAAAATGTCGAAGTACCTACCCTAACATGTTATGTTTTCTTTTATCACAGAGAATGAAACAAGTACACCTACATTTCCAGATACCATGTACAAAAACTGCATAGGCCCTCAGCAATACAAACAGTAAGTATACAATTATTGGTGCCATACTCCTTTATAATCTCCAATTGCAATCTGCACACATATTTCTGCAATCCACATACAAGTATCACAATGTTGAATGAATCGGTATATTATACTGTGGTGCTTCTACCCACAGCCTAAACTCTTGAGTGCATACCCTACAGTTTATGGCCCCCAGCCATGCACTCAATACTCTAGACACTGGCCACAACCACTAAGCATAATACAGCCATGCATGCAAACATCTACCCACTTACCACAAACCACAAACATAACACAGCCACCTAACCCATATCCACTTCAGTTCACATAGTATTGTAGTACATCCAGCCAGTGGACAAACGCTTTGATGAATGGCCTCTGCACCCAAGGCTCTAATACATGCCCACAACCAATACATCATAATACAGTAAACTACCAAATAATATGCGCTGCGCCCACAACCCAAACACGCAATGCACCCATATTCCGTACATAAACTGTACTGTGTTCTGTAAGATTTGCCTCTTATCATGCAAGTGGCATTGTTTAGCCCAATACTTGATCTTTATTCTTATGTAGGCCATTCGACTGGAACGGGTCGAAGACAGAATGGACTGGACCACATGGTGCAGGACTCGGGCAAGTATATTTTAAAATCTGCTCTACTCTTTAAAGTTTTAAACTTCTGTTCTGGTTTTTCTTGTTTGTCTCTGCTATTTAGAGGCAGGGTTGGTTTTGTCTTGCTCTCTAGATAATAGATCTATGGAATCTTGAGATAAAGTCCTATCTGTCTTTCTTGGTGCTTGAGAAGTGTGAATCGTATGTTAATGTTGCTTATTTAATGAAGGATTGGAGTTTTTTCTTTTGAAATAAAAGTTTTTTCTTAATGTAAAAACTGTAGTTTTTTTTAAATAAAACAAAAGTTTTAAACTTCTGCTTTACCCTTTTAATATCTAATGGAAACACTATTTGAAAACCATGTTCCACTCATAATCTTTTTAATAGTTTTAAAATAATTCCTTTGGTTTGGTAAAGGGGGGCCCCAAAGATATCTGTGACCTGGGACCCAAAAATGCTTAACATGGCCCTGCCACCCACGTATGCTCAGCCATCTGACACACAAAGTCTGTCACACACAGTGTCCAAACATACACCGTTGATTTGTAAGAAACTGTACATAACTCTACTACATAGGGGGCGTAATTCTACAATTGTTTTTTTTGCTCATGCGCCTATTAATTGCACCGTGTGTAAGGTAGGATCATCTCTCCATGTACCTAATGCTAAGATCTATTTTACTACACTACTTACATTACAAAATACACTATAATATGCTAACAGTGTTCCGCCTCAATGTCTTTTTTTCCCCGCATTCTTTCTGGAAATCGAAACCTAACTTGTATGCCCTTGAACAATACAAATGCTTATTGTAATTTAGCCTTTAATACTATGCATCAATTGCTTGAAGGACATACATTGTGCGGAATAGAAATAAAAGAAAAGATAACTTTAACTATATTCAGAGCGGACATGTACTGCCAAGTTATTAGGAAAGGAAATGATACGTCGTACAGAGCGATTTCCCGTGGAAACAATCTAACCATGGAATTTGCAGAAATTATGTTAGTTGAAGTTTACATACCATTTTTATTAGGATTAAAAATGAGTAGGATAGGACTGGCCACCAGGGGGCGCATGGATGAGCTCTTTCTCTGTGTGAGATCTACCTCTGAGGTCCGTGAAGAGGCATGAGCCCCCACTTCTGTACACCCCTGTGAGAGTAAAGTTAACCAGTGCTGTGGAAAGGTCCCCTCCCCATGCTAAAGAAAACACAGAAGAAATCGGCCACGGAATACTGCTGCAATCATCATGTGACCGAGGCGACGTCAGGAGCGGTCCCCGCATGAAAACGAAACACGGACTGGCGCATGTTTTGATTCAAAGATAGACCTTTAAAGCCTGTCATTGAGCGGTAGAATCCCATCGACATACTGTGGGCACCCAGTCTCGCTACTCGCCCAGCATCATCATTAGACAGAGGGAGGCATTTCCAGCCAGTACAGAGGCGGGCATAATGCAATTGAATGCACTGCACTCCTAATGACTCAGAAGGTGCGCCCTGGCACAGCCCCTGGTCCCACACTGCTCTTCCTGCACCGAGCGAACTGCCTGCAGTTTCACTCGGGTCTTGGTTGTGTGCAGAGCTGTGGTGCCCAATGCACGGCACACACTGGTGGACTGCCGTCTCCTATGATGGAATGTGGAACCCCTATAAAGACCTGGAGCTTGGAGGGTCATGAGCTGTACGCTGCCCGAGGACCATGCTGTGATGCATGAGGAGTTTGCCACCAACATCCCACGCCCGACTGCGGGCACAACGCCACGAATACAACCGGCAGCTCATTCGCGGACTTCAGAGCACAAAGTAAGTGACCGTCGCCGGCCCTCCTCAGTCACTGTTGAATGTTGATTGATGCAGAACTAACAAGGGCTCCGGTCACACTAGGAGCGCTGTACCACACCGGTGAATGAAGCTGCCTGGATGAAAGGGAGACACGCCTTTAGCAGTGCATAAACCCATATGGAACTCTGTATTACAGTATTAAAAACCACACACTGCACTCAGGAGAACCATACAAGGCGCAGAAACAGCCACCTGACACTTAAGTGAAATTTGGCATACTTGGCAGTACTTGACCGGCACACCCTCTGACGCCAGTGCTGAGAGCGCATGCAGACCCCCCACTCTCTTGCATTTAGGAGAGGGCAAACAGATGACAAGGTGCGTGGAACCATACGTCCCGTACAGATACACCGATTTAACAGTTCTCAATTGTATGGCAACAAACATATACATGGGTGTATATCCACGTGATCATCAGGAACACATTGTGGTCTTCAGTTGGTGGGAATTGGGTGCCCAGGTATCTGAGAGGCTCCGGCAACATACCATTACTTCCAGCAACATTTCCACACTGCCACAGATGCACTGCGCTTCTCACAACATTGCTCACTAAGATAGTGGGAAAGCCCTGAGAAGAACAGGAGCCAGAAGGGAAACACTCATCCCCATTGTTCCCCGTGACTGACCCCTCAAACCACCTGGAAGGTGAAGCTTTCTCGCAGTTAGGGTCTGCACCCACCTCACTCCACTTCAGAAAATAAAAGCACAACGTGTCTTCCAGCACTCTCGTACATTTTCTGAAACATCATGATCTCCAGTGCTCCACACTCTGAACATATGAACATTAATGGGAAACTTTCCTCCTAGGAGGCAAGTTTTCCCCACATCATGCCTCCAACGCCCCCCTTCCCAGTATCGAGATGGCATATTCAGGACCGGAAGGCGCTGCAACCAAAGCTGACATCATTGACCCACTATCCGAAATGAAAAGTATTCAGGCTGATATCAGTGGAAAGATAGACAAAATAACGCAGAGGATTGATAAAATGAAGTAAAGGCTTGAGGAGGTAGAGCACAATCAGACCTCTTTATCCACGTTGGAAACACAAATAGATGTCAGACTCTCAGATTTTGAAATGAGAGAGGAAGAATTCCACCTGAAAATTGATGACCTTGAGAATCGCGAACGATGCAACAACATTTGCATTTTTGGCATTCCAGAAAGAGAGGGGGAAACAGGATCTGATTTAAAAAAAAACTTTACATACACTCCTGAAACTCCTATTTGAAGATGACTGCGTGGATGAGCCCAAACTCAAATGCATGCATCATGCCGGCGGCACAGCAGGAGGCCCTAGAACGATATTAGCTCGATTCCACAACTATGCAGACAAAGCCCGGCTTCTAGAAAAGGCCAGAAGTACACTCAGATCCACATGGACATAGCCAGCATTTCCATCTACCAGGTTCTCTCCTCACTTACCTTAGCTATGAGAAGGAAATGCCTCCCGCTAACTAAACTCTTGAAAGAAAGGCAATACGGTACCAGTGGGGATACCCCTTCTCGCTGACTTTTGAATGGGAAGGGAACACAATAATATTGAAAACTGGAAAGGACATTAACTGTTGTATTATGCCCTGCTTGGAGAACAAGAAGGAGCTTCGGTACCTGAGGAGGGAAGAAATGGAGACAGCTAATGGAGAATAAAAGGACGGATGCGCCGGAAAATTCCTGGTTCCGGAAATTCAGGAGGATGAATGCCTCTCCAGACATGCAACGTTTAACTTTTTGTGTCAAGCAGCTGATGCCGAGGTGATTTCGACCCGAGAGGGCAATTTGGGGTTTTACTCCAGACTAAGAATCCCCCTCACGATGTCGGACACGAACTGATGATGAAAAAGGCTGACAATATCGGCAAAAAGTAAGGTTACTTTGAATTTTTTTTTTTTGCATGAACGTACCTTATGCAGCGGCCTGTACGTGGGTGCTGAAATGCCCCGCTCCAGGCTGCTCTGTCCGTATGTGCGAGGTGGCGAGGATCTCTGTTTTGCACATACAGACATGCATTGTCCCAGCTAGCATTTCTAATGAGATATGCATTGCTGGCGAAGCAAAACGCCCCAGCCTTGCATGTCTTAGTGAGCATGTGCGGCTGGGGCACTGAACAGAACTGTCAAAGGGAAATAGCGCTTCCCTTTGACAGTTCAGCCAGCCCAGCACTCTCAGCTGAAAAAAGCAGCTGAGGGAGTGCTCATTGTTACACTGGGCTGGCTCCTTAGCTCCTCCATAATGGGTGAGCCGCCAGGCTCAGACTGGCCAATAGGGCAATGCATGTATCAAAAATGCAAAAGGCTAGTGTGGGCCATTTAAAATGGGCCTCCTTTTTGGCCAATGTGGTCCAGTTTGATGAGTTACTTCACTATGTAGTTAGATTTTGACCATTGAGCAGTTAGTAATTTTGCCCATTGTTGCTGAATAAATATTCTTTAAATATCACAATTTACATATATTTTAACACAAAACACTCCCTCGGGTACTATTCAAACTGTCTGTGACTGAAGGAATGAATATTCATTTACAACTGCGGGCCACTTTTTCATTGGAGTCAACAGTTTCATGCTTCTGCCTGACTATGTGAGCCGCCACAGCCATTTCTTCCAATCTAAAAATAAATAAATAAACATTTATTTTTTTATTTTTTAGATTTCATGCTGGCATTTCACGGTCCCCTAGGGATGCGTCCATTGAATACTGCTGCACAAATTAAGCTGAATCATTAGAATCCCCAATAACCCGGAATCCCCAGGTTGTTTTCAGGTCAATGTTATGAATTGCTATTGCTTTTTGACTTTTTCATCACACCTTTTCTGCCCCCTTTTATTTATTTATTTATTATTATTATTTTTATTTTTATAATTTTTTTAAATATATAATGTTTTTTTTAATTAATTTTATTATTCATTTTTTTTCTCAATATATTTTTCATTATTATTGTATGGATAATTGTCTATTGTATCTCTTTGTTACACTGATTTCTTCTGTTAATATTTAATAAATTGGTTTAAAAAAAATAGAATCCCCAATAACACCTGACGTGGTTGAAAATGCTATTAAACGGCTACCTCTAGGAAAAGCTCCTGGAAATGACGGGTACACCGCAGGATTTTACAAAACCTTTCTCGGCTCCCTCCTCCCCTTCATGGTAGACCTGTTAAATCACATCCTTCTAATAGGAATAGCACCGGAATCCTTTTTGCAGGCACTCATTTCCATTATCCCCAAAGATGATAAGAACCCTAGATGATGTGCATCCTACGGACCCATCTCCCTACTTAATATCGATGCCAAAATCTACACACGTGTATTAGCAGTGAGACTCTAACCACAAATGCCAGCCCTGATACATCCCGACCAGGTCGGATTTATCCTGGGATGACAAGGGGCTGACACCACACGTAAGACACTACATCTGATACATGAAGCCCGGAAAATGGCGAACGGCCCCTCACTGCTGTCCATAGACGCAGAGAAAGCGTTCCACATAGTGGAATGGAACTTTCTGGAAGCAGTGTTGCGCAAAATAGGACTCGGCCCGACACTCAGGAGAGGGTTAAAAGCAGTGTGCACATCTCCCGTGCGCAGTCATGGTAAATTCTGAATACTGCAAGTGGTTTACTCTCGAAAGAGTCACAAGACAAGGGTCCCCTCTCTCGGGGATAGTGTTGGCTCTCTCGTTGGAACCGCTGGACCAGAAACATAGAGCTGACACCCTGGTCGAAGGCCTGTGGGTCCACGCTAGGGAATACAAGTTAGCCCTCTACGCCGACAACATTAAGCTCCATATTCAGAACCCCCTAACCACTGTACCCAGAGCTATACAACATATTGAGACCTATGGCTCTTTATCAGGATTCAAAATAAACCGGTCCAAATCAATTTTGTTTCCCTTACACAAGCCCACCCCCGAGTCCTCCAGAGAACTTTCACAATTAGGTTTAGCGATGGGTGATTCAATACTATGCTATTTAGGGATCAACCTAACAAGACACATGAACGACATGTAAAAGGACAACTTTCCGCAGCACCCTCACAGTGTTTCACGCAGACCTTGCAAGATGGCGACACCTCACGACTTATTGGATGGAAAGGTTAAATGCCATCAACATGGTGGGCCTTCCCCGCTTCTTATACCCCTTCCAGGTCCTTCCCCTCAAAGTTCCAGACACATTCTTTCAGGAAGTGAAAAGCGCCATGCTATGCTTTCTGTGGGAAGGAAAGAAACCGAGAATATCATACGAAGTCCTGATCTTCCCGAAGGATAAAGGTGGGGTTGGCCTCCCTGACATAAAGCTATACTATCAGGCGGTCCAATTAAGAGTGTTGATTCCCCACTTAAGAAATAGGAGAGATCTACGGTGGGTCCAGCTGGATACTGATAATTTAACCCCGGCTACACTATCTGAATGGCTATGGTCCCATGGTCCAAACTCTTACGAAGACTCACGGATCACCCCATACTTGGCACTATCTGGGATATATGGAAGGAGGGGAGAGACATGGTAGGTGTCACAACATGGCCATCTCCTTTAAGACATATATGGGGACTGGGAATCCGTGAAGAAATACCTGACCACCGCAAATACCAGTCATGGTTCCATGCAGGCCTGGAGAGGGTTGGACAGCTCTGGAAGGGAGGGATATTCATGACAGGTTCTGAACTAAAGGAGGCACTCCAATTGAACCCAATCTCCATATTCCTTTATTTACGGCTTAAAGGTGTGATGTCTAGGGAAAAATGGCACACTAAAATACAATGAGAATTGACACCGTTCGAGAAGCTCCTCGATACTCTTACTGAGACAAAAGGCCTGATTACACTTATGAATCCGATATCATGAAACTTAAACACAGGTGGGAACAAGATTTTCGTAGAGAATTTGACCAGCACACATGGGCTTGAATCTGCAGAACACGCTCCCAGGTATCAATTGCCACACAATACAAATTGCACGCTATTAAATTACTGCATAGATGGCAATACGATCCCCATAGGCTATCCAAAATGGTTCAAACCACTAGGCCTATGTGCTGGAGAGAGTGTGGAACAAGGGCCACCTAGTGACACATGTGGTGGGAATGCCTCTGAGTACAGGTACATTGGAGCAAAGTTTTGGGCTGGATAAAGCAGGTGGATGGTATCACAAGAGAGGCAACACCTCTCCTTATACTGTTTGGGTTTGAGGAGGATGAGGATGGAGTGATGAAAGTTGGTGGACTTGCGGTGCCACTGCTGCTTGTGGCACAAGCCTGCCTGGTGATCAGGTGGAAAGCACAATACCCCCGATCTAGGAGAGAGTGGAGTGGCTACAGATATATGGACAATGGAGAGAATCACGGAAGATCTGCTCAACACGAAATATTGTGGAATGACTTTGTGAATATGATTGCTACTAACTCTGAAAGTCACCTGGTATGAAAAAAAGAAAAACTCCTGGCAATTGATGAAACTTTAATCATGCTCTGGTGACCTCATAATAGGGTGTTTTCAGCAATACCATGCCCGTAATAGTACTAATTTTTGTAATGTTCAGCATGTCAAATGAGAACGATAAATGGACCTACAAGACTCAAAGGTGCATGCATGATAATGTGCCTCATCTATGTCACTGACCAACCACAGGGGCAGGGGGGACGGATAGAGGGAAGATGGAATAATTATATGGGTACAATGTCATAAATTTCATTGTGAATTTATTATTTGATATATGGTTGTAACATACCACTTGTGCTGTATAAGTAAAAGTTTTCCTTATGATGTACAAACAAATAAAATCAAATTTGAAAAAGAAATGAGTAGGATATAGTGCTATATGCATAATTATTAATGGACGGTGGCATAAACGTTGTCCGTGTACACTGTGCTCAGTTTTCCAACAGTAGTCTTGCACGCTTCGTTAGGCCCTGGCCACAACCACCGCAACATAATAGAGCCATGGATGCAAACATCTGGCCAGTTACCACAACCCACAAATATAACACAGCCACATGAGGCCCTACCCACTTCAGTTCAAAATATTTGGGACAGAACATTGTTTCTTTCCTTATTTCTTTATCTCTAGTAGACAATTGTCCATTATTTCTATTACCATAGCACTTAATGCTAATGGAAATGTTGGAGAAACTTATTGAACCTAACTACTTTACTGAAAAATGTAAAACAGGTGGAGTTTATGTGATTCTTTTTTAGTTCTATTTTTTTTAACTGTGAAAGGTGGCTCCAAAAGGAACCTTTATTGATTTTTTTAGAATTTTGTTTTTTGGAGCATTTGTTTCTGTTTTTCCAGGAGAGGCAAGGAGGTAAGGTGGGGCAAGCAGGGGAGGGAAGAGACACCAACCACAGATATAGGGGTCAGGTGGACAGGGGAAGATGTTGAGCAGGCCTTAAATTTGAGGTAGGTTGCAGTGTTTCTCATGCTCCTTGGCCACAGCCACGAAAGCACTATGAAACTGTTCCTCACTACAGATCGGTGTGTCACAGTACAAACATAGTACTGTGACCCTTGAAAGGTAAGGATGAACCGTGTTCTGTATGGCCTGTGAGACAGTCAGTGTGATCCTCTGCCCCAATGGAGTTGCCTGTGTGGTGTTCGGAGTAGTTGAGGAAGATGGGCTAGAGGAAACAGGTACTTTTCCCTGAGAGAGGACAGCCTTTCCCAAAACATCCAGATGGTTTGAGCGGGAGTGGCCACGCATGGAGTCGATATCAAAAGAGTACTGCTCATGTTGTCCACTCAGTGCATTTAACACAGGCAGCCCGATTCTTTGGTACCCCTCCAACGGTCAAAGAAAACAACAACACCTATGATTCTCTCTGGCTGCTGGAGGTAGAAACTTCCTGTACCTCATCTTCCACATCCTCTTAATCTTCCTCTGCATCATCATGGTTCTTCCCCTGTCCATGCCAACTAGCTGTTTGTGGTGCTGGTGGTGGTGCTGGCCCCTGGTGAGGAGAGATGGCCATGACTGATGCCATTGATGCACCTTTCAAGTGTTGAAAAGTGATCTGCAAAACAAGTGCTCTCTCCTTAACTTCCAGATTGAGAAAGACTAAAACTGGTGGGTGGGTTCCATCAGAGGAAGCATCCACAGACCTTTTGACTGTCCGCAGACTTCAGAGTCGAAAATATGCCTTAGAAAGTTGTAAAAAGTTAAGAGAACAACTAAGAATAGGTTTAAGAGCTTGGGAAGGGTAAACCAATGGTGATGAATTGGTCGGTCCTTGCATATCTTCATACTGTATAAGGCAGATAAACGGTTTAACTAGGCTCCAGCTGCAATGCTGTATTGCACGTTAATGTCCCATTTGACCTTGTTACCTGACACCAGTTTCCAAAAGGCAGCACTATCCCTGCTGTCCAAGGCTGCTGTGAGGTGGTCCTATTTTAGCTTAACATAACGTGCTTTTTTTTAAATGGTGTGATCTTCTTACATTGGGACTTCTTTGTACAAAGTAGGATCCTATCATTTGAGGGTTCCTATTCCAGTACAGCTTGATTTGCGGAGATACATTCTTGGTCATACCACTTGACCTTGGTCAATGCCCTTTCCTTAACTTGTTTGCTAGGTAAGTGATGAAGGGACTAATGTTCTCAGATATTTCCTTGAAGCTATAAAAGATGTCCCTGTCTTGGGCTCCCTCAGCACACATTTTCTTGATTTGGGGTAGTACTGCCTCATAGAGGCAGGATCTAAAATGACTCTGCTCCAATGTATCCCATCTAATGTCCCTACGGGTATGAGCAGTGATAGATAATGCCTGATTTTGGGCAGTACATGGCCGTTTTGGTATCACTAACGGAACAACCATGAGAGCGACAGTCAGGGGCCATTGGTCACTTTCATACTTTTCCAGGGTCTCAAACACATCTATTGTATTCCTAACCCCTGACTGATATAAATATATAATAAATCTGTGTTGAGCCTCTAGGTACAGTAAATGTTTTTCTTGCCAGTTGTTCTCTTGTAAAATGCCCATTGCATACTCTTAGCTCAAGGTCATACAGGATTCTAATGATTTAAATTGCTAATTTGTGCATATTCTTAGGATGAGTATCTATGAGGGGTGATATCTTCCAAGCCTCATCTTGATCTTCCCATATCCCTTTCAGCCCCTGCAGTGGTTTCAATTGCATGTTCAAATCCCACGCCACTATAGCGAATGCATGGTTTGGTTTAAAATATTCCCCTGTTAAAACAAGGTCATGGATTTCCCTAATTACCATGATGGAATTTAGTCTATTTTATTCATTAAATAATGAGATACATTGGCCATCTGGAGTGGTGGCTAGGACATATTGTAGATCAGTGCTGTTAGTTACCCCGAGGTCCATCTTACAATTAAGGGCTGGATCGATCCAGATGAGTAACCCACCGCCAGGACATCCTATGGGGCCTTTTTGGGCAGGAATGTGAAATTCCTGAAAACATTGCAGTTCCACCACCTCCATAGTCCATGTTTCCTGAAGGAAAATAAGCTGGACTGTCTGATGTAGGTGGTCCAAGAAAGTGAGGTCAAATGCTTTAGAAGGCCTGGTATGATCCAAGATAGCATATTTACAGGTTGTGATTGACAATTCATCATGCTACCCAATATATGTCAATCTATACCTTCAAACCATTCAGCTTCTAGGGCTAGGCTGGGTTCACTTGATGCAATGCTATTCAGCATTATTGGCTTGGTGGGGACCCCTTTTTCACCTTCTTGTTTTTCCTTGATATCCCCTACTTCACCACTACCTGGTAAATATACCCTCATGCAGATAGCAGAAGCAGAGCCCATATGTGGATATGTTCTGTAATCAATAGTCAATTATCATTCAGTTGTACGACTGTTGGAAAAAGAAATTTGGATACAGTCAAAAGAACCATTCCTCCCTTGTTTACTTACACATCTTACTTTATCTTCCCAGATTATAGAAACACAACCTTTTACATTTCCGATCCAATGTATACATTTGTTTATCAGAGATGCTTGGCTGTCATAGGAATCCACTGGTATCCTTGGAACATTATACATAACCATAGATGAGGGGCCCATACTAGATTGCGAAGTACCCAATTTGCCTCCCCAATGTGGTCCCCTCCTAGTCCTATCACGGTTCTGCTGGCATTATCTGTGGATTTTCCAGTCGCATTAGAATCTATTACATCAATGATCAGTCTCAGAGGGTTTATTGATGGCAGAAGGTCATAGGGTGAAGACCGGATGAGCTTGATCGGCCTGTCCAACCAGCTATGTTGATTTAGCACAAAAGATGTAGTATTGGGCTTTTCACTCTGGGGCTGCAGCTTTTTTGGGATAAAAGGCTGTCCCTCTTTCCTCATCATCATTGATGTATGCTGAGATTTGGATCATACCCCATCTTCCAGTTTCTTCCCAAGTTCTTAAATGCTGTTTGATCACTGGTTCAAACAGTGACTGGGTCACTTGGCTGATCAAACTACGAACCCAATGGAGTTTGTACATACATAAGTTGAGAATTCAAAACATACAACTCCAAAGCCATTACAAAGATAGCATAATCTCTGTGTTACCCTGTATTACACAATTGCACTTTAATATGTTGGATGTGTGTGTCCTGTGAGTTATTTTATTAGATAAATTGTCATACCGTGTGTATATATTTTTTGTTAAAAGAATAAACTGTGGTTTTAATGTTTTCACATATGAGTTGAATACTTGTATGGAGTTCTTGAATTATGGCTGCTGTGTGTCCAAATATTGCATAATGAATTGACAGGAGGACGGGGCAGCTTGTCACTATTGGTGTGTCACAATACAATAGAATCCCTGCTATGGTATAAACCCCTGGTAAACAAAAAAATGTAAGGGGTTGTGACCTGGTGTTATAACGGTAATGAGCTTTTGATGTGAAGTATATAATTTTTAAAACTATTGATTGTGTATTGTTTGTCAATTCATTCTTTATTGCATGTTGATTATGCTATTCATACTGTTTAGTGTACTCATTTGTATGTTAACATTGTAAGGACACTTGTTAAATATTAAAGGTCATAGTGTATAACATACACACTTGTATGTTAAAATTGTAAGGACATTTGTCGACAATTAAATATGCCTAATGAATAAATCTTTAGCGTACACGTCAGAGAAGCCATAAAGTATATAAAGCCTGTAAAATGAATAGCAAGATACTGAATATATTCCTTTTAGCATTTTATATATAATGTTGTGAATAGTATGCTACTGCATACATTCATATTAGCATTTCATATAAACTGCTATATAACATTAAAAAAGTAACTGAATCTACCGGACACACTTGTTGAAGCTATGCAGTGTGTCAAGTATATGAACTGCTCGAACAACTGAACTGCATGCTACTATGCTACTATTATGATATTAACAGTGTTCACATATAATGAATTGCTGCGTGCACTTGTAAATGTCGATTTTTGTTGAAGAATCTAAAGGAGTGTTGTTGGATGAAATGTTCATACTGTATGCAATAACTTTGCAATACATTATATATCTTAAAGTATAAAATTAGAAAATTCCAAGGTTCAGATTATTTATAATATTAGTGGCTATGTTTATCAAAAATGTGTATACGTATGTACGTACTTTGCATCTGACTGGCCACTGTCTTCAACTGGAGTGTTTCATTTTGTTAATTGGTGTGGTTGGAAAAGTACAGCATTTTGGCTGGGTGTAAAGCACTAATTGTATGCGTGTTTGTTGTAAAATAAATACGGCAGAGTGTTTCTGTATGATGATTATTTAGTGTACATTCAGATTGTGCAGTTGGTAATTAATTGCACACGTGTTTGTGAATAAAAAAGTATTTTTGGAGAAATTAAGTTGATGTTTGCAGTTTTTAAATAAATGGAACACTGGGTAAGTGTATAAGCAAAAGTGGTTTCAATGTATTGTGTGGACTGCTTCATGTTGCAATGTATATGTTCTCAAAGTGTAAGTAAATCATTTTATACATCCACAATCTAAGTGTATTTAGCATTATGCATGAGTGTGTTTTTGTAGTGTTGCAGTGTCATTCCGGTCACATGAGTATAAGTATTGGTGCAGTGTAATTTCAGCATACATGCGTACAATATTTGGATATCAAATCATGCGTATTGATAATTTGTTTTGTACTGTATGCACATTTTTGTAGTTCGCATTTTGCATTTGCATCTTTATTTGTTTATGCATGTATCTTTTAGCATGCATGTGATTTTATAGTTTTTTTTACCGTAGTTTACATTGTGAATGTTTTTCTTATCTTTAATTATGCATGCACTTGTACATGTATTTTTACATGTGCGTATGGTGATTGAAAGTGCTTTATTGTTTTCCTTTATATGTAGGGAAAACTATGTTGTTCATTGGATATTCCCGGATTTATTGGTGGGAACATGAGGCAAGTTGTAACTCTTTCAACAGTTGGTAACATGAACTGCAAAGGCATTGCTTTTGTGGTGGCAAATGGCAAGAAATAATTGACAAAATTGTCATTTATTGTAACAATGGTAAAAAAAAATGGATTTCATATTATTGCATGCTGGAGGGAATGAAGTGGGCCACTGAAGAGGAACTGATATATGTGTTTCCATTCACACTGACTTGATACACCTAGCAGGATTATTTCTAGGGAAAGAATATCTTTTTATGTTGGCAGCATATACAATTCAGATGTGCGATACTGTGAATCATTGTAAAGTCAATTGTGCATGCATACATGTAAATAGATATGTATATACATTTTTAGTTCAAAATGGCCTATATTTTATTTTTCACTGAACATTAAAAGTCACATTGACAGTATTTTTTAGGGTGGATGTAGTACATTTGAGTAATGAGTGGAATCT
The DNA here is from genome assembly GCF_040938575.1 of Ambystoma mexicanum. Classification (NCBI taxonomy): domain Eukaryota; kingdom Metazoa; phylum Chordata; class Amphibia; order Caudata; family Ambystomatidae; genus Ambystoma; species Ambystoma mexicanum. The sequence continues at coordinate 31,985,327 of NC_090924.1, read as the reverse complement.
CTCTTTTAGGCAATATCATTGAAGGCCTATGATATGTTTTGCAGTAATGGGATCCTTTACTTTTATTTTTGCATACAACATACTGTTTTTTTTCCCTTTCTTTAGTGTATGTTTTAATGCTTACGCAGTGGGTTTGTGTGTGGTTATGATAATGTTTGCTGCATATTGTTGCTTTAATTTAGTGCATATTGTAATGTTTACAAAGTAGGGGTGATTGAGTAGTTTGTCTGTGTTCATAATAATTGTGGCTGCATATTGTTACCTGAATTATGTATTTTGTTTCTTTAATATATGTTGTAAAGAGTAAATGGAGGTGGTGAGTGTGTTTGTTGTGTGTGGTCATGATAATGTTTGCTGCATATTATAATGTTTATGCAGTGGGGTGAGTGTGTACATTGTGTGTACTCATAATAATGTTTCTTAAATATTGTTGCCTGAATTATGTATTTTGTTACTTTCGTATATGCTGCAATTTGTACATAGTGCATGCAAATGCGTTTGTTGTGTGTGGTCATGATAATGTTGTCTGCATGGTGTTGTTTGGGCTTTAGCATATGTTGTCAAGTGTACATGGTGGGGGTGAATACGTGTAGTGTGTGTAAATGATGCAAACACTCTGGGTAATGTAGCATGGGGTGTAGCATGGGATGAAATTCAATAAATCACAATGTCACCAAAAACGATATGTCTTGTAGAAAAAGGTGAAACTTTCTGGCGTAGTGGTTCATAGGGTCTCAGAAATTGATTAATTGTTCTGTGGGCCTCTCAACATGTATTATTTTTTAGAACTTTATTTATTAAGAGATTAACGTCTCAAACCATCCACCATTAGATTAATTCAAAAGAAATAAGAAGCATAAACATAAACACAGAGGGAACAGATTACCACTGTAGAGACCACAGGGGAGTTACCATAAACTGTTATAGGCTGTGCTTGCTCATTTGCAGCCCAGTAGTGCAGCAGTAACTGCTCTGCATAGCATACAATCTAACCAGTTACTTGCAGTGTAGGCCTTGCCTCTACCAGCTCCGAATCGGAGTCTTGAGCCAACATATATGACACAAAGGGACCCCAAATATTCTTGGGTCTATTCAGCTGTCCACATAGAAAAGCATATTCTTTATCATTGCCACTAAGCCAGAACAGGTCCTCAACCCAAGATCGTATTTCTGGGGGGGTCGGCTGGTCCATCGCAGAAGGATATAGCTTCATGCTTGTAAGCAATTTCCAGCAGTGTTTTGCTGCACAGGGCAGCCAAACATGCAACAAATCAATTCACAAAGTACTTCTCGGCCAAGCATACTTGGGAACACCTCCACCAACCAACACAAAAATACTGACATGGGTAAAAGCCTGGAGGCACCAGACTCTGATGCCCAAGGGCCCCTACTGCTTCATCTACCTCCAGGGGGAGGTCCTTATATCAACAAAATAACCAGCCACTGGAACAATTCGTTACATGGGCTAGTAAATCTGAAACCCACCAAAAGTGTCCACACATATTAAAGATCAGCTGATGGGGCCCACAGCAGTCTTGGTTCACCAGGGCCATCCACCTCCAGCATTCGCAATATACATTCCCAAAAGCGTTACTGCAAACCCGCATGGCTTTGGCTAGAGTATCCCCTCACTTCTTTGGCAACACTTCTAGAAGGTCCTGAACCTCCCCAAGGTCAGTGAAAACATGGGACTTGCCTCCATGAAGCACCCACAATCTGGATGGTTACAACATAGCGTACTGCAATCCACGCTCGTGGAGGGTGTGCTTCGCTGCCGAGCCTTCTGGACCGATGGAGTGAAGTCCAAATAAAACGACACTCAGGTGTTATCATATTGTAAGTCTTCAAGCTCACGGACTCTGGGAAGGATCACGTCACAGTCCTTATAGTTTAGAAAGAAGGCTATTACCGTGTGGGGGCTCTGGACCGGCCTAGGGACCAGTTGTGACACCCTGTGCACTCTCTCAACCAAGAATTGTGATAACAAAGGGGGTGCCTGCAGTACCTCCCTGATGAACTATTCCATGAAAACCTCCATGTTCTGCTGTGGGACTGATTCTGGAATACCAGCAACTTGGATTTTATTCCTGAGAGATCTTGCCTCCAGATCTTATTTCTTTTCCTTAATTGCTGTAACTTCCCTCTGCAATGTTCAGATTGTCTGTGTCACTTCTTAGCTAGTGGCCTCCAGGACCCCACTCTGTGTTCAGCCTCAGATATCCTGGCACTCTCCTTCTCGAAACACTCCTGTATGCGATCAAACTTGTATGCCATTCTGTCAAGGTTGGTGTTGATGAACGCAAAACCTGATCTCATTTTGGACAGCAGCAAGCTGAGTTCTGATGCCGGAGTGCCTTCAGAAGGCTTCGAGCAGGCCTTCTCCCGGCCTGCGTGCCCTGGCCTGTCCAAGGTGTCCCAGGGAGATAGCATCTCCACTCCCCCGATGCTCAAGCCCTCATTCGCGGAGTAAGGCATGTGTGATTGAGGCTTATTGCCCTTCGCCATGCAGCTACGTAGGTGGGGGGCTTCTTTAGCACCACAACTGTACTTTGTGGGTGCCACAGTGCGATCTCCAGTCCAGCACTGCACTCTTCCCAAAAATTAAAATAAGCAGTTGAACACTGCTTACCAGGGACCTTACCAGCAGTGGAGGCAGAAAAAATGCTCTGGAGTTTGAAACAGCAGTAGCATTGACCTTCCCTGTCACCAGCAGTGTTCTACGGTGTGGAAACAGTCCAAGATGTCAGGAGCAGCCCCTGAAGGCGGTCAGCAAAGATACTAAGCAGTACGTAGCACACACCAATATACCAGTGAGCTGCCCACTGCTCTCAGCATATGGCGATGTCTGCTTCTTGGTGGGGGAGCTCCCTCCGCTCACTCGGCACCAGCATTCTCAAAGTTCCAGGTAGAGACTTTATTTATTTTATGTGTTTTTATTTATTTTATTTGCATAGGGTTTAACTTTACTTAGCTGTTACTTGCTGGCTTTACACCCTGCTTTGCGGTCCTCAATCTTCCTGGGCAGCAATACGGCTTGGATGTTGGGCTGGACACAGCCCTGTGCAGTGGTGACTTTGCCCAGCAACTTGTTAAGCTTGTCGTTGTTATAGATGGTGAGCTGCAGGTGTCTGGGGATGAAGCAGGTCCTCTTGTTGTCCCGGGCGGTGCTGCTGGCCTGAGATCAAGCTCGCTGCTTCAGGCTCAGCAGAGCGGGCTCTGGCCCGTCCACCGTATTTCAAGCCATCACTTCTCTTTTGCTGTCCCCAAGTGGGCAGCCACAGCGGTAAGGCACAACTCAGGCCAATAGTCTCATTGCAGCCCCTCACAGCATTGTGGTTCCAGTCCACTCTACCACTCTCTCCGGCAGCCACCGGCACCTCACACCAGCCAGGGACCGTGCAGCCTCAGGAGCCCAAACAGGCTACCTCAACAGTCACAAATTGCCCATCTGGTGGTCAGCGCCTCTCGGGTTGTGCCCCTCTGCTGAAAACCGCAGCACTTGCGGTGGGTGTGGTGATGGCCTCCCCTCTCACAGATTCTTTGCAGAGCTCAAAAGGAAGCGGCCATCTTGGTTGCGAGCTTGCAAGCGCCCCCCCCCCCCCACGGGCCTCTAAACATTACCCTCTCTCAGTTGTTTGCATTTCAATAGTAGCGAGTCATGATTTGGGATGCTGTACATATTGGTAAACCAGGTTTGCATGCAGGGTGTCATGTTGATCCAAGAGGCGAGTTGCTGTAGAGTCGGTTCAAATCGCTTGCTCTGTGTGATATGAAGGTGGGGATCGCACAATGCAATTCGGAGGACTCATCAATGTTGATTTGAAGGCTGAGTCAGTTGAAAACATTGGTAAGTACTCAGTCAGTTCGACTAGTGACGTGATGCTTCAAGTGGTTTTGGCAAGGTTGGGTGGTTCAAAGCTGTGATTTTAATAGTCTGATGTGATGTTCGAAGAGGTAGTGATTCATAGTCATCTGCAGTGGTGAACTTGTTGTTCGAGCTGAACAGGTGAGATATGCATATATATTTCAGTTTGATCAATGCAGCAACAACACCTTGAAGAAGTATCAAAAGCAGCACCATGGGTCCAGGTGGTACAAAGACATTCAAACCTGTTCAATATTGGTTCTATGTCAGTGCAATGTAGTATAATGCAGAAACCCAGATGTGTTCCTGCTAATGTGTCTAAAAGTCCCAATCCAGGGTCTCAGTGACAACAATGGTTCTTGTTCACTTTGATCCCAACCCAGGAGAGGCTGGCGTGCACCTGCAGGAGTCCTTCACACCCAGTGAGCAGCCTAGGTAGCAGTGCAGCTGGAAAAAAGGCAGGTATTGATCCATCAGCAGTTCACCTCCAATGTGCCCTGGGCATGAATAAGGAGCAGAGCCTGCCTCTGTCTTGGAACACTCTTAAGCTCACCAATGGAAGACTTTAGAAACAACTCTGCTCCCAATAGAGGCCCAATTAATTCTTCTAAGAGTTGTTGATGATCCAAAATGAATCCAGGAAGGACTGTGAGTCCCCTTCCTTATAATGATCTAGGGCCACCTAGGATGGGTTAAAATCAAGCTTTCTTTAAGTGGTCCAATCCCTGTTAAGGTAACAAGGGACATCTGCATTCTTGCATTCTGCCCAAAGTGCTTTGCTGTGCAGGAAGTAGAGGGGACAGGAAGGGAAAAGAATCCCAGAGAAAACCAAGAAGGGGTAACCCTCCATCCATTCCATTTTGCTCTTTCTGTCTAAGCCTGCTGCCTTCCCAAGCATGCAAATTCAATGCAACACCCTGATGTGAGCCTGCCACTTGTGATTATGGTGTGCCACTGTGGAGCTTGTTTCCCCCAATGCTCCTGCTTGGAGCTGCCAAGTTGGAGAGAGGTGTGACGTGAGCTCACAGTCGATCAAAGAAAGGCACAGTCTCCCTACCCATTGTCCTGCTGACTGCGCAGAGAAAGGCAGTCTGACTAGAATATCCACGACCATTCCATAGCTCGCCTCAGCTCACAGTGTGCACATAAGTATGCTATAAATCAGACGTGGCTTTAATATTTACTTATTTAATTATTTAGTATTATTTATTTATTGTGTTTTAGTTCCTAAGAACTGTTCACATATAAATGCATCATAAAATACACAATTAATTCAAAACAATTATAGCATTTAAATCAGCAATAGACCATAAAAATCTGCGTCATTTCTCACATAGCAAATAGTAACACTATCATACTCAGATTTATAACAATACTAAATGTAAAAATCTAATAATGGAAAATCTAATATACATTTCATTGACATTTAAAATATGTTGCCGAATCCCTCTAACAGTAAAGCATCCACATTCTATACAAATTTACCAAACAATGAATTTTTTACTTCAGACAATGATGGACATTCCATAAATAATGTAGCTTTTCCGGGAAGTGCTTTTCTGTAAAGAGCTGTTGTGGCTGCCTACCTCTTTGGACTGCGTTCTGTATGATGAACTTCCAAAGGACTTACCCTTGGTGAAAGAAACGTTGCTAGGGAGAAAGAAACGTTGGACTTGTGTACGTTTCCCTAAGCTCCTCCTTCCTTACCCACAATTCTACATTACCACGGAAGCCGCACATTTGCCTGCACGCTTTTCCGCAAAGAGCTTTTCTGTAAAGAGCTGTTGTGGCTGCCTAGCTCTTTGGATTGTGTTCTGTATGCTCAACTTTCAAAGGACTTACCCTTGTTACGCCGGCAGATGACTGCATCATTCCCCAATTAGATTTGTGGACAATCGTTTCCAAGTATTTATTCTTACTTTCTCTTTGTTACCAGGTGAAAGAAACGTTGCTAGGGTGAAAGAAATGTTGGACTTGTGTACGTTTCCCTAAGCTCCTCCTTCCTTACCCACAATTCTACATTACCATGGAAGCCGCGCATTTCCGCGCGCGCTTTTCCGCGAAGAGCTTTTCTGTAAAGAGATGTTGTGGCTGTTAGTGCTGCTTAGGGCCCGAACCGACACACTTTATATATTGTTCAGCATTAAGATAGATTCTTTGTACCATTTCTAGATAATTGTTAGCCTAGTAAGTATGGTATTCTGTTGCCCCTAGCATTACAGCTAAGCAACCAGTATTATGGAACCTTATAGGCTAACCAGCGCCATGCCGCCTAAGTGCCAGATTTTAAAATTAGCCTTAAGATACACCAGCGAAAGTGAATCACTCACTATCTTCTCATAAAATATCGTCAGTATGCGAGCGGCTTCCTGTTCACCCACGCTCAGCTGATATTCGAATGTTCTATGTTCCTGTTTCAGTGAAAACATTGATAGCTGAAGCCTGTGTTACAAACATGGCTCCTTGGTATGCTGATTCTGCTGCGCTTCATAATCCATTTGTTAGCAATACAACTATGGAAACTGTCTCTATTACAGGGCCTTCCCAGACAGCTAGCCAAAACGTTGTATATATACCCAAATCAGAAGTTGAAGTGAAGTGCTTTGATGCTTTAGCCGAAGATACCCATTTTGCTAACATTTCTATGCAAGCGGGCTACTTGTTTCAAGCATCCACGCAGAGCAATCATCAGAGAAGAAGTTTCAAAAATCGAGATATTCCTCATTTTAATGTATCCCAATCTCCTGTGATGTTCTCGAGCTCATCCCAAAATCGATTGCCAACACAATCCAGTTTACCTTGTCTCCTGTATTCACAGAAGCAACATACACATAATTCAACTCTATCGCCTCTAACCTTGCCATTAGCACCGACATCTGTAATATCCCCTTCGTTACAAACTATGTTGGGTGCCTTAAACTTGGCAATTACATCGTTATTGAAGTTATATGAGACGCTGGATGCTCGACTAAAATGTCAAAATGATCTTATAGGAAATTTACTTCACCAACAATCACTGACTTCTGACTCATTAGCTTGTTTACTACAGAATAAAAACCTTCCTCCATCTGACCAAAAGGCCCCTCTGCCTAACACCTCAGCACACTCTTCCCTAATTCAAACCTGTGTGTCTGAGATCATAACTGAATAAAAATCACATCTATAGCTTGTACCAGCTTTAGCTCTGCTATGCCCCCTGATATGGCGAAAAATGGTACCCCTCATCAAATTCCTCTGATATGTATTCCTTCGCCTGAAAAAGTTGTAATTGAACTTACTGTTCCTGAAAAAGAGGAAAAAAACTCCCAGCAAACTTGTAATAAAAGGGAAAAAAACCCTGACAAGACAATCTTGGTGCAGAACATTGTTACATTTTGCAAGCCTATTGCTAAAAAAGAAACCTGTATCCTTTGCACCTCCTACCCAACAAAAAAGTCTAAAAATTTGAAAAATAACAAATCAACTGAGCAGACTGCAACAAAAACCTTTGAAAAAACTAACAAAACCAAACAAAGTTCTAAAAGAGATCTCTTCTGCTATCACAAAAAATATGCTAACTTAACTAAACTAACTGGCCACTCAAGATGTTTAATACAGTAAGTCCAAAGTGTGGCCGATCACCAACCATTAGATGACATTATGGACAAGATCAATGCTCAAACCACACAAACCAAAATCCCCTGCATTTGGCCCACAGGTACAGTCTCAACCATTAACAAATGGAATATTAAATAACCAATCATCTGACATAGAAAGACGAATTATGCAACTAGAAAAATCAATGAATTCCCAAGTTTAAAAAAAAATTCCATCAGTAGTAATCCAAGATACTGAACAGTCAGCTTGTGCCTCTGGTCTTCATCAAATGCATCCCAGGGTTCCTGATACAGGATCTCTTGAGAAAACTTTAACATCACAGTCCCACACAATGACACATGGCCCAAATGCGCAAGCTCTTCCACATTTGTTTACAGCTACTTCGAAGATCAGCCTATACATGATAGATTACTACAAATAGAGAATAGATTGAATTCTCTTATTTTTACTATTCAAAATTCCCAAGTAAAAACACCTCCTCAGAAATGCACTAATGAAATACATTCCTCTCTTTCTGCAAACATACACACCAAGTTTATAAACTCCACAAAGGGCAAGGCTGTATCAATAGGACCTAGCTATCATACCCTTACCATAAAGTGTAGACCTGGTTCTTACGATATATTTGACTTGAACCGCTCATCTGTTCTAAATATCTTTCAGACATTCCCTCACTCGAGGATATGACTTCTTCTGACATCGACAGAGTTGAATATTTAGATGACTCGAAGCTTAATTGTGCCACGTTGTGGATCAAATCAGGGGTCATCTTAAACTTGATATGGCAAGCAAGGCAGGACATTTTTGAGTTGGGATTTACAATTTCGTACAAATGTTTTCAGAAAAAATTGGCTAATCAGCAAACACAACCCGTATCAAAGAAACTCAAAATTCTCAGGTCCCAATCCAATGATTTCCAGAATAGCAGGTAACGAGTCATGATTATGATCACCTCCTGCTGACTTGATACCTCAACTAACATTACTCAGCTGGAATTCACGAGGTCACGCCGCCCTTATAAACAATGAACAATCTAGTTTGCATCTCTATGACATTATTGCTATATAAGAGACATTGCTAACAGACAATCCCAATTGGGACAATTTTGAACTTGTAACTGTGAAAGCAATAAAACAAGTCAAAGGTAGACCTAAGGCAGGGCCGCTCACTGCAGTAAGTAAGTCGGCAGGACTTGCAATTACCAAATGTGCCACTTCCAATGACTACATGCATTTGGTAAAAATACACACCAATTCATACTCTATTGCACTTATAAATGTATGGGAGACTTAAATTCCATTACTTTCAAGAAAACTCCCAACAAGAAATAAATATTATCCAGAGATGGTCAGCCATCATGGCTAACAACCATCTACTTATGGCAAATGGTTCTATAGAAGGTGTCGTTCCGCATCGACCGACATGGCATCGCCAAAATCAAAAATCTACTATAGACTACATATATATTGACTCCATGACGTTTTTGTTAGCAAAAAAGCTTGAAGTAAAAGTACAAACTTTAAGCGATCTTCACCAATTGATCTACACATGGTCCCATGATATTCCTACCACGCAATCGGAACACATAAAAATGTCATATGTGATAAATAGTGGACGGAATAAGCTACGTTTAAAGGAGAACTTTTTACATAGGGCCTCATCACGAGTTGGGCGATAAAGACCAATGTCAGTGGTTAAGATTCATTCTAAACCTTCCAGCCATCACCTCTTTATTTTTGCTTAGTCACCCCGAGTGGGACGGGTATGCCCAGACGTGGGTCAAGTGCCTGCTGGCCTAGAGACCCAAGCTACTCCTCACTGATGAGGCCCACCAAGACCGAAACATGTTAGGGGATGCTTGTGGTCTCTTGCGAAGGGATGTGACCTAGCAGTTCCGGCTGGACTGCCCCTTTTGGGGTGGGACCAAGCCTGATTTGCATATGGTCTTTCCCCTTCTGTAATGGCTTGGCAGTGAAGAACGATGCTCTGGAGGGCTGTCCAGAGCAATGCCAGTGGTTAAGATTCATTCTAAACTTTCCAGCCATCACCTCTTTATTTTTGCTTTGTCACCCCGAGTGGGACGGGTATGCCCAGACATGGGTCCCGTGCCTGCTGGGCTAGAGAACCAAGCTGCTCCTCACTGATGAGGCCCAACAAGGCAGAAACATGTTTGGGGATGCTTGTGGTCTCGTGCAGAAGGGATGTGACCTAGCAGTTCGGGCTGGATGCCCCTTTTGGGGTGGGGCCAAGCCTTATTTTCATATGGTCTTTCCCCTTCAGTAATGGCTTGGCAGGCGAAGAACGATGGTCTGGAGGGCTGCCGAGACCAATGCCAGTGGTTAAGATTCATTCTAAACCTTCCAGCCATCACCTCTTTGTTTTTGCTTTGTCACCCCGAGCGGGACGGGTATGCCCAGACGTGGGTCCCGTGCCTGCTGGGCCTAGAGACCCAAGCTACTCCTCACTGATGAGGCCCAACAAGGCTGAAACATGTCTGGGGATGCTTGTGGTCTCGTGCAGAAGGGATGTGACCTAGCAGTTCGGGCTGGACTGCCCCTTTTGGGGTGGGGCCAAGCCTGATTTGCATATGATCTTTCCCCTTCTGTAATGGCTTGGCAGGCGAAGAACGATGGTCTGGAGGGCTGCCCAGAGCAATGCCAATGGTTAAGATTCATTCTAAACCTTCCAGCCATCACCTCTTTGTTTTTGCTTTGTCACCCCTCGTGGGACGGGTATGCCCAGATGTGGGACCCGTGCCTGCTGGGCCTAGAGACCCGAGTTGCTCCTCACTGTTGAGGCCCAACAAGACCAAAACATGTTTCGGGATGCTTGTGGTCTCGTGCAGAAGGAATGTGACCTAGCAGTTCGGGCAGGACTGCCCGTTTTGGGTTGGGGCCAAGCCTGATTTGCACATGGTCTTTCCCTTTCTGTAATGGCTTGGCAGGCGAAGAATCATGGTCTGGAGGCTGCCCATAGCAATGCCAGTGGTTAAGATTCATTTTAAACCTTCCAGCCATCACCTCTTTGTTTTTGCTTTTTCACTGCGAGTGGGGCGGGTATGCCCAGATGTGGGTCCCGTGCCTGCTGGGCGTAGCGACCCAAGCTACTTTTCAATGATGAGGCCCAACAAGGCTGAAACATGTTTGGGGATGCTTGTAGTCTCATGCAGAAGATATGTGACCTAGCAGTTCGGGTTGGACTGCCCCTTTTGGGGTGGGGCCAAGCCTGATTTGCATATGGTGTTTCCCCTTCTGTAATGGCTTGGCAGGCAAAGAACAATGGTCTGGAGGGATGCCCAGAGCAATGCCAGTGGTTAAGCTATATTCTAAACCTTCCAGCCATCACCTCTTTGTTTTTGCTTTGTCACCCCGAGTGGGACAGATATGTACAGGTGTGGGTCCTGTGCCTGCTGGGCCTAGAGACCCAACCTACTCCTCACTGATGAGGCCCAACAAGGCCGAAACATGTTTGGGGATGCTTGTGGTCTCGTGCAGAAGGGATGTGACCTAGCAGTTCTGCTGGACTGCCCCTTTTGCGGTGGGGCCAAGCCTGATTTGCATATGGTCTTTCCCCTTATGTAATGGCTTGGCAGGCGAAGAACGATGATCTGGAGGGCTGCCCAGAGCAATGCCGGTGGTTAAGATTCATTCTAAACCTTCCAACCATCACCTCTTTGTTTTTGCTTTGTCACCCCGAGTGGGACGGGTATGCCCAGATATGGGTCCCATGCCTGCTGGGCCTAGAGACCCGAGTTGCTCCTCACTGATGAGGCCCAACAAGGCCGAAACATGTTTGGGGATGCTTGTGGTCTCGTGCAGAAGGGATGTGACCTAGCAGTTCTGCTGGACTGCCCCTTTTGTGGTGGGGCCAAGCCTGATTTGCATATGGTCTTTCCCCTTCTTTAATGGCTTGGCAGGTGAAGAACGATGGTCTGGAGGGCTGCCCTGAGCAATGGCAATGGTTAAGATTCATTCTAAACCTTCCAGCCATCACCTCTTTGTTTTTGCTTTGTCACCCCGAGTGGGACGGGTATGCCCAGATATGGGTCCCGTGCCTGCTGGGCCTAGAGACCCGAGTTGCTCCACACTGATGAGGCCCAACAAGACCGAAACATGTTTCGGGATGCTTGTGGTCTCGTGCAAAAGGAATGTGACCTAGCAGTTCGGGCAGGACTGCCCGTTTTGGGTTGGGGCCAAGCCTGATTTGCATATGGTCTTTCCCCTTCTGTAATGGCTTGGCAGGCGAAGAACCATGGTCTGGAGGGCTGTCCATAGCAATGCCAGTGGTTAAGATTCATTCTAAACCTTCCAGCCATCACCTCTTTATTTTTGCTTTGTCACTGCGAGTGCGGCGGGTATGCCCAGATGTGGGTCCCGTGCCTGATGGGCCTAGAGACCCAAGCTACTTTTCAATGATGAGACCCAAAAAGGCCGAAACATGTTTGGGGATGCTTGTGGTCTTGTGCAGAAGGGATGTGACCTACCAGTTCCGCTGGACTGCCCCTTTTGGGGTGGGGCCAAGCCTGATTTGCATATGGTCTTTCCCCTTCTGTAATGGCTTGGCAGGCAAAGAACAATGGTCTGGAGGGCTGCCCAGAGCAATGCTGGCGTTTAAGATTCATTCTAAACCTTCCAGCCATCACCTCTTTGATTTTGCTTTGTCACCCCGAGTGGGACGGGTATGCCCAGACATGGGTCCCGTGCCTGCTGGGCCTAGAGACCCAAGCTACTCATCACTGATGAGGCCCAACAAGGCCGAAACATGTTTGGGAATGCTTGTGGTCTCATGCAGAAGGGATGTGACCTAGCAGTTCGGGCTGGACTGCCCCTTTTGGGGTGGGCCAAGCCTGATTTGCATATGGTCTTTCCCCTTCTGCAATGGCTTGAAGAACGATGGTCTGGAGGGCTGCCCAGAGCAATGCCAGTGGTTAAAATTCATTCGAATTATTCCAGCCATCACCTCTTTGTTTTTGATTGGAATAGCAGCATGGCTTGTCGAAAACATCTAAAAAAAAATGGGGAAAATCCTTTTGAAGGAAAGATATTTAGAACAACTGAAATGTATCTATTAAAATTCCCAAAGCAAAAGCTACGAAATACATTTCTATGATTTCGTCTAAATGTATGTATAACTAGAGATGTATGCACCTCTAGAAAGCAATTAGCGAGGCAAGAGAATTTCTGTAGATTCTGTGCTAATCAACAGATTCATGAAACCCTACAACATGTTGTGAGTTAGTGTCCCACTCTGTTAAACCAACATATTCTCTTATTTCAACCGCATTTTCAAGATCAGATAATCCTTACCTCTGAGGAACTTTGGAAGAGACTTTTCCAAACAAAATCTGATCGCCTGAAAATTGCAATTGTGAAAAATATACTTATACTTGATTTGAATTCACAAATATCTTAACAAAAATCAAGGCGGGCTAAACCTGTATATCGACATCACTATTTAACATATCACCTCCAATAGTCACTTCAATTCTCGAGACAACTTGATGCTTGGCTGGGACTGAAACCCACAATATGAATAATAGTGTAGCTTTGATCATGGAGACCTAAGCACTAGTTCAATTGACAGACGCTGGTATAATGTTAATTACGGATAACTGGTCCTCTGCCCGATTGTAACATTTGTTTTAAAAGGGATTTGTGTACTTAGGAAACAGTTGTGACCCGAGTTTCTGAATTAATTTACTTTCTGAATTGATTTACTTAATTTTTGTAAGCTTATGAAAAGATATATTCAGTTTATTTTTTATATTCTAGATTATAAGAATTTAAATTTCATTACAATTCAAATTGTTCATTACAATATTTTTAAATAATAACCTTATTGAAAAGTTTTTTTAACAACTATATCAAAAATGCTTTAACGTTTCACCAGAAATATTGCAATGGCAGCAAGTTCTACATTTTCCAGAATACTGGCTCTCGCACCTACAACATCCTTAGTCAGATATAAATTCCTGCAACTCATAAAATCACACACAGATGTTTGATCAAATAATGTGCAACAGTCAATACCTTTAATATTCTATCAGAAATGTTCAAACACACAATATTGTATTAAGATCCAGTCAGCTTCAAAGCATTTCTTTTTTGTAACGCAAGGAAAGAGACACAACTCCTCCACCATATTTATGTGAACTTCAAGCCACCATACACAAATTCAGCAAAAGCTTATATTTCAAGATTACCTTGCCACCAGGTGATGTTATGGTTTAGGATCACACCTGCAGATTCAAATGCAACCTTTTTGTGCAGTGACGTTGCATATATAACATCTGTACATGCTCTGTGCCACTGGAGAGCAAGGAGTCATATTTGGAGACGTATAATGCAGGACACACATTTGCACTGTGTTTTTGGCATGGGATAGGCCGCTTTCCAAAGGGGGGGGGTCAAGTAAGCAAACCACCATTTCTAAGATAGAAATATGCACACCATTTTACTATTAATATGAATAAAAAGAGCTATGATTTTCACACCCTCACCAGATGACAATTCCTCACACACTCCTTTTCGTCTAGGCTATACAAAACAGCTTGGCTTTAAATACTGTGAGGATGTTTGATGCTCTGTGCAGATTTTCCATAGAAAACATTTAATGAGATTCTTAAATGCAAAGTGTTTGCTTTATGTCAGATAAGGTAATGATCTTTGAGTGGCCAGTGTACAGTTCCTCAAAAGAAAACAAGCACAGTGATACATATATATATTTTTTTTATTAGCATTTTTACAACATTTAGCAAGTTGCTTGTCATACTCTCCACATATCTGTTGTCAATTGAGTGGTGAACTCAATCAGTGTTCTTCCTTATATCTCTAAAAGATTTTAGTGATGATCAGACACTGCAAATGTGGAGCAGTATGTGTGGCTGGGCACCTATTACTTTGACAATTGGCATACACACATTTCATCCTCCACCAAAGAATAGGGCAGAAGTTGAACTGGCAACGTTTTGACCAGCTTCCTTTTTGAAAAATTCACAAGATGGTTTCCTTGCTACTTTATAGACTTTTTGAAAGGGGACTTGATGTTGGATTCTTTAAGACTATGCTGTGAAAGTATACTGCAAGTAAAAGCAGAGTTGTATGTTCAACTAAGTGATGAACACAATCCAGTGAGGTGACACCTATAAGTGGCCTGGAGAGTAGAGGAGGCATCAGCCCGGTTCAGATGTTGGCAATGTGCTTTGATGCCTTCTTTTCCACCGTCGTCTTCTTCCTCTGTCCTTAGCATTGTTCCTAATGTAGAAGGTCCTATATCTCATTTGTGTTTACTCTTCATAATATGAGGCTGGATACTTAGGATGCAATGTTTTTTGCAGACTGTTGTGGGGGAGGATTGGTCCAAAAACCCCCCCCTTGCCTACATACCCTCCCCCGGTGAGGGCCATGGCTCATCAGGTGTCCCCTCCTTACCACCAGGGCCCAGGTGGTGGCTGGCTCACCTGCTGAGGACATTGCCCAAACCTATTGAATTTAGCTAGGCCTCAGAAACCATTTTGTCTAATAAAGATGGTATGAGCCCGGCGCACCGCAGCACGGCCCCCACCTTTGGAGAGTTTCAATTATCCCTGTGGCCGCAGCTCCCTGGCAGATCCGCTGTGAGCCCGTTCCCACGAACAAGACGGACATGAGCTAGTGTAAGATACCAACACTGTAACATTTCACCTTCCGCAGTGAATCACTGCTCCCAGCATGACCTAGCCAGCAGAGCCTGGGTGGAAAGGGAACTGTAAAATGGTCCTTTGATAAAAGCAAAAAGTTCCTAAACACTAATGATAAAACTACCTGCGATGGAAGCATTCTCTCCACAACCCCTTTACTAAGAAACCCGTAAAATGTATAGATATGGCAGAATGCGTGCTCATATGACATTAGGAATGAAGCACCCACATCGTTGTAGCTATGCACAAATAGTAAAAGCGTTCCGAGGGGTTTTACGTTATGCGTATCACTGAAAAGATTATACCCCACGGTCTATCGCCATAACCGAACTAATGCTGCTAGAGTGCAAAGAAAGACAAATGCAACCATATTGAGGGCTCGTGTAAAAGGTGCATGAGAATGCACCTTACAGGTGTGTGCCCAAGCCACCATGTGCCGCTGCCGTCAGTTGTAGTGGTCAGTCGTTTCTATGCGCTCCACCAACCTCACTACTACCTCACTTACTACGAATGTATAAGCATATAACAAAATGTTGTAGTTGTTAAAACATAGTGTACAAGTAATGTGCTCGGACTGGCTATATTTTAGAGGCATTAGCAATGTTAAAATGTGAGCTTTGGAATGACTCAATTAGTATTGTATATTATTTGAATGTTTTTGATACTTTCACCTAAAATCGGCAACACACGAGGAAGATACCTTTGTGAGCATATGCAAGGCCATTCCCCCTCCCTCCCAGCGAAGACTGCCAGACGAGAAAGCAGAGGCCCGCGCCGCGCGGCTCCACCACCCCCAACTCGGCTGGAGCCGCTTCAAAGATTTGTAGTTCCCTCTGCAGCACCCAAGGCCACGGCCCGCCACCTGTATTATTTACAACCCAGCAGTAAACCTCAGCCTGAAAACACAAATCCAGAGGCACCCTTTCTTAAGCCCCACGACCCACCTGATCACCTTAGGTTAATGGCCCCTGTAAATTAGGACACCCAATATTATGGCAACATTACAGCAACACATCCATAATGACTTCTAACAAGACAGGATGACATGTACCGCCTGTCCCATGCCCTGAGACCCAACCCCACGACCTATGGTACCCGGTCAACAGGACACTCGTAACCATGTACTGATGAATCGCCATCAAACCCCTCTCGAGGTGCATTCCTCCTGTGTTGCATTAACCTGTAAAATAACCTATTGGAAGATTTACTAAAGAAGATAATATTGCAAATGACTGAATGACTTCGTTGTGCATGGCCTAGGGCAAAGAAGTCAGGAAAAGACATTCATCTCTGACACTGGCCACAGTGGCACAACGACACCGCTCAGATGAACCCAGCTGACCCGCCAGGCCCACCCCAACCCACAAGGCTGACCAGTGACGTCCTCCAGCCAAGGCCAACCACATCACAGCAGCACCTATAGCTAGTCGTTGCCACCCAATCCCACTGAACTTGTGCCCCCTATAGTATGTAGGTTCTGATGACGTTTTTTGTAAATATATACGCCTGTCTTTGCTATTGTCAGACAGAGCACTCTCGGAGTTTGCAGAGTTTTTTTGCATGCCCTATTCTGATTGATAAACTCCCATTTACGCTCGCCCGCACTTTGTCTTGGCCTTATTCCCATCCTGGGAGAGTCCATCATTGTCTCTCATTGCGGGGAAGATCGTGCTGGTTGGGGACGCTTGCCTTCAGTGGTGACCCCGAAAGCGTGATTATTATTTTTCTCCCAACATATCCCGACCATCCCCTTTGGCACGAAAATCTCCGGTCGAAAAGGGATACGCACGGTGCGCCGGCTCTGGGAGGCTGCCCGCCAACGGCGACCGGTACACTCAGAAGTGCGCACTCAACAGAGAGAGGGTACGGGATCCCAGTTGAAAAATCCCCTTTGAGTACCGCTCGCCGGAGCCGGGGCTGACTGTTGAGCGTACGGCAACACTGCCTGGACGGACCCAGTTTCGGAGACTCTCGGTTCAAGACGGGCATGTGAGTATTGAGTGCGAGCGATCATAAAGGGAGTAGAGGAGGACATTTAGGACAGGGAACGAGACGGGGTAAAAAGGGGCACTTTGGGTCTACTAAGGACCATCTTAAACTTTCTTTGCTTTTTTCTTTGCATATGGCCATTAGGATTAAGAGGTGAATAAGAGATAAAGTGACGGGAACCTAGCTCCGTGAGGTGGTGGAAGGCGGCGCCGCATAGTGCTATCTTGACTAGTACTGGGAATATATGAAGAAGTGGAAAATAAGATAAAGGTGTGGCAAAAGAAGACACAGAGAATATATTAGTGACTGCTATTCTTTCCATTCTTTTCTTTAGGTTTACGGGAAAAATAAAAGTGGGTTAGTACAAAACCAAAGAGATAAACTAAAGAGAAAGAGAGTTTTACTCTAAAATTGAGGAACAAAAACATTTATATATACATATCAGACAGGGACAGCCGGCTAGGGAGGAAAGGGAGGACAATCTGAACTGAGAATAGAGTGTTATATATCGGTGTGTGAACATCGTATGTGTCAGGACATAATTTGGTATAATGGTTGTGTAAAAGTGGTCAGAAATGTATAAATATTGAGCGGTCATGGTAAGTGTGACCAGACGAAGTATCATAAAGACAAGAGTAATGTGGTGAAGTGAGTGTGTACCTTTTTGATTTGTGGGATAAAAGTGTCGAGATCACTGACGGTTTGCTCTTGTACGTGCCCCCAAAGAGGATAGAATAGAAGCTGTGCGCAGCCGTTCTTATGGTGCGCAGGTGAAGAGAGAAATACGCAGCTCCCCACGATTCAGTAAGACATAAATAGGCGAGCTCACATGGTGATACGTTTATATTGAGATATCGAGATATATAGAGATACATAAGTGTCAGGTGGGCACGAAGTATGGGGGCAGAAACACCCTTATCACATATTTGCAAGAACCTACCTGGGCACGCGGAACGGATTAAGAAATATCATGACCAATGGATCACAGAGTTGAAGGGGAGGGGTTACCTCAGATATGGCCCGAAGGGGGTTCATTTGACAAGAGTGTCCTAGATATGGTAGCCACATGCATTTGTTTGAAATACAAGGGGAAGCAGTTGCATAATAGGAGAGAAATATTAGACCTTTGGAGGCTGTTTGAAGAGGTACCCCCGCCTAAAATAAGGGAATTGGATCATGATCTACCATCTACCACTGACAATCCACTAATGATACAAAAAGATGATAAAGTATTGCCAGAAGAAGAGCCACCGATAGAGGTAACTAGGTTGTACCCAATACTAAACAAACCAGTGCCCGCGGGGGGATACAGTGACCCAACTTATATGCCCCCGCCAACAACTACCCCCACCCAAGGGCCAACAGCACCCCCGCCATACGGGAGTCATAGGGAGCGAGCACAGGTGAGCACACCAAGGGTGAACATAGAAAAATTAACAGACAATCTAGAATCAAGGCTATCTATAGCCAAAGATGAGCTCTCAAGGATAAAAAGCATATGTGAGCGGACTGCAGTTAATGCAGCTAGATCAGAGCATACATCCAGAGCACAGAGCGAGAGTAGAACATTTGAAGAAGGGTGGAAGAAAGGCGAGATACTGTTTAGAATACAGGAAGAACCAACACGGATAATTGAACTAGAGGAAAGAGAGGGATGTACTGATAGCGAAGAGAGGCCCATAGGAGGCAGAGAGGAGCTACTACGTGATATAAGGGATGATTTAGGAGAAAGCGAAAGGCTAAGCATGGCGATGGGAGGGGGAAGCGAAGGGTTGGATGGCGCATGCTCAATGAGAACGCTGGATGATGAGTGGACGGGGAGATTAAGGAACAGGTTGGGAAAAATGGCATCGTTAGGAAAATCAGGAATGAAGGTGAGTACAGATACAACAACGAAGGGGAAGTTGCAGCTCCCGCTAATACATAGGGGAGGAGGGAGGCCGAATTACATACCCTGGGCTCAGATGGATAAGGCCAATTTACTAAAGTTACTGCCCCCGCTATCAGGAGGGGCCAGCAAGTGGATATATGCTTTTGAGAAACACACAGCCGGGGTACCTCTAGCGATAGGGGACGTGAAAAGTTTGCTAGTATCAGCAGTTGGGGATCAGGCTGACAGAGTATGGGTCAAAGGTGGCTTCCCGGGAGTAACGTTAGACTGCGATCGCCATGATGGTGCCTCTTTCAACACAGTGCGTGCAAGGGTGTGGGATGCTTTGCGGGAAACGTTTCCGGATACTCCAGATTTGCAGTCAGTGATGCAATGTACAATGAATGACGGGGAAGATGCTATGGATTACATTTTTTGGGTCCAAGAGATGTGGAGAGCAGAAACGGGCATGCCCTGGTATCAATCGACATCATTGTTTTACTTCATTATAAAGAGGGGGCTCCCAAAAGAGGTGCAAAAGGCACTCGACAAAATAGCAGGTATTGAAGCGAAAGGATGGCCTGAAATTCAGAGCATAATAGTGCACCACTGTAAGCAAATAAAAGAGAGGGAGAAGGAGGTGGTGCAGAGAAGATTGGCAGACGAAGCAAAACTAGTACAAACAAAGTTGGTGAAGGTCGCAGCAGCAGCAGCCGCGCTCCCACACAGCAGGGAGGGAGATGAGGAAGAGGAGGGGCTGGTGGCAATACAAGGAAGGATGGCAACTAATTGGGCAGGAGCAGGACAGCGGCAGTGGAACGAGCAGGAGCAGGGTGGAAGTCCGCAGAGGCAAGACTGGGCCCCTCGAGGGGGATGAGGTGGGTACAGGGGCCGAAGAGGAGGTGGACAAGGGTACGGGGGAATGGGAGGAAATGGTTGGCAGGGTCCCCGAGGTGCGCAAGGGAGTTGTTGGAACTGCGGGAGGTGGGGACATTACTCTAGGGAGTGCAGAAGCAGACCAAACAGCGGATTTCCAGAGGTAGAAAACTATGGCCATCCCCATCCGGGGAGCCCATATGGTGTCCCAATGGGACAACAACAAAGGAACCCAGGGCAGGGGCACAATGAGCAACAGCAGGAACACCAATACAGAACACAGAATCACCCACAAAACAATGACACTATGCACTACACGCCAGGCAACCCTTTCGCGACAACAGCAAACGGAGCCCCAGCACCTGCCCACTATAGTGGCGTGTCAGTGGTTTCAGGGAGTGTGTTCAACCAAGGGGGGGCAATGAGGCACCCCGCATAGGACAGCCCACAGAGAACACTTGCGTGTCCTGTTCTATCTACCACCTAAAATGCAGCAGACGAACCATTGGTAGGGGCGCAGATAGGAGACAAGCAGTTCATATTCATGGTGGATGCGGGAGCAGAGAAAGCATGTATTAGGGAGGGCCGGTTCCCGTTATCTAACCGGAAGTTAGAGACGCAGGGGTTCTCTGGGGCTGTAATTGAAGTTCCTTACACAGAAGCTTTGGATGTGACAGTAGGGGGCAAAACTGTAAAAACACCCTTACTGTATTATGAACACTCGCCAATACATTTACTAGGGAGGGATCTTCTTAGCAAGCTCAACATGACGATATCATTCACTGAGAGAGGTATAGTGTGTTTGACACCAGGAATATGCCCATTACGTGTAATGCTGGTATACAGGCTCACACAACTGCACCAGAAATACGTGGCTTGCCAGTGGACGAGAGAATGTTTATTGAAGGACTAAAGACGCTGGCCCTCATAGTTCCTGAGCTGAAAAGGATGGATTGGAGTTCCTCTTCCGCCCAATAGTGCACCCTGACATAGCACCAGGATCAGTGGTATCATTAGACTTGCATGCTGTACAGGTATCTGCAAAAAGGATCTCTGTGATTGGAATGGACATAGACGGATGTGAGTGGTGCACAGTACTGTGTACCAATGCCAATATTGCCCTGCAAGACTTAACTGATGAAGATCTCTTTTCAGATTTAGAAGGCGATGGCGAAATAATAATGGAAATAGCAATGCCCTGTGACATTTTGATTCAGGCTAGAGAGATTCCTGTCCAGTTGATGGCGGTGGTGGGAGCACCACTGTCATTTTTCGATGATGACATGAGACTAGTACCAAACAATTTGTGGACAACAGGCCCCCATGACGTAGGGTTGTTGCATGGAGTACAACCAGTGATAATAAAGCTCAAGCAAGGGGCGATTCTACCCCGAGTGAAACAATATCCATTGTCCCGCGAAGCTGAAGAAGGGATAAAAGAGACAATAAATGCACTACTTGCACAAGGGATAATAGTGCCTTCAAACTCCCCATGTAACACATGTATTTACCCGATTAAAAAAGCAAAGGGAGGGGCTTGGAGGATGATCCAGGATTTACACCCCCTAAATGATGTAGTACAGAAAGAGTTCCCTTTGGTCCCGAACCCTGCATCAATATTATGCAGTATCCCAAAAACGGCATCACATTTCACAGTGGTCGATTTGAAAAACACATTTTTCTCCATCCCCTTGGCAGAAGAAAGCAGATACCTTGACAGCATTTACACTAGGGGGAAAGAGATACGAACATTGTAGATTACCACAGGGATACTGTGAGAGCCCAAGCATATTCAACAGCATACTACATGAAGACTTAGGAAACTTATCAGTTGAAAGCAAAATCATTCAGTACATAGACGATTTACTCGTCTGCGCACAGGATGAAGAGACATGCCGAAAAGATTCGATAACACTCCTGACCCTGTTGGCAAATAAGAGGTACAAAGTAGACAAAGAAAAGCTACAATATTGTCTGACAGAAGTCCTATACTTGGGACAGCTAATATCAAAAGACGGAAAGAGAATAATCCCAGACAGGGTAGAAGCAATAAGATCAGTAAGAGAACCCACAGCAGTGAAGGAGATGCAGAAATTCTTGGGAATGTGCAACTATTGTAGAGCATGGATATTAGATTGTGCAGCATACACCAGACCCTTACTGCAAGCGCTCAAGGAGGCCCAACAAGAGAACAAGAAAATAGAATGTTCAGAAGAAATGAGCGCCTCATTCAAAATCATTAAAAGAGTTGATTTTGAGTGCTCCAGTACTCGCTAACCCTGATTATGAACGCAAATTTTACCTGTTCTCACACTGCAAGGGGACACTCATGACAGCTGTACTGACACAAAAGACGTCCCTAGGACACAAACCATTGGCTTACTATAGTGGCACCTTGGATGCTGTGATGCAAGGACATTTTGCGCGCGAACAATCGCTCGCTGCAGCCGCGTTCGCAATTGAAAAAAGCGCCACAATAGTAATGGGATGCCCTGTCACATTATTCGTGGAGCATTCATTATTTGCAATACTTGAGAGATCAAAAAGTACACTGACCACACAGCAAGCAACTGCCTATGAAATAATATTGTCCAGCGCCAATATCCATGTGGTACGATGCAGGACAGTGAATCCGGCAACATTCATTACAGAAGCATGCACACTAGAGGGCATACAGGAACACGATTGTGCAATTTACACAGGGGAAAGAGGGGAAGACACAGTAGTGTGCGAGAATGCCCTAAGCGAGGGGGAAGTATACTTTGTAGACGGGTCAGCATCGATTGATATGGACACAGGAGAAAAACATGTGGGTTTGGCAGTGGTGAGATTAGAAGACGGTGAGTATGAGACACTAGAGCAGTACCGCCTACCATCACATTTCTCAGCACAAGCAGCAGAACTCATTGCCCTAATAGAAGCATTACATGCAGCTAAAGGGTGTGCAGTGACAATTTACACAGATTCAGCTTACATGACGACAACAGTACATGGAGGTCTGGCCAGATGGGGGCAGAAGGGGTTTCGACGAGCAGATGGGACTCCAGTGCAACATGCAGAACTGCTGAAGGAGTTAATTGAAGCCCTGCGAGGTCCCACAGTGGTAGCAATAGTGAAGTGCCAAGCACATACGTCCAACACAGACGTTGTGTCTTTGGGAAATGCGGCAGCGGACGCTGCTGCCAAAGAAGCCTCATACTTTGAGAAATATGAAGCAGGTGAGTCCATGCTGCAGCACAAGACAAACGAGGAGCTTCCCGAAGGGTACAATACAATGGGCCTCATTACGACCCAGGCGGTAAGTTACCGCCTGGGTCGTACCTTTACCACCATGGCGTAAACTATGTTTACGCCATGGTGGTTGGCGGACTTACCGCCCAATTCCGAGGTGAGTGGGGCGGTAAGTCCCCATTAACCCATTTACCCTTCCCCATTCCCATTTTTGCCCCATAGGGCATAATGGGAGTGGGTAAGGCGTTAATTACGCCACCGTAAATTACGGTGGCGTAATTAACAACAAGGTCCCTTAGCGCCATGGATTTTAACACCTACTAAAAGCAGGTGTTAAAACATCCATGGCGCTAAGGGACCTCGGAATCAGGCGGTAAGGGTCGGCGCTGTTTACGCCGCCGTAAACCCCTTACCGCCTGGGTCCTAATGAGGCCCAATGCCTATATCACAAATACTAGAGTTACAGGAAGGAGCAAGTGAAGATGAAAAGATGATGTGGGTGAAACGAGGATGCAGCCAATCAGCAACAGACCTACTCTGGCGACAAAATAACTCAGGAAAAGTGGTGATGCCAGTAAAGTTATTAGAAATAGCATTCCAACAACTACACTTCCCCGCACACAATACAAAACAACACATTGCAGCAGAAATACAAGAAGAATGGTTCGTACCCTGTCTTAGGAGCAGATGTCTCGATTGACAATGGAGTGCACAACATGCCAGATATACAGCTCAGGAATGACATTACGTACACTAAGGGGAACAATTCCAAAGCCGATTGGGCCATTCAGAGAACTACACATTGCCTATGCAGACATGGGAGAAAGGTGTAATGGGGCACGTTACATGATTGTGGTTGTGTGCCCATTTTCAAGATGGGTGGAAGCAGGCCCATGTGCACGACCTGATGCTAAAAGCGCTGCAAAGTTCCTAGTGAGGGAAGTATTTCCGTGCTGGGGAATTTGTGACGTGATTCGCTCAGACAACGGCACTCAATTTGTGAACGACCTCTTCAAGGAAGTAACGACACTGTTGGGAATAAAGCATAAATTGTGCTCGATTTATCATCCTCAAAGTAATGGCGTGGTAGAAAAAATGAACGGCCTGTTAAAAGGAAGATTATCTAAAATATGCTTCTCATTAAAAAAGAACTGGATTTGCTGTTTGCCCCTTGCGCTGTTTGAGCTGAGAAATCAGCCAAGCAAGGACCACCATTTGTCCCCGCACGAAACCGTGCCCGGGAGACGAATGCACACAGCACACTCAGATGCACACAGAAGCGCTGCAATATTGGGAGATGAGTTCACAGACTACTTGAAAAAGTTAACAAGGGCAGCGCGTGCAATATCAAAGCAGCTCTCGCCACCAACCACAAGAGAAGAGGAGAACACAACAGGGTCCGTTACGGAACCTGAAATACAGGTACAACTGATGCCGGGTGAATTCATCTATGTCCGGAGCTTTGTGCGGCGGTGGAATGCACCACGGTTCCATGGCCCATATGAAGTGTTGTTTTGCACCCCTACAGCTGTAAAAGTGAAGGGCCTTAAATATTGGATACATTTGACAGACGTACGAAGGGCATATAATAGTGTGCAGGAAGAGGTGGATGAGGGGGGCACAGACAACAGCAACCAATGGAAATGAAAATAATGAGTGATATGTGTGGCAGAAATGCACCTGAATGAGAGAGTTATTGACGAGAGTAATTACATTTAAGAGTATCTAAAAAAAATATATTTTCTTGGACTTATATGTAAATATTAATGTGATAAAATGTGTAGTGTCTGCTCCCTTGTCTGTACACCCCCAAACCGACTGCCCTACCCACTTCCATTCCCCTTCCATAATATCTTGCCACTGGTAGTGCCAACAAAATGTTTACATGCATGCACTTAATGCACTTTTATATCTCAAACAGGAGCAACCATGGCATCTAACGGGCAGCCTGCAACGGATAGACTTATTACATATAGAGGATTGTTAGCTGAGAGATGTAGATATTCGTATGAGTGTGGATTGTCTGTGTGCATTACATTGTTTTTTACAATTATGTTTTGCCTGGTTACATATTGGTTTATATCGTTCATCTCTATCGAGATGAACGAGGGGGGAGGGACTAACAGCACTAATGTGACTAATGCACCAGCAAGTGCAAATACTAAAGAAGGTGATTTTTTGGTATGGGATGGAACTAAACTTGTATGGGGATATTACACGACACCATCCAATGCTGTCATCTCGAAAAATGAAGACCTGTAGGGAAAAATGCAAAATAACACAGTGTCCCCGCCAAAAATATCTAATTACAATGCCCGCAGTCTAAATGATCGAAACCCCTCTGCCATATCCTGGTTGTATAACACCCCCCCCCCCACCAGCCAGCCTGCCCCCGTAACCAAAAACACACTGTTAGATGACATAAAGGAAGAAAATGAAAAAATGACAGCAACATATGAAATATTATATGATGATTGGGCAAAGGGGGGCGGGAAGGAGAAAGGGGAGCCCACTTTGTCCATCGCCCATGAAGTCGGGAAATACATTAGGCAAAGAAATAACAGACAGAAAAGGGAAGCGGGGAGGAGGAAATATGATGAATATTATGGGTTAGGATTAGACAAGATGGAAGATCCACAACACCCCCACCAGACAAATAAATGGTATGCGGATATGAGTGCAACAGCTAAGCAAACAACAAATGAGAGCTGTTATGTCTGCTCCCTCATTCCCCATGCTTCAGGCACGCCCAAAGTATTGTTAGGCAAAGTATTGTTGCCTATTTTGGATGCCCAGTGTCTCCTTCATCTCACATTGTGCAGAATTAAAAACACCTTCCAGGCACATGAAGTGACTTTCAGAATGCTGCAGAACGAGAAAACATGCTATCCAAAGACAGTAGGAGTGGTATGTCTGGAAGAGCCATTTTTTATAATACAAGGAACACTTTTTTCAGACAACAAGTGGGAGGATGAAGAAGTAATGTGTAAGGCCGAAGCACTGAGGGGTGTGGCACCAGAGAAACTGCAATGGATAGATGAAACATGCACACGAGTATGGAAGGAACACATCTCAAAACTAACTTGGGTAACGGCCATTGAAAAACCTTTCAAGCTGCAGAAGGAAATAGACTATGAACTGTGTTTCAAAGGAGAGGGGAAAGCCTCCATGGGTGCAAACAAGAACTGTAACAAGACCCTCACCATCCCAGATCTAAGAAAAGGGACAGCGGCCCTCATGGACACGTATTGGGTATGTGGCAACCAGGCATACCTGCACCTCCCACAATCATGGAGTGGGAGCTGCTCGATGGCCACTCTGGACTGAGCACTAATGGTAATACCGGAAAGCCACATTGATGGGAGCAAAAAGATGCGAGAAAACACCCAACAAAGTGCGGCCCAGCCAACTGTAGAGCCACAAGTATATGTCCTGTCTTCAGGGAACAAGGAAGGGGTGCTGTCCCGAAACAGACGATCATCGAACTACATATCAAAGGCATCGTCAGAATTGCTGGCACAGATTCCGGATAGGTATCGATTATTCAGCTCTGCAGAAACATTCTTCGTCTCACTCATCCCAAGTATCCAGGCGCGAGCAAATGCAAAATGGCTCCAAATCACACGTTGGGAGCTGATCCAGCTGGCAAATGACACTGAAGAAGGGTTCAACGTAATAAAAGTGGAACTAAGAGCATTACGGCTGATGACCATGCAAAACAGGTATGTCCTGGACCTGTTGACAGCGATGGATGGAGGTGTTTGCCGAAAAATTGGAAGTGCCTGCTGCACTTTCGTACCTTCCGAAGATGCAGACAACGGCTCCCTGTCACATGTGATCGAAGCAGTACATAACCTAGGAGAAAGAATGAGAATGGAAGGTGGAGCGGAAGAAAGCATGTGGTGCGACAATATCTTCTCCTGGGTTCCATCGTGGCTGGGAATGACTGTGAAATTTTTGATGCCGGCTGCGGTGTTCCTCCTCTTTATTTTTTGCCTGTGCCAGGTGGGTCTTCGATGTTGTGCTAACGCAGTACCGAATGGTGCAATGGTGATGGTGACAATCGGCAACACCCGCGGTAGAATACAAGCTATGCAGGAAGTACAGGTACAAACAGAAACAGATGACACACCGAGATATCAGCTAGTGCCTAGGTATCACGACAAGGATATAGTAGATAGATTGTGGCATACCACCATTAAAGAGCCCCACATACTAGAATGGTACGAGGAGGTATGGGTAGACTTGGAAGCGGGGAGCGGATGTATATACCTGACTTGTACCCCAGATGAATATGCTAGGAGAGGTGAGAGCCTGAGGGGGGTGTGCAGAGCATGGATGCCCATAAAAGGCACACCTGCATGAGATGAGGCAGTAATTGATGAGGAAGAGTGCAGGAGATTGGAGGATTTAAAGAATTTGTTACTTAAGTAACGAAAGGGGGGAAATGTGGGGGAGGATTGGTCCAAAAGACCCTCCTTGCCTACATCCCCTCCCCCGGAGAGGGCCATGGCTCGTCAGGTGTTTCCTCCTTACCACCAGGGCCCAGGTGGTGACTGGCTCACCTGCTCAGGACATTGCCCAAACCTATTGAATTTAGCTAGGCCTCAGAAACCATTTTGTCTAATAAAGATGGTGTGAGCCCGGCGCACCGCAGCGCGGCCCCCACCTTTGGAGAGTTTCAATTATCCCTGTGGCTGCAGCTCCCTGGCAGATCCGCTGTGAGCCTGTTCCCATGAACAAGATGGACATGAGCTAGTGTAAGATACCAACACTGTAACATTTCACCTTCCGCAGTGAATCACTGCTCCCAGCATAACCCTGCCAGCAGAGCCTGGGTGGAAAGGGAACTGTAAAATGGTCATTTGATAAAAGCAAAAAGTTCCTAAACACTAATGACAAAACTACCTGCGATGGAAGCATTCTCTCCGCAACCCCTTTACTAAGAAACCCATAAAATGTATAGATATGGCAGAATGCGTGCTCATATGACATTAGGAATGAAGCACCCACATCGTTGTAGCTATGCACAAATAGTAAAAGCGTTCCGAGGGGTTTTACGTTATGCGTATCACTGAAAAGATTATACCCCACGGTCTATTGCCATAACCGAACTAATGCTGCTAGAGTGCAAAGAAAGACAAATGCAACCATATTGAGGGCTTGTGTAAAAGGTGCATGAGAATGCACCTTACAGGTGTGTGACCAAGCCACCATGTGCCGCTGCCGTCAGTTGTAGTGGTCAGTCGTTTCTATGCGCTCCACCAACCTCACTACTACCTCGCTTACTACGAATGTATAAGCATATAACAAAATGTTGTAGTTGTTAAAACATAGTGTACAAGTAATGTGCTCGGACTGGCTATATTTTAGAGGCATTAGCAATGTTAAAATGTGAGCTTTGGAATGACTCATTTAGTATTGTATATTATTTGAATGTTTATGATACTTTCACCTAAAATCGGCAACACACGAGGAAGATACCTTTGTGAGCATATGGAAGGCCATTCCCCCTCCCTCCCAGCGAAGCCTGCCAGATGAGAAAACAGAGGCCCGCGCCGCACGGCTCCACCCCACCCAACTCGGCTGGAGCCACTTCAAAGATTTGTAGTTCCCTCTGCAGCACCCAAGGCCACGCCCGCCACCTGTATTATTTACAACCCAGCAGTAAACCTCAGCCTGAAAACACAAATCCAGAGGCGCCCTTTCTTAAGCCCCACGACCCACCGGATCACCTTAGGTTAATGGCCCCTGTAAATTAGGACACCCAATATTATGGCAACATTACAGCAACACATCCATAATGACTTCTAACAAGACAGGATGGCATGTACCGCCTGTCCCATGCCCTGAGACCCAACCCACGACCTATGGTACCCGGTCAACAGGACACTGGTAACCATGTACTGATGAATTGCCATCAAACCCCTCTCGAGGTGCATTCCTCCTGTGTTGCATTAACCTGTAGAATAACCTATTGGAAGATTTACTAAAGAAGATAATATTGCAAATGACTGAATGACTGCGGTGTGCATGGCCTAGGGCAAAGAAGTCAGGAAAAGACATTCATCTCTGACACTGGCCACAGTGGCACAACGACACCGCCCGGATGAACCCAGCTGACCAGCCAGGCCCAGCCCAACCCACGAGGCTGACCAGTGACGTCCTCCAGCCAAGGCCAACCACATCACAGCAGCACCTATAGCTAGTCGTCGCCACCCAATCCCACTGAACTTGTGCCCCCTATAGTATGTAGGTTCTGATGAAGGTTTTTGTAAATATATACGCCTGTCTTTGCTATTGTCAGACAGAGCGCTCTCGGAGTTTGCAGAGTTCTTTGCATGCCCTGTTCTGATTGATAAACTCCCATTTACGCTCGCCCGCACTTTGTCTTGGCCTTATTCCCATCCTGGGAGAGTCCATCATTGTCTCTCATTGCGGGGAGGATCGTGCTGGTTGGGGACGCTTGCCTTCACTGTGCAGAGTGCTATGTGGTCATTATTATTATCAAGGGAGAAACAAATCCAAGACCCCAAATGTTTTCTCTTTCACGTTTGTAGTGTCAGTGACAAAGCTTCCTATTTTTTTGTTTTGACAGCAGAGTCAGTTGTGGATGTAAAATAACCCTGGGCACCTAGGGGAGTTAGAATGCTCTCTGTTGCTGCCACTGGTCGTCCAGTCATACTTGGACTACTCGCCCTTTTCTTGGTTAGTTTCTGTTTCTTGAGCTAAAACGCTTTTTTTTTAGTAATACAGACGCTACGTGCTTTGTGCTCTACCTCTTTGGCACCCTAGTCACACTTACATCAACAAGTCCAGGCCTAACAGCAGCAGCATTGTCATGTTCTTAACAAGACTGTGTCACTTATTGCTGCAGCTTCCCCTAGCAAAGGCCTGCAGAAATCCATACAGAATCACAGGCATCATCACTGCCTGAAAACGGTGATGGTGAGGAGATTCTGCACTCGGTCTCTTCTTCACTTTCACACCATCTCCTGAAGTCATAGATTTGTCTGCAAACACAATTGACCATTATATCTTTTCAATATGCTTACCCCTCCTGTGCCTTACCTCACCACCGAAGATTGTCTTCAGCACTACAGCACTGATTATCTTTATTAACCCAAGATTCAAAGTAAATGATGCAGAGAGTGAGAGAAGGAGAAAGTGACACAGAGATTGGGTCTGCAGCTTGCCACTTTAAGCAGAATACCTAGCAAGCAGTGCGGTCATTAAAACCCCTCTGTGCGGCGAAAGCGGGGAAGAGAGTGAGAGAAGGAGAAAGCGACACAGCGACTGGGTTCTCCAGGTTCACAACAATGTAGTGGGCATAGAGGAAACAACAGATGAAAATACAGACTCAGCTTCAACTAAATCTTTAGTTGTTCTCTCACCATCAGTGCAAGAATACTCTAATACCACAGAAACTATACTTGGGGGCTCACCTGTCCATATCCCAGTTGCAGGACGTAATAGCTCCCCCAAGAGAATGACAATGCAAGTACCTTGTGGAAACTCAATCAGCTAGTGATGCTGAAACAACTGTGGTATCCCCTTTGTCTTAAATCATAAGAAAAAATCAGCTAACAAACTCTTGCAAAGAGAGGCTTCAAGTTTATGGAAGCCCAGAGGCATTACCCCAGCCTCTTTGCAAGGAATCCAACGGGTATTCTACACTAGAAAGAACGACTGTCAGGCTGTGTTGGGGGTGGAGGGCATTACGAATTTGGAAAACAGTAATGTTCCTCTATCTCAGACAGGAAAAACAAGCCCACAAAGGATAACTGAAACAATGAGATTTTCAGATATAACAAGTAGGGGTCCTGGGTGATCATGGACAAATGCAACAGCATTGGACCTCACACAAGCTATACCAGGAAATGGGTATAGGAAGGGGGTAGTCTATAGGCGGCAACCTGAAGAAATCACACCCATACCCACATTAACAGCAACAAAGATTGATACAGACCTTCATTCATGGGGAGAACAAATAAGCGCTAGAGATAAACCAAAGAAACAAGATCCTAGACCTACACGACAAAAAAACATAAACACGATGGCAAACAATTTATCTTCAGGCAAACGCCAAAAGTTGTCACCAGCTGATTCACCAGCCGATCCAGGCATCATCCCTACAGATGAAGATATGTTAATGGACCTGGTAGCTTCTCAGATGGAACAAGGGTGGAGGAAAATACCTCTAATAACATGATTGATGCAAACATGGTTACAGCTTTGGCTTTAACCATGGCTCCCTTCATGAAGCTTATTGAAAATCAAAATGACCAACTTAAAGATCACACAACAATGTTAGCCATGCTCCATACCAAATTAATATACGTTGAAAGTTTCATCATTGCGCTTCAAAATGAAAAAAACGCAGAGCAAATTACTCATATTCTGAAAAGCATAATTGAGCCAATTATCTTGGATAAGTAAAGGAGACTATCAGAAAGTTTCACCACAACACACAAGCTAAAAATCAGGTACTGGTGGTGGATTCAAAAAAAGAGGGCATCCAACTAGAACACCGTATCATGGCCAACGAAGATACTCCCTTACCAACTGGTGAGAAAATCAAGGCTCCCTGGGTAGCAGCAACATGGAAGACATAATAGCTGTAAAAGAAGAGGAGAGCATGGATCAACTATGTAGGAATAAGAATACAATAAAATTTACATTAAATCCTGGGAGCACTAAAGAGCCTACTACATTATCCGGAATGGACACTTGTACCAGCAAAGTGGACAGTATTAATCAGAATGAATTGTTCCCCCAACCATCTACCAAGACTTTCAAGACCTTTAGTAAACTTGGTGAGGGAGAAGTGGATGGCACTGGAGGTAACGACTCTCCCCAAACTAAAAGAACTGCTCTAAGAGAAAAATTGAAGTCTAATAGAAAAGGCGTGGTGAAATCCACACTTGAAAAAACACAGCAGAAAACAAAGGGGGCCTACACCTAAATGGTCAAGTTACAACCAAAAAAAGCCTTCACTACTATTCAGAATATGACAGAGCCAACAAAAGCAGTGGTTTTTGAAAGGCCCACCAAAAAAAGTGCATTCACTGTGGGGAATGATAAGAGTTCAAATATTGCTTCCACCCAGGTGGAGCCGACACAGGAAAAGATTACTGAAGGCATTGATCTGGCTCAAGAAGACATGGACACTCTCTTAAACCTCTCAACATACGTCAAAGCGGCGTAGGTGCTCAGCAGCCACTCATTGGTCCTAACCCATAGAGGGGACCATGATGGTGACGAGCAGTACAATGATGAGGACCAGGGTTCCGGAACTACAGAAGAATGGAGCGACCCTATAGAAGAGCGAGAACCCAACTCTAAAACCTCATTAATAGTCAGATTCTCAGTAAAAGAAAGAGTAGTTTCGATTGTACCATCAAAAGAAAGCTGCAAACCTAACATCACCCCATTTCTAAACAAGGACGTTGGGAACACAGCAAATGACCTGAAGAACCCGGACCAACATTTAAGAGACCGATACAAGAGGCTGGACCAAAAAAGGAAGGGATTTACAGTGAGGACAGAGCAGGTCATGGCCTCAGGCAATAGAACAGTAGACAATGAGAGCCTCACAATCACAACTACGACGGATATGCAACAGAAGAACGCCACTTATATAACCAAACTAGAGAGTGTGCTGAACATCAATGAATTATTGATCTGGAAACAAGCGAATTTCATGAGACTCATTCAAAGCTTCCCGTAAATAAATGCAATTCATTCAAAGGACTTGTATTTGATAGAGTTCCTTGATGAAGAACGGTTAGACCGAGTAGTAATCACCTTTTCAGAACCCAGAGTGAAGCACCTCATGGACAAAGAAGGTGCCAAACACTTGAGTATGAGGTTCCGTTTGAAAGAACTGGATGCAAGTGATCTGAATTTGAGAAAGCTGCTTGTCGGTCCTATAGGCTGGTCTAAGAAGCAGAAGGTAGTCGATTTAAGCTAGGCCATGGACACATCTGACAAAAATTCCAACGATGAGGTAGGTACTGGCTTGGTGACAAGAAGACAGAAAGCTCCGCCCTCCAGATGGGTCCTGCAACATAGACCCGGAGGAACTAAGGATTATTCCACTCACACTGGAAAAAAAACTGCAAGAATGTTACATTGAGGACTGGAGTTGGCTAGCAGCGACGCTATCATCAAAAACATAATGCTTACAGGATCCACAGGACATCACCACTACCTCCTATGAGGTGATGATGTATAAATCATGGAACACTAGGGGCTTCATGCACCTATTTGGTAAAGGAGATTTGGTATTTGAGAATTATGATGTCCTGTGCCTTCAGGAAACTTGGCTGTGGGAGGTGCCAATCCTGGAGGGTTTTGAAATCTACCTGAATCCTGCCCGAAAGGGTGTGGCAGGGCGGCCTATGGCTGGCATGATCATCACTATTAAGAGAGCTTGTGGCTGGTTGGTGTGCTCCAGGAGGAATCCAACTCCTTTCGTTCAACTCCTCCAACAAGTGGTCTTTTTATGGAGGGAAGAACTTAATAAAAGAAACATCTATATAATTAATGGATATCAAAAGGGTGACATTCCTCCATCCACAACATGGAAGAGAGGAGACTGTGTGAAAATTCTGGACTACGTATTTGCTAGTGAAATTATCCTGGAAAAGCTTGGAATTATGAAGGTACTAAGAACCATCCAAAGTGATCATAAGTTAATACAGATACAAGGAAATAAAAGGGTAGTAGGAAACCCTGTCTCAAATCAAATGCGGCTTGCTCCAATTTAGAAATTATGCCTGGCGAGAATCTCTTACGAATCAACAAAATAGGGCTGGATGTCCTTATGGATCTCTAAACAACTAGCTTCACTAAAGATGAAGTAGGAAATGTTCTGTCAATTCTGGAATATCCACTGGTCCTAAAATCATTTGAAGTTAAAAGAGGACCAGGAA
The DNA here is from genome assembly GCF_040938575.1 of Ambystoma mexicanum. Taxonomy (NCBI): domain Eukaryota; kingdom Metazoa; phylum Chordata; class Amphibia; order Caudata; family Ambystomatidae; genus Ambystoma; species Ambystoma mexicanum. Next base: position 31,951,284 of record NC_090924.1, on the reverse strand, counting down.
AAGAAGAAAACAATCAGCAAAGCACGTTTCTAACCAGGAAGTGGCAGACAGGAAAAAAGCGTTACAGAAACTGCCCCAGGCTCACAGAAACTTTTCAGCATCCACAACCGCTGAGGCTCTGGGGCGGTGCAATCAATCACTTAAAAACTGGTTAAGACATCACAGAGGCTGCCTATTTCAACTGGTTGGCGAGAACATGTTAAACCAGTTGGCCACAAAGAACATAGCTGGGATGTGGAAGACATTCAATGCATTAACAGCTCCACAGAACGCCCTACTTGGTAACTCAGTCTCCTCAAAGGTATGGGAGGCCCATTATGGTAGACTGTTTAACAATGAGGGGGTTTTGATCCCAAGACCTTTGAAATGAAGCAACAGTGTATGGTCCTTTGATGTTGACAAGGAAGAAATATTAAACCAGATAAAAAAATCAAGTGCCTCGAGACCCGCCGGCCCAGATGGCCTTACTAACATAATTCTCAAAAAAGATCCTGACTTCTGGGCAGATTTCATGTTAAAACTCTTTGAGAAAATCAAAGCCACAAGGATTATACCCCAGTCATGGTCTAACTCTATTGTGGTGCCAATTTACAAGAGGAGCAATAAGTCAGATCCTACCAACTACAGGCCTACCGACCTTCTTGACATAGTGGGGAAAATGTTCTGCAATTCTTTTGAAGGAACTGAACATCTGGACTGTGGTAACAAAACACCAGGATCCTTAAAAGGGTACAGGCACAGCACTGAACATATTCCTGATTAATGTTTTCAAATGCAATGTAAAGGCTAATAAGAAAAGAAAAAATTACATTGCGTCCATAGACCTGGCTCACACATTCGACTCAATAGGCAGAGAAATACTCTGGCTAAAACTACAAAAATGGGGTTGTCCGACTCATCTAAGAGAAGCACTGAAATTACTCCATAATTCGACCACGATCAGGGTTAGACTTGACAGGAGAGGGACCATATCCAGTGAAATACCAACTTCCAAGGGTATAAAGCAAGGATGTCAACTTGCTCCAGCCATCTTCAACCTCTATATTTCAGACATTGAAGAGGAGTTTACCACTGTGAGATGTTTTCCACCGCAAATCTCTGTAACAGCAGTGGATAGACTCCTCTATGCGGGCGATCTACTGTTATTTGACCTTATGTTGATTCCAACGTGCTAAAGATAAACCCAAAAAAATCAAAGGTGCTAACATTAGGTACCTAAAAGGGGAGAACGTGCCAGAAGTTGTGGAAATTACTTTCAGAAGAAACGCTGTTAAACAACCCAGGATATGTAAAAAAAACGATTTGACCTGGACTGGATTACAACAAAAGATTGGATCACCTCCCTTAATACAGGAGGTGACACAGGTCTTGACTTCAGAAAAAGAGGTGTGACTCCAAGCTATATAAAGAAATTCCCATCACCAGCTCTCAGACATGAATTTATGAGACACTGCTTCAACTTACTCCCTACAATGGAAGTAACAGAGAGACGGCTGACTGAAACTGAGCAGAACTACTCATGTAGGCTGTTTTGAGCCACTAGAAACCGTGTTTCATCTTGTGATACAATGCTCGCCATTGAACGATTTAAGATGAAAACACTTCGGCAAATACCTAAATAAATCCATGACAAGAACACCCAAAGATGATTCGAACTTCCTGATTCTAGGGAAAAGAACTACTGAAACACTGGCCCTATTAGGCTTTATAAAGGTAATTTCTGAGAAGTTGGAGAAGTAGAGAAGGACTTAGTTTTTCATTTTCTTCTTCTTTCCCTTGTTTTCCCTCTGTTGAGACCTTTCATATGCTAATTTATCCTCTGTGTCATCCTCCTTCCTCACTCTATTCATCCTTGTATTATATTTATTTATCTTGTATTGGATAATACTTGGTATGTTTTTTTTTAGGAATTCTGGTAATAATTTGTAAGCAAATTAAGCATACAAAGTTTAAATTGTAAACTAAAGAAATGCTTAATAAAATAAAAATGAAAAAAAAATGATGCTTTGGGCTCAACAACACTTTGTTGTTTACTACTGGATCCTGTATTAGTAGTTGTACAAGGTCCATCAGACAGTGAATCTGTGGTAGATGTCTTCTGAAGAAATGGGATGGTTTGATCCCAAGTTGTGAAACATTTCTATTTTTCTTGGCGTGGGACACTTTCCATATTGCTTCTGCTTGCTGCTTCTGTGGAACACTTTTGTAGTTTGGCATCTAGGGAAATGGAATCTTGATAGCTTGGTCTTTCTGCCTAGAAGAGAAAAACATACATACACGTATGTATTTGCTATGCAATGTGTTTGCACTTCGTTACATTGGCAGGTTCATTTATTTATTTACAATCTTGGAACTTTGGTAGTTACATTATAAACAAGGCACAGGGAAAGGACAAAGGTGGCTGGTATAAGTTCTTTTTTCCATCGTTCCATTGGTACTCTTTTATTTCTCCTACTTTTAAACAGAACATTCTAGCCTCAGTGGGTGAAAATGTCTAATTGCAAAAATGCCCCAATCCTGGGGACATTACCAGATGCCAATGCCACTTGCTACAAGAAAAATGCCCTCACTTTGTTTGGGCCTTTAACTTAGTCCAGGGCCCTTACCATGTGGTAATGACTTTGAAATGGGGAATTTTTGCCTAAATAGTAAAAGTGTTTAAAATTGTATTTCATAGCCTTGTGAATATGACTGAGCTGCTGGACCTCACAGGAAATATACTTGCATTTTAACCAAAATGGACACATGACTGATTGATGACATTTTGCAGACTGCATTGAAATTTGAAAAATTGGCACAATCTCAGGAGGTTTTTCTTCTTTCTCTATTTTAATAGCAGTTATTAAGAAAAGACTTAAACACTATAGAGACTTTGTGGCTTCATTGCCAGCATGGTGGTCTGGAAATAAGGGTGCCGGTAGCAACATAAAGTCCCACTTTCTAGAATGCCAAACTAAGAGTCTGCCGGTAGGGGCATGAAACTCCTGGCAGACCTGACCTGCCGGGAATTCAAGCGCCTACTGGCAGGCTTTTCACTGACGCACTGGCATCGTTCCCAACAGTGCCGCTGCTTCAGGTTTCCCATTCCCATGGGAAAGGGAAATAACTGTTCAGCCACCATCTATGATATCCCGGTGGCACCAGGATGTCAGCTGGCAGAAACAGTGTTATGGGTATTGGCGGTAGCCCGCCACCAACCGGCAGGCCCACATTTGCCTTAACTTTAACTATGCCTATATATATATAGGTTCAGTTTGCTTGTACTCTGTTAGCCAAGGATTGAAGGGTAAAATAGACTGCTGATGCAAAAAAAAAGGAATTGATACCTTAATTAGGCTACCAAGATCAGTTAATTGCTTATTTGTGAGCTTCCGTGGTATTCCACCATCTTCTCAGGCAGGGATGAAATGAAGCATTTGAAAACCATGACCGAATTGCAGCTTTAAAAGCACCTCCTTGAAATCCTTGTTTTTCTTTTTCTCTTTCTATCTGTATATCTGCCTGTCTGTATATCTGATAGTTTTGTCAGGGTTCCTGTCTCAAGCCACATACCACCGTTGCCCCATGATTGTGATGTCACATAATCCCAATATGGTACTTGACACATACTTACCACACTGAGCTACATGAGTTGAAAGTCTAACACATGATTGGCTGTGCCTCCCATCCTTCACCCTTCTCAACGCACAAGTATGATATGTGGATGATTGCACCTTCCTGTCTCAGAGCACTCTGAAACAGGGGCTGTGTTTTATTTCTATTTATTTCTATTCACCTATTCTATTTCTGTTTATCTACTGCCTTTCTGTTCTCTTCAGTTCTCTTCAGTTACACTGACCACTGTCCACTTAACACAGTGCACCATTCAGCAATTGAAGACTCAATGTTTGGGGCACTTCAAAATCTAATGCATGCTTCAGATATAAGGTTATTTATAAATAAAATGGCTATTTAAGGTATAATGCAGTAATGTTTTTCAAAGGCTTCATTTTATTCCTGCCTGAGAAAGTAGTGAAATATCACTCGCAAATAAGCAAATACATGACTTTGTTAGCCCTATTAAAATGTCAACTCATTCTCTTCTTTAGTCTTTTGAATCAAACAGTATTTACATATTTTAATTAGAATGCAGGGAAGTCACCCTTTCAGGATGAAATTGTTTGTAAATTTGTGAGCTGAAACAATGAAACAGTCCACCTATTTTGTAAAAATACCTTAAATAGTATGTTCAGTATTGCCAAATGAGGTTGAATATTTTGTGGGACAGACAATTACACAGAGAACATTTTACTCATGTTTACTCTGCTTGTATGTACTTTGCAAGCGAGTTGTCTGCTGAATACAGAGCAGACTAATTTACTTTCAAGGAGATCTATGGGGCTTCTCTTGGATATTCAGAAAAGCATGAATTAGAACAACTGATATCCACAAATACTAGGATTACTGAAACAGGTGGGGCAAGTCTGAATGCAGTCTCAGAAAAGGAGAAATGCAATCAATACTACACATTATTTGTTAAGCAAAACTCAATAGGACAATAGGCACAGTAAAAACAAATAGTATTCTTTCTATTCCTGCCCTAATCGGAAGGAAACTGGGACTTTAAATGCAATTTGATCATAAACTCATATGGAGGATATCCAGGAAAAGTGAAAAAGATAAATGCCATCCATATCCACAAACTGACACATATATCGTTCAAGTCGTTTGGAGAAATACACAACCAAGTTGTATTGTGTACATAGTGAGCAACTATAAAAAATATATACACACGTCTATCATATTGTAATACATAAATAGTGCTCACTGCACTAAACATCACAAACAAAAAACACCTGCCGACTCAGTAGTCGTGCATTGCACTAGGTAAAGAGCAGTTGAACATCCATGTGTCTACTTTCCCAGCGGGGAAATCGTTGCCATGTGTCAAATGTAATAACTAGAGGCATGGATTATCACAAAAGGTAGACCTCCTCCTAACGACTTTACCCTCTGTTGGCCCCTTTGGAAGAGCATTTCCATAGCATTTGCACTAGAAGAATGCATGTGGCAGAATAAATTCTCTCATTTGCATGGCGAGTATCCTCATACAAATGAAGGACTTCCTGCATTTGAAAGTATATTCGTAGGATTAACCCTGATTCTTATCTAAGTAAGAGCTCGAAGCACAAAAAAGGTAGAAATCATCAGTTTATCATCACCAATTGAAACACCAGTAAAACGTTTTTAATAAGGCCCAGAATGTTCAATCAAAAGCTATCTTGTGCCTTAAAACTATTTAAAATAAAGTAAAATAAAAAAATAAAAAACAATTTAAAACATGACTGTTGGTGGTTTTCATGGAATACTGAGATGTCTCTACTTATAAGATGGACACATTATATTTGGACAACAGGACAGTATGTAAGCAGTAAAGTAGTCTTTATTATGTATTTGGTTACATACGTAATTGATAATGGGTGCATATGGATGTATACACTATGTGAACATCATTTAATGCTGAAAGAACAGATTACTTATTGTCTATAGTGCACGGTTCTCCAGAAGATTTGTACTATCACTCCCACAACCCTTCACCATTGACTATTCTGGCTAGTACTCAGTGGCATTGCATCTTAAAACATCTGGAAAGCTTAAGGTTGGAGACCCCATTTTTAACGAAAACATGGCTATGATTTGGTAATGGATAACATCTGGTATCCCGCTGTGACAGTATTAATGCTAAGTTGGATGTTTTATTTACAATGCAGGCCATGTCATAAGCAGTTGATTACATTGTAGTACAAAATAAAGCATGATTGTTAACAATAATTACTCTGATCTGATCACATGCGATATTGGCTAGGAGGTCAGACTAAATAACCAGTTATTGTCTCCAAGGGGGTGAGGTTGGGCTGTGTCCTTGCCCAACATTTGTTTAGTATCTACTTGGAGGAGGTGATATCATCCCTGATGATTGGATGCTTGGAACCACCCAAAATGGGCAAGGACAAATATCCTGCATTGGTTTTTGCAGACAATGCTGTCCTCTTGTCAACCTCTTCTCCGGGCATGAGGGTCATTTTAGCCATGTTTCTGAAGAGGTGTGAAGCTCTAAGATTATTATTAAATGTTGCTAAAACGGAATCTATGGTCTTCAAGCCTACATTTAAAAAACAGCTAATTCTAGAGGTCCGAGTAGGGGATAGTAGGTTGGACCAAGTCTCCTTGCATGATTATATAGTGATCAGAATCCATGAGACTGGTCACTGGACAGCCCAACTTAATAAATCCTGGGTCACACTGGAAAAGGGTTGCCATTGCCCCTGCTCTTAAACTATATAATTTTTTTTTAAAAAAAACAAGAATCTCCCTTCACATTGTTCGGGGCTGAGATATGGGCCTTCTCATGCACCAAAATAATGTCTAAGGTTGAATAATAATTCTTTAAAGCATCCTTATGTTACAGAAGGGTACCCCAATTACCTTATTGCAGTTGGGGACTGAGATTCCTCCCATTGCTGAGGCAGTAACATTCTGTCCCATGCTGTATTGGGTTACACCTCCATAAAATTGAAAGCCTTCTGAAATATAGGGAAGCCAGAGCCTGGTGGGGGTGTTGAGCCTCCCCTGGGTGAAGCACGTCAAGGACACTCTCTTTGTGCTTAATGAACCTGTATTGTGGACAAATTCCGAGCTTATCAACAGAATTGCTATTGGTAGAGTAAAGAGGGCCATGGTTGTTAGGCAGAAACCTGTGCAGTTCCCTTGGGGACCACTGCAAAAGATTTAAGACTACAGGTGTTGGCAGTAAACCCACTTGGTAGCAGTCTGTACCACCCAGATTTACCCGGTAGCTGTGGCTGAGCTGCCAGACTTACCTCAAGAAGAGTTAGGCAGTATGCAAAGTATACACAATAGGCATTCAGATACAATAGCAGAAGCAAACACTCACCAGAGCTTTGGTATCAAGGTATATAATTATTTATTTAAAAACACACCTATTGAAACACTCCAGCACTATTATTGTAAATCACTCTAAACGCAAGTACTATTATTATATATACACTCCTTATTCCTTATCAGACAAGTCTTAGTTAACACCACTTATTTCCAGACAGAGGTGAGTGCTTAACTATAGATTGCACTCCAATAAGTTAACGAAAAAGGGAGGGAAAAGAATGTTGGAAAATACACCACACTAATACTTAGGAACTCTTAAGCAAGGCAGGAAAGTCAAAAATTACTTGTGAGCCAAAGTCCATAGGCCGGGCCCACTCTTGGAGAGAGCAGGGCACAAATGCACCCAAGATCACACAATGACAACAGGCTTAAAAAGTCTTGCATGGAGTTCGGAAAGGTCTTAGTTAGGCTCAGAAAAGTATAGCCAGGGTGTCCCAGGCTAGCCCAGGGTCGAAAGCCGGGGGCTAAATCTACCCCGTACAGTCGGTTGCAAGCGAAGCCAGGCGGAACACGGTACCTTATGTGGGAAGGATCCTCCAGCGGGGGCAGTTGTTCCTGGCAGCGGGTGCAAGTCGCGGCGTCGTCTAGAGGAAGAGAAAATCTCGACATGGAGGAAAGATGAAGGTCGTTGCACTGCCAGGGAAGAAACCAGCCGCAGAGTTTTCCTGTTAAAGGTACTACCCTTTGATTCGCGGTAGGGGTAAAACGTGGTATCCCGGTTGCCGGGGTGCTTGGCACAGGCAAGCCGGCCACGAGATGTTCCAGGAAGCGAAAAAGGAAGCAGACTGGTTATCCCCACCAGTCAAAGGAAGAAGACTCTCCGGGCTGGAGATCTCCTCTGTCGTTGGGAAAAGTGGTGAGACGGTTCAGCAGGGCTCCACCTGTGGTGTCGTCGTAGCAGGTCGGCTCAGCTTCTCACTCATCGGATTCTTCGGTCCTGTGGCGACTTCTGAAGTTCCAGTCCCCAAAGCCCTGCTTTTATGCAGAAAACCCCCATTCACTCAGCCTAGCTGTCACTCAAACATGCTAAGTGGTGAGCCGGCCGGCTCACCACTTGGGCCAATCAGGACGTAGTGCGACCTTGAGTTGGCTAGGAAACTCAGTCCAGGGTGCCTAAATCCCCCTCCACCCCTCCTAAATACCCCAGACAGAGTGGCACCACTTTGGAGGGCTTCTGTGGAGAAGCCCGCCAAAAAGTAGAACAAAGGGCTCAACTTGGGTTGGAGAAGCGAACACAAACACCATTTTAGAACCGAGTTCTGGCAAAAAATACCAACCGGAGAATTAATATTAAATAAATAAACCAGCGGTATGTTCGAGGCTATAGGAACTAAATAATTAAAGTTGGTAGCCTCGAACAATGGGAAATCCAATTGGGATATATTTGCGGTCGAATATAAAAAGTAGTATCCACTGCCACCAGCCAAAACTCGATCAGGGGGGAAAGAGACGTGGCCCCTCGACTAACAGACCCCGGGGCAATTGAATTGCCCCGGCCAGTACGTCCACAATATGATGGTTTGTACTGGTTCGGTTCAGAATTTGAGACTAGTAAAGTCAATGGTGACTTTACATGCCCTGGGAGACAGTAGTCAGTCCCAGGGTATGGAGTCTATACTGGGGGGTCACTATGACACCCCTGTGTTACTGCACTGAGGGTGCTGTGTAACACACATCACAAAAACACATGAAGCCCTATGGAGTAAAAGACCCCATAGCCCATTAAACACATATAGAATCAAAGAGATACACTGAAATCGGTGGTCGGTCATTTTTTCAAAAAAATAATGTTGAATGACAATTTTTTCGAAAAAATAATGTCGAAAAAAAATGTCGAATTCCGTTTTTTTAAATTATATATTTATTTTGGGGTTCGGGATTAAAAAAAATGGGTAAAAAAATGTTTTTTAAAAAAGGAGGGTTGGGGGGACCCCCCATTTCGAAAAAAAAATGCATTAAAAAAAATTGGTTTCGACATTATGACTATAAACCACTCAAATCATGTCCAAGAGTGAGGGTAAAAGAGTGTCACTCTTGGCAGGAGAAAAAAATAAACCCCAAAAATACAGCAACGCTGCTGGGGGACTCACTAGGTTAGGAAATTCAGCCTAAACAGAGAATTCTCCCTAACAATGGTTTACTACACAAGGACAAAGATGGTGGAGGGGAGTTGCAAATTGAAATTGGGACCTGGTTGTCTGGCAATTAAAGGAGATTATGGATACAAAAGTGTCCTTAATAAAGCCATTCCCCATTTGCACAAGCCGTATATTTGGGCTTGAGATTGGGAACCCAGAGGTTCACTTCATTCACAAAATCCTGGGGTGTTGGAGGGTAAGGTATTTGCTCCGTATGTCATCTTGTGGAGGTAACCATGGTCAACATTATGTTTCTGTGTCCCATCCTTAGTGCCCTGAGACTTCAATACATAAAGCCCCTTCTAAGAGTAGCAAGGGTACTCACTGTACCAGAAGCATTGTTTCTCTGTAAACATTTGTACAATTTGCTCATCCTGCTAGTTGTGGCGAAGCACATACATTGTGTAGGGTACTGGCTTCCCGTGGTACACGAGATGTGATGACAAGGGCAAACTTTTGTGTGATATACAATGGGAATTCACGTGTGCGTTAAACAAAATTTAATTTTAGAAAAAAGTAATCTTTTTGGTTTTCAAACAACACAATCAATAAAACATGACCACTGTAATTAAACAATCATTGCATTATATATGGCTTGCTTTGTTTTTTAACACAATATAAAGAATTCTGTTGAAAGTTCATCAATTTGAAGGAAAAGTATATACAAACACATTTTTTGTCATGCACTTGAATGACTCCAGATATTATCTGATATCTTGATATGATTTTTAGTACAATGTCCTGTTTCAGTTGGTTCGTCTTTACAGAGACAACTCATATCTTATATTACGCATTTCAGGCTTTCTTTAATCCTTCTTCAGATGTAGATAACAGATATACTCATTTGATTCATTTAAGGGTAATGAAAAAAAAACATTTTTCGTTACTTCTTGTGATTATTTCTCAGTCAAACATTTTGGTTTCCCTATTCTCTCAGCACTCATTATTAACCAACCTTAAAATGTGTGTCGAACCAGTTACACAATGTCTTAGGAGATTCCGTCTCATGTGTTCTGTTTATTTGCTCTTTAACTGCTACAGCTTGTGTCCATTCTGTAAACGAAGGACACACTTTTTAGTGAGGAGAAGTCTGTTTTTTCACTGCTTCTTGGTATTGTATTTTGTTGTGACATAAAGTGGGACCAGTCGCTGAATAAGCGTTGGGTCCCACTATTATGTCACTTATTTCTCGGTTGCAATCAAAGATACTTTCTGTTCTATTCATTTTTTAAAAAAAAGAGAACTCTCCACATAGGCATGCTGTTGTGTGGTCATGATACCTGAAATATTGTGAGCTGCTTATCGGATCAGGACACTCAGTTACCATTGTCATCTGTGTCGTTAACAATGCTAGGTTGTGCCGGATTTGTGATATAACCTTCCTGTGGAGACATATGTTATCTCGATTTTAGTCGGATGTCAGAGAAGATCCTCAATCTCATATTTGCTTTTTGCTCGCGTTCTTACCCGTGGGTCCCGCGCCGTCCTCTGTTACTCGGTTCTGTTTCCCTTCGTATTTGTTGCTTACTCCGGTGACTGTATACCAGGTCGCTAAGCAACCAGGAGACTAGTCCTTCTTCTATCGCTGTTCTTTGTTCTCTGCAAGTACCACGGGTAGCGCAATCTTGGGCGTATTGTTCACTAGATGTATGTGACATTAGATGTTAATTACGTCTCTTCTGATCAGGTAAGATTAGCCAGAATACACTGAATATAATCATTTGAGTATTCTTTCTCCTTCAAACCGTCCTGATTGAATGTATTAATGTCTTTAATGCAGCAGTGTATTTTTTCTCGTTGACTTTATTGGAGTGTAACTGATTTTACCTTCATGGAGAACAAGTCAAGTCCCACTCATGGTTCATGCCATGAGGGTGCATGCTGTCTAATTTTTCCATTCAGTAGATTTCTCGCTGCTGCAGACATTTTGTCATGTTACCTCCTCTCCTGGGTAGAGTTACATATTCTAGAATGATGAATTGAATCTGGGCAATTGAATGTTTCAGTTCTTTGAAGTGTTGTGCCACTGGCGATTTTGTTGATTGTTGCCTGATGTTTGATTTGTGTTCCCCCCACCTTGTTTTCGCTTTCCTGCTCGTAAGTCTGACATAAAAAACTCTGCATGGGCATTTAATCCCATATATCACATTCATCGTATCACATGTGGATGTGTGGGTGAGTGCTATCTTATGTCCTTGACGTGGGTGATTGATGTAATTCTCCTTGATCACGTTGTTACAGCAATTACAATTACTGCATGGGATTGTTCCCTTAAAGATCTTGAGTTGTTTTTTCGTAGCCAAAATCTGATTTAATTAAGTGGTCCCGTATGGATCTGCTCTTACTGTAGGCAAATAACGGTGGATTAGGAAATAATGCTGACAGTGTCCGGTCCATACTCAGTAATTTCCAATGTTTCTTGATCATTTTGCTGATGCTGTTGCTCTGTTGAGAGTAAGTTGTAACATAAACCAATTCTGTCTCTTTATTTTTGATTTTGGGTTTTAAGACTTCTGACCTTGGAGTATTCTTAAACGCTGTGGCATGCTTCTTCACTGTTACTTCCGTATATCCTCTCAATAGGAATTTCTTTGTTAGGTCAATTGCTTTTTTATCATATTGTTCCTCATTGGAGATAATCCTCATATAGCGTAAGAATTGACTTAACGGGATGCTTTCTATGGTGTTCCTTGGATGAAAGCTGGATGCTAATAATAAACTGTTTCTGTCGGTCGATTTAGTGAAAACTGTGGTGTTGAGTTTGTCTGATTCTAGATATATCAATACATCTAAGAATTCTATTGTTGTTCTGCTTGTTTTATGTGTGAATTTGATCCTTGGTGCTAGGGTGTTCATAAAGTTAAACAAATTAATCAAGCTCTTCTTCTGTGCCTCTCCAGATTCCAAATAAGTCATCTATAAACCACACCAGGAATTTTAAGTTGTTCCTCCATTTGGGATTTGTTAGAATTTGGGTTTCCTCCAAGTATGCCATGTAAGTATTAGCATAACTTGGTACCATGACGGCCCCATGGATGTTCCAGCAATTTCCATTAAAAAACGATCTTGAAGCATAAAGTAATTGTTTTTCAATACAATGTCCAAGAATTTCAGTGTAAACAGTGGCTCTCCCCTCACTGTTTCTTCTGTGTTAAGTAGTAACCATTCCATCGCTTCTAATCCTGCGTGATGGGTTATGTTGGTGTAGAGACTTGTGACGTCCATAGTAAACATAATGTCTTTGGTTCGATCAGATGTTATTGATGCAAGATTTTGTAGGAAGTGATTGGTGTCCTTAATGTATGTTGCAGTTTTCTGTGTCAATGGCTGAATTATCTTATCAATATGCTGAGCAAGAGGTTCCAGGAGGCTATTGTTTGCTGCAATAATAGGCCGTCCTGGTGGATCTTCAAGTATTTTATGAATTTTAGGTAAAGTGTAGATTACAGGTGTTGTTGGATGTGGATTATTAAGAAACATTTTGGTTTTGTGAGTTATGATCTCATCCTTTTCTGCTTCATCCAGGGTATGTTTGATTATCTCCTGTATTTGTTCTGTCGGGTCTGTAAAAATCTCCAAATATGTGTCTTCATCATTTAGTTGACGTTCTACTTCATTCTTGTATTTAATGGTGTCCAATAGAACCAGCGCTCCACCCTTGTCGGCTGGTTTAATAGCCAGATCTGGATTCTGCCAGAGTCTATCTAATACTTGCTTCTCTCGCTTTGTTAAATTAGATTTACTTCTCTTCTGAAAATTAATCTTCTTGAAATCATTTAGAACCAATTTTTGAAAAGCATCAAGTACCATGTTTTGTACTGGTGGTGACAATGTGATTTTGGGTTTAATTTCCACAAAGTCAGTAGTTTGTGTATTATCAGGCATTTCTATGGTGTCAAAAAACAACTTAGATTTCATTTTCCGTGTGAGTTTAAAGAAATCAATCTTCTCTTTCAAAAGGGTACTTGAGTACATTGGAACGAAGGAGATTCCCTTCTGTAGTGTTTGTCTCTCAAATTGAGTTAAATTATAACTTAAGATATTAACCACTAGGTTTTCTTTTGTTGAATATTTGTTTTTCTAGATGGATTTCTTCTTTTTCCCTCTTCTGATCTGATGCGGTCTAAAAAAGAGTACGGTGTTGCACTTTTTCCGATGGTATCTTTTGATGTTGTAGGTACCTGGCTAGTGCCTCTGACTTCTTTATCGGGTTCATTTTCTGGTTTTGTCTGGTTCTGGGTTTTCTGTTTCTCCGCTTGATGCGTCCGATAATGTTGGTTGTCTCTTCTTGTTCCTCTACTGGTATCTTTTTGATGGTAATATCCTTCCAAGTGTATGCGATATCCAATTTATAATCTAGAGTGTCTCTCCTGAATTTCCTTATTTTTTTTGGATTCAATTTCTTTCTCATAACTGTCTAATTTATCGTTAATCTCTTCCAAAAGTGTGGACAGTTCTTCTTTAGTAATCAGGTAGGATAGTTTTTTTTTGTAGATTCTAGATCAACTTCTATTGATGTCAGAGATTTAGATAACTCTTCTATTGTTAGAAGGATTAGATCCAAAGAACATTTGTTTAATATGAGTCTCCACCTTTTAACGAATTCTGCATTTTCTTTGCAAGATGTCTGTTCTAGTTCTATTCTCAGACCTCTGGGAATTCTTTGTGCTTTATAATACTGTGATAGGGTAGTAGCATGGAGTCTTTGGCTGAACTGCCGACGGATCCGTTTCTCGAGCTGATTTACCAATTCTTAAGGTTTGGTTGTGGCGCTGAGATCCTGTTCAGTGCTTCTAATCAGTTTCGAAATGCGTGTGGCTTCTTCCTGGGAATACGCTAGGGTTTCTGCACTAAGAGTGAGTGATTCAATTTTAAAGAATGACATATTCTTCTGTTAATTTTTGTTGGTGCTCCCTCTAGATGTTGATATAGCAACCACGTTGAAAACAATAGAAGAATGAGGTATGAAGGTGCACTCACTTTTATTAAAGTTCACTAATTTAAATGTTTTCTCCTCAGTAAGGTATGTGGTCAATAGATTTAGGTGCACCTTGTTAAAGTCTGTGCTACTAGACTAAACTATATATAGGGTACTGGCTTCCTGGGGTACACGAGATGTGATGACAAGGGCACACTTTTGTCTGATAAATTCAGAGAATTTTCTAATACAATGGGAATTCACGTGTTTTCTATATAAATTTAAAGCAAAATTCTTTTGTGCGTTATACAAAATTTCATTTTAGAAAAAAAAAATATTTTTGGTTTTCAAACAACACAATCAATAAAACATTGCCATTGTAATTAAACAATCATTACATTATATATGGCTTGCTTTGTTTTTTAACACAATATAAAGAATTCTGTTGAAAGTTCATCAATTTGAAGGAAAAGTATGTACAAACAATTCTTTCTTTGTCATGCACTTGAATGACTCCAGATATTATCTGATATCTTGATAGGATTTTTAGTTCAGTGTCCTGTTCCAGTTGGTTCATCTTTACAGAGACAACTCCTATCTTACATTATGCGTTTCAAGCTTTCTTTAACCCTTCCTCAGATATACAAACAGATATACTCATTTGATTCATCTAAGGGTAATGAAACATACATTGGCCATGGCTTGTAAGTTTGACTGTGTTAGCAGGCCAAGTAAGCTCATATGCATGGCAAAATTGAAGTGTAAAACTGCCTCAGTAAATGATTGTATATATGGGTTGCGAGTTATCTCTCCCCTTGGGTGTTCAGATTCAATTGTATATTTGCCCTTTAGGTCAGCCATGTATATATTAAAAAGACAGGGGACACTTACTCACCCATGTTGACTTAATTGGTTTTGATAAAGTACCAGAGGTATCCAGTCTTACCTGTATTTTATTGTATTGAATTTATCATTTATATAGTGCCCTTTCCCCATTTGTATCGCCTCAATGCACTTTGTGGTTGGAAGCCGCCGGCTGACCATAGTCCATGTGTGGGAGACTTTAAGAGTTAATTTTAAGATGCATGGGTGTATTTTCCCAGATGAGAATTAGGTTGGCTGGCTAAGCTCCTGTAAGCAGCTTGGAGGTCGGCACATGGATGGGTGCTTTTGGTGGTTTATGATAGAGTGATGGTGATGAAGATTCGATGTGTACCAGCTAGACTGAAAGTCTTCATAGGTTGTTGCTGTATACTTATGGCAGAGCTGTTGAGGTACATCAGGGATTTCTATGGATGGCTAAGCGAGCTGCTAGACTGGAATTGCATAGCCATAGCTGCATTCTAGAGTCATCGATGGGTGGCCGTGCCTGCATCCACAGACATGCCTTAAACCTCGATGGATTTCAACTTTCAATGTTGTTTTTCTACGTCCAATGTGATTGACTGGTCTTTGTCGGTAAAATGAAATCAGACCGACTAAACTATAACTAGCATCACTGCTACCCCATTTCTTTATAGAGAGTATGAAGGCAGTCGCATTGACATGTCGCTTTTTTAACAATTACAACTTGCCTCTATTATGCCCATGTCATACCCCAGGTAACAATGGCTCTCAACCTTACTCATTTGTCCCGCTCTCATATTGATGGTAATTCTGCCACTTTTTACTTTGCCAAACCTCTTCAATTTGTACTTCGCCATATTTACCACTAATCCATTTGTCATAGCATAATCAATTATGGCTTGGGCACTTCTCTGTATTCTCATATAAGGAGTCTGAAAAATGACAAGTTTGTCAACATAAGTAATATGCAAAAACGTTGAGCAACCTAATCTTGTAGGATAGTTACCCTTATCAATTAGAGACTCGCCAACATAGACCATAAACAAATTGAATAATACTGGGGCAAGTGTGCAGCCTTGTTTGACAGCTCTTCCAATTGGAACTGGGGCAGACAACTTTTCCAATTGGAAACCCATAACCATTCAATCATAGACATGCCACGTTATTATCATGCAACAGTTGACAGGCCCACAGGATCCGTAGCTTCTCTAATTTTGCCCATAATTTGGGGCAAACTATTGCATCAAACACTGAAAGTATATAGAGCAGCAAGGTCTTTTTATTTCTTCTTTTTTCTTTTATCATATGTTTCAAACCCTTAATTGGAATCTCTGAAGTGTCCTGGTGAGGAATCATGAATCTGACGAGCTGCAGTGAAGGCCCTATACCAGAATATACTCACCAGGGGAAAACAAACCAAGAATACGACAACCTGGACACTGTCATGTAGTGAACCCGGACCTGATAGGTCCAGGTCTCCTCACCAAGAGGGATATCTTCCCAGCGATACACCCCACTAGCCTATATCAATAGTAGAGCCAGAGGAGCAAATCGCTTGAAAGCGCGTGTGTTCCGAAAATCCACATGGGACACGAAGCTGGAACAACAGAAAAGGAATACGAATCAGTGCTGTATAACAAGAGCAAAGCATAGCAGGGTAGGACACCACTATAATCAATGGACACAAACCTGGTTAATGGAGTAAAAAGGCCTTCAAGTATGGTACCAGAGATGGCCCCTGCCTTTGTCTTCTTCTAGGAGAACACAAGACTAAATACCCAATGATTAGTCTCACACCTGATGAGTAGAAATCCAGCTCTACCAACTAGTATACTAAGTGGGAGGATATGGGGAACCTTACCAGTATGTAGTGCCAGAGATGCCCAGGAGGATCTGGTCCAGTAGTGTGGAGGAGTAGAAGGGATGGGGAGAGAGCAAACAAAAGGAGGGAAGGTTAGTAGGGGTACTACACCCGGGTGGCACGAGGGACACACTAGTGTCGGGTTGATGCACAGTTAGATGAGTTCAGCATAGCGTCCAAAGTCCTGTGCATGAAGTTCTGTGGTATAGGCAAAAGAGGAGGGCCAAGGAGGAAGTAAGGTGAATGTGGGAATGGATCTTGAGCAGAAGGTGCTTACTCGGGTAAGGTATACAGCCCAGCAGGTCCTCTGGTGGAGAGGAATGCTCCGATAGATGCAAGGTACACAAATCAATAGTCCACGCTTACCGGTATGACTGATAAGCGCATGTAGTCCAAATAACGTTTTCTGTCAGAAATGATGCAGGCAGACTGAATAGGCCAAATCAGAAGGCAGAAGGAAATCTAAAGAACAAAGCCATGTTTGTTACCGTGTTTGCGGGGCCTTGTTGCAGAATCGGAAGGCAATAAACATATCCGATGGACTGGCCAGGGTCGAAGCAAAGTGAGCAGGTTCTCAAGTACAAAAACAGAAGGTGTTCGGAAGTCTGTGAATCAGCAAGGTCGGCAATGATGTATCCAAACAACAAGGTCAGCCTTAAGGCATAGCAAGGAGCATTCAGGAACTGAACCAAGGGAGCTTGGGATTCAGGAAACACAATCAGAAACGCCGATCTCAGCGTTGCTTCATTTTTTAAATGTTCACTGAATGCTGTGCTTATGCCGCAATATAGAGTTATGCATCATGTGACAGGGTGAGGCTGTGGACTTCAGCGCTGTGAAGCCACGTCCGGGTAGTGCTTACCGTGACCATGGCAACCTCCAGGGCAGCTTCCAACACTCAAAGAAGGGACGGGTCCCATGCCTGCAACCAGGTCGTGTGAGCCCACGCTGAGAAGCAGGCGGGATCTGAGTCCTAGAGGGAGCAAATGAACAGGGAAGCATAACAAGAGGATTCTCGAAGCCCAGCTTTCTAGAATCTACCAGTGGGTTATTTTATGCGCCCCTCTGAAAAGGTTGTGTGCATGCTTGTTCATCTTTTTCAGATCTTTTTCATTTTCTCTTCTTCTTTTAAACTATAATTACTTGGCTGCGTAAGTCTGGTTTGTAAAGACGAGAAAGGGATACTTTTCTAGAAAGCTGGTCTTCGAGAATCCTCGCATGGACACTTCAAAGATTCCAATTAAGGGGTTGAAACAAATGATAAAAGGAAAATGAAGCGATAAAAAGACCTCTTGAAAAGAAAAACGGGGGCCTTAGCTGAAATGATAATGGTGTACCCCCTCTGAAAGTGACCCCAACCATAGGATTGGTTCTTAGTCCTGAAGAAAGCAGCTGGACAAAAGCTAATTCCACTAAAACTGGTTGACTAGAACGGTCAGGGTCATGTCCAAAACCCCCAAGACACTCAGATTGATTGAGAGCCTGGGGAAAAAATGTTTTAATAAGTAGCGTTTACTACAGGACAATTTTAACTGTTACATAATGAAAAGGAAGGAGTAAAAGAAAAACAACCTCCTGTTTTAACCATTAGATATAGGAAAATAGTGAATTTTCTCTTCTCTATCCCCTTTTCTAGATAGGCGGCACCTCAGCGCCAACTAGGAAATGTACAAACAATTGAGGGATAGTTAGACTTTCTGATAGGGAGATTTAGTCAGCTGCAGACCACTGTAGAAATAGAAGAAAATAATAGAATCTGAAAGAACTTCTCCTTGTGTTGTGGAAAATAATGATATCATGGTCTTTGATCCATCACTACAGTAAAAGGTCTCTCACTCACATAATTTATTAACCTTTCTGCTCCCCACACATAGCACAGCTTCCCTCTCTAAATGCGAGTACCTCCTCTCTGCATCTCTAAGTGTGTGTGATGCAAACACCACAATCTGCATTCCCTTTTGATCTGGTTGCATCAACACACAGCCTACCCTGCCTTCACTCATTTCAGTATAAACAAACACTGGCAGTTCATCTCTAAAACCAGTTAGCAATGAGGCTTCAATCAAAGTCTGCTTGACCCCTCAAAACTCAGTCGCACACAATTCACTCCATTGAAACAGCATTTTTCTTGGTCGGACCACTCATGTTTTTTGTTTTGCCTGACAAATTATTTATGAACTTTCCATAGTACTCAATAAAAAAAAACCAAGGAAAGATGACACCTCTCCCTTATCCTTTGATGCCCTCATCTTCTTTACTGCCTAACTGGCATCATGTTACAGCCTCACCCCTTGTTCAGACCATTCATGCCTCAAATAATCTAATATACCCTTCAGAAAGGGGGACTTACCCAGCGATATGGTTAGTCCTGCCTCACACAAACTTTTCAACACTCGCTTGATCCTTCACCCAAATTAGGGCATCATCTTGGTAACACCACACCCCTGTCCTCCTACCCAAAAACATGTCTGAAAAACACTTGATGCTGACACTAAACCAAGGAGCATCCACTTGCATCTGTACAGATCAAAAGGTTTGACAAATGCAGTAATCTCTATTGAATTATCATGCAGACATATCTGATGGTATGCCAACTTTAGATCTATCACTGAAAACATGTTTGCCCCTGAACTGTCTGCTATCAGGTTGTTAATCTTTGGCAGTGGAATCTGTCCGTTATCACACTTCTATTGATGCCTCTTAGGCCTATACAAAACCTCACAGCTCCAGTACTCATGCACACCACAACTATTGGACTTTTCTATTACGAGGCTTCTGAATCCTCAATGATGCCTTCCTTCTCTAACCTCCTCAACTCATGCTCTACCTCAGGCTTCCACGCCATGGGCATGTCACAAGCTTTTATCGTCATAGGAAATGCACCCCTTATAACTCATATGCAGTGTACACACCCATTGAGACACCATGTTCTGTCTAAAAAAACACTTCTGGATACCACTTCCCAATATCATTCCCATCACATTCTCTCTCGCCATCTTTTCTCAACACAGTATATATTGATCAGGATGTTCTGGGTCCAGCTTAATTCCCAGATCTGCTTCAGCGTCCCCAGGAAAATACATCTCCTCCTTTGTTGGTAACCTGCTTCAGTTCTGCTGCTTCTTGGCCCTTGAACTAGAACTGAGTTTTAAATTCTTGTACTATCTCTATGGGTGACTTCCCATAGGTGTTTGCTTAGATTGTCCTTTCCGTCATTTCCTGCAAAGTATAGATTTTGATCTTCTCAATCCACGCGTCCACACTCATTAAAGTGTAATCTGCCCCACTGTCTATCAGCATGTTGAAGCCAACTCCATTCACATAAATTATGTGTTTTAAATCTCCTTGGCCTAGCATGCACTGCATTGACCACGCAGATCTAATTGTGTTCTTCATAGGTGGACATACCCATGCAAACCAATGGTGATGTAACTTCCTCCACTGACTTGTTGAACCCAGTCCATTGTTTACAGCCTTTTGCTATATGCCCCTTTCTGCCACATTCTCTGCACACTAAGTGTACTGCCAAGCAATTTCATATCAGTGGTCTAGACTTCCAAACCTACAGCACTTCTTCAGCCCACCATATCTTGTATCTTGCTTGGGTTTTGGTTCCATCCTCTTTTTAGCAATCTGCTTTGACTGTTCCATTGCCGTTTTTCTTGTTTGTCATCTCTGACATTTGAACTGCACTTATATTGTCCGAATTGTCGAAAAGGGATTTGCTAGCCTCACTGTCAACTCCTCAATGCACATTTCAGTACTCTCCACTATCTTTGCCACTTCTATCGCTCTTTCGAGTGTTTTGTCACCCCCTCTCCACAGCACCTCTCTGATCATCTGATTGTTTCACTTGATAATTAATTGATCCCTTAAATACTACTCCCTGCAATGCTCATATCAGCATTTCATCGCTATTCCCAGTAATATAGTCACAAAATCCTCTATGTCCTCATTCCTCTTCTGCTCCCTGGTGGCAAAGTACTACCTAGCAGGAATGTTGTTCTCCTTGATGACAAAATGCTTGTCAATATTCATCATGGTCACTTCAAAGATAGTGAAGCCTTCTCTCTCCAACTCCATAAGTTCAGGAAGCCTTTTGTATATTATTTGATCCTTGTGACCCAAACAATGATACAGTAATTAATCCTTCCTATCAGCAGCAAAGTTTGCTCTGCACCCCCCATGTTTATATATGACGAAACCGTCCTTCCAATTCACCCACTTGATGGAGGGTGCTCCTGGACAAGTGTCAGCCCAGGTATATTTGCCATACTAAGGCACAGACCGCCAAGGTGGGATGTTGCTTCCCTTGTGGAAACAGTAACCCCAAATGTCCCTCAAAACAATATAACACTTTCTATAATGCAATACTAATGTTCACTCCTTTCAATAAAATTATAATGTGTCCTTTGAAGCAGTTCCCTGGAACTGTGCCTCTGACCGTCCATACTCTCCGAGACAAACTCAGTATGTGTCCAATGTACAGCAAGATGCGCTCATTTCAGACTTCAGTTTGCAAGAATGCAAGCGTCATATGCAGCACTTGCTCATGCTCCTATTCAACATAGAACGATGCAGCTTGTTGCTAGGCAATGGAGATGTCAGTCCTACACAGCCTGTGTTCCTCGACAACCATGGCACGTATAGATGTGCGTGAGGCATCTGTACATCACGTTGTCCATGGGCATGCATGAGACAGCACATGGGGGCCTTGTGACCCCCCCATCTGAAGTGCCCGAGGGAAGTCGTACTTGGAGCAGCCTTGGGATGGTGGCATGAGTTTATTGCACATGATTCACGTCCACAGGGACGGAGACAATCTGGATTCAAAACGCAGTGAGGCCAGGACTGCTACAGCCACTCTATGTGAGGTCTTCAAACCACTCACTCATCGCCAGTGTTAAGTCCACTTTTATTAGATAGTCAACTACAGGAGCAGCAGCAGTCATGGCTAACCTATCCAGCCCTCTCCTCCAACTTCAGTTTTATTCTCACTCTAACATTCCTCTCCAGCATTCTGGATTACATGAGAACCCTCATTCCTAAACTTCCAATTAAACAGCCTTCTTCTCTGACATGCTGTTTTAATAATTTACAAGAACTACCTTAAGTATTAATTGCACTGAATGGTGCTGAATACCATCCACATTCATAACAAAAAGCAAACACACCACTAGAAAACAGGAAGTTCACAAAATAATGTCCTCACAATACACTGAGGATATTACAACTGTACCAACTATTTGTAATTTTGCAGAACTAGTTGAAGATATATTATTAAATGAAAACTTTAATAAGGGAACATAAATGTTTATTGAACCAGATGAAGTCAGCATCCACACGCCCGTTAAAAGATTTAAAAGAAAAGAGTGAAAATATAAATATATTTTTCCAATGTTACCACTGAGACTACCAGTACACACTTCTATTTAAATAGAAATACAATCTAATTTGCTGATTACCAGTTCTAGCACCGTTTTAATAATTTAAAATGTGATTTTACACCAAATAAGACAACAGATACATCACCTTATACTAACGATACTACCATTCCAACATTTC
Organism: Ambystoma mexicanum; assembly: GCF_040938575.1. Classification (NCBI taxonomy): domain Eukaryota; kingdom Metazoa; phylum Chordata; class Amphibia; order Caudata; family Ambystomatidae; genus Ambystoma; species Ambystoma mexicanum. The sequence continues at coordinate 31,929,014 of NC_090924.1, read as the reverse complement.
AAATACTAATATTTCCAAAAATAACATAGATACATTTCCTACCAGTACTACTAGTATTAGTACCATTTCAAATGTCCAAACAGTCATTATTGAAGCTCCACTTTCTCAATTTGCATTTCAACACTAAAACACATACAACAGAAGGTTCAACTACTGAAGAACAATCACAACAAAATGTCCGTACTGCTCACAGAAATGGAAGCATTTAAAGCATTGTCATGAGCAAAACCAAGAAACAACATCAGAAAAATATAACCTCCTATGGAACAATACACTTTGGCAAATCAAGATATTGAATTTGGGGCTACTTTAAAACCAAAATGATGTGTGAAATGTTAATGACGTAATTTGCACCATCTACAAACCAAATTAAAAAAGTGGTAATCATCAACAATATCATTTAGGAAATTCAGCAATGTTAGAACGTATGCAAAATATATTTTAAAAATGTTACAAAGATAAAATAACTGAACAAACTTCAATACAACATCACTTCCACTGTGGGTATTACAATACTAAATTAGTTTTTAAAAAAACATATAGAAACTGTAACAGTAGAAAAAGGAACCTGTACCTTCCAAAGTGACCGAAAATATCAAGTTGGTGATTCAGTGTCACTTCCAACTTTACTATTGAATAAGAGTAGGTTTATTCTTTTTTAAGCTGCTTAAAATGTTGATTGATGATTTCAGTACGAGAAACAAACGCTGCTACTCATCGGAAAAAAAGTATTTTCAATTATTAAAGTATCTTCAAAGACATACTTTTAAATAGTAAATGTTTGTTAAAACACATTTTTTTGTAAAATATAGCATATATATAAAAATTCATATTTGAAATCTACAAGGTGAACTTTCTTGCCTATTTATAAATATGATCCATTGCTTTTTATTATTAGATACTGTATTACAAAAACATATTTGTATATGTGCAACATAAATATTGTTTTAATAAATACAAATCCTGCCCAAGAAAAATCATATGTTTCAGAACTCTTGAAAACACTTGTATGTGTGTTACTACTAGTAATGCATATTAAAATGATGTTCAATGATAAAATTAAAGTACATTAACATATGTTAAATATCAATAATATATAACTATAAAATGCCCTCAATTTTGTTTTGTACAGACTCTCATTTACTACTTACACAACATTCAAATATAGCAAACAAATATTACAGGCCAAACAAAATCATATATTTTAAAAATGTAAATCCAACATATGTAACACTGTAATATAATTACGTATAAAACAGAAGTGAGATATTTTGCATTTATTTGCATATGTCATTTATATATAACACATGAATAAAACAATACAACAAACACAAATACTCCTCAGACCAATTAAAAAACAAACCCATTAATGTTAAACATGGATACAACACATACTATTATTTAAACTGCTGCATCTTGTTGTACAAAACGTAGTAACAAACACAGAACATTTGTTTTACTAATGAAATGCCTATAATGCACATTATAATCAAAATATGTTTATTTACTTAATAAATCATACAAACAGAAGCAAATGTACTACTAATATTTGTTATTTAAAAACAAGCATTATAGTAATATTTAAAATGCATACATTAAAAAGGTTTCAAGTACATTTACCAACTGTTAATTAATTTCATACAAACATGAATGAAACAAAATACAAGTTGAAAATATCTAATATTTGAATAGTAATAACATGTGAGTCTACTTTAACATACTTCCTCAATTTCTGGTGATTTTCCAAAGAATACCCAGAAATAAAGAACACGTTCATAAACACATTCATATTATAACTTTAAGAACCTTTAATTTGTATTTTTCAAAGGACTATTATACATAAAACACATTTAAAATGTGGAATTTTTTAATTTGACTCTTTTTCAAAGGTTTTATTAAGACTGAAGTAAGGGGTGGCTTAAAGAGATGTTTTGGAGGCTGTTACAAAAAATAAATTAGCATTTTCACAAATATAAATAATTTAAATTTTACACAATGTCACCCGTTGTGCAGCCAATGAGCAAACCTATGAAATCATAGATATCACCACTTATTACATCATCAATGACATCATTAGAAACAAAAAAGTAGGCTGGTCACATCAAACTTCACTTCACATTGCACTAGATATCATATCACTAGTAAAGGTATTACTCTGTTATTAAGAAATATGCAAACATTTTTAAATATACTAGAACACATACATCAAATAGAGGTTATGGATTAACATGCACTGTTGTGCTCTGCAGCACATCTAGGAACGTTAAACAGGTCCAGTGGCCTCCTTACACATGTAACCTGTCCATAAGACACTGGGAAACTACTGCCGCCTGGGGCATGTTGATCAGCCATGTACCAGACCATGCCAAGGCATGCAAAGTTGCCACCGGGCCTAGCCTGTGGCCAACACCAGTGGGAACTTCAACCACCTACCAAATCCATGGACTAAATGACATATACTGTGGACAGGGCCTGGAGCCACATTGCCAGGCACTGCCAAAACAAATAAACCAGCCTGAGGCCAGGCCCAGTCACCACTTCAACCGATAGTGGGTCCATGGACCACTGGCTCACCTTACCCATGTAGGTGGTTGAGGTCCAATGGCTACACTGAATGGGGCATGGTGTCAGGACAAGCTCCAGGCCACTCCATGACAGCCGTAGTAGCCACTGCCAACTTTACCCCACTAAAAGGGCCAGTGAGTAGATTAAATCTCTGGTAGCATGCCCTGCCATAAATCTATAGAGTATATTTCTCAAATGTCTTGAAATAGACAAAGATCATTTTTACTCTGATGGGTTGTTTGCCATGGTAACATATGTGGTGTCAACAGTGAGCTCCAGTTCCAATGTTGTCCTGAAGGATGTAATAAGTGATGCAATTGGTAATGTCATAATTGATGCAAAAGGGTGATTCAGGGTTAAGAAAGATTCCAAAACTCGCAGAATCTCAAGTGTTTTTTGCATCAAACCATCACCTTAACATCACTTCAGCTAATGTTGTGTTGGCCTTAGCCTGACCTTAACTAAAGTGTTTTCCTGACTTTGAAGGGTTTTGTTATGTTATCTCTCACTCCAACTTTTGTAATAAAGTGTTTCTTTTCATCTGATCACAGATGTCAAATTCAATATTACCTGTAATTTGTTAAGCTACACATGATGGCCAGAGGCCACTTTTGCGCCCTTGCGAGAGCTAAATATGAATTAATGGAATATTTGGATTTCTTTTTCACTGTCATTTTGGAAAATGCTTTTATGATGGACCCCTTTTCTCCAAGCTTTTCTATTGAGAATTTCTTGTGGTAACATAATATTTTCTGGTTATCGCAGGGATTCAGCTTGTGAGATATCATGAAGAAGGATAGATGTCATATTACAAATAGTGAGTGACTGTGACAAGGAAGGCATACATCATGGCAAGTGTAATGAGGGACTGTGATGATGATGGGTGGGCCAAGTGTGAAGAGTACAATAAATATGTCTTTTCTCCCCAAGGGGGAGTCACCTTCTTTCGTGCTAGGGAGGTGAGCCCACTAAGCATAATACCTCCTAAGGACAGGGCAAGCATGGTCCCACTAAGGCTGACCCACCTTAGAGGACAGCCAATCCTTAAACAGGAATGTGTGTTATCCTCCCATGTCTCAAGAGTCTTTTCTGCCTGTATGTCGAATACTAGATCAAAATGTGTCAATATCCCTAGAGGAGTGGCTGGTGTGGTTTTACTGTTGCCACCCTTACACGAAGTGCAGGACTAATGGATTGCCCCATCTCATTGTAGGGAGGAACATAAAGGTCCCATGAGACTGGCACAGAGTAGAAACACAAGTCTGTAGAGTAATGCAGAATAGGGGAACACACCCCTGTGAGGCATAGTGAAAAAAAGCAGCACCACGTACATTGCATGGAAAGCAACAGAGCCAGAGAGCCTGCAGGGTACTGCTGCAGTCTATAAGGCCAGACCCAGAGAAGTTCCCTACCCACTGAACTGAGAGGAAACCTGACCACTCAGAACTTGGTTGTAAATGGCTTTCTGGAACTGATACCAAAGTCAAGCCGAACATTAATGGAAAGAACCCAAGAAGCCAAACCCATGCAGAAAACTGGATCACGGTTCCACGCTGAACAAGAAGAGTGCCCTCCCTGAGGAACCTTGCCACAACAAACAAAGTATACAGTGCTTACATGGAACTGGGAGCAGAGTGGAGAGGCCTGCCCGTATCCCATATGTGACAAAGCAGACACCACAAGATGTGGTGAGAAACAAGGTACACCAGGAAGAGGTGAGAGACAAGGTTCCAAAGCAGGGTGAAAGCCATGACAGCCCAAGGCGGGAAGAGCGACCTGAGATCCTGAGATGGGATGTGAGGAACTGAACACCAAGGCAGGGAGTGAAAAGTAGGATCCCAAGGCGAAGTGTAAGCAACAAGACCCCCAGGCAGCGGAAGATAAGTAATACCTCAAGGTGGGGTGAAAGACACTATATTTCAGGGCTGAGCAATTATGATGCATCTTCTAAAAACAGAGACTATTATCCAAGGAGGATAGGCAGAATAAAGACACATTGGGCAAACCTGAACATTGACCTGTATCACTGGACAAGTGGCCTGGGAGAAATCAAAGAGACATTTTTCTGGGGGTCAGAGGCCAGCCACCACTTATCACATCAAGTAGAAACCCATTATAACACCTATCTTGGTTGAGTATTTATTCATCCTAGGTGTAATGAGGCACTATGACAAAGATGGAGGATGGTGGGGTACGGGTAGTGAAGGATTGTGACATGGAGGAGCGATGATGTAGTTAGTGTATTCAGAGACTTTGATGAAGAAGGGAGGTGCCAGGCCAAGAATAGTGAGGGACTCTGTCAAGTAGGGGGATGCCAGAATAACGGAATAATAAGACTATGATTAGGAGGGGTGCTACTGTGAAGTACTATGATGAGGAGGGAAGATGCTGGTGACAAACTGTGATGCAGACGGGGTACTGAAGTAAGGCACATGAGTGACTCAGAAGATGAGGGGGGTTGCCGGGCAATGGTAATGAGGGACTGTGATGACAGTTGATGCTGGTATATGAATGTTAAGGTACTGTGATGTGGATGGTGCATGCAATGTTAAGCATGAGAGATGGACTGTGATGAGGAGGGACATGTGGGGAAGGGTAGTGAGGAAATTAGTGCTGAGAGAAATGTGTGAAAGACTGTCACAAGGAGGGGTGATGTTGGGGTAAAGGTAGTGAGGAACTGTGATGATGCGGGGATCATGTAGTCAGCGGAGTGAAGCACAGTGACAAGAAGGTTGAATGCTGGATTAAATCCAGTGTGTGACTATGACAAGGATGTGCAATGCCAGGATAAAGGTGGTGCAAAACTGTGAGAAGGAAGTGGGTTTCAGTTTAAGTGTAGTGATGGACTGTTATAAGGAGGTGGGAATTTGGTGGAAGGGAATTGATGAACTGCAATGCGGAGGGAGGACTGTGATGAAGATGGAGATGACAGGTAAAGGGTACTTATGGAATGTGATGAGGAAGGGATGATGGGGTAAATGTAGGGAGCGACTGACGTGGAGTGAGTATGGAGGAGTAAGAGACAGAAAAAATAACACATAACCCAATCTTGCAATTTGGCATGGAGTAATTGGCCTAATATTTAAATGAAGATATTGCTCGGTGCTCTAGGATGGCAACACGTAGGACTATATATGGATCCTTTCTTAAAGATTGGGATAATGGAGCTAAGATGACAAGTAACTGGGAATTTACGAGTGATCAGGATGGCCCTAATAATGGTCCAGATCAAAGGACCCAAATATCACAATTTGCTTTATATAGGTCCCCCAGAACTTCATCCGGTCCTGGAGCCTTGCTGTCCCTCGTTTTCTAATGTTACACCTTAACCGATACACTAAGAACTACCAAGAGATAACACACATTCCAAATCCTGATTGTCATCCCTCCCATAAAGTGTATTAACATGTAATAACCACTCCTATGGGGAGAAATTACAATTTCTTATCAGCATTAACATCCTTCTCAATCAAATGCCCATAATGTCTAGGGTTCTTAGCTTTACACAGCATTAACAATTAATTTTGTATATCACTTTATTATATTTGCAGCATGGCGCTTTCAGTACAGATCTAGTGTTTATTTCTAAATGCTGCCACTAATTCACTTTTGGCATGTCTACAATCATTAATGTACCATGATTCTTGCCTAAACTTGCCTCTCTAAGACAATTTGATTTTTAAAACCTTTTTTATTACAAGATTTAATTGGTTAAAGGCCTACACTATATATGCTTCTACTACGTCCTGCAACAAACTTGTAGTAAAGAGGTTATAACCTTTTTCCAATCACTTTATCCGAAAGTTAAGCCTCTTTGGAAGGGATCCATTTAACATGTTGCATATAGTTACTTACACAGTTCAAACTAATACTTCATTTAAGGGTATACGCTCTTGCATAGACAACTTCAGTGTTAACGTCAAAAGGTAATGGTCACAATAAGCATCACATCCAAAGATTATTGAGTTCTAATAATTGTCTCTTAAGAGGATCTATCTGATCTATCTTAACCTTTAATAATACCCAACTAAAAATGTGCCAATATATTCTAAGTTTTCTTGCCCTACTGATTTGTGAGCCATGAACCACTCAATGTTCTGGGTATATGCCAGGGCTCCATTTCATTATGGTCGAAGTTAATAGCATAATGACTCTTCCCAATACCCGCATTAATATCCCCCCAGCATATAATAATAAAACATCAGAATGGTGAATTGGTCATCTAAACTAGAAAAGTGCATCCAACAGACTCTCGGGCAAGCCCGAAATGATCTCTCTGCATGCTAACAACACACTTTTATTTGTGCGAGATCCAGAACTGCATCTAGCCCCAATCATGCACAATGGCCTATCCTTTGGGACCTTGCCGGGCTTCAGGTCAACTGTGCCAAATCTGAGCTATTCCCGGTCACTGATGCTACTGTTGCTTCAATGCACCTTATGGAATTCGCCTGGTCCCCCCTCCAAATGAAATACCTGGGGGTTGTCATGACAGACACCCGGCTCCACTATATGCCTGCAACTATGGCGCAATTTACCCCAACTTATAATCAAGCTTCACGTTTGAGTGAAACTCCCACTCACAATAACGGCCCATTTGGTGCTCCTTAAAATGACTATCCTCCCAAAGCTACTATGTTATTTTTTAAACATACCACTGTGGCCAGGCACTAGGTTCTTTGACACACTGAAAGTGGTGATTAATTCCTTTTTGTGGCACGCAGGTACGTTTAGACTAAAATGGGACACATTAACCAGACCTTACGCACATGGTGGCCTCGCACCACAGACTTGGAAAAATACTGGGTTGTAGCACAGACATTATGCAGCCTAATGGGTTGAAAGTGACTCTCTTCACCAACCCATTAAAATGTAATGACACGCATCTGGCTCTCGCGATGTGCGCTCACTGATAATGCCGCAGTTACGGAGAGACCCTGAAGTCAACAATCCCATCACTGAGACAACATTGGCTTGGGGCAAGATATGGAAAATGCTAGATAAACCTTGCCCCCTCCATGGGGACTTACTATTATGGAATTTCTTCCCTTCATTTCCTAAAATAAGCAAAACCGCCGTGCAACAATGGCCGATAGATGGATATACAATCGTAAGCGATGTTTACAACATGGGGTCCTTTATCACATTTCAGGATTTACCAGGTCTCTCGCAGAGAGACACTCCTCGTGTTCACTACAATATGCCAGGCTCTGCAGTGCTGCTAAAAACGCTTGGGCACAGTTTACTGTACTACCTCCCATGGTGGAGTGGCTATTTCATATGGCCTGCTGCAGCGCCATGGTAACAGACCCCTGGTGAGGCTGCGCAAGGCTTGGACCAGAGATCTAAATAAAGACATTACTGATGGGATCTGGGAGGCTATGTGCCTGCAAACCCATGCAGTGTCTCTTAATTCTAGATTTTGCCTAATACAATTCAAAGTACTACATAGGTTCTTTACATCCCAGCCAGACTATATCTCTTTTCACGTACTCATTCTGCAATGTGCCCTAGATGTCACTTGGATGGTGCGGGATACCTCCACATGCTTTGGGACTGTCTGAAACTGGGGGAGCTCTGGGAAGGGTTATGTGACATTATGTCTACAATATTCAATTGCACAATTGAGCCCACCCCGTTGAACTGTCTGTTTCACAGATTTGAGCAGCTGTGACATAGCTTCCACAGACTGGTGATCCCCTGTAAGTTACTGGCAGTCCGATGTATATTGTTGCTACGGTTGCTTCCCGCCTACCCATCTGTGTAACTCTGGCTACAAGCTGTTGGATGGGCTTCTGATCAAGAGGAGCAATGGTCCTCACAACAACCTGCATACTGTAAACCTACAGACACATGGCCAATTTTTCGCAACTACTTGTTGTCAACACAAGTTAATGCCCAAGACAATGAAATCTCACCGACCAGTCAGTAACTCTCCCTCTTTCCATACTTTTTAAGTTGTTGCGGTTATGCCTTTTGATGCCACTATCTTTGTATCATGCCTCGACTACTGCGAACGATTGCAAATTTGGGATTGTTCTTTTTTTGATGCTGCTACTTTCATCTTTTGTTGTAATGACAAGCACCTTGTAAATCAAGTGCATCCAAAACCAACACTTTCACATCAGCTCCTACACAATTGTTATAAATGTTTAAAACATATTCACTTGTTCCAGAGGCAATTCTAAAATTCCAAACTTGGTCATTGCTAGATGAGCCTTATTGCATATCAAAATTAGCAGCAAATATTTCTTTGAACAATCTTACCTATCCCCACCTTGCCAGATCTCTCTTACCTTGTTATGCAGGGGAAAAGGAAATCTGATAACCTGGTAAAAAAGGGGCAAATCAACATCCATGTTTCCTGAAATAGAATGATATTGTAATGGGAAATACAAGAATAGCACTCTGGATAATTTAACTTGGAATCTATCCCAGCACTATTCCAGGGCAACATAGGCCCCTTGTTCATATTGCATCCAAGCTGTTTCAGTTCATTTGGATTACCCCAATAAGTGTCCATTGCTTTGTTGTCCTTTGACCCCTTGATGTTATTATCACTAGGCATTTCTCAAATAACCATCATTATCAGTCTCCTGCTCCTTCGTTATTGTGGAGACATTTGCCAATATTTCGGTCAAGGTATTATCGAACAATTGAAACCACAACCTAGTATCTACAGCTGAAACTGGTGCTGGCACCACATCTAAGGCCTGCCTGCTGCCTAGTTCCACTATTGCAGTTACTACTCAACTGTTCAAAATAATGTTCTTGGTCCAAGTAAAGGGGAATTGGTAAGTTTATTAATCAAATGAAATAAGGTTAGCCTCTTTTGAAGTGGGGCGACATTCAGGGGCTATCATCTTGGCATCAAAGGATGGTGGGACTCCACATTAAAAGTATTAGCCCTCAGTTAGATCCGTCATTTTGTGGGTAGAATTGTAAGAAAATAGATCTATCAAACTCCTTCCACTGCCCTCTATCTTTTAGGAAAATGTTGATGCAATCTACTCTGTCCATATCCCGGGAGATCAATCTAAACAACTAGACAATATCATTATGCCTTACTGCTATACATCCCTTAACTGTCACAACGTGTTTGAGGGCTCACCTGTTGAGGCTTTGTGTGCTTCTTTTTTGTTGGTTCTGGCTGCCCACGTTTCTTGGAGGTGCGGGTCTCGTGGAGGTAAGGACGGGATTCTTCTGATGGCACTCTGTCAGTAGCTGATGGCCTAGAGTTCAGTGTTCAAGTGGTAGATAGATGCCCTGGAGGGAGCGATCCTAAGGCGACCGCAAGGTGATTTGTCCTGGATGGGTGTAAGGCACAGTTGTGGTCAAGCAGTCCGGAAGGCTCCGAATGTCCTGGGCGAAGAGGTAAGGCAATCCGAGGTCAACCGTGGAAGAGCATTCCTGGAAGGAGGACTGCGGAAGGCGGCGAGGCACGGCTGCCGTCAAGGGTCCGGAAGGCACCGGAAATCCTGGGTGAAGAGGTAAGATGGTCCGAGGGCAACCGCGGAAGAGCAGTCCTGGAAGGAGGACTGCGGAAGGCGGCGCGGCACGGGCGCGGTCATTGGTCTGGAAGGCTCCAGAAATCCTGGGTGAATAGCTAAGACGGTCTGAGGGCAACCGTGGAAGAGCAGTCCTGGAAGGAATACCACGGAAGGCGGCAAGGCAGAACCGCGGTCGTGAATTCCTGGAAGGCACAATGGAAACAAGGAGAATTCCTAGAAGTGAACGCAATGAACAATAGTCGAACTAGGAACTGTGAGCGGATTGACACGCGCCAAACCGCAGGGACGGGGCGCTTATCTAGCTGAGCTAGAAACTATACCGCTGAACAGAGAGCACCGTCTGCCATGTTGGGAGGGTGTGGGAAGCATTCTAGCACATTGTTGTATGGACCAGGACGTCCAAATGGGGCGGTAGTGTGGTTTCATGACAGTATACCCCCTCCGAAGCCTCGTACCCCCCGGTTTTCCAGGATGTAACCGATGGAATCGTTGTACCTGTCAAGGGGGCATTGAGGTTGGACACTGGTTCCCAGGTACGATCACAAGGCGGATATACTTTCCCTTCAACCAAGTATTGTAAACGTCCTCTTCTGTATCTAGAATCGCAAACTCAGGAAACTTCATATTCAATTTGACCCTGGACGAGCAGAGGAGGAGGACGTGGGGCGTTCTTGGCCGAGCAGTGATAAGGTTTTAACAGGGAGGTATGGAAGACAGGATGAATTCTGCTCCAAGTTGGAAGCAAACATAGTTGATAGGCTACTGGATTGATCTTCTTGGATACAACGAAGGGGCCAGCTTGTTTGGTCTTAAGTGCCTGGGAGGACAACCAGACCATGTCCCCAACATCGTAAGTTGGAGCAGGAGCAGGACATATTTGGCATCTGCAAATCTTATATATAATGTTTTACTTAGCCTTGGACAGATGGTTCAATGCCTCTTGATGGACTGATGCCAACTGAGCAGTCCAGGAATCAACAGAAGGAACAGGACTAGGAGAAGGCAGTACCGAAGGAAGTACTGAGGGATGAAAACCTAGGTTGCAAAAGAAGGGGCTGGCCTTTATCGTGGAATGTTCAGAATTGTTGTAAGCGAATTCTGCGACTGGCATCAGAACATACCAGTCATCCTGAACCTTGGTGGAAAAACAACATAGATATTGTTCAAGGGTCTGGTTTACCCTTTCTGTAATACCATTGGTCTGGGGATGGTATCCAGATGAAAGGGCTTGTTAGATTCCTAATACCTTACAGAGGTTTTTCCAAAACTTGGAGATGTACTGAGGTCCGCGATCAGAGATTATTTTAGTTGGCAGCCCATGTAGTCAGAAAATGTGTTTTACAAAGAGTCCGGCCATCTCTGGAGCAGAAGGCAGTTTCGATAATGGCGTAAATTGGTACATGTGAGAAAAGAGATCAATGGTTACCATTATGTCTGTATGTCCCCTGGAAGGAGGTAGATCGACAATGAAATTCGTTGCTATGGCTTCCCAGGGTCGGGAAGGAGGAGCAGGTTGGAAGAGCAATGCTGCTGGTTTGTTGCTATCTGTCTTATTCTGATTGCAGACAGCACATGCTCGGATATACATCTGGATGTCTTTCAGCATCTTGGCCCACCAGAAGTTTCTTTGAATGGAGAGAAGGGTACATCTGACCCCACGGTGTCCGGTGTGTAAGGTGTCATGGCATAAATGTATTATCCGTTCATGTAATGACTGGGTAGGTATGTGTTAGGAAAGATTTCGTAATTGTAGGGAATTTTCCTTCCATGTGGCAACCCCTAAACTTTTTGCTATTGTTTTTAACCTTGTTCTTGACTTTGCCAGAGAAGTACAGCCTTCTGCCGCACTTCTCTGGGCTTTCACTCCTTTTCTTACGGGGAAACTGACATGCCCTTAAGACAGTCAGTACCGGGGAACGCTGTTTCCCGTAGTTTCTTTTATCGTGTTGCGGCTTTAGTGCAACATGACACAAGAGGGCACTGTAAGCTAAGTTACAGCTCTCTTGGGTCTCTAGCCTTCTACAGACCCTAGATACTCTTTTAGGATGGTATTTGATCGGTGCAAGTCATTCAGGGACTCGAATGGTGGCAGCGATCGTTTTGTTTATTTTGAGCTCCTTTTGGCGTTCTGAGCACGTTTTTCGCACTGAACCCAAAATGGTGGCCTGGCTCCCAAAATGGCCAGACCACGAGGCTCCTTTGTCTTGTCCACTGACCGTCTTGCTCCCTTCACCTTCCCCAGGTCGGGCGACCCGGGGCCTTCCTTATTTGGGCATGTACTTTCCCACGAAACGTGGTTGCTTTCGCGGGCTTCTACATGTCTTTTGTGTGCCCCCAGGGTGTGGGCTGGGATGTCTGGTCCCAATACACATCCTGGGTGCCAGAGAGTCTGGGGTGGTGTGAATGCCTGGGACCACCGTGGTCCGTGATTGGTCCACGTATGGTATGTGTGTTGATGTGCGGATCTCCCATTGGCTCCCCTCCGTTTTGGCGCGAAGGGAACCGTGGATAAGAGGGAGCTGGAAACACCACTACCATGTCGATCTCCTGAGTTCTCACGAACGAAGGAATACAGGAGCCAAGTATCCTGCAACTACGAGGCTGGACCGAGGAATCGCTGGTGACCCGCTGAAGGAATCCTCCTTTGCACTGCTGTCGTCCTTTGAAACCCTTTCCTCCTTGGATCGAACCAGAAGGCCTGTACTGGTGCTTCGACCTTTGGAATAGCAGGAACAGCTATTCCCGGCGACTTCATCATCTCCTGCCAAGTAAGCCTTCGGAAGTGTCTCTGGGCCATCCAGTTGACTGACCAGCTTACAAGGGAGTCCTGCTCTGTAACTGCCGCCAGGTTGTGCTGTATTTCGAGTCCTTGTCACTCTCCCACGCTTCGTACACTTGGCGTTCCCAAGTCTGAAGGGAGGAGTGTACATTTGGCTTGAATACACACGGCCGCTCCGTTGTCCTGCTGCGGCAACAAACTGTGCTGGTTTCGTCGATTGGGACGTCTTTTTGCTCTACACGACTACGAGGCGTTCCCTGCTCTTCTGAACCTGCCAGCTGCTGAAACTAACGTGGAGAAGCCTGGGTCTGCTTGCTTCGGGGACCAGTGAGTCGTTTAGCTAGGATCTGGTCGCCCTCCTGCAGTATCCCATTGCTTTTCCCTGCTGTGTAAAAACAGCACCCTTTTGGCCGTACTCGCGCTCTGCTTCTGCCCGCTGTGGAGGCTGCGCTTGAGTTGCGGAACCTGTTCTCCTTCTGCTGTGCACTAACCCGAACTGCCTGACTTCCTACGAAGAGCTCCCCCTTTTGCCCGTTGGCACCGGCGTGGCAGGTACTTTGAGCACAAGGCTCCACTCTTCGCAGGGCTCGGACTTCCATCTAGTTAGGTGCCTCGGAAGGCGAACTGAGTCTAAAGCGTTATCGCACTGCCTGTGTTCCTTTCCTTTCAGGTGGACTACATATTTTGTGCTTTAAACACTTGCGACTGTGTATTTGTATATATATTGTGTTGATATGGTATGTGTTGGTTTAATATTGTGATATTGTGATTTTCTCGCTACGGTCGTTGTTTTAAAGGCCTTAAAATAAATGTGTTTATATTTTTGATATAACACCTGTTTGGAGTAGTTTGTAAGCGCTCTTGCTTTGCGTGCTCATTGCGGGCTTTCAGTCACCCTCACCCCTCTTGAGACCTAGTCTTGACCGCCGCGATCGCTACCTTGATTGGTCTGGCTTGTCCAGAGGTTACCCTGTTCCAAGTAATTAGGTTGGCCTTCTGAACTTCTGCGCCACCAGGACAGAGTTCAGAAATCCGTCTTAACAGTATGACTAGTTGGGTTTCCCGAAAAAGGAACCCATCCTTGTGCTTAAGGCCCCAGGAATTGCGCCCTTGAAAATCCTTCCAAAGGTCTGAAGTTGTAGTTTCATTCTTAATGGATTCCAAGATGTCAGAAGCCTGAGCAATGAACACAGTGCTGGGAAACATCTTTGGTAGGTTGGGCCTTTCCTGAGTAGGATAGTCAGGATGTCTGGACAAGGCGTCTACAATGACATTCGAGGTCCCTGGAATGTGGGATATCTGGCATTGGTATTGCGCAAAGAAGAAGGCCCACTATGCTTGTTGACTGTTCCTGCACTCATTGGATTGAAGGACTTGTAGATTCCTGTGATATGTTCGCACTTGTACAGGATGAGTGGCACCCAGGATAAGATGACACCAGTCTTTAAAGGGTTGGCGAATGGCAAGCAATTCTTTTTCTAGGACTGAATAGTGTGTCTCACATGGGAGCAGGGTCCAGGACATGTAAGCTACAGGATGTTCAAGTCCATCTTTGGCTTGTTGTTTCAGAACCGCGCCTATCCCATATTCAGAAGCATCTGTTTCCACCAGAAAGGGTCTTGTAATGTCAGGCTGTACCAAAATGGGTTCTTGAGTGAACATCTCCTTTAGTTTTCTAAAGGCGGCTTCTTGAGAAGAGGTCCATAGAAAGGGTGTGTTCTTTTTGAGCAAGGCCACGATTAGTTGAACGATGACTGAAAAAGAAGGAATTAACTTCCTGTAAATGTTTGCAAGGCCCAGGAAGGATTGGACTTGTTTAACAGAACAGGGAACTGGCCAGGATGTGATAGCTTCGATCTTGGTTGGGTCCATAGCCACCCCTTGGGAGTTCAAAACAAATCTCAGGTAACGTACCATTGAAACATGGAATGTGCACTTTTTGAGTTTGGCTAATAAGTGATTCTGAGTCGTTGTAACACAGCAGTGATGTGATCTTGATGCTGTGTCGGGTTCCTGGAATACACCAGGATGTCATCCAAATATACAATGACAGAGAGGAACAACATGTCAGAAAAAACCTGATCCATAAATTGCTGGAACACAGCTGGGGCATTGGCAAGTCCAAATGGCATTACCAGATACTCTAAATGTCCGAATGGTGTTCGAAAGGCAGTCTTCCATTCATCGCCCTCCTTTATTCGGACCAGATGGTAGGCTCCTCTCAAGTCCAATTTGTTCAATATTGCGGCGCCTCAGAGTGCTTCCAAAATGTCTGATATCAGTGGTAATGGGTATCTGTCCTTCCGGGTACATTGATTTAGACCCCCGTAATCCAGACAGGGTCATAGCTCCTTTGTGACTTTCTTGGGTACAAAAAATAAGGATGCCGCTGCGGGGGACTTGGAAGGACGGATGGTGCCGTTAGCAAGGTTGGTATCCAAATATTCTCACAGGGTCTTCTTTTCGGTTTCCGATAGGATAAACATACAGCCAAAGGGAATTATAGCATTCTCCTCGGTATCGATGGCGCAGTCTTCTGGTCTGTGTGGAGGAAGGGTTTGCACAATGGCCGAGGAGAAGACGTCAGAGAACTGCTGGTAGATGTCTGGTACTTGATTGATATTGGAAACGTTAAGAGAAGAACTAGTCCTTTTGTCTACTTTGGACAGGTTTGATTTGGTGACAGACGTCAGACAGTGCGATAGGCAAAACTCAAAGCACAAAAACAAAGAGCCGGTAGTCCAGTTGATGTATGCTTTATGTTTCTTTAACCTGGGGATGCCCAGGACCAGTGTCTCATGTTCGGCTCTGATTATGTCGAACTGCATGGTTTCTTGATGGTTGTGAATTCAAAGCATGATTTTCCTGGTTTGTTGGGTGATTGGTCCAGAAGACAGGGGGGATCCATCAATCCCTTTGACTGTCTGAATGATATCCTTAGGTTTTCCTGGAATATCGTGCTTGAATGCCCCCTGGTCGTCCATAAATATACCCATAGCGCCACAGTCTACCAAGGCTAGAACCATCTGTGGTGCCCCAATGGAAGGGATTAGACCACAGGTTACATCTTGATGAAGGATCCAGGATCGGAGGGATGGAGCGGCCTTTGGTCTCCCGAAACTGGGCTCCATTTAGGATCGGGAGCTGGCGTTTCCTGAACGCCTTGGTGGTGCTATGGGACAGTTCCTGACCAAATATTTGTCTGAAGCCCAGTGCATGCACAACCCACTGTCAAAACTGCGGCCTCTCTGCTGGGTTGAAATACGGCCTCTCATAGCTCCCAGTTGCATAGGCTCAGGTTCAGCAGGAGGGTTTTCCTTTGTGGTAGGAGTGAACAGAGACATCCTGGGAGGGGAGCTTCGCGTTCTTTTCCTTTCTGCTTTTCTTTCTTGAATTCTGAAGTCAATTTGCAGGGATAAATCCATGAGGGCCTGGAAGGAACCTGGATGTGCTATTCTGACTAGCTTGTCTTTTACTTCATCATTAAGGCCATGATGGAACAGAGTGAAGAATGCCTCATTAGACCAGTCAGCTTCTTTGGCAAGTTGTTTGAATCTGGTAACATAGGATAACATATCCTGTGACCCTTTACAGAACTCCATCAGCCTTTCTTGTGCAGTATACACCTGGTCTGGGCGATCAAACATCTCCTTAAAGGCTTTAATGAACCCATCATAATTGTCCAACAAGGGATCTCCCACAGAGACCATTGGTGTAGCCCAGGCCAGGGTGTTGCCGGCAGGATGGTCTCTGACAAATCCCACCTTAGCTCTAGGGGTGAAAAAGTAGTATGGCTTGAAGGTGAAGTGTACCAGACAGGAGTCCAGGAAGGAGTGAAGCATCTTAGGGGAACCATTGTATTTATCCACTACTCCACCCGTAGAAGCACTGTCCTAATAGGCTGAATCCCGGGACAAACCCAGTTGTTTCAAGGCTGCATTTTCTGCCTTAAGATTATGTACCTCAGTGGAGAGTTCTTGCATTCCTCGTAAGAGATCCTGAACAGTAGGATCCATCTCTGTTGCCTTGTCAGATGGTGGGCGTGTTAAACTGTCACAACTTGTTTGAGGGCTCACCTGTTGAGGCTTTGTGTGCTTCTTTTTTGTTGGTTCTGGTTACCCACGTTTCTTGGAGGTGTGGGTCTCGTGGAGGTAAGGACAGGCTTCTTCTGACGCCACTCTGTCGGTAGCTGATGGCCTAGAGTTCAGTGTTCAAGAGGTAGATAGATGCCAGGGAGGACAGGGAGCGATCCTAAGGTGACCGCAAGGTGAGTTGTCCTGAACAGGTATAAGGCACAGTTGCAGTCAAGCCGTCCGGAAGGCTCCGGAAATCCGGGGTGAAGAGGTAAGGCGGTCCGAGGGCAACCGCAGAAGAGCAGTCCTGGAAGGAGGACCGAGGAAGGCGGCAAGGCACGGCCGCGGTCAAGGGTCCAGAAGGCTCTGGAAATCCTGGGTGAAGAGGTAAGGCGGTCCGAGGGCAACCGCGGAAGAGCAGTCCTGGAAGGAGTACCGCGGAAGGTGGCAAGGCAGAACCGCAGTCGTGAATTCCAGGAAGGCACAATGGAAACAAGCGAAATTCCTTTAAGCGAACGCTAAGAACAACAGTCAAACTAGGAACTGTGAGCGGATTGACACGCGCCAAACCGCAGGGGCGGGGTGCTTATCTAGCCGAGCTAGAAACTATACCGCTGATCATAGAGCGGCGTCCGCCATATTCGGAGGGTGTGGGAAGCATTCTGGCACGTTGTTGTATGGACCAGGACGTCCAAAGGGGGCGGTAGTGTGGTTTCATGACATTAACATGTCTCAACCAATGTTTAACTTTATTCTTCAATGAATGTACATGTGCAAAAGAACCTTGTTTGAAGAGCTGTATGACACACATACAAATCCTACTGTGAGCAATATTCTGAACATTTTTGGTGCAGGGTTCCACCCTTTTTTCTTTTCGCATCAAATTGGAGGAATCCCTCATCTGGTTGGTATTACAACAAGCAGGAATTACTCCTTGTGATAAAGATGGATTCATCAAATGTCCTAATTGAAAAGAGGGTTTACTAGAGATAGTTTCCTTATCAATGATCTTCAATAGTTCTTTATTGTGTGTCTGATTATTATGCTGGCTAATGCCTTTACTACTGAGGTTTATAAGAATTGGTGTGTTTGGTTCATCCCTCATATTCCCAGTGGTTACATTTATGACCACTGGAGCCTCCACTCTTTCAGAGTTCATAACAGCAAAGGTAATCCTGCCTCATTCATTACGTATTGATAGAGCTATCTACTTTTTTAGATGAATATAAGCTGCATCACAAAACAACTAACATTGCTTACCTAGTAGTATCTTAACCCCATTAGTTAACATTCAAGTATTACATGAGTTCACATCAACAGATTTTGGAGGGTCAATAGCCCTTTCCTTTCCATCAGGCCAGCAAAGGCTGCCACGTAGGATAGAGCTGTTACATCCTCAGCAGTCACTAGAGATAACATTCTATTGTCAGTACTATCCCCCTTTGCAATTATAAAGGGTGTAGATGAGGTCTGTAGATCATCTGCTGGGTTCCTGTGTGCATGGACCTCAATAGGAATTATATAGTTCCTACCCCCTTCTTGTTCCAGGGCGTGTTGAACCTTAAACTCAGATAAAGGGTATTTATCCTCTACATTACCTCTTTTTAACCCCATTTATTGAGCTACCATTAAGCCTAATGGGCACTTGGCCATGCACCTTACCCAGAGAGTTAACAATCATATTGTCTTTACTTGAACATCATGGGTTTGGGGCGCTCTTTCGGCATCAACACACCTTCAGAATGGTTAGAAACCAGTTTATATTTTGCATTTGAAATTGATTGAGACTCATTATCAGTATTTGACCACCACGATTCAGTTCCCACAATCAGCACTTCAGCTTGCATTGCATGACTGCGGACTCTTTAGTTAAAGGTTTGTTAGATTGATGAGTCAGTGATAGAGATAATCTGAGCTTCCGGGCTACAGCTCTGAAACAGGGGGAATGACCAGCGTCCAGCTTCTAAGGCAACAGCCAAACAGTGTGACTTTTGTGCAGGCTGGGTTGCGGTACTGTCATGCCTTTCAGGGTCATTGAGCTTCTATGCTGTTGCAGTGAAACATGGCCATGGCCAGCATCCAGCATCAGTGACAACAGAGGCGTGACCAGCCTAAGAGGTAACAGCCAAACTGCGCAACTTATGCGTAGGCTTTGGTGTGGGCATCGGCATAACTTTCAGGATGTTTCAGCTCGTGGGCTGTGGCTGTGAAATATGGGGCATGTCCAGCATCCAGCATCATAGGCAACAGCCAAACAGTGAGACTTATGCAAAGAATTCAACGCAGGTGCTGGTATGTCTTTTAGGGTCTTTGAGCTCCTGGCTTGTAGAGATGAAACAGGGGGCATGGCCAGCATCAGAGACAACAGCCAAACCGCATGATTTATGTACAGGGTTCAGCTAGCGCACCTTCCAAGGAATTTGAGCTTCCGGGCTACAGCTGTGAAACAGGGGGCATGACCAGCATCCATCTTCTAAGGCAACATCCAAACAGTGTGACTTTTGTGCAGGCTGGGTCGCGGTGCTGTCATGCCTTTCAGGGTCATTGAGTTTCTGTGCAGTTGCAGTGAAACATGGGCATGGCCAGCATCCAGCATCAGCAGCAATAGAGGCAACAGCCAAACAGAACGACTCATGTACATGCTTTTGCTCAGGTGCGGGTGCTTTTTTCAGGGTATTGTAGCTCACAGGCTGTGGCAGTGAAACAGCGGGCATGGTCGGTATCAAGCGTTGAGATCATAAACCCCTTTATTGTTAGTATAAATGGTACCCCCATGTTGTAATTGTCGCTTGGTGTTCCATTTGCTATGTTTGCCTTTTGGTTATGTGCTTGTTTGGGTTTCTGGGTCAACTAGTGGATATGATAGTTGGCAAGCTGTTTACCTCTTGTGCGCCATAGTTGGTACAGAGACTGTGTCAAGATTTTTTGGAGCTCTCATATAGACATGGTTTGGGTGTATCATGTGCAACTTCCAAACTAGGCAAACAATACGCCTTTACTTACTACATACCTCAGGGGACTAACTACTTTGTTAGAAGTCAAGAGTCTCTTGGTATATTCCATCACTTTATTCAGGATCTGATTTTCCATTTGATTCAAAAAACGCGTAGTTGTGAATGTGATAACATCTGAGATGTTACCTCCGTGTTTCCTTTGTTCTTGACTCATGCTTATAGTACAGGTATCCTTTTCTGTATGTCCAGCTAGGCTGGCGCTGCTAACTGAGATGGCCCCCTTTTCTCTCAATTCCCCAAATTTGAAAATTAATTAGTGGTAAAACAGCCCCAAATAGTAGGCTCTTATAATTAAGATAATGGCTCCTGTAGTGAACCACAAAATATTTTTCCCAGATATTTTATCAGTTAATGGACCTGGGGTTAGCTTGTCTGGGACTGTGTCAGAATTATGAAGTTATATCTCATCGTCAGCCTATGTCGCTGTCTCCTATTAATTCGAGATATAAGTATCACTGTGCGAAATGGGCTGAGTTATTTTAGGCTCTGGTCTAATAGTAGCAGTGCGGTCCCCCCCCTCCTCCCTGAATGAACACTTATAATGATGTCAGTCATCATAGATTCCAGACACGAAAGGGAGTCAGATACCAGCTTATTAATCAAGATTTCAGGGGAGTATGTGGCTGGTGATAATGATGGGAAATAATGAGTGTTTTTTTTCAATAGTCCCAGTATTGCCATTATTTGTAGAAAAGGCAACACTGAGATATACGCTGTCCCTTTGGTCTTAGTTTTGTTGTTGCTTCCGGCACGCCTGAGGTCATAAGCATAGTCATCTCCTGGTGCTATGTTATCCCTAATTACATCTGTAGTGCGAGTAATATGAAGAAAGTTGATTGTTACTATGCATAACTCCTGATTTGTCATCAGTCTGTGTTCAGTGGAAATTGCCGAGAAGTCTTGGTTCCTCACTGCTTTAATCTTGGCAGGCAATCCAAACACATCAAGGTCTGGCCGGTGGCCGTTAGCCAGTCTCCCGGATGACGGTGACATGATTTTCATGCACGCACAACACATGCGTCATTGCAGCACTTACATGCCACTGCTGCATGCCTTCCTGAATATATTGGGCAAGTAACTAGGCAAAACAAAGAGGTGATAGGCAGAAGGTTTCAAATTAATCTTAACCTCTGACAATTGCTCTGAGTAACCCTCCAGACCATCGTTTTTCGCCTGCCAAGCCATTACAGAAAGGGAAAAGATTTGCAAATCAGGTTTGGTCCCAACACCAAAGGGGCAGTTCAGCCCAACCTGCTAGGTCACATGCCTTCGCACGAGGTAGAAATATTTTGCCCTAATTCGGAATCATAATGAGGAGTAGCTTGGGTCTCTAGGCCCAGCAAGCACGGGACCCCTGTCTAGGCATCCCGATTCTTATCGGGGTGACAAAGCAAAACAATGAGGTGATGGCTGGAAGGTTTCAAATTCATCTTAAACCTCTGGCAATTGCTCTGGGCAACCCTCCAGACATGTGTTCTTCCCCTGCCAAGCCACTATAGAAAGTGGAAAGACCATATGCAAATCAGGATTGGTCCCATCCCCAAAGGGGCCCGAAATGCATTGTCATGTTCAACAAACAGGTATGTAGTTCAAAGGGCTTTCCACCCAACAGTCCCTGAAATTTAGTGAACACCTTTCAGGTAAGCACTCCTGCCAAAATGAAGTTCATGTCTAATTCTGTTGATGTAAATCGTGTGCTTCCTATTGACCATGGGCACAGTGGATGAAGATTCTTCTCAACTTCATGATTTCAACAACTTCATGGTTCCAAAATGTCATAATGTTACTGAAGGGCTTATATGGGCTATAAGAAATAACCCTTAACATTAATTAAGTTGTAGTCCTGAACATTTCAATGTGCATGGGTTACATCTGAGTGATGGTCCATTTGGTCATGAATTAATTACTTTATGCCACTAAATATTTTCATTTACTCCTGCAACGTGATTCTTGGCAAGGAAAATACATGTTGTTCTAATGTTACTAGTCTAGTCTTGATCAGGGTCGGACTGGGACAAGAAATAGGCCCGGACACCCAAAAAAAAGTGGCCCACCCCTTGCCTCCAAAAGTGGCCCACCCCTCGCCTAATAAAAAGTGGCCCTCAAACCATCATCTGTGAATCACGTCAATTCACGACTTTACAGAAAATGCTACTTATGCCTGTTGCATGTTATGTTTTGTGTAAACGCTTGAAAAAGTGATAACATTCCTTTTGTTCTTTTAAAAAAAAACAACATCATCACATAGCTTAATACTTATTTTGAACAACCAAACTCAAAGCATGTCTACTCATTGACACCAGTAATGAAAATAGAGTTGCATTTAATAAACAGTACTATGTACTGGAACAACTCCTATCTTGAATGTAATAAAACATTGACCTTTCTTAACATCCCCAGTGGGAAGGGTTCATTCCCGTTGCTAATGTGACAAGACCAGATTAAGAAAAGCGAATGAAGCTAGCTGAAATTACTAATGCTGGTACAATGCTGGTACTGTGCCATCAAATGGGAACTGGACCTGTTAGGAATTCTTGTTGGCTGCACGCAATTCTGATTTACCTGCACTGAGCCACCCGCTGGCTGCACCTTTGAGTTACCTGCACTTCTCCCTCCCCCACCTTAGAACATCTGCCCTTCCACCTCCCTGCACTTGCACAATCCCAATAACACAGGGCCTAGTAAGATCATTGTTTTGTTCTCCCTGTTTCCCCCTCTTTGTCTTGTCGCACCTAGAAACACTTGTGTGCAAGCACGTTATAAATGCCATATCA
This sequence comes from Ambystoma mexicanum, assembly GCF_040938575.1. NCBI lineage: Eukaryota > Metazoa > Chordata > Amphibia > Caudata > Ambystomatidae > Ambystoma > Ambystoma mexicanum. Next base: position 31,906,298 of record NC_090924.1, on the reverse strand, counting down.
TATCTTATTATCATATCATATCATGTTGAGACTCCATCAGTAATCAGTCCCTGTCAGTATCAGCAACCCTACATTTGGCTCTCCAGAGGTTTTGGACTGCAACTCCCATCACCCAAAGGCCATTTAGACAATGGTGAGGGATTATGGGAGCCATAGTCAAAAATATCTGGGGAGGTACAGGTTACAACCCCCTGCCTCTGGGTGCCACAGATGTAGGACTGGGCTGCACTTCCTATGGGAATAGTATGTATATGCACCTCACTGTGCATTACCCTAAATAGTACATATGATCTGCTACTGTTCCATTCCCATCCCCCACACTCACTGGGTCTGGGCTGGAACTTTTTTTTTGTTAGCTAATAGCTAATATACATGGCATGAAGAATTTCTGAAAAATCGGCATGTTTTATCAGTGGCAGTTGGGCAGCAATCTAAGACTGCAGGCCCTCATGAGTCCGTACAGTGTATTACTACTGTATGAATGCATGTGGAAATCAAGAGCAGTCAGAGCACACATCTGCAAACCTAGTCTCTGTGGAGCGGAGCTGTCTCGCAGTCTCCTAGGTTACACCCAACCAGTACCAACCAGGCTCTCTGTGCAATCATTTGCCTAGGATGAGGATCACGACATTGCACTGCACTATGCATTCCACTACATAACTCCCTGAATGCCAGCCCATTCCCTGCAAAACAACCTCTTACTTATTGACTGGTATCAAATCCGGCTTCCACCAGCCACGAGTGACTCCACAATCGAACAAACATTACGCTACTTGTGCAAATCACCCCGAAACAGGAGGCTATTCTAACAACATGCTGCTTGAGTGCCCCACTGGTGCTGAACCAGTGAAACATCATTTGTATGGACTGTGATGCAGGTGTGCACTTTAATAACACATTCAAGAGTGCCACAGTGTTTGCGCCAAAACAATATTGTGCTGCAATTTGAGCGTCGTAATGCACATATTTTAGAGTGTGCCGTGCCGTGTAAGAAGGGCTGAATGAGCTGTCAAGTGAGTGCAGTAGTGCTACACATACAGGAGTCCCCCATATGCACTCTCGACAAGTGTTATGCTGAAATATAGGCAGTGCAATGGCGCATACAGAGGAGTGCCCTATATGTCTCTTGCCTGGCATAGTTTAGCAGCGTATAGGGTGCAGAACCAAAATGTCATGGTTTTCATCCACGTTGTAATGTGACGTGAGCCCGGCCGCATGCCCAGGGCTCGTGCAATGTCACAGAGTGCGCCACCATGTGAACACTTCAATAAATGGCTGAGCGGCTTCCCGCTCAGCATGCATTTGCCACAAGACTCCTACCTCCTCACATTACTTCAGCGCTAGCCTGCACCAGCGCCATACTGGAGGTAGAGTGCTTGCCCTGCAGAGCCCTTCAGCAGCAGGGTCCGGACACCCGAGCCTCACAGCACTCCCTTGGGAAAGACAGATAAGGTGTAGAGGAAAAACAACCTAGTACTCCCACATTATGCACACTGGAGGTATAAGGGTACATTGTTTATAAATGCTGAGAAAAAGAAATGCTATACCGGTACAGATTGATTTATAGGTTGTTTTTATAGTAAACCTGAGGCCATCACTTTGTGTCACCACTACAGATGTAATAAAGTGGAGATGGATGGAACAGATGTTCACATTCTTGTCATATTCACATTCGGAAGTATCGTGGGTGGGGAAAGAGGGTAAGAGTCAAGCAGGCACAGGGCCAAAACAAGACTGTGTGCCGGGGGACCCAAGAGACTGTTTGGGAAGACCCATATTGCATATTTATAAATAAAATCAACTGAACACTCAAACACAGTACACCAGCTTATTATCTCTGTGTAGTTTGGTTGCAAATAAAGTAATTGTCTCTCTCTAAGTAATTACAGGGCGCCTGCAAGCCCCTTACATTGCAGCTGGATGCACAATTTACAATCGTAAGTTACCTCCGCTCTCCTCAGATAACATATTTAATCTCTGGGGATGTTGTGTTCCCTCCTCCATTAGCGGAAGGTTAGTGCCTTGAAGTCCCCCCACCCCTGGCATGGAAGTCCTTTGTATCAGCAACATTTAAACACATGTCCTGCACTATCCCCCATTCAGACCTCTATACGAGGCCTCCTGTAGACCCATTGCAATCCACCACTACAAGGCCCTATATGGACACTCTGCATTAAACCCGTATATCCCTCTACAAACGCTGATCAATCCACTCTCTCTCTATGCTCCTCCCGTAGGGAAACGTACTGAGTAACGCCAGTCAAACATGACAGTAGTAGAGGCATTTGTGGCTGGCATCTGGCATGGCATGTCTTACCTCAGGTTCAGTTTGTGTGTGTCCAGTCAGAAGAACTTCGGCCTCCACTCCAGTCGAGTCGTCTCGTCGTTGGTCTTGTCGTGACTTGTCTCGACTCTCTCTTCGCCTCAGACTGTCTTCGGGCCAGGCACGACGCGCTGACTCTGAGCCTGGGTCAGCTCTCAGGACAGGTGGTCTGCTGCTGCTGCTGTGTGGTGTTGCCAGTCCATGACCCACTGACCGTGACTGGGCTGGCTGCTGCCTTCTGTCTGCTGCCGGTGTCACTGTGGCCAAGCCAAAAATCGTCATGCTCAGGATTTGGAGGAGGCCCAACTATATCCTCTCTCTCAGCGAGCCACGTAACGTGTGGAAATCAATTGCGGAGACTCTGAGTTTGCGCGCGGCCTGAGCTGCATCCCCATTCCCAGGGCCCGGCCCAGCCCCCCAGGCACAAGTAACAAGTTGCTTTCAACTTTGCAAAGGAGGGCAACAAATTTGTTGTTGCTACTTCCTGCAAACTTGAAAGTAACATGTTTTGATAAGGTGCCGGGAGGAGAGGCCATAGTGTCTGCTGTGCATCGGGCCCAGGCCCAGTCCCCCCGGCCCAGCTATGTCAGGAGGCAGCCAGGCCAGCCTGCAGAAGGTGTTTATTTTTAAAATAGCACTTCAGCGTGAGCCGGGAGCAGCCCGGCCCCCGAGGCAAACACTCAGTACCAGTGAAGTGGCTACACGGCCAACACGGTGGCGTGGCCCCCTGAGCTGAGGGCGGGCTGAGCTCTGAGCCTCTCATGCACATAATGCATAATGAATGCAGATGCATTAATGAATGCATGTAAATGATTACCTTGCTTTGATGAATAATTATGCAGCGCTGTACAGGCACAGCATGACAGCCCTGCCCTGCCCGCCCCCCTGCTGCAGAGTGCACCACAGTGCTTCCTCTGATAGCTGCGAGGCGAGGCAGCCGCCAGCGGGGGAGGCGACTTGCAAAAGCAGCAGGGAGAGGCCCAGGGCCCTGCTCTGAGCTCTCGCTGACTCGCTCTGAGTCTTTAATAATTACATTAATAACAGCCCAAAAACCGGCCCAGGGCTAAAAAAAATGGCCCAGGTCCTCAGATCCTATCGGCCAGTGGCTGATGGGCCAATGCCGCCAGTCCGATCCTGGTCTTGATTTGAATTTCATTACGATATGTCACTTTTTAAAGTACCGGCCAGTAGAAGTTATCAAAGCTATGAGAGGCTTCTTGGAAATGTTTGACCAAAGGGTCTGTCTCGATACTATTATGTAGACAACTACAGTGTTCAATCATTGCGTTTTTTACTTTTTGTCCTGTTTTTCCAAATGATTTCTTTCAGCATGGACACTGTATCATGTGTATCACAGGACTACTTTCACAATTAGTAAAGCTTGTTTGAGTTAATGATTTAGATTGACCAATGCCTATTTCTGTGCTCTTCTTTGTCAATCTGCAGACCGTGCATTAAATGCACAGATAATGACCTAAATCCCAACTTTCTGTCAAGGTTTGTCAATTTTTTTCCTAATTGTTTTTATTTCCCTTTGATAAATGAAATAAGTTGTCACGCAAACTGGTGTAGTTAATGTGCTTTGTTTCTGTTTTTGGCCTAGAAGTGCATCTCTATCATAATGAAAAGCTCACTGAGCAGACATTTTTATTGCTGTCTTGTCACTATGACATACAGGGCTATATTGCAAAGACTTTGCCTTGGCGAAGTGCCTTAATGTCCCTAAGGAAAGAAATATATACTTTCAATACAGTTTTGCATAAGGGTAAGTTCCTACCTAGTGCTAGGGCCATGGCATACATGGCCCTGTTACAGAAATGTATTGAAATAATATGTTTTAGTGCTAGGACAAGTTTTTACTAGTGCTAATTGCGCTTGTGCTGAGGCAAAGTTTCTGCAAAATGACTCAATACACCCAAAATATGAAGACATATATATGTATGTGTCTATAGTCCCACATGCTAGCAATACACTTGGGGCCTAATTTACAAAAGCCTTTTACAATAGTGCAACCACATAGGGAAACGCTATGTAAATGAGGCTATTGGCCTTGTTTGACAAAGGCATGCTCTTTGCACAACCTGCAATATGTTGATCCGACTGAAAGTGACGTTTTGTACAATATTACAACTTGTGCAAAATGAGGTGATGCAAAAAAAAATCGTTTCACTGCATGTTTGCACCATGTGCAAATGTGCCCTAATTCATGAAGCATTATCAACATTAATTTGTGTAGTAGGCAAATAAACACTTGCAAATCAATTATTATTTAAAATGTACTTTTTGCAAACATTAATACTTCAAATCTGAACATATAATCTTAAAGGTATGTATGTTTGGCCTATGTACACCAATTTGAGCAAATTCTTTATTTGATACACATATTCTGAGGAATGTATATTACCGCATAGTCACGAGTTTTAAAAAAAAAGTTCATTTAAACATCTCTGTCAGGTTGTGCTGAAGATGTACTGGCACAAATACGTATGTTTTCTTTGTATTTATTAATACTTTAATAATACAAATAAAACTAATATTATTATTATCCACTTCCTACAATTTTCCACATATTTTAAAAATTCAAATTTCAAATAAATACCAGAGCAAAATCGCCTCGAAAGGGCAACCTAAAAAACAATCAAATTACATTTAATTTAAATCCAGATCACATTTCATATTTCATCACAAGTGTCCCTTTTGCTTTCCAATTAATAAATACCTTAAAAAGCATACAAAAACGTGTTACAATTCATATAAAAATCCACTTGAATTGTTAGGTTATCAACTTTGCAACACATCCCAGACTTCTTCAACCAATGGCCCACCCCAACATCTCTCACTTATTAATGAGCAGTTTTCAAATGTTTTTCCAACCAATGCCATACCCAATAATGTGCAACGTGAAGTGAATCCAGTTCTGAATTCAAAGAGTATGTCCAAAACGTCTCTGACTTGATTGTGTCATAATTGTGTGCAAATTTGTGAAACGTGCTCATGTATACCGATCCCAGCATCCTACATTTGGTAAGCACATGGTTTGCTGATTCCGGATGATTGGAAAGTTTAAACAATCGACAAAACCTCTTTTCCAACGGTATGGCAAGTTGTGTCTCTCGATTTGTTAGTAAGGAAGGCTGCATTGTACACAGGGGCAACATAAAATGTATTTCTGCAAGCTCGGCCTCTGTAATAAATATTGCTGTGTTTTCATATATTGGTAGGATACCTGTGCCACTGCACTGTAGTTGTGTAGGTTGGACAGTTGAAAATAATTTGTATTGCAATCCCACAGATTGGCCTTTCAGGCAATGAGTCATTAATTGGCTCAAAGTTTGTCCAACATTCAGATTGAAGCACCCAATTTATGGTTCTGAAAAAAATCGAGATGTAATTCTTTGAAATTCTTCCTTCGCCCTACCACTTCAGAATCAGAGTTGCAACCACCTTTCATCAATAAAGGACACTCTGGGGCTGTACTAGATTTGATTGTAAGCTCCCCCTCTTCTTCAGCAGCTGGGTGCTTAGAAAAACAATCTCTCATTGTCAGTGCCTCAAGCCCATATAATTCCATGGGGCAAAAGCATTGCATATAGAGTGTTAGCACCCCGTCAATGGTATAACCTGTGAAAGTGAGTAGTCCCCAAAAATGCAATTCATACTCCCCATTGAGAGTCAATAATGAACACACCCCAGGAGGGAATGAGTCTAAGACCAAGTGCAGTGAAAGTAAAAGTAACGTTTATCTAAAACCAAAATACAGAGATTCAAATTCCAAGAGCGCTCTGCCCAATTTCACTCTAAGAGTACTTTAAAATGGGGGACAGCATCATAAATGATGACATTCTATGAGTTACATAAGTTAGATTTTCATTGGTAGATTCACAGGTCCAGTATAGCGATGTAGGCGCCACCTCCAGATGATTGGATAGTTGCTTGGCAGGAAGGCGGACATCACATGCATCAGCCGGGCTGGTCAGTGTGAGGTGAAAGTCATGGGGCTCCGGATAAGGTGATTGATACTAACTCTCTAATATAAACACCACTTCAAAGTATGCAATGAAAAGACACTCATAAAAAATAACCATTGGCATCTTGACAATTGGGGGGAGAATCATATATTTCACACTGATGTATGCATACATTTGTCTTGGGTAACTGAGAGGGCAAAAGGTATGGGGGTCATCTTGTCTCAGGGGGAAAGGAGGTGACATTCTGTGCAGGCCTAGTGGAAGTAAGAGAAGATACATTTGTTCCATCAAGGCATCAGTGAGACATGGGTCTTTGGCCGCAGCACTATCATAAGGAGGGAAAAAGGTGGGGGGTGTTCGCTCTTTGTGCACAGTGCTGCTGGGGAGAGAGGGCCCTTTGGCTCTTCAAGTTTGGCCTAGTTCGATTATTGGAATTATAAGTGAACCATTGGACAGGGGTATGATCATGTTTACTGTCACTTCCTTTACAACAAGTAGAAAGCAGGTTCTGATTATATTGTGTGCTCTGTTTTCACCTTTACCACATTCACCTGTGCAATAGAATTGCTTTTATTTACATTAGTCTCATGGCTGCACCTTTTATATTGTACACAGGAACCTTATAACATGTCAATTATATGTGTGAGTATGCACAGTACTGAAAAACAAGTGAGCATGTGGACCATCTGTGTAATGAGACCCAATTTATAGAACACCAACATGTGAATCATGATGTTACATTCATTGTAATCAGGTAAAATGGGTAAAGTATTGATCGTTCTGTTACATCTCATAGGGACAGCTCCCTTACACGTTCACACAGGAGAGAATTTATGGCCTCAGCTGGGATTAACGCTGTGGGTGAAACAGGGTGGCACATAGTCATGGGGCATGCATCTGCCACATCAAAAGGGGTGTGAGGTTGGGGGTTATACATGTTACATATCTTAGGAGTAGTGTCTGCAAATAATGAAGCATGTTTGTGGAGATGAATGTTTTTTTCCAAGCCCAGGCTCTTGCTCGGTCATTCACTGATCAGTGATGTAAGGAGGAAGGCGAGAGATACAATGTTAAATTTGTAGCTGTTCGTGCCCAGTCTTCCCTGAGAACAGGGCAGGGGCACCAGAGGGGAGTAGGTGGGGGGAGTAGCTGGCTAACTGTGTGTGGTGCAAGGGGAGAGCTACGGGCCTGAAGGCTAGCTTTGCTGTGATGCCTGCATTGGCATATACAAAATGGAGTCAGGGTTCAGTACAAAATGGAGTCAGTAATCAGTGCTCTTCTGTACGTTGCACCTGTATGTGTCGCCCCGTGGCTGTCTGGCACCTCTGGCTACAGGTGCATGGGCAGCCATGGGATGAGCATAGTGTGCGTGCGTGAGAGGGAATGGAGGGGAGGGGGCCTGAATGACATTTCCTTCCATACATTCCCCCCTTTCGTTACTTAAGTAATGAATATTTTAATTCATTTAACCATTTACGCTCCTCATCCTCTGCTACTTCCTCATCCCATGCAGGTGTTCCCTTTTGTGGTACCCAGGCTCTGCATACTGCCCTCAGGCTCTCCCTTGTTCGGGCATACTCATCCGTGGAGCAGGTCATGTAAATGCAACCCTATCCCCTTCCAGGTCAACCCATACTTCATCGTACCATGCTAATTCATGGGGCTCTTTAATTGTTGTGTGATATAACCTGTCTACAATATACCCTGTTTTATATATAGCTGTCATTCTTTATTTTGGCTCTGAGTCATCTCCTGTTTGTACTTGTGCTTCCTGTGTCATCGGTACCATTCCTTTTGCACTGCCCATTGTCACCATCATCATTGCACTGTTAGGTACTGCATTTGCACAGCACCTAAGGCCTAATTGGCACACACAAAAAATCAAAAGAAGAAAGATGATAGTGGGTATTAAAAGTTTGACAGTCATTCCGAGCCAGGACGGTACCCACGAAAACATGTCATCAAACCAAGTGCTGGGCTGTACCCCTCCTTCTTCTTTCATATGCTCACCAAGGTTGTGCACGGCTGCTTTGGCATGTGATAGAGTTCCATTGTCTGCGTCTGCAGAAGGTACAAAAGTGCAACATGCGCTCCCGATTTTCTGGCAAACACCTCCATCCAAAGCTGTCAACAGGTCTAGGACATACCTGTTCTGCATCCTCATCAACAGCAGGGCCCTTAGCTCCACCTTTATCACCTTGAAACCCTCTTCTGTGTCGTTGGCCAATTCAATCAGTTCCCAGTACGTTATTTGGAGCCATTTTGCGTTGGCCCGCAACTGGACGCTTGGAACAAGGGAAGCAAAGAACGTCTCAGCAGAGTTGAACAGTCTGAACCGAACTGGAATATGTGCCAAAGGTTTGTAGGAATGCCTTGGATATATAGTTTGACGATCTTCTTTTTCGCAAGACTGTGCTTTGCAGCTTCTCCTCGGAAAGGGCGTATACAGGGGTATCCTCAGTTGCTGGCAGTGCTCCGGATCTTTGATTATAGATGGCCCCCTACCCCTTGGATATGGCTTTCAGGTATCACCATCAGGCCTGAATGCAGCGTTGCCAGGGAGCATGTGGCCCTCTATGACTGTGGAAGGTGCAGGTACGACTGTTTGCCACAAACCCAGTAAGTTTCCATTAATGCAGCTCTTCCTTTTTTCATGTCTGGGATGATGAGTGTTTTGATACAGTTCTTGTTTGCACCCAGATTTACTTTTCCCTCTCCGTGGAAGCACAGCTCAGAGGATGTCTCTTTCTGCAGCTTGAATGTTTTTTTGAGGGGCGTTACCCACGTGAGCTGCGTGATGTGTTGGGTCCATATCAGGTGCATGTTCTCTGATCCATTGTAATTATTTGTCTGACAGTCCTCGCAGTGCTTCTGCTTTGCATGTTACTTGCTCTTCTTGCCACTTATTGTCCAAATACAATGTTCCTTTAATTACTAAGAAAGGTTCTTTCAGCAATATTACTCCTTGGGGATTTTCATAGCATGTCTTCTAATTGTGCAGCATTTCAAATGAAGCAGTGTGTGCTTGAAAAGTACTTTTTATTCTGCATAGTGCAAGATGAAGGAGACATTGTGCCTCTGCAACAGGTGACCAGGTAGCAGGACTTTAGAGTATTCAAGGCATATCAGAAAGCACACATAGCAGCTCTCATTTGTTGTCTCTTTTATGGTAGAGCTCATGTCTGCGTACCATTTGTTAGACTGGTGTGGGTGTTGTGGGTCTTCTATTGTATCTAGTCCCAGCCCATGGTACTCATCATATCTCTTTCGTCCCTCCCCCCCTTTTTCTCCTTCTATTCCTTCCTGGATGTCCCAGTGCTTTTCTTTCTTCCTCATGTTGGATTGGAAATATCCTGTCTGCCCGCCCTGTTCCCATTCATTATATAACGCAACATATTTCTTGACAGTATTTTCATCACTATTTTTTACAAATTTTGGATCTGATGTTGTGCACCTGTGTCTGGTGTAGAAAATATAGTCAACCAGGATAAATCGGAAGGGTCTGCGTCATTCATATCATAGATACTGAACAAAGATTCATCATAACGGGCAGTGGGATTTACTGATACAGGAGTGCTGGTTGTGTGATTGTCATCATGCGAGCCATTTCTCTGAGTCCTGTGTGCCAAGATCAATTTAAACCCATCCCATATGAGATGGGCTCCCTGTTTTACCAAGTTTGGCCCCCTCCTCATTCAGATCGATATATGAATGCTATGGCCCAATACACTACTAGGCCAAACAACATCAAAAAGAAAAGTACTGCAAAGAAGAATAAACCATATTCATATGAGTAATTTCTTAAATTAAATTCCCTATTCTTATTTCTATGTTGTTGATTTTGGGGGCCAGAACGCCATTTAATTGCGGGTGATAAATCGTGAATAGTTTGTGGGTGATGCCCAGCATTGTTGTTACTGCGTTGAACAAGTCATTGACGAAATGAGTTCCATTGTCAGAACAGATGACATTGCATATCCCCCAGCGGGAGAAGACCTCCCTCACATTTTGCATCTGGGTGGGCGCAGGGGCCTGCTTCCACCAACCTCGAAAAGGGGAAGACCACCACTATAAAGTACAGCGGTCCATTACACCATTCTCCCATGTCTGCGCAGTCTATGTTCAGTTCACAAAAGGATCCAATTGGCCCAGGTAATGTTCCTCATAATGTTCTCAATGTCATTCCTGAATTATATGTTTGACATGTGGTACACCCTATCACCATTTTGGATATCTACTCGTGTAGCCCTGGCCCAAACCAATGTTCCTGAATGTCTGCTGCAAAATGTTGTTTAGCATTGTGGGCTGGTAAGTGAAGCTGCTGCAGTGCTATTTCCAGTAGTTTCTTTGTCATTACTACTTTACCTGTATTGTTCTGTTGCCAGAGAAGGTCAGTGGATGATTGACTACACCATCTCTTTAATCATAGTTCCTTTTTCTCCTCTGGCGCATCCTGCTGCAGTTCTAGTATCTGGCGATGGGCATAGAGTTGTATTCCTCCTTTTGCTCATCCTCCACATGTCTTTGCAATATGTACTCACCTGTTATTTCTTTGTTGAGTAATTCGCTTCTTTTGCAGCAGCATCCACTGCCGCATTTCCTAATGAGATGACGTCATTCTTGCTTGTCTCGACCTGGCACTTTACTAATGCTACAACTGTTGGCTCCTTTATCGCCTCTATCAATTCTGTGAGCAGTTCTGCATGCTGTACAGGGGACCCATCTGCCCTTCTGAATCCTCTTCTTCCCCATCGTGTTAATCCCCCGTGTACTGTGGTTGTCATTTATGCAGAGTCAGTGTATATTGTTACTGCGCTTCCCTTGGTTGTAAGCAGTGATTCAATTAGCACCACTAGTTCAGCTGCTTGTGCTGAGAAGTGGGCAGGCAACCTTTTTTGTAAAATCACTTCATACTCTCCTTCCTCCAATCGTATCACTGCCGCCACTGCATGTTTATCTCCTGTTTCACAATCTATTGATGCTGATCATCTACAAAATACACTTCCTCTACATTCAGGGCATCTTCATTGGCTGTGGGTGTACCATCACCTTCCCCTCTTTGTGTGGCACAATCATGACCTTGCATGTCTTCTATTGTGCATGCTTCTGTGAGAAATGTGTCTGGGTTCACTGTCTTGCAACGCACTTGATATAATTATTTCATAGGGTATGGCTCTCTGTGTTGTTGATGTACTTTTTAATCTTTCAAGTATGGCAAACAATGAATGCTGTATGTATAACGTCACTGTGCATCCCATCACAATTGTTTCTCAATGGTGAATGCCGCGACTGCGAGGGCTTGTTCGAAAGCGAAGTGTCCTTGCGTCACTGCATCTAGTGTACCACTGTAGTACTCTAGAGGCTTGTGGCCCAACAATGTTTTTTGTTTCAGTAATGCTGTCATAAGTGTTCCATCGCAATTCAAAAATAAATAAAATTCATGCTCATAATCTGGTGTCACTAGGATGGGTGCTGTCGATATCAGTTCTTTCAATGTGTTGAAAGAAGTGTGCATTTCCCGTGTCCATTGTACTACTGTGTTTTCCCTGTGTGCTTCTTTTAGTGCATGCAGAAGAGATTTTGTGTATGCTGCATATTCTGATATCCAGGCACGGTAATCATTGCACATGCCGATAACATTTTGCATCTCTTTCACTGTTCTGGGATCACTTACAGCTTGCACAGCTGCTGCTCTGTCGGGTTTTATTCATCTGCCTTCTTTTGATATCATTTGTCCCAAATGCAATACTTCTGTCAAACAATACTGCAACTTTTGTTTGTCCACCTTGTAGCCCTTGTGTGCTAGTAATGTTAATAGTTTTACCGAATACTGTCTGCATTCATCTTCATTTTTTCCACAACTCAAGCGATCCTCTACGTACTGAATGATTGTACTCTTTGTGTCAATATTTCCAAGATCTTCATGCAGTATCCTGATGAATATACTTGGACTTTCACAGTATCCCTGGGGAAACCTGCAATGCTCACATCTTTTTCCCCCCAGGGTGAAAGCTGTCAGGTACTGTGAGTGGGATCCAGTGGTACCGAGAAAAATGCATTTTTCAAATCCATCACTGTAATACAAGATGCATCTTTGGGTATGCTATATAAGATTGAGGCAAGGTTTGGGACGAGTGGGAATTCTTTTTGTATGACGTCATTGAGGGGGGCGTAGATCCTGCATCATCCTCCAAGACCCTCCTTTTGGTTTTTTGATCGGATAGATACAAGTATTACAGGGAGAATTTGAAGGTACTATAATCCCCTGCTGTAGTAGGGCATGTATTGTTTCTTGTATTCCTTCTTCTGCCACTCTTGACAGGGGGTACTCTTTACCCGGGGCAATGATGCAGCTGGCTTGAGTTTGATATTTACAGGTGTTACCTTGCGCAACAACCGCATTTTCATGTGGTTCAGTTGTCCACAAGTCTGATGGTACATGTTGCATGTCTTCATTGAAAAATGCTGGTGGCACGCTCACTATGGCCATGAGGGGGAGTGGCACTTGTCTGTTGTGAATCATTATGTCACAGGGAATTGCTATCTCCATTATTTCCCCATCACTGTGTGAGTCAGTGAAAAGGTCCTCATCAGATATATCTCGCCAGGCTGTGTTGGCATTTATACACAACACTGTTTGCCATTCACTTCCATATATGTCTAGTCCAATCACTGCTATCCTTTGTGATGACACCTTACCCCATGTAGGTCTAGAGACACCACTGAGCCTGCAACTATCTCGGGCGTGCTCTGGGGTGCAACACAAATTCAGATGGCACTCTCCATCCATAGCGTGTGTCTGCATTACTAGCACGGCTCTCATTACACAAATCCCAGGAGTTGAGCACACTATCCCTCTGTCTGTGAATTAGATAGTCATATTAAGCTTTCTAAGGAGATCCCTCCCCAGTAAATTTATGGGCGAGTCTTCGTAATACAGTAGGGGTGCTTGCATTGTTTTTCCCCCCACTGTTACCTCCAATTCTTCTGTATATGAAACCTCAACCACTGCCCCAGAAAACCCCTGTGTCTCCATTTTATGATTAGACAACGCAAACCTTCCTTCTCCTAAGCACGATTTTTCTACTCCTGAGTCTACCATAAAAATGAACTGTTTGTTCCCTATCTCTGCCCCCACCAGTGGTTCCTCAGATGTGTTGAGGGTTGTTGATAGTACTGGACACGCAAGTGCTCCCTGTGGGCTGTCCTATGCTGAGCATCTTGTGTTCTCCCCATTGTCAAAAACATTACCCAACAATACTGCTGTTCTTCTGAAAGGTGCAGGGGCATCATTTGCTGTGGTGACAAAGGGATTTCCACGAACCAGGGCCATGTGCTCTCGGGACTGTGTGTGTTGTGCGTTTTGTGGAGGTGCTCTGTGTTCTTCTATGTACCTGGGATCGGGTAGTTCTTCTCTCCTACCACCACCTATAGGCAACCCATGTGGGCTTCCTAGATGGCGGTGGCCATACTGTTGTTAGTTTTGGTAGAGGTTCATGGGGTGGCTTTGGCACTCTCTTGAAATATATACCCACCTCCCACAGTTCCAGCATTTCCCTTGTCCTCCTCCTCTGGGACCTTGTCCTCCATACCCGTACCCGGCCCCTCTGGACCCCTTGTACCCACCTCTTCCTCCACGGGTGCTCCTTGCTTGCCATTGTGGCCCTCCATATTGTCCCTTGCCATTCCACCCTTCTTGTCCATTTCCTGCCCAATTTGCGGCCATCCTTGCTTGTATTGCTATCAGCCCTTCCTTCTCCTCCCGTTCTCTATCTGCTGGGAGGGAGGCTACTGCAGGTGTGACCTTCACTAGTTTTGTCTGTATTAATTTAGCCTCATCTGCCAGTCTCTTTTGGGCTATCTCCCTTTCTCTTTCTTTGATTCTTTTGCAATTAAGCACTATGATGCCCTGTATTTCTGGCCAGCCCTTGACTTCTATCCCAGCTATTTTATCAAGCGCCTTTTGCACCTCCTTCCCTCTTTTAATTATAAAATAGAATAGGGAGGTGGATTGATCCCAAGCTGTGCCCATCTCTGCTCTCCACATCTCCTGCACCCGAAGAATGTAAGCCGTTGCATCTTCCTCCTCCCCTATTGTGCATTGCATTACAGACTGTAAATCTGGTGTATCTGGGAAAGTCGTTCTTAATGCATCCCATACTCTGTCTCTTACTGTGTTGAAAGATGCTCCATCATGGCGAGCGCAGTCTAGTGTTATTCCGGGGAATCCTGCCTTTGCCCACAACCTGTTAGCTTGGTCACCTACTGTGGATACTAATAGACTTTTAACATCACCTACTGCTCAAGGAACTCCAAGAGTGTTTTTCTCACATGTGCCGCCAATGTCCTCTGCCTTAATGCCAGTAAGAGTGAGATTCTACTCATTGGCACACCCACTCCATCCTTCCCTGCAGCTCTCTGCCCGGCCTCTCTTGGCCCTCTTCCTGCTCCTACCTGCAAGGCAAAAAACCTTGGGGTCATCTCCGACTCCACACTCTCCTTCTCTCCTCACATATCTGATGTTTCTAAGAAGTCACACTACCATCTGCACCTCCTCAGAGGTATCCTTCCCTTCCTCTCCTTCCCCCAGAAGCTCACTGTCTCCAGAGCCCTGGTTCTCTCGAAGCTGGACTACTCTAAAGGCCTCTATCTAAATCTGCCTGCCTCTACTCTCCACCCTCAGCAACTCATCCAGAACAGGACTGTGAGACTTGTCCTTGGCCTCAAGCCCAGGGACAGTATCTCTCCAGGACTGGAATCGCTACACTGGCTCCCAGTGGCTGCGAGGATTAAGTTCAAAACCCTATGCATTGTCCACAAGGCCTTCTGGGGCCTGGGGCAGAAATACCCTCAACTCTCGCTTCCTAAATATCTTCCTTCTTGAGCTCATCCGCCTCCAACTCCCTCAGGGTCAGCCGCTTCTCCAAGCAATGAGTTGGGGGTAGATCTCTCTCTGCAGCTGGGGCCTCCCTCTGGAACAGCCTTCCTGCCTCCCTGAAACTTGAGGAGAACCATCTCCGGTTCCAGAAGCACCTCAAAACTTTCCTCTTTGCTTCTGCTTTCTCTACCCCTCTCCCCTGCCAATTACTGAAACTGCACTGAATCTGCGACTGGGCAACTTACCAATCTCGGTCCTTGGCTCAGCAACTCTCCCCTGCACTCCCCCCTGGCAACCCATGCACTGCGGGACCATCTCTGTATCCCTACAGCACCCCCTTCCCAGCACTTGTCTGCACTTACCTTGTGACTTGCCACCAGCTGGCCCTTATTTATCTTGTTTTACTAACCCTGTATTGCACTTTCCTCTCTCCCTTTCCCCCTTGCACTTTTCCCTTCCCCTCTACCCATGCACTTGCGCAATCTGAATGACACCTGGCCTAGTAGGATCGTTGTCTGTCTCCCCTTGTTCCCCCACTCCCTGCCTCATTGCGCCTTGAAACACTTGTGTATAGGTGCGTTACAAATGCCATATCATATCATATCATGCATAGATCCATTTAATTTCCCCTCCCGAGAGCGGGGTTAAAGTTTTCAGCAAGTTCGCTTCATCCATCTGGGCCCAGGGTATATGATTGTGTCTTCTTCACCCTCTGTGTATCAACGGTAGTTGTGATTTGTTTCTTGTTGATTTCCCTGTACTTACCTTTGCTCGCTTTTTCCCCAATACCTCCATTCATCCCATTCTGTTCCTTAACCTTCCATGCCATTCTTCTTCCATCACCCTCCCCAGGGAGACTGTTCTGTTCCGGCCAACCCTCCACCTGTCGCACACTCCAACCTCCTCTCTTCCTCTTCTTGCTCTTCTATATCACACCAATATTGTTCTTTCGTGCCTGATGCCATGTCCCTCCTTCCACACTCATCTTGCTCACTGCTTGATCTATTTCTATTATTCTTGTGGGTGTATCATTAATTTGGAACAATATTTCTCCTTTTTTCCATCTCTCCTCAGTTGACCTTTCAAGTGGTTGTGACATCTGCATCTGTTCTGCTCTGGTTGTAGGGGTGCCCCCTTGCTCACATATATCTCTTAACCGTGATAATTCTGTCCGGGCTTTCGTTAGTCATGAGTCTAACTCTTGGGTGAACTTTTTGATGTCTATTGCAGTGGTACTCACCTGGCCACTTGCTCCTCGACACTTGTATGGGGGTGTTGCTGGGGCTGTTGGTTGGGGCTCAGAGGGTGACGTAGGCTTTGATAAATACACTATGGGGCCGATTCATGGAACAAACGTGCGCCGAAAATCTACGCGCAAGTAGGCGCAAGCAGGCGCAAGCGGAAAAAAACAGGCGCACGCGCACGCGTGCGATTCATGGAAGTCCCTGCGCGTGTTCACCGCGCGATGTGCGCCAAACCCGTGCATGGCGCACAAGTCACTGCAACATCGCGAAAGGCGTGCGCGACGGTGCGCGACGCGCACAGTGAAAGCGCACAACCTCAGCGCACACAGCAGAAAGTGGGCGGGACATGGGGCGTAACGCGCGGAATGGGGAACAACACGCGAAAATAAGGGCGTAACTGGGGATGCACTGCACGGAAGCAGAGGTAACGCCCACACGCACACGAACCACACGTATCCATGGAATGGAATAGGGCAAACCCACGCACAGCCAAAGCCGCGCACAAGCTGAAACACGTCCGCCACACGAAGGCAGGCGGTAGAGTCCCAGCGCATCAAAAAAGTGGCGCCGCGGGAAGTAAAATACGCGATTGAGCGGGGTACTTGTATTCCGGGGGTGCGCGGGAAGTTACACACGCGAATGAGCGGGCTACGTGTATTCCGGGGGTGCGCGGGAAGTGACACACGCGATTGAGCGGGGTACGTGCATTCCGGGGGTGCGCGGGAAGTTACACACGCGAATGAGCGGGGTACGTGTATTCCGGGGGTGTGCGGGAAGTTCCACACGCGATTTGGCCGGGTACGTGGATATCAGGGGTGCGCGGGAAGTTCCACACGCGATTGAGCGGGGTACGTGTATTTCGGGGGTGCGCGGGAAGTGACACACGCGATTCGGCCTGGTACGTGGATATCAGGGGTGCGCGGGAAGTTCCACACGCGATTTGGCCGGGTACGTGTATTCCGGGGGTGCGCGGGAAGTTCCACACGCGATTTGGCCGGGTACGTGGATATCAGGGGTGCGCGGGAAGTTCCACACGCGATTCGGCCTGGTACGTGGATATCAGGGGTGCGCGGGAAGTTCCACACGCGATTTGGCCGGGTACGTGTATTCCGGGGGTGCGCGGGAAGTTCCACACGCGAATCGGCCTGGTACGTGGATATCAGGGGTGCGCGGGAAGTTCCACACGCGATTTGGCCGGGTACGTGGATATCAGGGGTGCGCGGGAAGTTCCACACGCGATTCGGCCTGGTACGTGGATATCAGGGGTGCGCGGGAAGTTCCACACGCGATTTGGCCGGGTACGTGTATTCCGGGGGTGCGCGGGAAGTTCCACACGCGATTTGGCCGGGTACGTGGATATCAGGGGTGCGCGGGAAGTTCCACACGCGAATCGGCCTGGTACGTGGATATCAGGGGTGCGCGGGAAGTTCCACACGCGATTGAGCGGGGTACGTGTATTTCGGGGGTGCGCGGGAAGTGACACACGCGATTCGGCCTGGTACGTGGATATCAGGGGTGCGCGGGAAGTTCCACACGCGATTGAGCGGGGTACGTGTATTTCGGGGGTGCGCGGGAAGTGACACACGCGATTGAGCGGGGTACGTGTATTTCGGGGGTGCGCGGGAAGTTCCACACGCGATTCGGCCTGGTACGTGGATATCAGGGGTGCGCGTGAAGTTCCACACGCGATTGAGCGGGGTACGTGTATTTCGGGGGTGCGCGGGAAGTTCCACACGCGAATCGGCCTGGTACGTGGATATCAGGGGTGCGCGGGAAGTTCCACACGCGATTTGGCCGGGTACGTGGATTTCTGGGTTGCGCGGGAAGTTCCACACGCGATTGAGCGGGGTACGTGTATTCCGGGGGTGCGCGGGAAGTTCCACACGCGATTTGGCCGGGTACGTGGATATCAGGGGTGCGCGGGAAGTTCCACACGCGATTGAGCGGGGTACGTGTATTTCGGGGGTGCGCGGGAAGTTCCACACGCGATTCGGCCTGTTACGTGGATATCAGGGGTGCGCGGGAAGTTCCACACGCGATTGAGCGGGGTACGTGTATTTCGGGGGTGCGCGGGAAGTTCCACACGCGAATCGGCCTGGTACGTGGATATCAGGGGTGCGCGGGAAGTTCCACACGCGATTTGGCCGGGTACGTGGATTTCAGGGGTGCGCGGGAAGTTCCACACGCGATTGAGCGGGGTACGTGTATTTCGGGGGTGCGCGGGAAGTGACACACGCGATTCGGCCTGGTACGTGGATATCAGGGGTGCGTGGGAAGTTCCACACGCGATTTGGCCGGGTACGTGGATTTCAGGGGTGCGCGGGAAGTTCCACACGCGATTGAGCGGGGTACGTGTATTTCGGGGGTGCGCGGGAAGTTCCACACGCGATTTGGCCGGGTACGTGGATTTCAGGGGTGCGCGGGAAGTTCCACACGCGATTGAGCGGGGTACGTGTATTTCGGGGGTGCGCGGGGAGCAGCACACGTGAATTGCACGTGTGGGTCCTCCCAGGTGTACCCTCTACACCCTCCACGGCCCCTGCAGGTGGCTCACACCACAGGGGCCTACCCAGCACATGTCCTGCAGGCACCCCATCCACCATGGCCATGCCCACCAGCCAACCCACATATCAACTAGCACTACTGCCCATCAACGCATGTCCCCCTGCACCCCCACCCCCCAGCATCCAGGGGCACCCTCCACCAGGCCCCCACTCATGTCTCCCACCCCCCAGCACTGTGGGGCACCTGCCAGCAGGCCCCCACCCATGTCTCCCACCACCCCCACCCCCCCAGCATCCAGGGGCACCCTCCACCAGGCCCCCACACATGTCTCCCAGCACCCCCACCCCCTAGCATCCAGGGGCACCCTCCACCAGGCCCCCACTCATGTCTCCCACCACCCCCACCCCCCAGCCACCAGGGGCACCCTCCACCAGGCCCCCACTCATGTCTCCCACCACCCCCACCCCCCCAGCATCCAGGGGCACCCTCCACCAGGCCCCCACCCATGTCTCCCAGCACCCCCACTCCCCAGCAGTGCAGGGCACCCTCCACCAGGCCCCCACTCATGTCTCCCAGCACCCCCACCCCCCAGCATCCAGGGGCACCCTCCACCAGGCCCCCACACATGTCTCCCAGCACCCCCACCCCCAGCATCCAGGGGCACCCTCCACCAGGCCCCCACACATGTCTCCCAGCACCCCCACCCCCAGCATCCAGGGGCACCCTCCACCAGGCCCCCACACATGTCTCCCATCCCCCCCACTCCCCAGCAGTGCAGGGCACCCTCCACCAGGCCCCACTCATGTCTCCCAACACCCCCACCCCCCCAGCATCCAGGTGCACCCTCCACCAGGCCCCCACTCATGTCTCCCACCCCCCAGCACTGTGGGGCACCTGCCAGCAGGCCCCCACCCATGTCCAACTCATGTTCCCCACCCAACATGTCATCACAGTCCAGATCCCTGGTCTCTATGGTCAGCCCCCAAATGCAAAACACCCACCCGAGTATTGCATCCTCCCACTCATATTCTGCAATTACATCACAGAACACCAATTGCAAGTTCCAAAACAAACACATGTCCCTCACATACACCCAATGGGTGTCAGTGAATCTCAAAACACATAACATGAAATGCATGAAAACAATGAGACACCACACATTGAAGTGCAACAAATAAATAATGTATTAAAGGAAAGATGAATAGAAACAAAAATGAAGAAACTGAAATGTGAATGGAAAAAATGAAAAGAAGCATGTCCGTCCAAAAAAAAGAAAAAATCAAAGAATATAGAAATCCAAAGTAATGTACTACAAAGTCAATGTCCACCAAACAAAATCCAATGTGAAAAAAAAACATAAGCCATTGATCCATGGATAATTTTAAAAAATAAAGTTTGTACAAGTCCACAACTATGTACAAAGCAAGAAGCCAGGGTCCATCATCCCAACAAAATAAAGGAAACCTAACTAACTACACTAACCAATAAAAAAAACTATATACAAAAATGTGGCCAATGTCCAAAAGGTCCAAATGAAATAAAAACAAAAATGAAACTTAACACTACCTACATAACTATGTACAAGGGCAGCGGGCTAGTTCCACGGCTCACTTCTGGATGTGCCGGGCCAGGGCATCATCGAACTCCTCCTCTATGTCCCGGAGGCGGTCCTCCTCCATGGCCCCGAGGGTCCGCAGGGCCGTCGACGTGTCCACCTCCAAAGCCCTGCGGATTGCCTCGAGGCACTCGACCCGCCTCAGGGCCCTCTGCATGGAGTTCTCCGCCCTGACCATTGAGAGCCGTGCCTCTTCCGCCCGCTGCCGCTCCGCATCTATGGCGTGGCCCAACCGCTGCCACACGGAAGACACTTTTTGTCCTGGGTCCTCCTGCCCTCCGGCCGATGCCTGCCCCTCCGATGTCGAAGGCCCCGAGCCTTCATGGCTCCCACCATGGAGCTGCTGCTGCTGTGCCTCTGCCCCTGCACTGCCTCCTGCTGCCTGCACATCCTCCGCCGGCTGGGGTGCAGTCGTTGACGTGGCCACCCCTGCTGGACGTCCGACTCCCGACTGTGGCAGGGATGCCTCCTCCACCAGCCTGGCCGCACCGTCAGAGGCAGCTCCACAGGGCACCCAGGTGACTGATGGGTGGGAAGATGGCACAGAGGACGACTGGCACGTAGGGGGTCCAGCTGAGGAGGGGGTCGTGGCAAGCCCCATCAGACGGAGGAATCCGGCCTGGGTGACCTGTCCCAGCAGGCTGACGTGGTCAACGAGCCATTCGAGATGACCTGCAGTCTCTTCATGAAAAGACTGCAGGTCGCCTCGCATGGCCCGTTGACGCAACGCCACTCCAGCCAGGACAGGCTCAACCCGGGCCTGGATAGCCACGTCCGCAGGCAGGGGAAGGCCAGTTGACGTCAGCTCATCCCCTGCCTGAAAACTGGTCTGGACATGGGCATCCCTGCTGGTGCAAGATGATGCAGGGACAGGATCAGGGACAGGATTGCACACAGGCACCTCCGCGGCGGCCTGTGCTGCCTCCTGTCCCTGGTCCTGCACTGCACCACTAGCACCAGTGGGATCCCCACCCCCAGACCCCGTCTCCGGTGCTTGCACGGCCTCCTCCTCCACCAAACCCCCCACCAACCTGGATGACTCTGTGCCATCTTCCCCCGTTGGGCCCTGTGGGGTCCCAGCTGCCCCTTCTGCTGCCGAGGAGTCCAACTGCAACCTCCGCCTCTTGGACCTCCCCCCGGCAGCTGCGGCCTGGGACGGGGCACCGGACTCCTCACTCCCCGACGAGATGACAACCTGGGAGGGGAGCCGGGCCTTGCGTCTCCGGCTGGCGGTGGGATCCCCGCCGCTGTGCTCCACAGCACCTTCTCCGCCCTCTTCATCAGTTGACGCTGCAGACAGGGAGAAACAAAACACAGGCATCAGGGCACTGTACAATGTACACATACACACATGACAGTTGTACATGAGTGGCATTGGCAAACCTCTGACATGTCATCACAATCCCCAACACACATGTCATTACAACTTGCACACACGAGCCATACCACAGCCATGTTGCAACTGCCAACACCATCCATACACATACAACAGCATCAGCAGGCAAAGGTGAGCCAGACATCACATGCAACACAGGAAGTGCACCACACATGTACACACACCACCACACTTGCATGCATGTGTACACCTCTGCTAAGTGTCGCAGTGTTCAGACGGGCATCCATGTCACATCTGCCAATCAGGCTTCCACATACCGCTGTCACATGCATCCATGTTGCATCACTGTTGCACCCTTGTCAAATACACACACATGCACATGTACACAGCGCTGATACAATCAGCTGAAAACAACATACATGCGTGACATCACGGACATGTCTACTCACATACACATTCATACAGACTTGTGTGCCCACACAACTGCATTTGGCATGCAAGCCCACACACACAGGCACCATCCATGTCTCACACATTACAGCCCTCGCATGTGTCAGCCCCACGGCCCTGTACACCCGCACCCATACTCGACCCCATACAAACAGATGTGCAACCTGCACACTACTGAACAATCACCACACGCACTGCTCACAATCAGGATGCATGTACACTCACCGCTCGACTCCAGACGGGTCTGCCTCTCAAGGACCTGGACGTGGAGCGCTGGGGATATGTGTTCCAGGACCCTCATCTGTTCTTCCGACAAGTGGCCCCGGCGCCCCTTGGCATCCGCTGCCTTCAAGAGGCGCCGGGCCTTGGTCAGGGTCCTGGACCTGAAGTCCTCCCAGCGCTTCTTGACATGTTGGAAGTCGCGGACTGCCACCCCCTCCGCGTTGATGGCAGTCACGATGTCAGTCCAGATCCGAGTCCGTCCTTCCTTGTCGGCGCGGCAACTTCCGAAGAGGGCATCATACTGGCCCAGGACTTGCTCCACCAGGACACCAACTTCGGTGGCACTGAAGCTGGTGCCCCTCTGCCTCTCTGGCCGGGGGTTGTCAGTGGTCACAGATGGAGTTGGCCCCGACATGACAACCCCAGAGGCAGGAGTGGGTGGGCAACTGGGTCCTGGGGCTGGGCTGTGGAGCGATGGAATCCCAGTCGGGAGTCTTTGGTTCCAGCAGGGGTGGTCACACCAACAGCACCCCTGGCTGATGTGCAGGCAGCAAATGGCAGGGCACGTGGGCAGCAGGCAGTCAGGCAGCAGCAGATGGCAGGTGGGAGCGTGCTCGGGGCTCTGGGGGGCAGTAGTTCGGCCTTCTGGGCAGGAGCGTGGTCTTCCGTGTGCTTACGCGTGGCCAGCTTGATACGGAGTGATTAGGCACGTGAAAATTCTGCACGTCAGCGTGTAATTCGAGGAAAGGCCCTTAGCGCGTAAGCGCGTCTGCACGCATACGCATTTTCATTGGACCAAAGGCCCTCAGCGCGTGAGCGCGTCTGTGACGTGACGTGCGAGGGAGTATCCCTCATTGCACGTGATGACAGTACACACGTGGATCCCAACCAATCGCGTGTGAAAGTTCACGGGACCCCGAAACACACGTACCCTGGCCAATCGCGTGTGGAACTTCCCGCGCACCCCGAAACACACGTACCCAGGCCAATCGCGTGTGGAACTTCCCGCGCACCCCGAAACACACGTACCCAGGCCAATCGCATGTACGCTCGCTGCCCTCCGATCACACGCGATGACACCAGAATACGGGAAACCAACGAGTCCGCCCACACGGAGGCGGCCCGCGCCCGCGCCCAGCATAAAAGTGCGCGAAAACAACAAACGCGTATATACAGCGACGATGAATGCCCCATTTGTTGCTGCAGTGATTGTGGGACACCGCAGGAGGAGGAGAATAGCCAGGGCACGCATTTTTGCACCACGGACAGGCCTTTTTGGGATGCCTGACGACCAGGTCTACGGCAGGTATAGGTTTCCACCCCATATCATCCTAGACCTGGTCAGGGAGTGGGAAGATGACCTCACATCCCCCACCCTCTGCTCCCAAGCATTGAGCCCCTTGGAGAAGCTGCTCAATGTCTTGCATTTCTTGGCCACTGGGTCGTTTCAGCGGACCACTGCCATAGTGGGGGGGGTCTCACAGGCCACGCAGTCACGCTGCCTACACCAGGTACTGGCAATCATGACAGCGCACCCCTCAGTCCGCAGGCACATATACATGCCCAGAACACCCGCAGAAAGGCAGGCCGTTGTCCTGGATTTTTTCAGGGTGGCACACTTCCCCAAAGTGCTCGGTGCCATAGATTGCACCCATGTTGCCCTACGTCCACCTAGGGCCACTGAGCACATCTACCGAAACCGCAAGCACTGGCATTCCATCAATGTACAGGTGGTATGCGATGCAAAGGGAATCATCACCTCTGTCTATGCAAACTACCCTGGCTCCACCCATGACAGTTTCATATACAGAATGTCCGCCCTGAGCCGGGCCCTGGAAGCTGGGCAGCATGGCGACACATGGCTCCTAGGTGAGTACAAATGCCCTTGCACATGCATGCAAGTCACACACAGACAAATATACCAACCCCATTAATCTGAACAATTATCACCTCCCCAGGGGACAGTGCCTACCCTCTGAGCAACCACATGATGACGCCAATCCGGAACCCCACCACACCACCCCAGGTAAGATACAACGCTGCCCATATTGCAACCAGGGGCATAGTGGAGCGCACATTCGGAGTGCTCAAGTCACGTTTCCGCTCCCTTGACCGCTCTGGTGGGCAACTACTCTATGCACCAGCAGTTGTGTGCAGGATCATTGTGGCAGCATGTGTCCTGCACAATGTTGCAACACGGCAGGGCGTCCCGGTGGACATGGTGGTGCCCCCACATCCCCAACCACAGGCACAGGCGCTGCCCATGGGAGGGGACAGGGCACGTGGCGAGGTAGCCCGGACCCAGCTTGTGGCCACATTTTTCACCTAAACTCCCACCCCTGCGGAGTGCACACAGGCCTGGCACATACCAGGTGACAATCGATGATGACAAAGTGACAGTCAACTGTCACAACCCTACCACCCTGAGATAGTTGCCATGGAAGTGCCACATTGTCTGCATCCCTAGCTACTTAAACACAAGCTATCCTGTGCAACCAAATTGCACACATATGACATGTGACATGACATGAGCCATACACAAGTATTACAAGGCACAATGAGGCAGGGGGGGGGAACAAGGGAACACAGAGAATGGTACTACTAGGCCAGGTGTCATTGTGATTGTGCAAGTGCAGGGGTAGGGGGAAGGGAAAAGTGCAAGGGGGGGGGGGAGTCCAGTACAGGGGAAGTAGGCCAAACAATTATACATAGGTCGCCTGGTGGCAACTGCTAAGGTAAGTGCAGACGAGTGCTGGGAAGGGAGGGCTGTAGGGATAGAGAGACAGTACTGCAGTGCAGGGGTTGCCAGGGTGGCAGTGCAAGTGGACAGTGGCTGGGCCAGGGACCGAGGTTGGTGAGAGTGGCCCAGTTGCAGCTCCTGTGCAGTTCCAGTGAAGAATTCTGCAAGGGAGAGGCAGAGAGTAAGCAGAAGCAAAGAGGAAGGTCTTGAGGTGCTTCCTGAACTGGAGATGGTTCCCCTCAAGGTCAAGTCAGGAAGTCGGTTTGAGGGGGAGGGCCCTGCTGCGGAGAGAAACCTACCCCCAGCTAGTTGCTCTGAGAAGCGGATGACCTGGACATGCAAGGTGTGCATCACACACACCTGCAAAACAGGCCATGGCCATCACTGTCATGACAGTCAAACCCTCCCAAACATCAACATGACATGGCAAGCAATACCCATACACCGACCCAGTAACGATAAGGTACACATTTCCATGTCCTAAATGTACAGTGGCATCGGACAATGATGCCTGACCCGGAATCCGACGAAATGACAGACCAACAATATGTCCCACAAAAAATAAGTCGATTCCTAATGCATTACAACTGTCGTAGACGTAACATCACAATGAATGCCTGGCTATATGCACATGATGCATTGCAAAATGAACACTGCAGCTCATGTGTGCAATGTCCTACTCCTGCATCACACTGCTCAGCGCACAGCACAGTGAACAGCCATTGCGTGTGATGCACACCCTGAGCATCACATCTAAGTGACAGACTACATCAAACATCAAATTAGGCATGTACTCGAACCATAATCGGTCACAGAACATGTGCTGGCGGGACACAGTGGCCACCAGAAGGCAAACAGTGTACACGTGGATATGCAAGGGTGGGAGTACATGGAGTGCATCCGAGTGCAAGTGTGTGGTTCTGCAAGGACATGCACTCCACATATGCATGTGCACTCAAGTGACCATCAGTGTTCCCTACACATCACATGTGAACATCCACCATGTGTACACCCCAGCATGTCAAACCACTACTATCCCCTCGCACCTGAAAGGAAAACACAACACATGAACAGGCATTGATCAGCAGAACACAACATGTACATAGGACAACAACATTACAATGTCAGAGTTCCCATCACACTGCAGGGCAACGCAACTATCAACAACAACCCCCCCCCTCGCAAATGACCATGACCCACTGAACAACTGCACCTGGGTCATGGAGCCTCCAACCCTCATTCCCACCTGGCCACAGGATCACCTTTACCCTTCGTGTCCATCTCCCACCTTGTGTGTAAAGAGATGCCTGAACCCTCAGAATCCACACTCATTTCCAAAATCACATAATCCAAGGCATGAAAAGGAACCCAAACACCCTCCAGTAGATGACTTGACATAGCAGTACGTCTCAAAGGCCAAGTACTACCACAATGATGCAACAACCAAGGTAGCACAGCAAAACAATGTCACGACTGGATGTGAGACATGTGTGGTACATGACATAGGATGATGCACCATGAATGGATGTGTACTGTCACAGATCCCCTGTACAGGCGCTGGAGTCTCATGAAACAACCACCCACACCATGTCCCGGGTGCCTGCAAGGTCAAACTCACACAGGCCCCTGAGATCCTGGTGGGGAAAGAGGTTCAGGGATATGCAGTCTGGACAGGTGTAGACACACTGGATGACTGGAATGCGTGGCAGGTGAGGGGAGCAGGAATGACACATGAAACCAGGGAATGCACGAAAATGTACAACCTGCATGAACACATGCACAATACAAACAAACTTGGACATCATTGTCATGGCCTTCTGTAGTCCAGGCTCAGGAGTGGTACGAACCAACCACCCCCTCTAGGGTTTTGGCGCCTGCAAGTTCGGGGCTTACACAGGCATCCGCAACCCCAGTGGGGAAAGAGGGTGAGGGAACATTGCTTGGATAGGCATGGGAAGCAGGAACACCGGGTAGAGGGTACAGGTTTCGAAATTGCATAGGATCAAGGGTGATTAGGGTAAAAAACATACCAAATAGGACCACACATACATCCATGCATCAGTACACTCCCCAGCAAGCCTATGCAGGGCAGTTTGTAAGAAAATACAACAAGACACTTAGCTCTGGTTTTGAGTGCTGGCCTCCTGCCTGCGCACTCTCAGGTCCGGTTACAGGAGCACTGCAATGCTGCAAAGAGAGACACAGTCAGCAACCAGTACATGCCAATTGCACAAAAACACAACACAAAACATGCCCCATAACAACATACACCTCTACAAACAGAAAATCTGTGCTCCATGCTTCGTACCCATATATAATATCAACCCTGTGACGGGTCATTCACAGTCAATGCAGTAAGTCAGCCGCTGGTGGGTGCGTGGCAAATGGAACACCAATGTGTCACAATTCACACAACATGCAATGTTCCCTGGGTAAGCAGACAGACCCATATGGCAAGCCATGACTACAGATCAAGTTGCGTACCACCATGACCAAAAGAAAGTTGCCAGTGCATTTATCATGAAGTACGTGGAATAGACATGCACTGCACCCGAGTATGTCCCTTGCTGTATGTCCCTGTGAGCTGCCCCTTTCCATGTCTTGGAAGGCTACATGGTTGATACAAGTGCCTCAATGAACCTTGGTGTACCGCAGGGTATGTGCCACTGCCCCCGCATGTGTCCCAGACAACCCTACTATCAACAGCCATCAGTCCACAAACACATCTGAGCTGCATTCTGTGCTTCAACACCAATATTTGTCTAAGCTCACCCTCAGTGCTGTGACTAAGCCTGCACGTGCAACTCGCCTGGTGCAAGCTTTGCTGTCTCGTGGCCCCCCTGTGATGCTCACCTTGCCTGGAGTTGCTTGGAACATGTCAGCAGTTCTAGGATGTGGGTCTGCAATCACTGTGGCTCTGCTTGTGCACACATGTGCATGTGGGCACCAACAAACGGGTCAGGAATTAGGTCGTCCAATGGGCCATGTCTGCTGGCAAAGGTGCTCTGATGCCTCATCCCCCTGCAGAAAGTGCATGAAACACATGATTAATGCATCAAAGTGATCTGTGTGTGTCTCATCAGGCATCTCATTACTTGACCATGTCAGAGAGTCACATCACAAATCACACCATCAGTCCGTCTTTCACCTCCAAAGTGTGGAACACTATCTACAGCATGATTTGCAACAAGCACGTGTACAGGAAAGATATGAAACATAATACACAATGCATAGCAATCAATGTCCACATTAATCATGACACGCCCCATCTAGCAAAAGCTGAACAGTGGACAATTACACCTAAATCATCCCCACTAGGGGTGTCAACACAAGTCAAAAAGCACCAGACATGCCACAGATATGACAGTCCAAAGCCCTTGTGTAAAATTCTGTTACACCGAACCATCCTTGCGAGCCCATGGATAAGGGAGGCAAGAGTGGCATATGTGAGTCAAGGAACCCAAGCAGCAAACACATACACAAGACAACCATGAAGGGCCCAGCTGGAACAGACAGTGGATGCCTTCAAAAACCACAAGGCACCGCACTGTCACATGTAAGCACAATAGACTACAAATTTTAAACTAACTCAACTATTAACTAATTACACTAACTAAGGAAAACCTACATTACCTATTTAAACTAACTATCAAACAGAAACTTAACTAACTAAACTAAAAGAAAAATCAAAAATGGCCACATACGACCCGGGGGGAGGGGAGGCACCCAGGAGGGGGGAGGTACAGGGTGCTGCTCAACATCCACATGCGATGATGCTGAGCCAAAAAAAAATACCTCCATGGGCTCAACGCCTTCACAGCACGACCTATGTGGGAGATAGATGGTCGTCCGAGTCTGGCTCATCCTGGAAAGGAGGACGTGGCACAGTAGCCTGGCCACGCCTAGCCGCAGCTTGCCCCTCGTCGGCAGCAAGTCTGCCGGACAGGTGAGCCTGGTTCTGTGTGGCGATGTTACATAGGTCTGCATGCAGGACCTCACGTGATACACGTGCTTCCTCTTGCAAGGTAGCACGTGTAACACGGAGTTCCTCCTGCAAGGCCTGGCTGGACAACCGCTGCACCTCCCGGCAAGCCTGTAGCTCAGCCGAGATGGTGCGCTCAAGCTGTGCAAACCTCTCCTCTGCCCGCTGCCTCTGGGACATCATAAGGACACCCAGAGTGGATCTGAGGGAGGCATACTCCTCCCTCAGGGCATCCATGTGCGCCTCTGCGTGAGCAGCAATTGCTTGACGCAGAGACGACATTTCAGCCTGGCGTGCCCTGTCTGAGGCCGCCATGCCCAGCCTGAGTGAGCGGGCCGTGGACCGTGCCGCCTGCTGCTGGAGTAGCACCTGCCGAGCAGGGGGGAGCACAGATCGGGCCACACGCTCCATGCTGTCAGCGATGTTCTCCATTGCTGCCCCCTGCCGTTCTGAATTGGCAGTCATGTCTTGCTCCCACTCAGTATACAGCGGTTGCGCGCGGCGACCGCGTTGCCGGGCTTGACCCCTGCGGGACCCAAGGACCGGGGGTCCTCGCTGTGTTGGCACCGCCTGCGGCTGCACGACTACATGCCCCCGTCGACGTGATGTCCCAGGCACATCAGTGACTGGTGTGGAGGGTGACCCTGCGTCCCGATCCACCACGGGCGGAGGAACCAAGACTGTCTGATCCCTCAGTGCAGGGGTCGCAGACAGAGGAGTGTCCACATCAGAATCACTCACCCCTGACACATGGACTTGATGGTCATCCAACTCAACATGGACGTCAGAGTCGTCATCAAGGCTGGACTCATAGACAGCCAGAGACAGGATGGACTGCAGCACTTGGGGGTTTTCGTGGCCTACCACCCCACGACCCCCACTAGTGCCGGGTTGATGTGGTCTTACCAACCCTGTGTCTGGCATGACAACACCATCCTCTGCATCCATTGCGTCATCACCTGAAAAATAGAGAGGAAAGGGTCAGTACACATGTCAGAAGCACACAACACACACACACACACCGACAGCAAAGGCATCTGGCAGACATGTGACACACAACATATGACCTTGCATGCATGCTGGGTCTACTTAGAATAGCTTCTGTGATCAGACCTGTTGAAAGGTGGCAGTTTGCATGGAAGTGGGTCTATGCAGTGCAGAAAATGTGTACGCCACTCACTACCTACATGTACAAGCACTCCATGGTGTGTGCCAGGAAATGTGAAGGCAGTGCAATGTCAAAATCAGACATCACGTGCATTGTGTATTCAATGTGTACCATGTCTAGAAGGCAAGCACCCCTCCACCCCAGTACCAAAGCAGGGATGCCTAGCATGGTATCAAAAGGCTGACCATACACCTGTGTATTGACAAGCAGTGTTGACTGGCATCAACAGCTTAATGTGATTTCAATTACAACACTGCAAATGATGCTGGGACAGTGGGCAGGACACATGATGGAAGATCCGGAGGCCGGCCACGTGTGTAGAAGACACGACAGGAGTTGGACAGAGTCATTGGCCATTGAACAGGCTGAGGCCTGTGAGCCACACAGATTGTCAGAGCCTAAACATGTGTGCAACGCAGGACTGAGCCACAGTTGACATGGGGAGGCCGAAAATATGGCAGGCAATGTATGTAACCAAGGACTCATATTACAGTGATCATCCAGTCAAGGACACATAGGGGCATGTGTGCAATGCACATGGAGCATGAATGGGCACTCATGTCCCTGCGGGACATCTGACCCATGCACAGTACAAGTGGGATGCCCTGCATCGAGTACTAAGGCTGTACCACACGGCATATGTCTGGCAGTTTCTAAGCTGGAAGTTAGCATCTACACAGGACACATGAACATGAAACTACACATTGGCAAGAATGTAGCAGACCAGTGCAAAGGTGGAACTGGGGTGCAGAGTGGCGGAGGAGGGGCAAGGGAGCATGGCCACATGGAGTCCCGCATGCAGGCAGAGGAGACATGCATGACGGTGGCATTGCATTACTTACACATCAGAACCATGTACAGGTCACATGTAGCAGCAATCATGCACAACACATCCCACATGTGAAACACACACGTCCTCAACAACTACGCATCAACACTCACTGGACTGGGCATCAAAGTCCAGCATCTCTCCCACACCTTCGACCAATTCTGGTGGTATGAACTCCGCAACGAGAGCCTCATGCGGAGTGAGTTCTTCCTCCTCTGGTGCAGGCCCACCGCCAGTCACCAGAGTCAAGTTGTAATTTGAGGCACGCTTGGCCTTAGTGCTGCGCTTGATGTCATTCCAGCGCTTTTTGCACTCCTGCGCCGTGCGCACCTCATGGCCGAATGAACTGACATGTTCCGCCACATGCTTCCAGTGGGTGTCACGTTGGGCAGCCGTAGTCTGACTATTGGCACCCACTAGCATGTCACGGCTGTGTCCCCGCACGTAGTCCACGAGGAAGTCCAGTTCCTGCTTACAGAAAGGCTTCTTCCTCGACGTGCAGGAGGTCGTGGCTGTGTGTGGGGTCCCAGCCTGTGCTGCAGATGCAACCTTCCTCCTCTTGGACTGTGGCGCAGACCCTGGCTGGCTAATGCCGCCCTGACCAGTATGGCCAGTGGGTTGGGTGGATTGAGCCGAGGGAGTGGCAGGTGGAGGGATGACCAAAGGCCTGACTTGTGTCAGTGGCAGCTGGGTGCCCACTAATGGACCCTGCGCAGCAACATCAGCTGTGGCAGGGTCATTGACCGCAACGGTCCTGGTTGGCAGACTCACAACCGGGGTGCTGTTGGGTGCATCTGCCCCTGCACTTGCCAACACCCGGCTGTTCGGGGCAGCAGATGACATGACTGCCCCAGGGACACGTGTCTTGGTCTGAGCAGCCCGGCCTGCCCCAATGGTTTCCCCCCTGGCCTGTTGGAGATCTACCAAGGGCTCTTCAAGTGCCAACGCAGCCTGCGCTGGCAGACCCTGAGCCTGGGTGGCGGTGTCCACAACTGCACCTGCAGCTACCGCTACCCTTGGGCCCGTGGCAGTCGATGGAACGGACTGCCGGGTCATACGGGTGCCAGTGCCAGATGCAGGAGCTGCATCCCCCTGAACCACAGGGGGTGGTGGCATGGCTGCACCGACACATGGCACAACATTGTGCTCAAGTGGCGCACCCCTGCCTCTTCCCCCTCTGTGGCTGCCCTGGACACCCTGGAGTCCCCCTACTCCCTGGTCACCACGGCCACGTCCCCGACCACGCCCGCCACGAGGAGGACGCCCAGCTGAGGCGCCCCTCACCTTTGGTAGCCTCCCTACCATGGCACAGATGTTATAGTGCTGG
Source organism: Ambystoma mexicanum (assembly GCF_040938575.1). Taxonomy (NCBI): domain Eukaryota; kingdom Metazoa; phylum Chordata; class Amphibia; order Caudata; family Ambystomatidae; genus Ambystoma; species Ambystoma mexicanum. Next base: position 31,873,711 of record NC_090924.1, on the reverse strand, counting down.
CACAGATGGAGTGGTGCCAATGGGAGGTGTACAGCACAATTGACCTGGGCAATTGGGGTGAAGGGGGTGGGAAGCAAGATGTTAACAGCCCCCCTGCACCTGCAAGGCTGTATGTGACCCCGGTGATGTGTTGACGGGTCACGCAACGCTCAGGCACCCCAAAACTGCAGTAAAACCGTGCACGCAACCCTGCAGCCTACGTGCGTGGATTAAACCTCCCGCAGTACGCGGTGGCACCCAGTAACACGTATAACGCGTACGCGTGGGACACGCAGGCTACGATGACATCGAAAATGGGTGCGATACACAGGGGCACCCGCAGTGGGAAAAGGAGCGTTTGCGACTCACCGTCTGACTAGCGCGATGCAGAAAAACACGCGTAGCCAATACCCCCGCCAAAAGAAGAGATACGTCCTTGAGAGCTGTGAAGTAGATGGCGCGCGAAACAACTGGAAGCAGCAACACACGTCGGTCTCCACGAAAGGCACGTACAGCGAACTGCTGGGCCCGCTCACCTTTAACCCGTGCTGAGGGAAAACGCACGCGCGCGTCAAGTCACATGCGGACGTGCACTTTTTCACGTTTGATTACGCGCATTACACGCGGACGTGCAGTTTTTCACGCGCGCACGCTTATGCATGGGCCCTTTCCTCCTATTACACGCGGACGTGCAGTTTTTCACGCGCGCTTACGCGCATTACACGCAGCGTGCAGATTTTTCACGTGCCTAATCACTCCGTATGAAGCTGGCCACGCGAAAACGCACGGAAGACCACGCTCCTGCCCAGAAGGACACTTCACTGGCCCCCAGTGCCCCAAGCAGCCTCCCACATGCCATCTGCTGCTGCCTGCCTGCCTGCCTGCTGCCACCGTGCCCTGCCATTTGGTGCCTGCACATCAGCCATCTGCAGGGGTCCAGTTGCTGTGTCCACCCCTGCTGGTACAGAAGAGTCCCGACTCAAATGACATCGCTCCACAGCCCAGCCCCAGGACCCAGTTGGTCACCCACTCCTGCCCCTGGGGTTGCCATGTGGAGCACATCCACATCTGACACCAGTTGCAACCCCCGGCCAGAGGGGCAGAGGGGCACCAGCTTCACTGCCACCGAAGTTGGTGTCCTGGTGGAGCAAGTCCTGGGGCAGTATGATGCCCTCTTCGGATCGTCCCGCGCCAAGAGGGAAGGACGGGAGAGGACGCAGAGGGGGTGGCAACCCGCACCATCCAGAAGGTCAAGAAGCGCTGGGAGGACTTGAGGTCAAGGACCCTCATGAAGGCCCGGCGCCTTGTGGAGGGGGGCCGGGGCCGCATGAGTTCCATCCAGTTGAGGGTCCTGGAACGCATACACCCAGCGCTCCACGGCCAGGTCCTTGAGAGGGAGACCCGTCTGGAGTTGAGCGGTAAGTGGCCAAGCATTGCTGTGTGAGACAGGGCATGTTGCAGTGTGCTGGTTGTCTGATACCTGCCTGTATGTGTGACATAGGCCATGTACGCATGTATGTGTGCAGGGACATCATGGTAATGCATGTGCGACCTGTAATGTGTGAACCGCATGGTTGTTGCATGTGTTTGAATGTGACATGGGGAGCCCTGTGCAGATTGCACACATGACAGCATGGAAGTCTCTGTTCCTGGACATGGGTGGGGGCCTGGTGGAGGCTGCCCCTGGTGGCTGGGGGGTGGGGGTGGTGGGAGACATGTGTGGGTGCCAGGTGGAGGGTGCCCCTGGATGCTAGGGGGTGGGGGTGCAGGGGGACATATGTGTGGGGGCCTGGTGGAGGCTGCCCCTGGTGGCTGGGGGGTGGGGGTGGTGGGAGACATGTGTGGGGGCCTGGTGGAGGCTGCCCCTGGTGGCTGGGGGGTGGTGGTGCTGGGAGACATGGGTGGGGGCCTGGTGGAGGATGCCCCTGGTGGCTGGGGGGTGGTGGTGCTGGGAGACATGGGTGGGGGCCTGGTGGAGGCTGCCCCTGGTGGCTGGGGGGTGGGGGTGCTGGGAGACATGGGTGGGGGCCTGGTGGAGGCTGCCCCTGGTGGCTGGGGGGGTGGGGGTGCTGGGAGACATGAGTCGGACATGGGTGGGGGCCTGGTGGAGGCTGCCCCTGGTGGCTGGGGGGTGGGTGTGCTGGGAGACATGGGTGGGGGCCTGGTGGAGGGTGCCCCTGGTGGCTGGGGGGGTGGGGGTGGTGGGAGACATAAGTCAGACATGGGTGGGGGCCTGGTGGAGGCTGCCCCTGGTGGCTGGGGGGTGGTGGTGCTGTGAGATGTGTGGGGGCCTGGTGGAGGCTGGCCCTGGTGGCTGGGGGGTGGGGGTGCTGGGAGACATGAGTCGGACATGGGTGGGGGCCTGGTGGAGGCTGCCCCTGGTGGCTGGTGACTGGGGGTGGTGGGAGACATGGGTGGGGGCCTGGTGGAGGCTGCCCCTGCACTGCTGGGGGGTGGGGGTGCAGGGGGACATGAGTGGGGGCCTGCTGGGGGGTGGGGGTGCAAGGGGACATGTGGCTTGGCTGGGGGGCATGCCCATGGTGGATGGGCTGCCTGCGGGACATGACCAGGGGTGCAGGGTAGTCCCCTGTGGTGTGGGCTGCCTGCAGAGGTCGTGGAGGGGGTAGAGGGGAGACCTGGGAGGACCCACACTGGCAATTCACCTCTTCAACTTCCCGCACACCTACGTAATACACTGCCCCACTCGCACAGGCCCAATCGCGTGTAGGATTTCTCGCGCACCCCTGAAATCCACGTACCCAGGCCAATCGCGTGTAGAATTTCTCGCACACCCCTGAAATCCACGTACCCAGGCCAATCGCGTGTAGAATTTCTCGCGCACCCCTGTAATACACGTACCCAGGCTAATCGCGTGTAGAATTTCTCGCGCACCCCTGAAATCCACGTACCCAGGCCAATCGCGTGTAGATTTTCTCGCGCACCCCTGTAATACACGTACCCAGGCTAATCGCGTGTAGAATTTCTCGCGCACCCCTGAAATCCACGTACCCAGGCCAATCGCGTGTAGGATTTCTCGCGCACCCCTGAAATCCACGTACCCAGGCCAATCGCGTGTAGAATTTCTCGCGCACCCCTGAAATCCACGTACCCAGGCCAATCGCGTGTAGAATTTCTCGCGCACCCCTGTAATACACGTACCCAGGCTAATCGCGTGTAGAATTTCTCGCGCACCCCTGAAATCCACGTACCCAGGCCAATCGCGTGTAGATTTTCTCGCGCACCCCTGTAATACACGTACCCAGGCTAATCGCGTGTAGAATTTCTCGCGCACCCCTGAAATCCACGTACCCAGGCCAATCGCGTGTAGGATTTCTCGCGCACCCCTGAAATCCACGTACCCAGGCCAATCGCGTGTAGAATTTCTCGCGCACCCCTGAAATCCACGTACCCAGGCCAATCGCGTGTAGAATTTCTCGCGCACCCCTGTAATACACGTACCCAGGCCAATCGCGTGTAGAATTTCTCGCGCACCCCTGAAATCCACGTACCCAGGCCAATCGCGTGTAGATTTTCTCGCGCACCCCTGTAATACACGTACCCAGGCTAATCGCGTGTAGAATTTCTCGCGCACCCCTGAAATCCACGTACCCAGGCCAATCGCGTGTAGATTTTCTCGCGCACCCCTGAAATCCACGTACCCAGGCCAATCGCGTGTAGATTTTCTCGCGCACCCCTGTAATACACGTACCCAGGCTAATCGCGTGTAGAATTTCTCGCGCACCCCTGAAATCCACGTACCCAGGCCAATCGCGTGTAGATTTTCTCGCGCACCCCTGTAATACACGTACCCAGGCCTATCGCGTGTGGGGACACCCGCACACCCCTGAAATACACGCTCCCCGCACTGCGTTTGCTGCTGCCCTTTGCGCTGGATTGGGGATTTTGATGGCTTTTTCCTGCGCAAGGGGCGTTCTTGGGGGCGTAACTGACGCTGCTGCAGGGTCGCTGCGCCACTCTGCGCCACGGCTGGTTGTGGATGTTGGAATCCATGAATACGCTGTGCGCCTGAATGTGTTTCGGCGCACGCGGCTGGCGCAGCCTACCGCACGCGCACACTGTGCGCCAGCCGCGTGCGCCACTTGTGCGCCGAATTCTATGAATTGGCCCCTATGTCTCTATACCCTTCTGCTGGTACTGGCTTTGGCAGGAAGCGATATAATTGTGCAACCTCTACCTTTCCCTCTTTCTCTTCCCCCTCCCTTTCACTGCTACTTGCTGCCTGTTCTTTTGCCTTGCTAGTAGGTACTTTCTCAAAAAGTCTCCATAAATCTAATATTTCTCATCTTTTCTGGAGTTGTTTGCCCTTGTATTTTACAAACAAACAGGTTGCTACCATGTCTAGGACATTCTTATCATTAATAATAATATTTATTGTGTTATAGTTTAAATTATAAACTTTACACAAATGTAAAATGGCATAGAAAGGTAATACATAATCCAAATGAGAATCTTAATACAAATACAGAAAATTCATATCCTGAAGAGTAAAGAAAAGAAAAAGAAAAAAGGAACAAACCATATAAAAACTATACACATACATTTCATTACATCAGCTTAATAGATGCCTATACAAAATTAAAATAATCGCCTAAAGAGTTATGCCCAATCTAACTTCAACCCTCAACCAGATGGTATATAGTGCTGTCAACAAGCGTATACTGTTAGAGTTCAGACAATGGTGCCAAAACAAGACGTCCCTAATATACGTGGTTTCATGAGCATAGCTTCCAAGGAGGGGAGTAAATTTACTGGCCATCTCAGGGCATTCAGTCAACAGGTGCTTTGCCGTCTCCAGCTGATCTTGGATTTTACATAAGCGACAAATTCGCAGCTCGACAGCAATCTTATCTTTTCTCCCTGTGATCATGATTGTGGGTAGTTGCTTCAATCTGAGCAATAGGATAAACCGTCTGAGTCTGGCTGATGGAGAGATGTTCAAATATCTCTGAGGTTTCCTGAACTCGAACAATCTGTATTGCACAAATGGATAACTTTTCAGGCTCCTAAGATGTTTGACGTTCTCTAGCCAGTCCCAGAGGTTTATACGTTTGCTCAGCGCTCTATTTACTTCCTCTGACTAGCAACCATCCCTGGATTGCCAACCTATTTCATGAAACAGATTGATCATCTGATCAATAGTTGTACATACCGAATGCTCCTTAACCATTTCCTGATGGATTGCTATTAATAGTCCATTACTTGTGTCTCGGGTCATCCTTAAATATAGCGCAGCCCGCTTCTTCAATACTAATGCCTTTAGAGAGGTCAGGCCAAGTTCCAATCTAATAATGGCCATAGGGACACAGGGAGGTAAGCCAAGAATATGACGCCAGAATCTACCTTCTATCACCTGTAGCCACTTTAGATCAGACTCAAGGAGGGCTTCCAGTCCATATATTATGGCCGGGGCAAAAGCTTGTACATAGAGTTGGCGAGTACCCCACAAAGTAAAACCACCCTGTTTAACAGTGAACCTATAGGACAAGGCAGTCAGTTGTGCCGCTCTAATGCAGCGCGATTGTTTACAGGCCACATAATCTCCAGTAACTTCAAAGTCTATGCCAAAATAACAGTACTGGGGAATGTAGAAGATGTTGACTAAACCTACTGTAGTTGCACACGAGATACCTTCTTTTTAGTGTATATCATGACCTTCGTTTTTCTTAGGTTGATACTAAGGCCATTTTCGTCTGCATACTCCCTCAATGCAACCGCCGATCTACGTATCCCACTGATGGTATAATCAAATATCACCAGGTTGTCTGCATACAATAATACTGGACAAACGGCTTTACCGATTTTAGGGGTGCAGTTGCTAGCAGCAGTTATTACATGGGGGATGTCATAAACATACAGATTGTAAATTAGAGGTGCTGTTACCCAACCTTGTTTGACTCCCCTATTTTGGGCAAAATTATCAGTTGTGTGACCTTCCTGGTCTAACTTCAATTTGACTGAGTTATTTTGGTGTAAACGTCTTAGGTAGTATGTTAAACCTTCCGGACATCCCATCAGTTGTAATTTTCTCCACAGACGGTTTCTAGGTATAGAATTGAATGCCGCTGAGAAGTCTATATACAGGGCATATAAGGGGGCCGCCCCTCCTCTTAGTGCTCTGGTTCGTAATATGTCCATTACCAAAATATTGTGAGAGGTAGAGTAGCCCTGTCTGAATCCACTTTGAAATTTAGACAGTACCCCTGCACTCTCAGCCCATGATTGCAACCTATAGTTGCTTGGATCGAGTCTGTTTCCCTTTTTAAACACAGGGATTAATATTGCCGTTTGCCACGCGCAGGGTATTTTACCTGATTTTAAAACTTTCTCAAAAAATACACCCAGCAAACTCGCCCAAAATTCAGGGTATGTTTTCATAACAATATTGGACAGTCCATTGGGTCCCGGTGCTCGTGAAGATTTTATCTCTTTAATTTTATTCAAAATACGTTCATGTGATATAAGGAACGGGACCTCTAATGGGGGACTGCCCAATATTGTTAATTCCTCGTCCTCTGTGTTTCTATTTTCCAGGAATTTAACCCATACTCTAGCTTCAATGGGGTTAACTAAAGCCCCCTTCTGCACACCACGTGCCTCACCCAGGAGAGACCAGATATTACGGGTCTTTCCTTCGCATATTGTCTTGATCAATCTTTGGCAGGAAAGTACCTTGTCCAACCTTTTTTTTGCCTTGATGGCCGACCTATACCTATTTTTAATCTCCCTGATTTTGTGGAATTATGCCTCACCATGAGCCATGGTTTTCTTGGCCATTCGTAACTCAGCTCTATGGCTACGTTTCCTGTCTCTGATCGTTTTATCAAATGGCAATGTTTTCCCCTCAGGGCCCAACATGCACTCCATAGGTGCTACTGCATGTCTACCTACGAAAGCATAGATCCAGTCCTCTATGGAGTTAATAGACATCGCATTAAAGTTAGGAAACATGTCTTCAACCTGCTCTTGGAACCTAGGACATACAAATACATAATCCAGAGTACTCCAAGAGGTACCATTTGACCATGTGTGTTGCCCAGGATGATCACTAATGGTTCTGCCGTTAAGCATTACCATATCCCAGGATTCAAACAGGTATTCCCATGCACATCCCTCAAGTTTTTTTTTTATTGTGGGCCACTTCAACGGGCAAGCATATTACTTTCAAGGTTGCAGTCATTCTGCCTCGAGCCCAAAGTATTGGTCACCCCTATAACCATTCCACCAAAGGGCCTGCCTTTATCACCTCCTTTGGCAACCAAATGGTACAACACATAACCATCTAAAATTAGGGGGTCTATGGCCCATGTCTCTTGTAGGCAGAAACAGCTGCATTTGTCGAACAGTTTCGTAGAGCCCTCCGATGAAAGGAGGTGCGCAAAGCCCCGACAATTCCAGGATAGAATGGCTAGATCTCATTGTTTCAATAGAATCTCAGGAAGAGCATCAGCCAACCATTTCAGCACTAGTTGGACATCCGATGCTTCTATCTTCTTAACCTTAGGTATATTTGGACAAACTTCTGTTTCCAGAGGAATAGCTACCTCTGCCACCGGGCAACTTAGATCTATTTCATTTAGATCGACGTACAAATCAACGTCCACTGTTTTTAGTTCCTCTTTGTAGCTTCTTAATAATTTGGCAGTGGCTATAAACTTACAGTCTAACGCAGAGACATTAGGATTAGGGCCTTTCAAGGGATCCACAAATTGAAAGTCATCTGATTTTAGCACCCGCAATTGTGGAACAGAGTAAAGTCTTGTCAAAAGTCGGAGCGTGAAAGCCATTTGATGTCCTTAGTCTGATATAGATTCTTGATCAGGCATATGCGGCTGCCTTTCATCTCTCTTTCGTTGACCGTGGTGGCGGGTGCTTTAGTTGCTGCGTCTTCCACCACTATAGGTTGACTTATTGCCATAGCCATGCCGGTTGCATCACTGTTGCAGGCCTCTTCTGCCTCCACGATCTCTGCTTCCTCTTCCATTTCGTGTTCAGCAGCTTGTTCGGGTAGCAGCCAACTGGTGAGATAGCCATCGGTGGCTGCCTTCCTTTTCTTAGCTCTTGCTAGTCTTTTCCTACTCTTCTTGGTGGATGTTCCTGTCACATTCTGCTCTGACGTTGTTGGTAGTATGGCGCTGGCTTTTTTACCCTTGCCTGCTTTTCTTGCTAACCTCTTCTGTTTTTGGGAGAAAAATGGGCCAGGGCTGACCCCCTCCTGATCCATCTCCAAGTTTTGGTGTTCTTCGATTTCACTCACAATATGGATGGCTTCAGAGAGGTTTGCTTCTGCATCTTCTGCAGATATCGGTCTCCCCTTTTTTTCCATAATTAGAACGACCATGTTAGCTAGAATTTGCCCCGACATTTTAAGCAAGATCTTGAGCTCAAATTGTAGTGAAGCTACAGATGACTGAATCTCAGCAATCTCAGCTGCCCCTGTGTATGATTTATCTATACACTCTATTTCGACATCGGGGTCATCCTCCATTGAAGCCATTGCTAGGCTTGGTGAAATAGATAATCTATCAAAGCCTCCTCCCGCTGTAGATGTCCCTGGAGGTGTAGTCAACGGTCTGTCTGCCTGTATTCCACTGTTGTTGCTCAGCCTTGCTTCGGGTTGCGGTGTCATGCTTCTTTGAATATTTAGACATAGGTCTAATAGTGAGTTATTATCAATATCTTCGAAGTTTGACACACTCAATAGGGCGTTTTCACGTTGATGAGGTATGTCTTCTTCAATCGTAGTGGAATTTATTTCCCGAGGAGGAAAAAATTTAGTGATCGCACCTTGATTGACAGGAGAAGTTTTCTTTCCTTTTATATTAGATTTTGATTTTTCCATTTCAACCTTCTTATTGGCAAGGCCCCGGGTAATTACCTTTGACTTGGTTTTCCTTAGATTATATGTGGAGTGATTCTAGCCCTCTCCTGATTGCATTAGGGGGACCACAGAATGTACCCCTGCAGTGGGGCGATTGTATTTCCCAGACAAATCCCAATTAACAGGATTCTATCAACAGTGCTCACTTTATTATACACTGTTATCGTTCCACGTCAGTGTCAAAGGCACAGGCCCCCACAGTCTCCCAATGTTTTTACAATACCTGTTAGTTACACAGGTATATAGTCTCAAACCTGATGCCCCCCGTTAGTCGTGCTGACCGCTTTCGTGACCCCCTCTAATCGCTGAATATCAAGGTGGAAATCAGCGGGGTGGGAAGGGGACACCGGGGGGGACAGTAGAAGTCAGTGGAGGAATGTGGAGAAAGAAAAAATTAAATATTTAAAATAGCATCGCCGTTCCAGATGGCCCGTGGGTAGGGGATTTAGCCGCACTTTCAAAATTCTGCCACAACACACAAAGCAGTATTCCCAGCCTCTCAGAATTTTACTGGCGGACCCTAAAAGGTGACAATGTCACAACACAGTAACACAGCACAAGCAAACAGACAAGCAATATACCTGTAAGGTCCTTACTTTCACTGGCAGGCTGTTTTCTGTTAGCTCTATTTGAAATCGAGGGCATCAGAGCCCTGCACTGGCAGTCCAGTCAGCAGCACAACTCAGCAGCTCACTCAGCTCGGCTCTGCTCTGATGGCTGTGAAAGCACCAACAGCTCCAGCGGCTCCCGAGCTCCCGGACTCCTAGGCTTCCTGCCTCCTTGACTCCTTGACACCTTGACTCCTCGCCTTGTGGACTCGTGGGCTCACTGGGCTCTCGAAGTGAGCGGGGCTCAGGAAGTCCAGGTTCCGCGGACAGAGCCTCTATACTGCAGGACGCTCTGAACGCTCAGTCGCCTCAATACAATACACCTCCATACGCTGTATGCCGTATGCCGTACCTAATCAAGCTGCACCTCGCAGGTCACGCTCAACCGGAAACAGAGTGAGAGTGAGGCCGCTTCCGATTCCGATGGTCATGCCTTTGCATTTGCTAAAACATTCTAGGACATTCTTATCAAACGACCCTCCTTTGGGCCACACCTGGGGTAAACATTCCCCTTTCAACTCTGTAATCCACTGATTGTGGTACTTGTTGATCCTGTCTGCGTACCCTGGCAAGCTTTGGCAAATATGTGACAATGGTGTCTCCGCGCCCATCCTGTGTTAGCAATATCTTTATAACCTTGTGGGTCAGTATAACAATGCGATTCACAATGCTTCAATAATTCACCTCTTCGTATGTCACCTCCGTGACACTGTATTTGGTACTCCACAATCTGTCACACCTACTACGACTGAGTGTAAAAACAATTATGCAATATTGCTTTTGTCATTACCTATCCATGTACATTGTTCGCAACAGACATAAACAAGACGATTTCACAATGACCTTTAACCATATCAGATTTAATACTTAACATAAATCTTCCCTGCCTGTCCCTTTATCCTCACAATATTCTACCTTGATATTCCAGCCCGTTCCTTATATTAGTCCCTTATGCACTACCCCCTTACCGTCCACCAGTGCTCCTCACAAATAGGGAAAAGAAAAAAGATGAAACGTTTCTAAATACTTCTCCTTATATTAGACTCCTACTGTTTCCAAGTGTTCTCCTTGTTAGATTCTGTACTAGTCGAGATAGCACTATGCGGCGCTGCCTTCAACCCCCTTGCAGAGCTAGGTTCCTGTATCCCTTTTCACCTCGAAATCTCCTTAACTGTCCTAATGGCCATATGCAGAAAGAAAAGAATAGATTAAGCCCCTAGAATTCTCTATTTATTATATGAACTTTTCTCCCCTCTAGTTTCCCTTCATTCAAACCCCAATATTCCTTTATCTGACTCCTCATACTATGTTTCTATTCCCCCCTTGTTCCTTTTAATGATGCCCGCACCTGATACTCATGTGTCCGTCCTGATCCAAGTCCCATCAGACCCGGTCTGTCAAGGCACTGCCCTGCACTCAATGGCCGCACCCGGCTCCGGTGAGAGAGGTACAGTGGATTTTTGCAAAGCCGGGTCCATACACCCTCTCGCCCTACTGCGTGTGCACGTCTAGGTGTACCAGTTACCGTAGGTGAGCAGCTCTTGAGGGGGCGCGCCTTGGGTCTCCGCTGTGGCCGGGGACGTCTTGTGCAGGAAGGAACAGAAGGACGAAATCACGTCCAGGGGTCATCAAATGAAAGTGAGTAGTCCCCCAAAATGCAATTCAAACTCCCCAATGAGTGTCAATCATGAACACACTGAAGGAGGGAATGAGACCAAGATCAAGTGCGGGTGAAAGTAAAAGTAAAATGTATCTAAAACCAAAATAGGGCAAGCAGAGAACTCTGCAAACTCCAAGAGTGCTCTGCCCAATATCACTCTAACAGTACTTTAAAAAGGATTACAGCATCATAAATGACAACATTCTATGAGCTACATAAGTTAAATTTTCATTGATAGATTCACAGGTCCAGTATAGCGATGAAGGCGCCTCCTCCAGATGATTGGATATTTGCTTGGTGGGAAGGCGGACATCACATGCATCAGCCGGGCTGGTCAGTGTGAGCTAAAGGTCATGGGGCTCCGGTTAAGGTGATTGATATAACTCTCTAATCTAAACACCACTTCAAAGTATGCAATAAAAAGACACTCATAAAAAAATAACCATTGACGTCTTGACAGTTGGGGGGAGAATCATATATTTCACACTTATGTATGCATACATTTGTCTTGGGTAACTGAGAGGGCGAAAGGTATTGGGGTCATCTTGTGTCGGGGGGTGACATTCTGTGCGGACCTAGTGGAAGTAGGAGAAGATACATTTGTTGCATTAAGGCATCCGCGAGACATGGGTCTTTGGCCGCAGAACTATCATAAGGAGGGAAAAAGGTGGGGGCTGTTCGCTCTTCCTGCACAGTGCTGCTGGAGAGGGGATAGAAGGCCCTTTGGCTCTTCAAGTTTGGCCTAGTTCGATTATTGGAATTATAAGTGAACCATTGGAATGGGGTATGATCGTGTTTACTGTCACTTCTTTTACAATAAGTAGAAAGCAGGCTCTGACTATATCATGTGCTCTGTTTTCAGCTTTAACATGGTCACCTGTGCAATAGAATTGCTTTTATGTACATTAGTCTCATGGTTGCACCTTTTATATTGTACACGGGAACCTTATAACATCTCAATTACATGTGCGAGCATGCACAGTACTGAAAAACAAGTGAGCATGTGGACCATACATTTTACATCATAACATATGGGTTACCTAGCATCTAATACATTTTGCAAGAGCATTTGGTACTGAAAGACATGTAACCCATATTATAGAACACCAACATGTGAATCATGATGTCGCATTCATTGTAATAAGGTAAGATGGGTTAAGTATTGATCGTTCTGTTACGTCTCATTGGGACTGCTCCCTTACACGCTAACACCGGAGAGAATTTATGGCCTCAGCTGGGATTCATGTTGTGGGTGAAACAGGGTGGCACATAGTCGTGGGGCATGCATCTGCCACATCAAAAGGGGTGTGAGGATGGGGGTTATACATGTTATATATCTTAGGTGTAGTGTCTGCAAATAATGAAGCATGTTTGTGGAGATGAAAGGTTTTTTTCCAGGCCCAGGCTCTTGCCCGGTCATGCACAGGTCAGTGATGTAAGGAGGAAGCGAGAGATACAATGTTAAATTTGTAGCTGTCCATGCTCAGTCTTCCATGAGAACTGGGCAGCTGGAGGGGTACCACAGCGGAGGAGGTGGGGGGAGTAGCTGGCTAACTGTGCATGGAGCCAGGGGAGAGCTGCAGGCCTGCATGCTGGCTTTGCTGTGAGGCCTGCATTGGCATATACAAAATGGAGTCAGGGGTCAGTACAAAATAGAGTCAGTAATCAGCCTTCTTCTGTACGTTGCACCTGTATGTGTTGTCCCAAGGCTGTCCAGCACCTCTGGCCACAAGCGCATGGCAGCCGTGGGATGAGCATAGAGTGTGTGCGTTAGAGGGAATGGAGGGGAGGGGCCCTAAATGGCCTTTCCTTACATGCACCTGCTTTCTTCTTTGCAAACGTGAACAGAAGTGCAAGTTGCTGAGCTTTTCTTGTTTTAGCATCCCTTATGAGCTTGTAACCACAATCATTGCATATTTCCATTCCCTGATACATGTAGCTATTTACATAGTCGCTAATACTCAATGTGATCAGCATGCTTTTCTTACCAGCTTCTTGTCTAATGCATAACTGTGTAACTCATTTAACATACATATCATCCATATATAGGTGTAATTGAGGATCACCAATGCATTTGCATAGAGCATGCTGGCCACACGACATGCACCCAATGTAGGGGGACAATTAGACTTTGCCAATAACTGAGGAGGAAAATCTGTCAAGTAAAGGTTAAACAGCAGTGGGGCCTGCACACAACCTTGCTTGACTCCCATGCTTATATATATATCAATCCCCACATTCCACCTCCATTGTCCAGGCACACTCACACTGAAGTGTTCACATGTAGGAGCTGCATTGCATAGACTATCAATTCTGGACATCCCATCTTTGACAATTTCTGCAACAGTATCTCATGATCAACGTGATCAAACACTACCTTAAAGGCGACATATGTCAAATATAGTGATGGTCTGTCTTTCCCTACAGCCCCCTTTATGAATCTATCATGCAATCTCATGGTGTGGGTTCTGGCTGAGCCAGGGCAGAAACCTGCCTGGTATTCATAAAGAAGCCCTTTTATCTTTCCCCATCTATGCAGTTCTTTGACAGAAAAGATCCAAAAAGCTCCCCTGTAAGGCCAAACATGGAAAGCAGTCTTTAATTGTCCAGATTGATCCTTTCTCCTTTCTTGAAGTCTGGGACAAGAATAGACTGCTGTCATGTGGACAGCACGTAATGTTCAATGCAAACTCTTTCAAACAAAACCAACAACATATTTGCCCAAACCTCAGGTGCTTTTTTGAGTACCAAATTGGCCAACCTGTTGGGTCCTGGGGATCTTGAGCTTTTCAGCTTCTCGATCGCAACCTCTAAGGCCTCCTGCTTAAACCCTATGGGCCACTGTTCTTCAATATTATGATAACAGGATGAAAACATCTTGGTCCTCAACTTATTTTAAATGCCAAACCGAAATGACTTCTTTGTTTGGGTTTACTATCTTCTTGATATTAACCTCTTTGCCTTTAGAAATAATTTGCCATATAGAACAAATGTTTCTTCTAGGGAGCACCCCTAACATGTGTTGCCATCGCACATTGTTAATTGAGAATTTCTAGCACCTGAGCCAGTTTTGGTAGATACATTTTTATGTTCTTACTCTGGCTATCTTTTCCTGCAATGGTTGTTTCAAGCTTCTAATCATTCTAAATGCTCTTCTTAGTTTATGTTTTGTGTCTCAGATCATGACATCAAATATATTTGAATGTCACTTTTCCAAGGTGGTTGTGTGCTTGCCCTTGCATGCTCCAGTCCCATCTGCCACCAGCTTCAACCAGTCTTCAAATTTATCAGAAGTGAAGCGTGTCAGTGTATCTATTTCATACTGAATTGCATGCAGGTCTGCACCCGTAACCTTATTTAGATGTTCTATTGACCAATAAATGTGATTTCCTGCACAGTTTGGGTCCAATCCTTCGTTTAAACTAAGGTTGCTTTTTCCCATATCAATTTGTATAGACAATGAGAGTACTGCTCGATCACTATTTTCAACAAAATGTATATTAACCTTTAGAACTCTTTTCAGGACTGTGTTTCTACCAAGCAGATAGTCCAGGGTTGCCCAATTTCTCCTGTTTTTCAAGGTGGGCTTACCCAGGACAACCCTCTTGGTTCTCCCATTCATGACCCTTCCTATTTCTCTTTTTCTGCAACATATTACTCTTACTCAATATGTTCCGGTAGGCTGCACATTCTGTGTCATCGACACATAAGGCATTTAAATTGCCCCCCACCAGTATTGCTTCCTGCTTTTCACCCCACAGTTATTGCAAATATCCTCAATACAATCATAGATTGTGTCTAGATTCTCAAATCCTGGCGGCACACAAACATACATCAAAAACAATTTTTCAGAACCTTTCCCCTCATTTAATAGGACTTCAACTGCCATCACATTGTACATTTTAGTAGTTAACATTATAACATAAGATGCTAGCTCATGGCTGAAAGCAATGATAAGACCTGTAGGGTATTTTGTGTAGATTTGGGGCCTGGCAGTATATTCTTACCGCCAAAAATAATGGTAATTTGGCAATGACTACTCCTTGCATTTAGATTGGGTTTGGCTTTATAGTGGGATACATTTTTCTTGGTGGTATTTTGGTGAGCATAATTTCCTGTTGTATTTATGGCCCCAATATACAAACCCCCTTCTTTTTGCTTAGACTGTTTGTGAGATCACTAGAGGCCTCGGACCTACATTCATAGATACCACAATATTCACATATAGCATTCTCAATCCCCTGTGGTATTATCACTAATTTATTTACATTAGTGAAATTATGTTTCCATAGGCCTCTTTTTGCTCATTCTTGTACGCTCAGTAAAAACTATTGTATTATATTCCACTCAGAAATCACACACACATACACTGAGTGGAATCACGCACACAGCTATTTATAATTGCTAATGACATTGCTTCATCTGTATAGGAAACTTGGCACATGTATTACTTAAACATCATTCCCTTTCTTGCGGGTATTTTTTTTAGATGCACCAAAGGGGGAAAAAAAAACACTCTTACACAGACTGTGTGTTATAACAATTTCATTTCAAAATAATACATTACCATTCTGGTGAGACAGTCCTTTCTGAAATAAACAGAAGAGAAACAAATGCAATAATACAATGAATTTTACTTTACATTTGCAACAAGAAAAATAAAAGTTACATCAATATGACAGCATTTGCATTGCAACATTATAATGTGGCAGTTAAACACAGGGATTCCATATCGCTATCTTTCCTGCCTGAAAAATACTTCATCCACGCGGCACACCGTCAATTTGAGGTGATAATTACCAGTTATCTGTAGCTCTCTGGCACGCGCAATCCTTTGGCTTGCCGCCTCCGAGAAGTGACCCAGGGTTCCCTCGTAAGCTTGCAACTTGAAGGGCACAGCGAAAACACACAGTTTTCAATCCTACGCCAAGTGACCAGGAATCCCCAGTCTCTGAAGGTCAGCAGTGCAGCTGGAACGACTCCTCCCAGCAGCCTAGCAAAGGCGACCTCACAGCAGCTCTGCAAAAGTGAACTGACTATAATTTTGGCAGAGCTCGTCCAGCCAAGCTCTGTTGCTTACGCAGCCTGTCTTCAGAAATACTTCCCTCCAATCATATTAACAGAAATTGTATTAGGTTGCCACCCCTGTTTCACAAACAATGGGATCTTCATACTGTAATAACTGTTTCTGTTTGATTGTCTGTTCCCTTTCCGTCCTTCACATTTCAGTGCAGCCAGAGAAAATCACAGAAAAATGCACATTTAAACTGAATCCCAGAACATGTCTTTCCTGCCTCCTTTTTCTACATGGAGAGCACATTATAATGTTATTTATTTAGCATTGGTGTTAGTATGTGTTAAATAAGTTAGTCAATTAGATAGCTAATGTGGTCCCCTGTGAATGAGGCATTTCAAATAAGAAAGAAAAAGCAATAATTATATTATGCTTTTAAATCTGTAACCTGTCTTCATTTGCATAACCATATGTTACACAGGCAACTTCGGGTTAGCTATCAGTGTGCCATATTATAGCAAAAATGTGATCCCATTCAGTGGCGCTGTACTTCAAAACATAATAAATTATACTACAGTCCCCATAAGGCTGACCCTGAAGTCCCTTCTTTGCGAATACTTCATATTACTGGAAGCCTTCGACACCTGTTGTGGATGTCAGTCAGGTCTCTTGTAGCTTGAACATGTGCTTTGTAAGAATATCTAGTGACCCTGATTTCTCCAATAGGTATGCATGCCCCCTAGCATTCCAATAGGCAACCTCGATATTTCACTTTGTCTCCACCCCTTGCATACAGAGAAAACTCTTCAGCCAGGCCTAGCTGTTCCCCTTTTCATCGAGTGGTGCCAGAGGGACTAAAATCATACCGCCCCTTACATTTTGCCCTTCCTTTAACTGGCTCCGGCATCACTCACAACACCACATAACCTTGTCAACTACCACCACTTTGTCTAAGACATAGCCTAGATTCAATACTGCTAGTTATCAATGTGCCTCACCAACTTGTACTCTAAATCAGCTATCTGCCATGTGTGCAAAGGCTAATTCACTGCTGTTGCGCACTTTAACATTACAGCACCCCTGGTGTCTAACTTTCACAGGATTCCAGGGCACTATGCGCTTGCTGAACGCACCTGGGCCGCTCTTGGCTCCCAGCCTCTGAACACTGTGGCACCCGCCCTACTATTGTTTCAAATTGTTGATTGTGGCACCCTGCCTATTGCCCCAAACTGTTGATTGTGGCAAATTGCTGATTGTGGCACCCTGCCTATTGCCCCAAACTGTTGATTGTGGCACCTTGCCCACTGCTCCAAATATTGAATGTGACACCCTGCTTATTGTTCGAAACTGTTGATTGTGGCACCCTGCCTACTGCCCCAAATATTGATTGTGGCACCCTGCCTATTGCTCCAAATTGTTGATTGTGGCACCCTGCCCATTGCTCCAAATATTGATTGTGGCACCCTGCCTATTGCTCCTAATTTTGCTTGTGGCATCCTGCCTATTGCTTCAAATTGTTGATTGTGGCAAACTGCCAATTGCTTCTAATTGTTGATTGTGTCATCCTGTGTATTGCTCCAAATATTGAATGTGACACCCTGCATATTGCTCCAAATTGTTGATTGTGGCACCGTGCCTACCGCCCCAAATTGTTCACTGTGGCGCCCTGCCTATTGCTTCAAATTGCTGATGGGGGCACCTGTGCTTATAAGTACATCAGTAATATTGATCACTGTACTCTGCCTACGCAGCGTCAAATCACATAGGCACAGTAACGCCTGTGTCCTAGGATTGGCCTGCATACCACCGAACTCGAAGAACATTCCCCCCACTCCATTCCTTCCCTCCTTTCTCAGCCACCAAACTAAACCTCACGCCAAGAAAATGCCCACCACTTTCCTCACCAGATACATCATTACACTCAGACTTTCCATGCTGAACTACTGCACTGAACAAAGTCTGCACCTCACATGCCCTAGGCCCACCTCTATCAGAAACCAACTAATATGCCTACGCACATCTCATCTCACTGCTACTAATAAACATAAGTCTCTTGCACCACCCCCACACACAACTCAAACCACAACCCCATGCTCCCAACACCACCAGCAAAGAACATCTTATCCTACCGCCTAAACTATCTAAGTCAAAAACTAACACCAATCCCATCCCCATTCACTTTGCCCATATAAATGTACGCTCTCTCCCAGCACATGCCACTCAGATCAGTGACCTACTCACTAAGCAGGATATTGATGCCCTCACTATCACAGAATCTTGGTTACATGAAGCGAGGGGTCCAGCCATATCTGTAGCCCTCCCACCTGGCAACACCCTACTGCGGCAGGACATACTGATTTTGAAAGGAGAGGGAGTAACACTCATAATTAAGAACTCCCTATCTATCAGACAAATCAGCTCTCGATAGGGGGCAACGCTCATGACCTGACTGTGAAACTCTCCCTCTCGCCAAACTGCACAATTGCCATCCATATCATCTACGGTCCGCCTGGCCCACTATTTGACTTTCAGGAAAACCTCCTCCATATACTAGGCAATAACACGAAAAACACCTCCAAACCCTTACAACTGGATAACCTAAACTTTGACCTCAATGACCCAAAAGATAAACAAGACAAATCCCTTGCCAAAGCTCTTCAGGACTTGGGATTTGTGCAACGAATCTCTAACCCCACCCACTCTGAAATACGCATTCTAGATTGGGTAGCGGACCATAACTGCAATGCAGACATGAGCTCCAACACCCCCTGCCCTTGTACCTATCACCACCTCATTCACTTTGCCATCCTTTCCACCATTAAAACCATTAAACCCAACACTCCCTCACCACCTGTGCTAGCTAGAAGCGTGCGTAAACTGATGAAAAACAATATACTAACGTTCTTAGAGTTACCGGCCCTCAAGCCACTGTTCTCCAAGGACCCCCTGGCTCTGGCAGAACTATACAATTTGACTATCAAAAATGCAATTGATGCCATTGCCCCTCTTGACAAAACGAATGCAAAAAGAACAATACAGGCCATCTCCTGGTTCACTAATGAACTTACAGAATTATGCACCCTGAAGCGCTTAGAGCTTAGCGCTCACCGAATGGCAATCCGATCCACAGGACATCAACCTACAGGCCTACAAGAAACTAGCCTCACAATACAAAAAAGTCATCAAAGCATCTAAATCTGCTTCTTATAATATCAGAATTACAAATGCCAAATCCAAATCTAAGGAAATGTTTGCCATTTTCAAAGAACTGGCCAACCCAGCCTCCAGCACCCATGATCTCCTAAAAAATTAATCTTGATGTTCGAGCATCCAGTCTGCAATTCTCAATAAAAAAGAGCTCCAGCAGAGTTATCAAATCCCACTACATTGCTCTGCCCAAATCCTATCCGCCTACCTCGACAACTGAGTACCCACACCCCTCGGAAGATAAGACGCCTTCAGAGATGTGTCGGAATCTGAAGTACTAGCCATCCTTAAAAATATAAAACCATCCAATTATAAAGGGGATGCATGCCCAGCCAATCTCATCAACGAGTGAGCAGAAACCCTAACACCCTTCTTCACAGCGTTCATAAATGCTTCTTTCACCTCCAGCATTGTCCCACCCCGCCTGAAGGAGGCATGGATTTGCCCACTTCTGAAGAAACCATGCTTAGGCCCTGCTTCTCCTAACAACTACAGACCCATCACCACTGTGCCCTTGCTGCTAAAAATCTTAGATAGAGCGGCATACATTCAGATCCAACAATTCCTGGAATCAAACAGCATCCTAGACAAAAGGAAATCTGGTTTCCGCCCTGGTCATGGGACTGAAACTGCCTTACTGGACCTAAAGAACCAACTCGGTGAAATAATGGATGAAGGTAAGCCAGCATTGCTCCTCCTTCTCGACTTGTCTACATCCTTGGATCCACAGGGCACTCTGCAAACAATTCATTAACTCAGCCAAATTCTCCACGGACGCCACTGCATGGGTGACCTCCTTCCTTGGAGGGAGAGCCATGAAGGTCTTCTCAGAGCAGGCTTGCGCAGCTCCTACCATCATTCACTGCGGAGTCCCACAGGGTTCCTGCACTGCTCCCACTTTGTAGAATCTCTTCACCCTACCTCTCTTCAATAAACTGGACAATCTCAGCATAGCCTACACCAACTATGCCGATGATACGCAAATACACCTTCCTTTCACTGGCACATATGAAAGAGACATAGAAACACTATGTAAAACATACAGCACCATCAAAGCCTGGATGGCAGCAAAATGTCTGAATCTCAATGGGGATAAAACCAAAATCCTCATTGTAGGCCCCAAGAAAACACTTAACAAACTAGACAAACAATACAACTCCTTTTTCATAGACAACACCCAAATCGCTGTCAGCGCCATTTCTTTGTCAGCTGCATTCACAACCAAACTAATCAATGCGGTCAATCCTTACCTTTCCACACGTAACTGCCTCTCCATTGCCTGTGCCACCATTGGAGGCAAATTAGACTACTGTAACCTCTTATTTGCCGGCACATCGACCAAAAATCTCTGCAGATTACAAATCATTCAAAATACTGCTCTTAGGGCGGACGTCAGTATTGCCAAAAGAGAGCACATCTCCCACACCAGGCAAAAGGCGCACTGGCTCCCGGTCGAAGAACGGATACTCTTCAAGAAACTAGCCATAATTCATAAATGCCTCTCACTCACAGCCCTTCCTTATCTCGCTGAAAAAGTAATTGAGAGCTACCTCCTCCAGACCCAAGAGGTCACATCACTCTAATTAGCTCAATGTGCCCACCTTCAATAGGGCCAAAGCAGGAGGTGCCAGCTTCACGTCCTTGCTCCCAAACACTGCAATGCCCTCCCCACAACCCCTCTCACCTAGCGTCCGAAAACTCTCAAAACTGAGCTCTTCAAATAGCTCACCATAGCACTTACTGCCCACTCATGCCTCCCTCCCGCGCTAGGTATCCTGACATGTGAAGGGCGTCCTGTTTTTTACCTCAACCTTTGCCTACGCTTCTGTTTTTCCTTATCAATGTAACATTCACCTGTCTTGCAGTAGGTTCAATGTAACCAAGAACCACAGACAGTTGCTCGTGTTTATTCTCTTTGTAACTACGTAAGCACCACTGTAACAGCGCCACGATGCCCCAGGGCTGCTTCTTGCGCTTTAGAAATGCAAATAAATGAAAACAAATAAGGTTGATTGGTGAGTGCTCATCAACATGCTATCTTAGGGAGAACACAATTAATACAAGTCATCGGGCCTCATTACGACCCTGCCGGTATGCTAACAACGGTGCCAGTAGGCTCACCGGCATCGCTGTTACCAGACTGGCAGAGTACAAGTTTGCGAGCCGCATGCCCTTCTGACCTGCCGGGCGGAATGGCACCCGCTCGCAGACTTTCACAGAAGCACTGGCACTGTTGCACATGGTGCTGGTGCTTCCGTCCTCCCCATTTGCATTGAGTCCTATGGGACTCGAATGGGAATGCAGAGTTACTTTTTCCGGCGCCTGGCTTCCGGGGCTGCCGGGGCTGTAATGCCTGGTAATTTCCCAAATCCAGGAAAAAATAAAACTCCACAACGTTTTTACCAGCATGGCTGCCGCCAGAGTCGTAATGAGCCCCATTGTGTTGTTTGTACGGACTAGGGGTTCAACAAACTCAAAATCACTTGAGTTTAACACTCTTAGATAAGGAATGTTATGCAGGATGCATAATTCACTACGATTTATCCTCTCCTTTGTAGTATCAGCTGGTTCTGCCTTTATCGTAAATTTCTTAGTTTCCATCTCTGTTTTTTCCTGTACCACTGTGACAGTGTTTTCCTTGCCAATGGGGGCAATCTGTGTCCGGTCTGGGCACTCTCTGATCACTACCAGTACAGCTATGGCACCAGAAGGCTTACTCGTGCTGCACTGCAATAGATCGCAGGAATTGAAACTTGTCACTTTCAATTTCTTCTATAGACTCTGCTTCCTTCTCCTTGAACAACCAAATAGACCCAGGTCCCCTCTGTACCATTTATTTTTGCATTTCCAAATACGTATCACAAATCAGTTTAAAGCTCTACAGCTTAGAAAGGAAGCTGAAAAGGGAAAAAAACTGTCACTGCGCATGTTCCAGCAGGCACCAATGTAAATTGGTTCCCGTCAACCCATGGGTGCTGAGACTGCACTTCCAATGATGGTCAGCCTCTTTAAGGGTCTTTTATTGTCTTGTCTTTGTGATAAGTGTAAACAACAAAAAGGCATGTCTATCCTCTTTGATCAATACAAAAACGAACTAGAAGCAGCCGGTCATGCGGCTGCTATCGTAGACGTAAGGCGTGAAAGTGTCAGAAGTGACCCTCGCACCAGTTGATGATCACAGAAACACCACCACATTGAGTGGTCGGCCGCGGGACCAATGCTCTATGCACACTATTTGCTGAATGTTCTGTAAAGAGCCGAGGAGCATAAGGAACCCCATGAAAAGGGGTGGTTGACTGACACAGTGGGTCATTTTCTCATTCTCTACAAAGAAAATGTTCATAGGGAACACCACTAGTGCGGGCCTCAGGGGTCAAAACTGGGAAGGTGCAATACGTACTCAACAGCAACGGATTAGATGGAATTCCATGAGATGGGGGTTGACGGAAACAGTTTGTGCAACGTATCCTATGTTCCAACAAAGCAAAGGATCAGAGGGAATGCTGCAATAATGGGTTGTCACCAGGGAGTGGTTGGCTGTGTGGGTGAACTGGGAATGGTTGTGAGGTTCTCTAAACACAAGAGGATCTTCAGTGCCCTGTGTAAGAGATCAAGACCTATGGAAAAGGGAGGGGGGCAAGACACCTGTGGAAATGAGTGAGTGTGGTAAAGTTCAAGACACCTGAGATGATGAGATTTATGTAAGAGGTCAGGAAAAAAGGGGATGGGGTGTTTGTGGAAGGGGTCAGGACACCAGGAAATACGTGACTTTGTGAGAGGTCCATGCACCTGGGACATAAATAAATGCATAAGAGAACAAGACACCTGGGGAAATAAATAACTGCGTAAAAGGTCAAGGCTCATTTGGAAATAAATATGGGGTATGGGGGTTTGCGTAAGGGGTCAAGACACCAAGGGAAGCAAACAACTATTTAAGAGGTTGGCTGTATGTTTTTTCTCATAAATACTGCAGATATGTTGCAGTGGAGGTGCATGGTGTGTCCAGGCTGGAAATGCTACCAGGGACCACAAGGGACTTTGCAGTCATTACGTTAAGGCAACAGTGCTGGGGTGTGTGGGAAGCGACAGGTCATATGGAAGGGAGCGGGTGGGATGGCTAGTAGCACAAGTGAAGTGTGGGCAAGCAAATCAAGGGGAAAAGGATTATGGGGAGTTTGGCCTGGGGTGAACAACATGTAAAACAAGTTGGATAAGATATGAGGAAATCTAACAAACAAGGGAAAAAAGGGCACAGGGAAAGTACATTTTGGATGAAGGAGGTCAGATGGTCTGGAAAACAAGAAATTGGTAAACGTTAAGCAGTTGGGGGAAACAATTAGACCCCCAATAAGGTCTGAGAAACCAAGTGATGGTGTGAGAGTTCAGGAGACCTAGGAAACCAAGTAAATGGATGACAAAGGAGCAGGAGATTGGAAACCAAGTAATTAGATAGCAGGAGCTTTGAAACCAAGTAATTAGATACAAGGTAAGGATTCCTGGGAAAGCTAGTGTGGTATAAGAGATTGGGAGCCCTGGGAAAACTGAGCAATGGTGTGAGGGGTAGAAGACATGGGAACGAGCACTGTTGAAGAGGTGGAAAGAACTGGGAAAACTGAGTATGAGCATAAGGGAGTGGGGGAACTGGGAAAATAGCAAGGGCGTAAGAGGTCTGCAGACCTGGGAAACTGAGGAATGGTGTAAGCTGTTAGGAAAGATTTCGTAATTGTAGGTAATTTTCCTTCCATGTGGCAACCCCTAAACTTTTTGCTGTTGTTTTTCACCTTGTTCTTGACTTTGCCAGAGAAGTGCAGCCTTCTGCCGCACTCCTCTGGGCTTTCGCTCCTTTACTCATGGGGAAACTGACATGCCCTTAAGACAGTCAGTACCGGGGAACGCTGTTTCCCGTAGTTTCTTTTATCATGTTGCGGCTTTCATGCAACATGACACAAGAGGGCACTGTAAGCTAAGTTACAGCTCTCTTGGGTCTCTAGCCTTCTACAGGCCCTAGATACTCGTTTAGGATTGTATTTGATCGGTGCAAGTGATTCAGGGACGGGAATGGTGGCAGCGATCGTTTCTTTGTGTTTTGAGCTCCTTTTGGCGTTCTAAGCGCGTTTTCTGCGCTTCACCCAAAATGGTGGCCTGGCTCCCAAAATGGCCAGACCACGAGGCTCCTTTGTCCTGTCCGCTGACTGTCTTGCTCCCTTCACCTTCCCCAGGTCGAGCCGACCCGGGGCCTTCCTTATTTGGGCATGTACTTTCCCGCGAAACACAGATGCTTTCGCGGGCTTCTACATGTCTTGTGTGTGCCTCCAGGATGTGGGCTGGGATGTCTGGTCCCAACACACATCCTGGGTGCCAGAGAGTCTAGGGTGGTGTGAATGCCTGGGACCACCGTGGTCCGTGATTGGTCCACGAATGGTGTGAGTGTTAATGAGCGGATCTCCCATTGGGTCCCCTCCATTTTGGCGCGAAGGGAACCGTGGATAAGAGGGGGCTAGAAACACCACTACCATGTCGATCTCCTGAGTTCTCACGAACGAAGGAATACAGGAGCCAAGTATCCTGCAACCAAGAGGCTGGACCGAGGAATCGCTGGTGACCTGCTGAAGGACTCCTCCTCTGCACTGCTGTCGCCTTGTGAAACCCTTTTCACCTTTGATCGAACCAGAAGGCCTGTACTGGTACTTCGACCCTTTGGAATAGCGGGAACAGCTATTCTCGGCATCTTCACCATCTCCTGCCAGTAAGCCTTTGGAAGCGTCTCTGGGCCATCCAGTTGACTGACCAGCTTACACAGGAGTCTTGCTCTGTAACCGCCTCCAGGTTGTGTAGTATTTCGAGTCCTTGTCACTCTCACACGCTTCGTACACTTGGCGTTCCCAAGTCTGAAGTGAGTAGTGTACATTTGGCTCAGATACACACGGCCGCTCCGTTGCCCTGCTGTGGTGACAAAACTGTGCAGGTTTCTTCGATTGGGACGTCTTTTTACTCAACACGACGACGAGGCGTTTCCTGCTCTTCTGAACCTGCCAGCTGCTGAAACTGACGCAGAGAAGCCTGGGTCTGCTTGCATCGGGGACTGGTGAGTAGTTTAGCTAGGATCTGGTCGCCCTCCTGTAGGAGCCCATTGCTTTTCCCCGCTGTGTAAAACAGCACCCTTTTGCCGTACTCGCGCTCTGCTTCTGCCCACTGTGGAGGCTGCGCTTGAGTCACGGAACTTGTTCTCCTTCAATTGTGCACTGAACAGAACTGCCTGATTTCCTTAGAAGAGACTCTCCTTTTGCCCATTGGCACCGGCGTGTGCAGGTACTTTTGAGCACAAGGCTCCACTCTTCGCAGGGCTCGGACTTCCATCTAGTTAGGTGCCTCTGAAGGCGAACTGAGTCTAAAGCATTGTATCGCACTGCCTGTTTTCCTTCCCTTGCAGGTGGACTACACATTTTGTGCATATAACGCTTGCGACTGTCGTATTTGTATACATATTGTTTTGATATGGTATGTGTTGGTTTACCATTGTGATATTGTGACTTTCTCGCTACGGTCGTTGTTTTAAAGGCCTTAAAATAAATGTGTATATATTTTTTATATAACACCTGTTTGGAGTAGTTTGTAAGTGATCTTGCTTTGTGTGCTCATTGCGGTCTTTCAGTCACCCTCACCCCTCTTGAGACCTAGTCTTGACCGCCGCGATCGCTACCTTGATTGGTCTGGCTCGTCCAGAGGTTACCCTGTTCCAAGTAATTAGGTTGGCCTTCTGAACTTCTGCGCCACCAGGACAGAGTTCAGAAATCCGTTTTAACAAATTGGTGTACAGCGGTGGGATACGACTGAAGGTATCCAGTGTTGCGCACGAACTAAGGCATTTCAGGTTATTCCAACCAGGACACGTAGTGAATTGTTGTAGTATAACTTTAAAAAGGCCATAGTCCTATCTAACAGTATGGAAACAAATACCTTGTTAACTTTAAATGCTTCCAAATCAGAAACATTGAAGAAGATGTGTGCGGAGAGAGGTGTTTCCTCTCAAGGCATGAAATTGGAAATGATCCAAAGAATCGTGGCGTGGCAAGAAGCGCAGCTTGACGCTATAACTTCTGAGGACAGTGCGGAAAGTGGTGGGCTGCTCTCACTGGTAGAACCGACGGGTCTGCCGCTGCACTGATCCATCGCGACCACGAGGACAGGGAGGACGAGATGTCTAATGTTTCCTCTGCCAGTGCTGATGGGGAGGCTATGCTTGAATTCAAGAAGCAAGAGCTGCGGTTTAGGCAGCAGGAGCTTGAATTCAGCAAAGCCAAACTAAAAATCGAACAGTCAGAAAAACAGAAAGACAGGGATCACCAGTTGGAACTGGCCAAGCTTCAGGTTGCAAATGGGTCCAAGGGTCCTGGACATGGGTCTGGGGCCTCCTCTCATCCACGGTTTCCGAAAGATCTGCTTAGTTTGTATGAAGAAAGGAATGACATTATGGACTGGCTGAATGCGTTTGAGTATGCATGCGAAGTTCTACAAGTTGACAATGCTGATAAGATTGCCTGGTTACTCAGCAGACTGCCCCATTCTGGCTGTAGTGCCATTATGGAAATGTCAAAGGCTGAGCGAGCTGATTTCGCAATGTTAAAGCAAACTCTCATTTTAAAGTTTGGGAAGACTCCGGCCCAATATTTGAAACGTTTCAGAGAGTATAAGAAAAAGGAAGGTGGTACTTGGGTATCTTATGTCACTGAATCCTTGAAAAACTTAACTGGCTGGGTCGAAGGTTATAAGGTTTCTACCTTGGAAGGCATGATAAATCTTGTCATGCTGGAACACATTTTTGCTTCTTCTTCCCCGGAGCTTAAGCAGCATTTGACCGATTCGAAGGAGATAGATCATAAGAAGCTGGCCATTGCAGCAGACTTATGGGTGTCACATCGAGTGTCCCATAAGGACAAAACTCATCCTGGTAAGCAGGAGGAAGGGAAAAAGTCCAAAGATATGGAGGGTGGAGAATCTGCTAAATTTTCTTCTCATAAGGACCACAAAAAGAAAAATAAGGGTAAGACACAAGAGAACTCGCAGGGTAGTGGAGGCCCGCCTCCGATACAGAACTCTGGTTACAATAAGCCTCCCTATGTAAACAGACCCAATGGATCTTGTTTTGCTTGTGGAGCAACTGACCACGTGAAGGGGGATCCCCGTTGTGAGGTTAGACCTTTGGGGGTCCACTCCGCTAATCTGGCCTTCTCCTCCTACGAGGAAGAAGAGATTACAGGAGCATCCTTCTCCTCACGCTCATTTCCCAGCTGAGGTAGTTTTAGTGTCCCTGGGTTCCTGGGAGCCTAAAGTCGCAGAGGCTTATGCTAGGATTCCGGATAATACCAAGCACTACTTTAAAGACAGTGTGCTGATCAATGGAGTGGATACTCCAGCTCTTAGGGATAGTGGGTGCAGTCGCACTGTAGTGGATTCTACCTTGGTAGACTCAGAGGAAGTTGCCAGAGCTACTCTGATGCCCACTAAGTTGGCTGACGGCCCCCTCCGTATGTTTCCCGTAATACCTGTAAATCTTACTTTAAATGGTACAGCAGTCAGGATTCCAGTGAGCATTCAGAGAAACGTCCCGGGAAAGGTCTTGTTAGGTAATGATCTCAGAGCTTTAGGGCTCGTAGGAGACACTGCCGAAAGACCCTACACACGGTCTCAAGCACGGGCAGCATTGGCCAAGTCCAATACGCCGCCCCAGCCGAAGGGGAAACCCAAGGCGAAAGGAGTCGACAAGTCAAGACGAGGGAAAGAGAATATTCCTCCGAGCTCGCCTACCACTGCGGTGGAGGAAGTTGGTCAATCGCCCGGGCCTGACGAGGAGGTGGCGATGCCTGAAGTATTCAACCCCAACGATCATCCTGAACTAAAAGACTTGTTAGTTGAAGGAGGTCCTGATAGGGACAAATTCAGTAAAGGCCAACGTGAGTGCCCATCTCTGGAAGGCCTAAGGAGACAGGCCTGCTCCCAGCTTGAGGGTGAACCTCCTGGGACGCATAGGATTTATTGGGAAGGTGGACTCCTGTATAGTGAGCCCACAGAGTCTACAGAAGGAGACCATAGGAGGTTGGTGGTTCCCCTTGCTGTTAGGCCCTTCCTCCTGCAGTTGGCGCATGAAGTTCCCCTTGCTGGTCACCTTGGTATGAAGAGGACCAAGCAAAGGTTATCCATGCACTTCTACTGGCCCAAGATGGGGGTGCAAGTAGAAGGTCACTGCAGGAGTTGTGCCTCCTGCCAGTTGTCTGGTA
The DNA here is from genome assembly GCF_040938575.1 of Ambystoma mexicanum. Classification (NCBI taxonomy): domain Eukaryota; kingdom Metazoa; phylum Chordata; class Amphibia; order Caudata; family Ambystomatidae; genus Ambystoma; species Ambystoma mexicanum. The sequence continues at coordinate 31,845,069 of NC_090924.1, read as the reverse complement.
AGGTTGGCGTGACAATCCAAGCTCCGTTGGTACGGCTCCCAGTTGTGGGGGTACCATTTGAAAGGGTAGGGATCGACATCGTTGGTCCCCTTGACCCGCAAACATCCTCGGGCAATAGGTTTATCCTGGTGCTGGTCGACCATGCAACCCGGTATCCTGAGGCCATCCCATTGAAAACTGTAACTGCCAAGTCAGTTGCAAAAGCTTTACTCGGCATATTTACTAGGGTTGGCTTCCCTAAAGAAGTTGTGTCGGATCGTGGCAGCAACTTTATGTCGAAGTATATGCAGGCTATGTGGAAAGAATGTGGGGTCACCTACAAGTTCTCTTTTGCATACCACCCCCAGACCAATGGTCTGGTGGCACGTTTCAACAGAACGTTAAAGAGCATGATTGGGGCTCTGGAGGAGCCTCAGAGATGAAAATGGGATCGTCTGTTACCATGCTTACTCTTTGCCTACCGAGAGGTACCACAGGAGGGTGTTGGCTTCAGCCCCTTCGAACTTCTGTTCGGTCATCCCGTACGGGGACCCTTAGCCATCGTCAAAGAGGGATGGGAGATGCCCACTCCCCCTGTTACTACCAACGTAGTTGATTATGTGCTAGGGCTCAGAAAACGGATGGTACTTCTGATGGGCTTGGCTAGTGATAAATTGAAGGCAGGACAAGCGCTGGTGAAACATTGGTACGACCAGAAAGCTTCCCTCATCAACTTTACACCTGGTCAGCAAGTCCTGATCATGAATCCCATAAGGCCTCGAGCTTTACAGGACAAATGGTCAGGCCCTTACACCGTGGTGGAGCCCCTGGGTGAGGTTAACTATTTAGTGGACCTTGGAAGGCCTGGACAGGCTCCAAAAGTGTTTCACATGAATAGGCTGAAGGCCTTCGTCCCAAGAGTCGAAATCGCAGCACTGCTACTGGCTTCAGATGTTGAGGAAGAGGAGTCTGAACCTCTCCCCGACCTGTTCCAAAGCGGTCCTTCAGATAGCTCCTTTGAGGGTGTCCGAGTGGCCCCTCACCTGACTTCTGATCAGCAGGCTGAGGTGAAAAGTTTGCTTAGGCAGTTTTCCCCCCTGTTTTCACAGTTGCCTGGTTTGACACCTTGGTGCAAACATAACATTGACACAGGAGACAGTGTACCTACCAAAAGTAGGGGATACATGATGTCAGACAAAGCACGGTCTTATATTAAGACCGAGGTCAACAAGATGTTAGATCTTGGGGTGATTGAACCCTCTAGTAGTCCTTGGTCCAGCCCTGTGGTTTTAGTTCCAAAGGCAGACACTTCTGAATTGAGGTTCTGCGTGGATTACAGGGCTCTGAATGCTGTCACCAAGACAGATGCACACCGCTTGCCTCGAACAGATGAGCTGGTGGATACTTTGGGTGCCTCCAAGTACCTCAGCACGTTTTACCTCACTGCTGGCTATTGGCAAATAGCTTTAGCAGAACATGCCAAGGAGAAGACAGCATTTTCTACTCCAGACGGCCTTTACCAATTCCGGGTAATGCTGTTCGGGTTGAAGAATGCACCTGCCACTTTCCAGAGGCTTGTGAATCATGTGTTGAATGGGTTGGACGAATTCTGTCTTGCATATCTGGACGATACAGCAGTTTTCAGTGCCACCTGGGAAGACCATGTGAAACACCTCGGGATTGTGCTCCAGGCTCTTCAGAAAGCACACCTGACCATAAAGGCTAGTAAATGCCAGATTGGACAAGGCTCAGTGGTTTACCTTGGACATGAGTAGGTGGAGGGAGGAAACAGCCTCTACCCAGTAAAGTACAAGCAGTACAAGACTGGCCTACCCCCACTACGCAAACCCAAGTGAGAGCCTTCTTAGGACTCACGGGGTATTACCGCAATTTTGTGGCAGACTATGGCACCATAGCTGCCCCTCTGACTGCCCTCACAACTCCGAAGAAACCCAAGAAGGTAACTTGGACCGACGAGTGTGAGAAGGCCTTCAATGGCTTAAAAGACTCCTTGTGCCAGGCCCCTGTCCTCAGGGCCCCTGATTATCAAAGACCTTTTATCGTGCAGACGGACGCCTCTGACACTGGGATAGGAGCTGTACTATTACAAGTAGATGAGAAGGGTAAGGAACACCCTATTGGTTTTATTAGCCGCCAGCTTAAGGACAGAGAGCTCAGATGGTCCACGGTAGAGAAAGAATGTTTCTCTGTTGTGTGGGCCCTAAGGAAGCTGAGGCCCTACCTCTATGGGACCCACTTCATTGTGCAAACTGACCATAAGCCGTTAAAGTGGCTAATGAACATGAAGGGGGAGAATCCAAAGTTAGGTGGTCCATAAGTCTACAAGGCTTCGACTTCACTATTGAGCATAGGCCAGGTGTCCAACATAGCAATGCTGATGGGTGGTCCAGAATGTTTAACCGACCTGAACAAGAGACTCATCCAGGGGTGGATTAGTTCCCCCTGCCCATAGTCTGGGAGGGGCGAGTGTTAGGAAAGATTTCGTAATTGTAGGTAATTTTCCTTCCATGTGGCAACCCCTAAACTTTTTGCTGTTGTTTTTCACCTTGTTCTTGACTTTGCCAGAGAAGTGCAGCCTTCTGCCGCACTCCTCTGGGCTTTCGCTCCTTTTCTTATGGGGAAACTGACATGCCTTAAGACAGTCAGTACCGGGGAACGCTGTTTCCCGTAGTTTCTTTTATCATGTTGCGGCTTTCGTGCAACATGACACAAGAGGTCACTGTAAGCTAAGTTACAGCTCTCTTGGGTCTCTAGCCTTCTACAGGCCCTAGATACTCGTTTAGGATTGTATTTGATTGGTGCAAGTGATTCAGGGATGGGAATGGTGGCAGCGATCGTTTCTTTGTATTTTGAGCTCCTTTTGGCGTTCTAAGCGCGGTTTCTGCACTTCACCCAAAATGGTGGCCTGGCTCCCAAAATGGCCAGACCACGAGGCTCCTTTGTCCTGTCCGCTGACTGTCTTGCTCCCTTCACCTTCCCCAGGTCGAGCCAACCCGGGGCCTTCCTTATTTGGGCATGTACTTTCCCGCGAAACACGGATGCTTTCGCGGGCTTCTACATGTCTTGTGTGTGCCTCCAGGATGTGGGCTGGGATGTCTGGTCCCAATACACATCCTGGGTGCCAGAGAGTCTAGGGTGGTGTGAATGCCTGGGACCACCGTGGTCCGTGATTGGTCCACGAATGGTGTGAGTGTTAATGAGCGGATCTCCCATTGGGTCCCCTCCGTTTTGGCGCGAAGGGAACCGTGGATAAGAGGGGGCTGGAAACACCACTACCATGTCGATCTCCTTAGTTCTCACGAATGAAGGAATACAGGAGCCAAGTATCCTGCAACCAAGAGGCTGGACCGAGGAATCGCTGGTGACCCGCTGAAGGACTCCTCCTCTGCACTGATGTCGCCTTGTGAAACCCTTTTCACCTTTGATCGAGCCAGAAGGCCTGTACTGGTGCTTCGACCCTTTGGAATAGCGGGAACAGCTATTCTCGGCATCTTCACCATCTCCTGCCAGTAAGCCTTCGGATTCGTCTCTGGGCCATCCAGTTGACTGACCAGCTTACACGGGAGTCTTGCTCTGTAACCGCCGCCAGGTTGTGTAGTATTTCGAGTCCTTGTCACTCTCACACGCTTCGTACACTTGGCGTTCCCAAGTCTGAAGTGAGTAGTGTACATTTGGCTCAGATACACACGGCCGCTCCGTTGCCCTGCTGTGGTGACAAAACTGTGCAGGTTTCTTCGATTGGGACGTCTTTTTACTCAACACGACGACGAGGCGTTCCCTGCTCTTCTGAACCTGCCAGCTGCTGAAACTGACGCGGAGAAGCCTGGGTCTCCTTGCATCGGGGACCGGTGAGTAGATTAGCTAGGATCTGGTCGCCCTCCTGCAGGAGCCCATTGCTTTTCCCCGCTGTGTAAAACAGCACCCTTTTGCCGTACTCGCGCTCTCCTTCTGCCCACTGTGGAGGCTGCGCTTGAGTCGCGGAACTTGTTCTCCTTCAATTGTGCACTGAACAGAACTGCCTGATTTCCTTAGAAGAGACTCTCCTTTTGCCCGTTGGCACCGGCGTGTGCAGGTACTTTTGAGCACAAGGCTCCACTCTTCGCAGGGCTCGGACTTCCATCTAGTTAGGTGCCTCTGAAGGCGAACTGAGTCTAAAGCATTGTATCGCACTGCCTGTTTTCCTTCCCTTGCAGGTGGACTACACATTTCGTGCATATAACGCTTGCGACTGTCGTATTTGTATATATATTGTTTTGATATGGTATGTGTTGGTTTACCATTGTGATATTGTGACTTTCTCGCTATGGTCGTTGTTTTAAAGGCCTTAAAATAAATGTGTATATATTTTTTATATAACACCTGTTTGGAGTAGTTTGTAAGTGATCTTGCTTTGTGAGCTCATTGCGGGCTTTCAGTCACCCTCACCCCTCTTGAGACCTAGTCTTGACCGCCGCGATCGCTACCTTGATTGGTCTGGCTCGTCCAGATGTTACCCTGTTCCAAGTAATTAGGTTGGCCTTCTGAACTTCTGCGCCACCAGGACAGAGTTCAGAAATCCGTCTTAACATAAGCCATGTAGAAATTAATGAAACCCAGGGTGGGGGTACAGTAATTATAAGGACCCCAGCTCAGTGAAGATCCCTGAGTATGTGTGGTAGAAACTGAACACCTGCAAGTTATCTCCCGGCTAATAAATCAGCTGAGGCCTTTTCCTACCCACAAAAATGTGTGTCCTGTTTATTGATCGCAAGATAATGTACACAGGCTCAGGCATATTAGGGGCTTGGAGGGAGGTTGTGAGGTGCTTGTCTGGAGAAGGGGATGCAGGGGGAAAATGTAGGTTGTCACGGTTAAGACTTTGATACCTACACATTTTAAATTGCATCTCATGTGTACATTTGCGAATGAGCTTCACAATGCACCGAAAACACTGCTTCTGCCCAGTGCAATGCACAATTGTGCAAGAGGGGCATCTAAATGTGTTAGTCTATGCCCACATTCTGAATGTCTTTATGTACAGGGAAAAGCTGTTCTTGGCACAAGTGAATGGGATAACCTAGTACACATACACATGTGTGGAAGATGAGGTAACGTTGTTATTGTTTGTGCTCTGTTAGACAATAATCACTGAAGAATTGCAATGATAAAGCTGCAGAACCTCATTTAGAGTGTCACACCATCCTAAAGTCGTCATGCATGTGCTGGGGTAGCCCTAAGGTACTGGAGAGGGAAGGAAGGGTGCAGAAAGGAGGATCCCCCTCAAGCTCCCATGCGCCCCCTTGCAAATGCCTCATTGCATTAAGTTGGATATCACTCCACCCCACACTTACAGTAAGGTAGCAAAGAGAGGTGGGGACTTCGGGTGAGTGATTGTGCATTACTTTCAGCGATGGTCCATTATTTATTTTATTTTATTTATTGGTCATTTATATCGTGCCTATACACTTAAACAAGCGTTTCAAAGTGCTTCAGCGTAGGGAGGGTAAGAAAAAGGATTAACATTCTTAATAAGCATTGGAATATTCAGAACAGGCAAGTGCACTGTGTTTAGAGGTACAACATAGTACAGGAGGAATACAAAACTGTCATAACATATGACAAGGAATATTGCACGTGCCTGACGGTCGTTACAATAAGCAAGACCTAAACATGAAGAGGGAAAGAGGGGAGGGGGAAGTGAAGGGTAAAACACACAATAACAAGTGCAAGAGACATAAAGATAGGGGGGAAAGGAGTGAGAAGGGGGCAAAGGGATGGCACACTCTAAACAGCCAAACACAAAGGTGGCAGGAGACGTAAAAGAAAAATGCCTAACTTCGAATTTTAGGCAGCCACACTAAAATACATGATTTAACAGTGGCAGGAGATGTGAAAAACGCCTAACTTCGAATTTCAGGCAGCCGCACTAAAATACCTGATTCAGCAGAGGCCGCAGAATTCAAAACATGGTGCAACGAGAAAAACATGAGAGGACTACTCACAGGAAAGGATTGCATGTGTTCTTTGAAGCCAAGACAGGCGCGAGTGGTCACCATGTTAGAACTGATATAATATTGTTTCGTCCTCATTGTATATGTTGGCCTATGCCCAGTCGCTTTGCGAGGGAAACCGTATTACAAGGTCGTGACCTTAAGTGAATCGAGCCTCCATTTTAGGTTAGAACCGCCATTTTAGTTTAGTGTACAAAGTCACCCTGTAGTCTAAAATGGCTGTCTTGTGTGCTCTTGTTCTTGCTTTAACCTCTTCAACCTCTGTAGGAGAGTTAATGTCCACCCTGCCTTCAGGCTACATGTTAGGGTCATGTAGAAATACGCTGATGTCCAGCTAGCAAATTCTGCTCACTGCTCACATTGAACCCTGCAGGTGGTCTCTGTGATATATTGACAGCCAAATAGCTATTTGTGTACTTTGTGCAATATGTTCAGTTTTTTAATAAAGATTCTGGGAATCTTTACAGGCCTGTGTCGGTGTATTTTCCTTTGCTTGGCGTAACAGCCTTAATATTGTATTTTTCTGATTCCACAACTGAATGCACCCAGTCCAGATGAATTACGTGGGATGGTGGGGTGAAGGCGGAAGAAAGGGGGGGCAACATTTTGGCCAGTCTCGGACAGGGTCAGAGAGGGCTTGACCCTTCAGTGGAGGCCCTTGATGGGGCCAGTGATCGCCATCCAGTTCCGTAGCAGCAGAGCAGGTTGTAGTCCTGCAGAGTCAATCGTGGCGGCAGGCACGGGACATGTGGGCTGTGCACAAAAACAGCACATCTTCAATGCTGCACAGTCAGCCATGCTGGTAGTTCCCCGAAGTCTGCTTTCATCAGGTCGGTGGAAGGACGTAGGAGGGATGTGGTCCCAGCTGATGCTACCTGGAAACTGAATGACTACAGTATTCAGATACACTGTAGGAAGGACCTCCTGAGAAGTAAGAATAACCTATCTTACTAAAGGGGCAGGGTTCAATGTGAATGTTTGAATGCCAAGGTCCCAGGCTGTGGAATTCCCCAGTCAGCACCCAGATACCTGACACTCAACTGCCCTAGTCAGGTTCTCATCCTTCACACCATTGCTCCAATTTACCTTTTCAGATGTCCTTAATAGATGTCCTTGTATTGCGTGTGCTCAACCATCAGCAAGAACATGTCAACATGTGTCAGGTCATTTCCTGAAGTAGTTGTGTTTTTTCTTTCACTCTTCAAACAATTATATTCAGTTTCCTGTTATTTTGGTCTAATTCCTTGGCCTCGGGTACAAAGTTCCTTTTGGGAGAGTTCCTAGCATTTCTTGCCATGCTTTCTGATTGTGCTCCAAGAATGGAATGCTTTTTCAATTTAATCTACACAATAACACCCCTTCCAATACTTTGTGTGACCTTCGATTGTTCCACGTATTAGGTTTCTGTTGCACAAACGTTGGTACCTTCTTAGTCCCCTTTTAATGTATTTGGAAACACATGCTTCAGTAAAAATTCAATCACGTTTTTATTGTTTGCGTCTCCTGATTTATCATCAAATGTGTGCTGTCATGTATATCCATTGTTCACTGCCATGAGCAAAAAGACTTTGTGACCGAAAACTTTACTGAAAATATTGACACCTTCAAGTATGGCATGTTCCATATCTCTGACATACATGCCTCTTCGTAGATAGCATATTGTCTATGTAAATAGGGTAGCCACTGTTTCCCTTGAAATTATTATACTATGAAGCTGATGTAGCTGATACAACAGTGCAATGTTTAATCAACAAGTCAGCATTTCCGATCTGCATCCCCCATTTGATTAATCTGCTTCAGTAAAATAGCCCACCACTTGAGGCAGATGTTGTTGCTGACATAATTCCCCCAACATATTTGCCACAACCTTCCAAAACCCCAAACACCACCAGTTCCAATGCAGAGGTTCATCACCTTACGTAACTACACCCTCACAAAGTTGTGTCAATCCTTGTGTTAGCAACACAGGCACACTTGAAACAATGCACACTTGGTTCCGAAGGCTAGACGTATTGTTGCCGGCCTACAGGTGCTCCAATCCAACATTCCCTAACATGGTTCCCCCTGTGGGTTTACCAGGGACATGATGTCCACAGCAGTGACGTTCTGCTCATGTTAGCCTGACCTTGCTTCGCGTTTTGGGATGCAAAACCACAGATAAAGAGATTTTGATGGTGTGTGCTTTGTGGAGATGGTGACCACGTGAATGATTCACTTCATCTCCACATGCCATTGAATCTTTTCTTCGCATTTCGTTCTTGCCATAGCAGTGTCGTGCTGTTCCTTGTGAGACTACATTATTTCATTGGTGATTCATGTCTCCTGACTGCCACATTCTTCCCGACCTTTAATAGCCTATGCATTCCTCCAGTTTGACTATAAACTCCAGTCAAGGCAAATGAAGATCCCCTTTTCTCCGGATATCAGTACCCCGTGGTTTACAATATGTTTTAAGACACTACAAACAAGGATACGTGAGCATTCTTGAAGATGAACGAAACCAGTGTTAAAGAAAGCGTGGGCATTTCGACTGAGCTAGGAATGTGATAATGAAAGAGAAGCAGAAATTAGATTGGGAGCAAAAGCAGCTATTTTAGATTACAGATGTTCAGTTCAATTATTCAATTGTAATTGAGTTCAATACGTTCACTTGAAAGAAACAATTGTAGCACCGAATCTACCACTTCTTGATCTCTTGCCCAAACATATGGTCTTTGTTCCAATCTAAGCATAAATTGCCAGACACATTTTACAGCTGATATTCTTCCAATTGCTTTAATAGACCATAAAAATGGAAATACTGTGGTAAACTGTTAAACACTTAGCCAGTCGGCCCAGCAGTCGCCCTTGTTTAATAGTTCTTCTCATTTAACACTTACGAATTGTAACAGTGTAAATCTCATTTTAAAGTAGGCTGTGGAAGTTAAGCATCCTCAGGAGAATACATCTGAACTGCCTTACCTAGAGGGGCAGTGCTTATTGATAGCCAGACCCAAAATAGGCTCAAAGAAAGACATATCTCTGGGATTCCTAATTATTTGACAGTGGGTGGAATGCATATACAAATAAATACTTTAAACATCTGAAAGGCGCTTCCGAACAAATGAGAAATTACATCTACGGATTGGATATCCTGATGCTCTTCTTCATTAATAAGGGCCACTGACCTCAAAGAGAGGACACTGAATAGCTGGCTCTTAACTGTCCACTCTGTGTTGTATGCACTCTTGTCTTAAGCGTTAATTGCATGCGGTATGTTGAGTATTCAAAGTATTGAACGCCTTGTCTTTTGAGGACTGGTTCATTTTGGCAAAGAATTGGACTTTGTATTTTTTTTCGGAAGTCATGTTAACTGAACTAATAATTTTCTATACCAATTTGTTATCAGTTTTGGTTGGGGGCTGGTCTTATCTCTAATTGTGAGCATCCCATTAAAAATAAAAGGAATTTTCTTGTGGAAGAAGCATAGGTAATCTGTAGACTCAACAAGTGCATCCTAAACAGTAGAGTTAGTAAGCACCTAACCACTACTCAACAGCAATGCCATTTATCATGACGAAACTTACTAAAATGTAAGTTTCTTTCCTGTAATTTTGAAATTCCAAAAGGTCTTCCGTTATGTACTGAATTTGAAAACATTTAAGACAGCACCCAGTAGTTCACCATACATGGTCTTATTTTATAAGTGAGGATTGAAGTAGAAGCCTTAGTATTGCATATGTTCAATCAGTCATTCAATCAAGCAATCAACCAATTCAAACATTATTTGCTCAGCTAAAATAGTTTTTACAAACAATAATACACATTTTAAAAACACTTATAAGAATGTACTAAAACATACAAATTGAAGTTATAACACAAAACACCATAAAAACAAACATAAAACAAGCTTCCATCCCTATCCCCTGTTGCTCCTAATTAACCATGCTTTCCAGGTGTAATGGGCTACTCCCAACACAGCCACCTTGATAGCTGTAGTACAAGCGCAGATCAATGCCTCATGCAAAGTCCTGATTCCAGCCTTCTTCACTAAAGGTTTCCACCTTTTGTTCCTGAGGGTGGCATAAAGGGGGCATGAGAACGTAAAATGTACAATTGTATTTATGGAAATTAGCCATTTTCCACCTTCCCACCGCCTAGCATAGAGGTAAAGCGCCAAAGTGGAATTTGATGTAAAAAGCCCTCATGTTAGGACTTTGTATTATATCTAATTAGTACCATGCACACCGCACATGTTTAGTAACAAGAAAGCCCATTGGTCAGAGCGCGGTGCATACCTGACACAGAATCCCTCACCGAAAAGTCCTCGTGCTGCCAAACCGAATGTTCTTTCCCGCTTGTCGTAGCGAAACGCCACTACCCTGAAGTTTTCACACGCAGCAAAAGTCTGTGTGCAAATTAAAAGATATCTAATCAGCCATTTACTTCGGGAGCAGTCCGGATGGTAGAGAAAAATGAACGTAGTATACGGAGCCACATGTACAACATTACTGTGCCGAGCACAATTAATTTCAATCTGTTCAATGCTCAATCATTCAAGGAGTGGCTTGAAAAAACTGAAGCAGAAACAAAGGACAACCACTTCACTTCAAGTCCAAACAGTCCTTAATCTATTTCTATCATTGAGTCAGCACCAGCAAACAGACATGCTAGTGTGGGCAATACAGATTTGGATACAATTGAACTAAAGAAGTCTGAGATCAACACCCGATTTTCCACCAAATGGGCAGTTGGCACATTTAGAAGCTGTCTTTTAGAAAAAAGGACATTGTTCTTACTTACACAACCCATCCTGTCTTTGGCCACTCTCCCTCGCCAGTTCTATGCCAAGGTTCGCACTGCATGTAGTACAGAGTACCAACCACAAAGCCTAATATCTTTATGTTCAGGTATCAATCGCTATTTGGACAATCCTCCATTCATCCGCAACATTAACATAATGCACAACCAGGCCTTTTTAAGTGCCAATAATGTGTTTGTCAGCATAATAAAACATTTACGACGATCTGGAAAATATACTGCTGCCCACAAAAATGCTATCTCAGACATTGATCTACAAAAGTTACCCAAGTCTGGAGTTTTCAACCTTAATTCTACAGAAACCCTCCAATTTAAAGTGCGGTTTGACACCCAGATCAATTTTGCCCATCGTGGGTGTGAGGGACTGATGGTATTACCTGCCAATGCATTTACTGTCATCACTGATGGAAATGGCAACCAATATGCTACCCTTACTTTCAATGAGTTAACGAAAAAGCATCATCCTCTTTTGGAACGACATTGCAGCAACCTTCGTGGCCGTATGTATGCCATTCCTCATTCCCCTGACTGTCCAGTGAATTCCCTTCTGCAATACATATTCAAGTTTCCTCCTGACGCACCTTGTTTCTTCGTAGCACCCCATCGTCTAACTAAACAAGACCTACTCACAAAACAAATCTGGTATTCCAACAAACCAAAGGGAAAACATACTCTCGGAAACTTTATGCTCAAAATCAGTCAGCGCGCGCACCTTCAAGGCAAATACACTAATCACTAAATACGTGCCACCGGAGTACAGCTAGTATCAAACGCCGGAATGGAATCTCGTCAAATAATGTCTGTCACATGGCATCGAAATGCTTCATCTATAGAGAGTTATTGCCAGCCACAAGCATCTGAAATATTATAGTGGTCATCCATTCTGCATCATGGATCTGCCAACCATTCTTTTTCCACCACAACTTCCAATGTCCCTTGCGCAAACACTATGTCATAAACTTCCACTTCTGTTCCCTGCTCTTCTTCCATCTCACCTGTCACTTTCACAAATCCTGTTTCTGACTCAAAGTCAATTCCTCAATTTGCCAATTGTTCATTCACTTTCCTTGGTAATGTGCAATTCAATTCACACTAAAACCTTGCATCCAATTGCAGTTCACATTTACAAACTTCCTGTTTTCTTTTTGGTTGCAGTATGTTTATTGTTCACCTGTAAAATTTTGTTTTCCTTGCCCTTCCATGCCATTTGATGGTACAGCTAGATAAAGCCATAGTATTCTTTTTATTTATCAAAGTGCACTTTTCCTGCATCATTACATATGTGTTCCAATCCTGTTCTAGTACTTCCCACTGTATTTTCTTTTTCCTTGCCTCTCGATGCAATTTGATGGTGCAGCAAGACAAAGCTATCATTGTTTTTATCACAGTGCACTTCTCCACCATCTTCACATATGTTTTCCACTCCAGTCCTACAATCCTGCACTGTATTGCTTAATTCAAACTTTCTTTTTTTCTTGCCGTTTGATGCACTTTGATGGCACACCTAGATAAAGCCATAGCATTCTTTTTATCACACCAGTGGAGTTTGCCTGCATAATGACATACATTTTTCATTAATATTCTACAACCCTGCACTGTATTGAATTGTTTAATTTACTACACAATAAACTCTATTTGATGTTGACACTTGATAATACTCTGCCTCAATTGTTTAATTTTCTGTAAAATAAACACTTTTTGTTGTTGAAACTTGATAATCCTCTGAATCCTTTCTTTACATATACATCAAAGTCTGACAGCTACTATGTGCATCCATGCAACCCTTGTTCACACTAAGGCATTGAGTGCCACCATGTGACATTGGGAGATTGGTACCTAAATATAGGCATGCACATATTGGAACCCTGCTTCCACAAAACACCATTCACCACATATTACTGAGTTGCCACAAAACATAGAGGTCTTCACAAGGCTGTCTTATTTTGTGTGCACAATGTCCATTAATGGTGTCCAGACGAATGCAACAAAATAAACAATGAACATTTTCCATGGTATTGCTTTGCATTCCTCATTTATTTCTGTGGCCGGTTAGTTTTTCAACAAAAAAAATAAAGAATCTACAATGTACTACCCTTTTTACTGTGACAGAATTTAAAACGTCCCCAAAACACACTCTTCACGTTTAAATTCTGTCCAGCACATTTAGTTTAGATGTATTTCCCCAGCATGGCCGCCATGGTTTCCATGCCAGCAATTACCATGAAATGTACTATCCTTCCTTTACAATGACAATGCCACAGAAGTCCACGGCTGCCAAAATGCCAACGACGAACAAAGACAGTAAGCACCATCAACAATGCATTCTATGATATTGCTATTGTTATTTCCGAGATATAACCCTGGAATACTAACAGCAATAAGCCCCTCGCCGCGGGGGCATTGCCGAGTCAGGTTATGCCCCACAAAGACAATGCCACAGAATTCCACAGCCGCCTGAATGCCCGCGAGGAACAAAGACGGTATGCACCAACAACAATGCATTCTATGATATTGCTATTGGTATTCCGAGATATAATCCCGGAATACTAATAGCAATAAGCCCCAAGCCACAGGTGACTATGGGCCCCAGGGCATTACCTGACTCAGTAATGCCCATGTGGCGTGTGGCTTATTGCTTAAGTATTTGTTTGCCCCTTGCACTGATTGAACTGCAGATAGCACGAAATTCTAGGATTTTCAATAGCCTTTCTAAAAATCTAACCTCCATCCTCTCCTAAAACCTCACAGGTATTTCAAGTCACACTTTGTGATCAACATCGGATGTTCCCAAACGTGAGCCAGGCTCAAGGCCTGACCACTCTAAACTAGCTAAGATTTTGAACTCCTGGTTTGGGACAAAAATCCAAAAGGTCAGAGTTGGCCTAGATCCTTGCCCAGAATATCAGTGGTTTGAAGGCTAGTCCATGTGATATTGGTCTGTCTCCTAACTGTTGTAGAGCAGATCCTTAGTAGATATTTCCCCAAATAATTGATGGGCCCTAAAGCTTGCCAACATATATTGATCCAGCTACAGCTTTGGCTCTGTCAGCCTCTAACGCTTCACCAACAGTATGGCCACCAAAACTACGAGGGAAATGGAGTATCCTTACTGCTACCTCTTTTAAAATTGCAATACTCTCCCACCTGAGGCTTCCACTCTCCGCTGGAAGAAAATCTGAACCACATATAGACAAATGTCTTTATTTGTTCAAGGTGAACACTGCCTTTGCATATTTTAGAAGGGATTTGATTTCATTTTCCCAAAAATCATTATTTTGGTTTCTGCCTAATTGATAAGTAAATGATTTTGGTGGCAAAACCTTACAATAATTGCCTCTGGCCATTTTGAGTTTGAGAATAAATCACGGCATTGTCTCCAACAAGAGGAATTGGGACTGGTTCAGTGCCCATTCTTTGAGGATCCCCACACTAGCACTGGAGCTATGGGACAAAATCATTAATAAAAAGCTTAAATAAGACTGGGGCAAGAACAAAGCCTTGCCTCGCACGTTTGGTAATTGCAAAATCTACTGTAACAAGGCCCTGATGATCCAGACAGATCCATCCTCTTGTGGCCTGATGCAGAGGCTTGACTAAGTCAATCAATGCTGAATCCATACCTTGGACCTTCAAAAAGTCCCATAAGATTCCTATTAACTCAATCAAAGGGTGCCTTAAAATCATCAAACCCCAAATATAGCAATCCCTTCCAGAGTGACACATATTCATTATTAGAAGCATAAGGTAAACGCCCTGTTCAATGATCCCTGCACTGCAAAAGAACCTTGTCTGCGTTGGGGCTATGATGTTACCAATATGCTCCCCTTCCAGAATGCAGGATGATTTTGAAGACACTTTCCAAAAGGGACACCAGTCCATAACTTGCAGGATATGGGAACTATTTCCAAAGTCTTCCAGGAGAGGGGGATGGCCCATTTTATAAAGATCACGTTAAAACAGGAGCACAAGATGGTGTCCAGCTCAGTGTATCCGATCTGAAGAGGTTGGGCAGAGCTCAATCAGGCACTGAGGTCCTCCCCAAAGCTTGAGAGTCCAAGGCGTGCCAGCTCACATCAAGGGAAAAAATGGGGACTCAAAACTTAACCACATGCCACATCCCCCCACTATCATACTCCCTTAATATGACATCTGGTTCTTCTATTCGGGACTGCCAAGCAAATTAAGAAAATGTTTCCTCCAGATTCTGCTGCAAATGTTGCTCGCAAATTTCGGAATTAGCCCTTCATTGCGCAAGGTATCAGGGTCCAGGCTGGATGCCATTCCGCAAGATCGTCTGGGCTCATTCTCCCGAGCTCTTTCAACACACTGTGCCTTCTGGCTTTGAATAAGATCCCTATACTTCCATCTTACTTTGCGTACCTACATGTTATAGATTGATGTCTCTGCTGTTTTCCTCTTCCGAATTGTAAAAGACTGTTCCCTCTTCTTGTTCCAACATGCCTCCAACATGCCTTGTCGAAACATGAGGGGCTCTTGTGTCTGAAGTTTTCATGTGTTATGGTAGAGCATGTCAGAAGGTTATTGATGACTTTCAATGCCTGTGTCACTGCATTGAGCTTAGCTGATGGGTTTTCTGCATGGCCCAGAATGCATTCTAAGTATTGAAGCATACCAAAGTACATTACTGGAAAGAGTTTTAGCTTGTCGATGTTTGCCCACCTCAGCCTGTGTCTACCACTGCCAACATCCATCCTAACACTAGCTGCCCTTTGCTGGCCTGCATTCCAGGTTCAGAGAGTGTAATATGAAGAGGGTCATGGTTGCTCCAACCATGACCGCACCCAAAAATAGTGGAACCATTTCCAGGTTTGGACAGATAGGTAACAGTAGTCAATTCCTGATGATCCCTGATGTGCACAGAAGGTATCATATCTTCCATTAATTGGTCTAACATCCATCTCCATTGGATATTCTCTCATTAAACATTCTATCCTGTTGGTCATCTGACTCTCTCGACATCGTATTTTCATAGAACAACACAAAAACATGTTTTGTATCAATAGAATAAAATATTTGTGATTACTCCTAGTAAGTTACAATTGAAAGTCTGGATAAATGGCACAGGGGTAAGTATGATATTCTGTAAACATAAGCTGTGAACTCCTGTTTACATGGCACCATGTTTTTGTCAGTTATTTTGAAAGCATTTATATTTTATATTTTTTTTAGATTTAGGGCCTCATTACAAGTTTGGCGATAGCCTTGCTGGTAAAACGGGCATGCTGCCGCCAAACTTGTGATTTTTTCTGGCACCCGTGAATGGGAAATTACCGGGGCATTCTGGCCCCGCCAGACCTGGTAATTGCCCATTCGCGGGTGCCGAAAAAATATGCTCCCCATTCCCCTTTGAGCCCCACTGGGGCTACAATAGACATTAAAATTACTATTCTAGTATTATGGATGTAGTTACATAACTGTAGGCATATTCTGACAGTTTTTTGTACTATACTTTAGTCAGCAAATTTGGGTTGAAGGAATATTAAGTAGGCATTTCTTACATGTGCTGGAAACCTAGGTTTTTGGAGTAACAGATGTGAACTGGGGCATCTGACCTATCCCTTTAAGACGAGGTATCAATACTTAGAGACAGATGGAGATGCAGATTAATAATCAAACATCAATAATCAAAACTGACTCAGGAAATTGGCAAAGTGCGACTGTTTTAATGTCAATAATTAAAAACAGGTAGTTACAATGAACATCAACACATTCGCTCGATCTTCACACTCAATTCAACAAATAAAAAAGCAGGCTATATCCTAAAAACTTTTCATCATTGACATCTACCTACGTTGCAAACTACAAAAACCTATTTGGAATGGTGATAGGCTTACAAGGAACATCTAGGTATACGTTCCATAATGGTCAGGGAAGTAGAAGGGGTCTCTAACATCAGGTGGGGCAACTAAGCCCTCCTTTAGTACAAGTCACTATGGACATCATCAAATACGCAACGTCCCATTGGTTATACAAACTATAGGGCTCTCTATTACGTGTCCCTCTATAATTGGTTGGCACCCTTGTACCCTTCTGTAATATTCCCCCTACGCAAGCAGCACGCAGGCTGGCACATAAGTGCTGGTGGGCTGGTCATAACCATAGCTTCTCACCAATTAGCCCTGGCATCCATCATCACCCTTGCAAATTTTCTCTGTGCTGGAGAATATGAGGGAGTGTAGCATACTCTGTCTTCTTGGTTTTGATCTAGTTCATCATAGTGTCTATTTTCATCTGACTACATGACTGTAGACCATGTTTCAAGGCTTACTGCATTTTAAATACTACTATTTGATGAACTTCTGACATCTTCAATGTTCTTGCCTCTCATTTAAGACAGAAGAGTTGTTCTTTTCACACGTTCTGTAATTGTTTGTGCACACATCCAGGTGCAAGGTGGCCTTGACTTCCTGGTGTTGATCCAACCAAGCCTTTCTTTGATCCATCTCCATGGTTGAGTTTTCGATTTCTAACTGCGACACACTGAAAATATCTTTCTGCTTTAGGAATTCAGCCCTGCTAAAGCGCATTTTGGAATCATCCATAGTCTTTACATTTCCTATATATATATATTGGCGCATCTTCATAATCAATTCCCTACATAGCCAGCCTTAAAGAATACTTTATCTACTTGCGTTGCTGTGACTGTACACTTGTAAAATGACTTGATAACTTCTTCATTATTTCTGTAGCATGAACATCTTCATTTCGAGCCCGAAATGTTGCTCATCTTTAACACCTCCTCTTTAGGGCTTATAGAATCTTTATGTTCGCTCGTCTCTACATCTCTCCTGGGTGTGTCAATTCTGCTCTTCATGACATCACCAGTCTTCCCATTTGCTCAGTTTTCATTAAAATGGCCATCATATTGTCGTGTATGCATGTATGGATTTCTCAATGGAAATCTTACTTCCAGGATTTCCTTCGGTATAGGTATTCTCACTGGTACTGCATGTGTCTCACACACTGGCTCCCAACATATAGGCAGCATGGGGGAGGAGGTTTGGGTGGGGGTACTTGGCCCCATCTCTACAGATGTGTTGTTACATTCAAATCAACCACTTATTTTTTTGCTATATGCAGTATAGTGGCCTTAGCTGTTGTGGCACCAGTGTGGTAGATTATGCCTACAGTAGTGAACATTTTCTTGCCAAGAGACATGTGCTTGTGTTTGAAGCTAATGAGTTTACAGTTCTTTGTGGTAACACCTTCCTAGTACCTTATATACATTAATATGACATATTGGCCATGTGAATTTATTTGTATGCTGGAATGATTTTCTGAATTGCAAAAAGGGAACAATTTGCCATGATTTGCATTCTGGAGAAGCTGCTGAAATGGAATGGATTTAGAATTTTGTATGGATACATAGACAAATCGTTCATTAGGAATGTGCTCTTGTGAAACATGGTTTCAGAGAGTGTGTGTATGCTTCCATGTGTATGTAATATGGAAGATTTCATTCATAGGGATGTTTTTGGTGTCTAGTGTTTGTAGTAAGTACATTAGGAATTTGTGTGGATCTTCCTGTGTGTTTATGGTGAATTGTACCATTCCTGCATGATAGTCTAATTCTTACCTTATACCTGAGACACTAAAAGTGGTGTAAGATTATTTGTGGCATTTCTATGATAGACTAGCATTTTCAAACACAACTGGTCCAAGCCATTGGAGAAAATGTTTTGAACAATTGGTGGCAATTGGAAGAGATTACTGATTGCTACATTTGCAGAACAATTTACTCCAGTTGTGTTTTTGAATTTAAATGGACCAGATTGTTCCTCTGTATTCTTTGATGGATCTGCAGTTGTTTTTTGACAAGAGCCATGTATCTATTCCTTTTCTGATGCATGTGCTGTTCTTTTTGGACTAGAGAGTTTTGTGGTTGTATTATGTGATCGAGTAGTAGTTGTTCTTTCTTTTTTCAGCGTTGTTGCTGAGAGATCTGCTGTGGGTTCTGTTTGTGTTATTTTCATTTTAAAGGTAGTTTGTTTGTGGTACAGGTTACATAGCTAAGTGGGGTGTACAGTGCACATAGCCTGTTGTATTCAAGGATGCAAGGAATGTCAGTGTTGACTTTGTTTACATCAAAATTAACTAGGAATTGAGTATTCAGTGTAAGGAGATGTGAAAGTGCTGCATAACTCATACCTTCTTTGAATACTTTGTGGCCAATGTCAATCAATGCGTATTCTAGAGTTAGAGCTTGCGATTTGTGAATAGTGACAGCATATGCAAAAGATAGAGTATGCTTTTCTCTGTGCACGAACATGTGTTCAAAAAGAAGGAGATGTGCTATTGTGCGCCCTATTTTCTTAACTTCTATCAATGTGCCTGAACCTTATTGAATGTCAAAGTTACGTATTAGGATTGCGCTGCAGTTTAGACACAGAGTTATTACTTTTTTTAATCCAGCTATGTTGGAGATACATATTTCAAAGCTATTTAGTTGTGCTCTTGGTTGTTGACACATAAGGAGTATCATGCCATGCACTTATAGTTTGTCTGTGGAGCTGATATGCACCATGAGTTTTTTCAACACTGTATCATTGAATTGACTACAACCTGCAGGGGCTGGCATTAAGGACATTAATGTTATATTTTGTTGAGTTAATTGTTCCATGACATCATAGGCAGATGTGTTTTGCCCATATAGTTCACGGATTAGTGTATTTTATAAGATTTAGTTTTGAATCTTTAGTAAGCAGACCAGTTCTAATGCTTTTTAAAATGCTAGCATAGGTGAGATCTGCAAACTGAAATATGTTTTCAGGTAGTTTCAGGTAGTTCTCTGTAGTGAAAAAGTTGCCAGAGAATTACATTGTTTGTGTCCTAAGGTTTTAAAAATAGGTTGACATTTTACTGGTATTAACTGTAGGATGTCTCCAAAAACAATGCTGTGTTTTTCTCCAAAGAGTTGTTTGTAGTCAGTTTTTAAGACGTCTTGTATTCTGAGATGAATTAAAGCCAACATGAGGATGGAAACGACTTACTTCTATCATCTGTTTTAGAATTCTGTGTACTTCAGTAGCAGCTTCTGCTAATAATTTGCAGTATTCTGATTTGTTTAGGTTCTCTACTGGGAGGAGCAGTAGTTGGTGTAAAGTGACACCTCCTATGTCGCAGGCAGCTAAACCCGTTGGGGCTGTTCCAACAGCTGAAAGATTGTTATTTGTTAAGTCTTGTAGAAATTTGCTGATTATTTTAATTAAGAATGTTCTACCAGAACCAGCCTCAGCACCTACACATGGGAAAAGAGGTTTATAATTTTTACAGCTGCAAGTTTTAGTTTTATGTTTAAGACCATGTTCAATTTCTTCAATTACTTTTAGATACATGGTCTGTTGTTCACCATTTAGCTGTGATTTGCACAATGACAAGTCTTCTTCAGATTCTTTAGATTGATACATGGTATTTTCTCACTCAGTCATGTCTATTTCTGCTTCATTTTCAATGCGTGGTTCTCCAAGTGGTTCTTGGTTTCCTGTAAGGGAAAGTTGACTGCCCTCAGGAGTGTCTTTATCTTGTATTGCTTCAATGTCTTCTTCTTGTTGGCATTCATTGTCCAACATGTGTTTTGTATTGTTTGAAATTAACATTTGTTATACTGTTTTTATTTGCTCTGAATGCAGCTTCAAATGAGACATTGGGCCTCATTACGAGTGTGCCGGTCTGGTAACAATGGTGCCGGTAATCGGACCAGCACTGTTGTTATTGGACTGGCACACTCTGAGTTCTGTGAACAGCTGCCGTCCCATCCACCAGGTCAGACCTGGCGGGCAGAACGGCAGCTGCTCGTAAGCTTTCACGGATGCACCAGCACCGTTATTTAGGGTGCCGTTGCCTCCATGTTCCCCATTCCAATTGGGAATGGGGAATACCATTCTTTTGGCACCTGACTTCCCGGACTGGCAGGATTAGAATCCCCCGGTGTTACTGGCAAGCCAAGCGCTGGAAAAATTCACGAGTTTGGTGGCAGCCTGCCAGTTTTTCCAGCACGGCTACCCCCAAACTCATACTGAGGCTAATCCACTAATACATCTTCTTCTTTTCTCCATGGTTTATATTGTAGTAGGGCCATGAAATAAAGTTCTCCATGTTGCAGAGATTTAAATCACCACTTTATATGATTCATTAGGCCAGGATTTGTAAATTCTACTAGACTTCTTTCACAAGTTGACAATTAATTTTTGCCTGTTGTCTCATCTAGTGTGACATCGTTTTTGTAGTAATTTTGGGCTATGTCATGCAGACACATATTTTTCAAACTAGTATTTCTGTTTGGGTAGTATTTATCAATAACATTGTTTTTTTAAAATGTCCTGACTGTTAGGATCATTTGTGGCTATTGTAGGATTTTAGGACTCTTTTTCGGGATGAAACTGGAGCAAGGTTAAGCCAGATAATATGTTCAGATCTGCCATATAAGGCTGCACATGTGAAATGGTCTGCAGCTTCATAGACTCTGCATTCTCTATGGGAGAGCATTTTCTATTACAAAGCTGTACAATTTTTGCGACAATGTTTTGTCAGATGATATGTCATCCCAGAGGTCTTTTTGCTCTGTTTCCTCAACTTTCTTGAGGCTATTACATATCTTGAAACTAAATTGGATTTGTCTGCAATCTATTGTATCTCTATATTTGCATTCCTCAGAGGGCAATGATTGCATTGTAATCATTGATGTACTTGAAAGCAATATCCCTTTTAATGCTGTATGTGTTTTTAGGGGATCTCCCTTTTACACTGTGTCTAACAGAAGAAATTGAGCTATGTATTGTCCTGTTGTGCAAACTTGTCTAGGGAAACCAAAGCAACATTTGGTATAGTATTTTCCTTTGTTTTTTATATTGACGCCAGCAGTATTTGCCACACTTATGTTTTTAGAAGCGTAAGATTTGTGTACATAGGTCAGTATGTGCAGTTTCTGAAGGGATGCCACAGGTAATGTATTTTTGAATAAATTGTAAAACAGTCACATCACTTCCATGGCCAAATCTGGAGCATATTTTATCTACAAAACCATATGGATGTGTGTTGATTTTCTGGATTGATATTCTGTTCTCCAAAAGAAGTATTCAACTTCTCTGAATGGATGGTCATTTTTATTGAAGATGAAGTGCAGCATTGCAATGAAGTGATGGTAAAAGTACCTTGATACGTTGACAGGATCAAGACTACAGATTTTGCCTGGTGTTTTTATATCTATTCCCTTTTTATTTTGGTTTACAGTGTGTAGAAAGTCACACAAGTCATCCCGGGCATAATCTGCACAATTTAAAGTAACAAACCATGTGGGTGGGCCTAGGTTCCTTAGCATACAACGTACAGCAGAGTGACATTGGTACCAGTATTCTTTTGTACCACTCATGTTTGCCAAGCGATTTGTGATATGTCACTGCAAAACTTAATCTTTGTCTTTTATCTTTTGAAGCAGATGGGTAGCAGATATGTTTAAAAAATGAGAGCCTCTTTTTAAAGTGTGTGCAACTCCATAACAAAGAATTGCTAGTTCATTTTCAAACAGGAGGTGGAAAAATGTATTCTACATTTTGTCTAAATCTGGGGTCTGCAGAATACATTTGTGAAGTTCGATATTCTTTCAACATATCTTCCTCCTTTTCCTGTAGCAAAGGGTAGAGGAAAAGAATGCACTTCTACACTTTTCTCCAATGTGTTTTTTGGGGAGCCGTTGGCTAGAGCATTTGGTATGTTTATAATGCATCTTCTATGGTATCTTTGGAGTATAGTGGGAGAATTGTATACTGGTCGAGAATGGTGGCTGCAGTTACAGGATCAACACATTCAAATTGGCCAGTTTGTGGTGAGACTTGTATATTATGGTGGTTTCTTTTAAGTTTTCCTCTATGTTTACAACCTTGTAGTATTCATTGTTATCTTTAAGGTATTGTAGGGCGTGCCTAACTTTGTTTAAGTCAACTATTTGTTGGCACATCATTTTATCTTTTATTGCTACACTATTAACTAGTACAATCCTAGTACAATCAATTGTTGATCTATTGGCCGTTGTACTCCTACGGTTTCTTCATTTTCTTTAATATCTAATGGCAAATATCCTACTTTGCCACAGATGCCTTTAAGTAACTCAGATGGAGGCAATGTTTCCATTTTTGATTGAAGGCATATTATTGCTTGAAATGGGTGTACTGTTTGGATTTTAATAATCTCATACAAGTTAACCTGTTGGAGAGCTTTTGGAAGCGGGAATAGTTCTAAGTTATTAGTAATAGTATGTGATGGCATTTGGTTATTGTCGAGATTTGTATTGCAGTATGTGCAAACTATTGAGGGGTCAGTTATTTTGTATTTATTTTCTGATGTTAGATATAAAAGTAATTGGAAACATATAGATACCTCATTGTATTCTATTTGTAGGCCATTTCTACTATTTTGGTGCTATTTTTATAAAATGTTTTGTGACAACATACACTTACTTTGTATGGTATTTCAACAGATGTGTTTTGAAACTTAGCTATTTCTTTTTATGTATGTGGTTGTAATGTGGGTGGAGTTTGTGAGGTTTTTGCAAATGTTTTCAAAAGTTACTGAATTTTGTAAGTCAACTTAATTTCCAAAATATTTACTTTGGATCTGTTCTATTTCTCGAAGGAGTTCTTTGGCAGTGTCATGTAGGATAATGCTATTTAAATGTTGCAGTTTTAAAGCAGGAATGTTTGCATAATATAATCTATGCACAAGATTGCATATAGTGGAATAGTGTGTTGCTAACATCTGCATGTAATGGAATGTGCTTTTGCAAGCAGTTCCTGAAATGTAGGCTAATAAATGTCCTCACATGTGGATGCACACTGGGCATGAGTCCATGTTTTGTAAAGTTTTTTTTCTACTTTTGTCTTTTACTTTCACATAGTGATTCATGAATTGTTGTAAACATTTGGAGGATTTTTTGTATACATTACATATTTAGCTGCACATCCATTTGTATACTGGATTGTTTGTTTGGGGAAAAGGAATATTGGGTTTACATTTTTTTGGGGTAGTTTTGTCTATAACTGTTTCTTTTGACATAATGGTGCTTCCTACCATCTGATAGCCCCGAGCTATTATTGTCTTTGGCAATTGTTTTGTTCAGTTCTTGTTTATAAGTATCTGCATTGAAATATGGTTCTTTGCTGCTTGTGTGAATCCATTCACCATCACATAAATTTGAAAATGTATCTTTGTTGACATTGCACATCTTTAGAAGTACTTTTTGTAATGTATTTATTAATATAGTTAGTGGTTTCATTCTGTTTAATATGAATATTAACAACTTTCTCTTTAGCAGAAATGTGCTGTCAATTAGAGCTTTGAGGATTTGTTTTCTGTGGTTGTTCTTGAGGGTAGATAGTGCATTTTTAGCTCACTTTATACGATTGTAAGAACATTTTTTGTAGAATACATTTTTTGGATTTCTTTACTGTGCTACCTTAACATTGGTAGATAAAGTGTTAGGTTCATTACTCAGTCTGTTTTTGTTTTTGTACATTTGTTTTTACTCTTAGATTTTGCAAGAGGGGCCTTATTTGTTTTATTGGGGGTTGGTTTACATTTGTTGAATAAGTTTACTAACTGCTTTTTTGAAATATTTTCTATACATTGTTTTAGAGGAGGATGACTATATGGCTTGTTTTTATTTTTATCTGCTCTTTTTTTCTTTGTTTTCTACATAGTTAATTTTTAGTCGTTTTGTTTTGCCTGTTGGGAGAAAAAGAAAGTTTCTGTTTAACAGTTGTAGAATGTTTATGCATGGGCGTGTGTGTATGTGTGTGTGTGACTCTGTAGTGGGATGATAGGTGTGGTTCAGAACATTGTAAGAGTACAGATGTGATAGGCTTGAGTTTGTGAGTAATGGAGAAGTAGTGTGATGGAATAGGTAGGGACATTATGATGTTTTGAGGAAAACAGTGGTTGTTATAATGGTGTGATTTACTGCATAGGTATGAGGGTTGTGTGGTTGTAATGGAAAAGGGTTGAAGAAGTGTGTCTGTGTGTGCTAATGTGTGGTAGTGATTGGGAATGCAATGAGTTTGAAAGTTTTTGCTTTTGAATTAGGACCTTATGTGCATAGGGCTATGATATATTAATGACGTAAATTGTGGTATAGAAGTTGTTGAGGGATAGATGTGTTGTTAGGTAGTTAGGAATGGGTAGTGTTTTGAATAAAGACCAGTGTATAGAGTGACATACAATGTTGGTTAGCAGAATAAAATATTCTGGCTAATATATAGTGAAAGTAGATTGTTACAGTTATTGTTATTTACACGCTATACTAATGTGTTTACATTGTTGAATGTGAAGAGTGTTCTTGCTTTGGTAGCTGTTTTCTTCAATCTTCTTTTTTCCTGTAAGTACTTTTAGTAAGAGAGATTGTTATTTATTAAGGTAGTAGAAGTTGTTGGGAAAACAAGTAAATTAAGATGGGTTATGGGTGGTGTAGTAAAGTATGTTATGTATGTTGTTAGAAAAATTGGATTATGGCTTTCATTATGAATGAGATTGTCTGTAATTAAAGGTACTGGTAAAAAGTGAAAGCAGCTTTTATGAACCGGCTCACTCTATGTTCAGCGTTAGTGGTACTGCACTCCTGGCTGGTCTTACCTGCGGGGAGTTGAGGCCACTACCAGCAGGCTTTATACTGAAGCACCTGCATCATTACTAAAGTTGCTGGTGCTTCATGGTTCTCATTCCCATGGAGTCCTATAGGACTGTATGGGAATGGGAACATTGTCATTCCCCCAAGTAGAATGACAATGTTGCTATGTGGCTGTCTAATAAACATTGTCTCTGTAGTGCAGGCATGAGGTGGTATTATCCTAGATGATCATAGACCAGATAGGTAAAGAAAAAATGTAGAGACTCATCCTGACATTTACAGACCTTATACTTTGCTTTGTCCCATCTCCTCATGTTGCTTCTGAGTGCCATATTATCTGCCCTGGCTAGGGCCAATAAACCAGTTTGATGAGGTTTAGATAAAGCTTTTAAATATGGTTACCACACCAGCATAGATAAGCTAATTGTATAGCGTACTGATGCTGATATTTCGGTAGCATTTCAGGTGGTAGTAACGGCAATACAGGGTTGATGGCAACACACCACCTACCAGTGGGTTTTACAGACAACCCTGTAATGAGATCCTATGAGCAGTGTTATTTGGGACATTATAAGGTAAGGGGCAAAAATGGCAGTGTAAAAAAGATACATATCCAGGTTATTTTTGTGCTGGTGATTTTAGTAAGAGGAGTGCTGTGTTGGTGGTGAAATGTATTTATAATGTGTTGCAGTGTGTTTAAATAATAGGGAAATGGTGGCCTAATGGTAATGCAATGGCAGATTGTAGTTGGAACAGTGTTTGATGTCTTAGAGTAGTGGTTGGAAAAGAACAATACTGTATATGTAAAGTGAAGTGTTGTATATAGATACTGTGGGCCTGATTAATGGAATTAGTTGCACAGTGCAAAGTGACTTTGCAAAGTGACTTTGCACTGCTGAAAAGTGAGTTTGCACTGCCAATAGTAACCCTGATTCATGAAACTGTGCACACTGTATGTTTGCAGTGGAACGTCAGTGAAAAGTAACTTTTGCAGTACAAAGTATCTTTGCTTTGACTTTGTACTGCAAAAATGCACTTTGCACAGTTCCATGAATCACGGTTTGTGTTGGCAGTGCAAAGTCACTTTTTTGGAGTGTAAAGTCACTTTGCACTGTGCAAAGAATTTAACGAACACCATACCATGAAATATAGCAGTGTTCTGTATGGCCAGTGAGGCAGACGACAGGATCCTCCGCCACACAGGAGTAGGCTGTGTAGTAGCAGGAGCGGTTGAGGAAGATGGGGCATGGATCTCAGGAATTGCAAACAAGTGCCCTCTCTTGGATAGCCAGATTGAGAATGACTCAAAGTAATGGATGGATCTCTTCAGAGGAACCGTCTGCAGACGGTGCGGATGTCCGTGGACTACTGAGTCGAAGAAAGGCCTTCAAAAGTTGTAAAAATTTGACAGATACACTAAGAATGGGTCAAGGAGCTCTGGAAGTGTACAATTCCAACTTGAAAAACCTTTGATTGCCCAAAAATGCAGTTTCAAACTGCCTGTGCTGATGGACATCGAACTAATTAAAAGTGCCTCATATGAGAACGGACATGTCTGGAGATGGCACTCTGTCTGTGGATGCCCTTTTTTGAAAACAGACACCCCAAGCAGTCTTGTAGTCTGCAGACTGTTATTTGGGGTTTTTAAAAAAATATGTCACAGAATTATATACAAAATATTTATAGTGGAAAAAAAATATTCATGAAAGAGATGGGGTCTCGGAATGGAAACATAAATGGGAGCATTTGGAATTTCGAGGAAGTCATGATCGGGGAAGGGAGGGAGAGAAATTTCATCAAACTGTCTTTCCTATACATTTTGTGAATCTGATTGGGGTGATTCATGGGAGTGAGGAGGACAGGTGCCAGGGGGACAGTGATGATTTACATTTCTAATAACATGATTTTTTAATATAATTTTAAAGTTCCTTGGAGTCATAACTAAGTATATCCAATTTTGCAGACAAGATCATTATTTCCTTATGTACAGTTTGGAATTGGACCAGTCTTTGGCATTGTTGTGATTGCTCATAATTCAATGGTGGTGTACTTTCTTCAGGTAAAGTATGTACTATAAGAAAATAAGAAATATTATTTCAATGAGCTGTATATAAATTACATTATTTGTTTATATTGAAATATGTATTATTTACCAGTTGTGATGGCGGTTACCAGACATTTGGTCGAAAAAAATTGGTCGACTGGACAAATGGTTGAACCAATTTGTTCGAAAACCAAATGATCGAATTTTTTTTATTTTTATTTTCACCCCCTTTTTTTTGGGGGGGTCCCTCCCAACCCTCTTTTTTTTCTAAAAAACCCTTTTTTTTTAAAAATGAAAACCCGAAAAATATATGTATAAATAAAAAAAAAAATTCGACCATTTGGTTTTCGACCAAATTGCGTCGACCAAATGTCTTTTGACCAGTTTTCAGTCGACCAAATGTCTGGACACCGAGATGGCATCATCACTCATTTCTTCTGTTGGGAAGTTTTCCCCGAGCCACTCAAATGTGTTTGCCATTTCTGTCAAAATAAAAAAAATGGTAATATTTGCTTATGACAAATGTTTATATAATGAATGGTAATAATAGAGAAATACATACACTGTACTTGCTATTTGGTGACAGCTTGATTTAGAAAGAGTTGCTGTTCTATCTCAGTCTGTATGAATAGTTGTACTGAACTGGTAATTTGAGGTGTACAATTATGGTTTGTGCTGGGTGCATTCCATCATATTGTGTGTTAAATCAAAAGATAGTTTTCACATTTTGAAAAGTTGAATTGTACAAAAAGGTACTTGTGGGTGTAGTAAATATAAGTAATGTTGTTTTATGTATGTGTCTGTGTGGGTTGATTGGAACAAAATGTTCTGTTGTCCCCTGTGTTTCTGTGTTTGGCTTGTGCTATATGATGTCTGCGGACTCTGGAGTAGCTACATTGTGGCTGAGTATGATTTTTAGGTGTACTCATTAACAATAGGCATAAGGAACTTGTAGCAAATTAATCGCTCTGGTAAACACCTATCAAATTCAATGAAACACCTTTGATAAAGGGACGTTATGGTAAGTTGCACTAATAAAAACCTGTGAAATTCAGTGAAAAAACATTGTTAAAGGGATGTTATGATATATTTATTTTAATTTATTTTATTTATTTGTAACGTGCGGAAGGCCCCAGGCATCAGAGCGTGGAACATAAAGACGCCAGTCGAAACATGTAAGACATGACTGAAGAAGAAAAGCTTCATGGTTAAGGATCTAGATTTTATCTGAATAGTAACGTTTTCAATTTCTTCTTGAAGATCAAGAATTTGGGTTCAAGCCTTAGTACGGCCGGGAGTTTGTTCCATTTTGCTGTTGCTTTAACTGGGAATGATCGTCCCAATTGGTTTGCTTTCTTAACTCGGTTTTTGATCTTGGAGATCGACTTGGTTCTTATCAAGTTATTTGCTCCTTAAGTATGCCAGGGGCGGATCCATAGAGGCAGTGGTGAACGATTGAGACTGCTTTATAATGATGCGGTCTTCCACGGCTAGCCAGTGGATCAATTTCCTCTCTTCAGTAATGTGATCCCTCTTAGATTTCCTTTTAATGAATCTCACCACGTCATTCTGGAAGACCTGTCTTTGGGCTACACAGCCTTTATTAGCTCCTACTAATAAGGCATTCCCATAGTCCAGCCTTGAGAGAATTGTAGCTCTAGTGATGGTAGTAAAGTTTTTTCATTTCGGACAGGCGTTATGTGTCTGAGTAGTCTTTGGCAGTGGCGGCAGGTTTTTGTCAAATATGTTACATGGGTGTCGGCACAGAGTTGGCTCAAGGTGCACACATAAGGTTTTGACTTAGTTTGAGACCTAGAGTTTTTTATGTCAAATAAAGCGTACTCTGTGTTGAGTTTGGCTGTAGCCTGAGGGGAACCGATTATAATTAAAAATTAAGTTACACTAATAAAAACCCATGAAATTCACAGAAAACACATTGTTTATGGGACTTTATGGTTATAATTAAAACTGAAAAATGCCAGAAATGTGCTAGTTATGGTAAGCTAAGCAACCATAACTCACAGAACCACCATGCACTGCTAACACTAACACCCAGGACATCACAAATGTCATTGATGACATCATTGATGACATCACATTTGGAATTAATGTTGATCAAAATACCTACAAGGGTTTGTATATACAATGTTGCTAGAAAGATGCCAGGGGAGATTGGGAGACCTCTCATGAACTACTTAATGTATTAAAAAATGTACTCATCTAAGCAAAACATTATATTGGTGTGTTGTTGTTAATACGGGAACCTACTCCATAGAAGTACAGCATTTTTAATCTGGTAATCTGGGCCAGTAAAATAATAACTGCAACCCTATCCGAGTTTTGCCTAATGTTAATTATGGAATGTATAGCTGACAATTCAAGACATACTACACACCTGTCTTAGTGTGTCTGAGTGTCAGGTGTGGCCGCACAAACTGCTGGATCATAGCGAGAATCGGACTGTGTCCTAAGTCACTTTGAACTTTGAATTGGAAGTGGTGAACTACGTGGAGTCTGCCTTCAGTCACCAGGAAAAGGAGTCTGCCTTCGCTTTCCGCCATCACTTGCGAACGCTCCACCTCCTTACGCCCGCCTGCTTTCATAAACTGGAAGCAAAGCGGAGCGTAGCGGAGTGTGACTGAGTGTCCGGTGTGGCCCCACAGACTGCTGGATCATAGCGAGAATCAGACTGTGTCCTAAGTCACTTTGAACTTTGAATTGGAAATGGTGAACTACGTGGAGTCTGCCTTCAGTCACCAGGAAAAGGAGTCTGCCTTCGCTTTCCGCCATCACTTGCAAACACTCCACCTCCTTACGCCTGCCTGCTTTCATAAACCGGAAGCAAAGCGGTGTCAGGTGGCAGGAGGTGAGCGGAGTGCCAGCAGCTGTTGTACCGCCTAAAGCGTTTTAAAACAAGAAGGTAAGAACTATTCACCAGATTCAACTCGACCAACAAATGTTGTACAAGGAGATGATGATCCTAAGGAGAGAACTTGAACAGGACAGAGGGGAGGAGGGAATTGAAGAGGGTCCAGACATAACCTGCTCCACGCCCTTCTGGGCAGCGGAGGCAGATCTACAGACGGCCGCCCTGGACTTGCAGGCCAACCAAAACTTGTGCCCTTTTACTATACAAGTAAAGATTGGAGCAAGCACAGCTCAATACATAGACAATCAATTGGGTGCACGGAGAAATGGGGAAATACCCATACTCACGGAGCCAGCCATGGACGACACAGAAATTGTAGCAGGCAACCTACAGACAGATGCACATAAAGCAGGCACAGCAAATGACTGCACATAAGAAAACGGAAGACCTGACACAAAACCTGGTCAGCTCACCAGACTCAATATTAACTGACTTACCAACCATTGAGCACCGGGAAAGTCCAAAGGAACAGAGGACAGGTAGCAACGAAAGCCTAGCTACGGAATTAAACATGGCAAACAAACCGAAGCTTTTAACAACCATGGAGCCTTACAAATCAAATGCCCTGAAAAGGAAAAATTCCAATTACACGGCAGAGGATGAGGGGCTGTCAAGGGAGCCGGCAAAGACACAAGGTCGTGAAGGGGTAAAACTGAGGATTCCGGCCAGTCCTTCAGATAGATACACAGTCAAAAGGACTAAGTACCCGAATAACGAAAAGGAAGGAGCCGTCAGCACTGTTACATGGAGACCATTCACGGCAGGACCAGTGCCAGCAAACCTAGTCACTTGGGTGCCTACAGCCTCAAACACTACATATGGAGGAATACCATTACTTTCAACAAAAGCTCTGCCAACATCAAATATCACCTTTGGCAGTGGAAGACCAGGCAATCCAACCCAAATAAAAAGAACAACCGGAGCAGAAATATCAGATGCAGTACTGCTGGAGATGTCAACTGACATAGAGAATGCTATAAGAGGAAAGACCACAGGAACAATACAACGCGACAAGTGGAGAGGAACGATTGGCAACGTCGTTAACCAAGATCAAACGACACTGACCACGTCCTCAAACCCAGCGGAAAATGAGTACCCAGTGAAACCGGTTCGAACAGAGGAAGAAAACTTCCTAATGGTAACTTCATTGTCAGGAATCCTAGCCCCCTTCATGAAACTGTACGAGGACATTGCAGACACCCTAAGAGATCATTCGACAATACTTGCAATGGTTCACACAAAAACAATATTTGTGGAAGTGTTCATCCCAGCAATCCAAAACAATCTGGATAATTGCATGACATAATTGAACCTATCCTAAAAGAGAGAAAACTAGGGAGGCTGAACAATAATGGAAAGGACTCCTCAAGCAAAGAACAAAGCACAGCGACTGTACAAGGCATAACTACCATAGCAGAAAACGTTCACGAGCCAAGAACAAATGAGCTAGAACATAAAGGCGGGAGACCGCCAGCAGTATTGGCAAGGGTGCAAGAGAACAGAGAAATACAGAGTGAGGCTTCAATGAGAAACGCTGCCACCCAAAGTGAAGAAACGGCGGAGGTAAAACAAAGTGAAGACAGAACCCAAGCAACGAAGAAACAACCAGCAAGGGAACACCGGGAGAAGAAACAAAGAGACAATCCAACGTCTCAAGTTCTCCAACAGAGTCAGCAAGGTTATCCGAGATCCTCGTAAGGGAAAGAACCCCAAACAAAACAGCTAGCGACTGCCAAAACAACAAGAGACAGACGCAGGTGGCAATAACCAGTCAAACAATAACAATAGGTATAGAGGAATCTAAAAACATGGACAAGTGCCTGGAGAAAGAAAAGAAGAACAGGAATGTCTATGAGATCTTCAAAAAAAGAGACACAAATACAGGAGAAAAAAAACAGGAAAACCAAACAAAATTGAAGAAAAACGGGACCGCAGAAAGTAAAACAGGTGGGAACCAAAAGAATAATGTTACAATAAAAAAAAAAAACAACCGCCATCAAAAACACCCAGCAGCAGTAAAAGTCGTGCATTTATCAAACAATTGACAACACCAAAAGAACAGCCGAGCATAATAGACCAGCTGACAAACAATAAGAAAAAGGTCAGACTAGAACAGAACATTGTAGTACAGGTGATACTTGAATCTGGAGATGACGAAAGCTCTGAAGATGACCTCCTGGATCTCTCAACATGCACGGTATCAGAAGTTGAATTGAAACAGGGGACAAGAGCACATGAAGAGACAAATACAGAGGCTGATGAGTCCATGAGCGAAGAGAACACAGACAACACCGAGAGTGACACTTCAACAGTAATGGCAACATTCACTGAAAAACGAAGAGAAAGTGTAAGAACATCGAACACCCAAATACAAAAAGAACAATGGAGAAAAACAACTGATAAAAAAGACAGGATACAGAAGTGTGAACACAAAGTGCAAGGAAGGAACCCGGGGTCACCTGAGAATCCATGATTTGGAAACAGGTCGGATAGAGAAAGGAGAAACAGTTATAACCGACCTGAGATGGAGGACAGAAGAGAACAGTCGTACACAAAAGAGGTGGAGAAAGAATATCAATATCGACTAACTCATAGAGCAGGTACGGTTGACACCAACAAGCAACCAGCGCTTGTTTTGGAAGGAATCCTCCATTAAGAGGACGGGCTATTTCTAAATAGAACCAATGTAATAAGACATCTACACCATATCCCGGCATTAAGACAAATCACCACGGATGATCTAGCAATCGTGGAGTTTGTCGATGAAGACCGCACAGACAAGGTGATCTTGCATACAAGGTCAAACCTGGTGAGACAATTGCTCCTGGATGAAGCAACTGAGTTAAGACCAATGGGCTTTGACCTCCAAGAAAGTGATGAAATCCTAAAAACGCAAGAGAGAGTAAAGAAACACTTGTTGAGTCAGACTAACAAAAAAAAACAAAGACTCCGGCAGCTCCAGGACAAACAGAGTAACACCAGGGAAAAGTGTCAACCAGAGTACACGAAGCTCAAATAATAGAACTAAAAGACAAGAAGAAGAAAATGAAGCAGCGAGATGGAAATGGTTGAAAAACCTGATTGACGACAAAACGAATACTCAATAACATAAAATAGTAAAAAGTGTGGGTTCATGGAGCCTGGGAAGTTGGAACACAAGAGGCTCCCACCACCTTTTTACCAACGGAGAGTTACAAAAAGAGAACTTTAAAGCGATGTGTCTACAGGAAACATGGCTGTTGCAACCACCTACATTAGAAGGATATGTGCTATTACTAAATCCAGCTGTAAAAGGCTAGTAGCCATCAAAAACGACCTGAACTGGCAAGTGCTTGAATCAGTAAACCCAAACCCATTCATTCAGATGGTAGTGATACAGCCAGACAAAGAAGCCATGAGAATATTGATATTGATCTATATATATTGTAATCCAGCCAATTCTCTACTTGAAAACTTACCGGATGAAATAGCAGAATTAATAGATGAACAGAGAGAGAAATGGACAGATCCAACCTACATACTGGTTGGTGATTTAAACTACACCTGTGTGAATAAGGACAATCAGACAGAGCAATAACAGCAACAGCGAAGGAAAAAAGAGGAACAAGGTGGAACAGTATGTTGCAATCGAGAGATTGCGTCATACTAAACGGAAAGGTGAAAGGTGACCTACGAGTGAAGCCAACCTGGAAGGGGGTACAATCAGCAGAGATCCTGGATTATATTTGCATTTCAAGTAATCTGTCAGAGATTATCCAGACGTTGGAAGTAATAACAACAACAGAAAGTGACCACAACCTGATGAAACTGACATGCAAAAACATCAGTAACAACAAGATCAGTACCTACAACCAGGACTTAGTCACAGTCCAACGAGGAACGAAACTAAGGATCAGACCAGAGAAAGTCAAAGAACTAAATCATAAATTAAAAGACATGATCTTGTTGCTCGAAAATGATCAAGAATCACAAAGGATTGATTACACACCACAATTTAGAGCCTTTGTCACAGAAAGGAAAATTGGAAGTAACCACCAAACTATGAATCACCAACATGTGTACGATAGTCGAATATGAGAAAGGACAAAATAATTAAGGAGAAACATCAGGCGATTAAAAAAGACTAAATTCAGCAATCCTAGTAAAGAGATAAACAAGCTAAAACAGAGGTACCGAAATTGGCTTCATTTACATAAGAAGACCATGCTAAACCAGGTTGCAGAAAGAATTCTAGAAAAAATAAGAACTAAAAACACTGCAGAAATGTGGACAATAATTAATGACGTAGAGAATCCTCAAGAAACAAGCCAAATGAATCCAATAAGTGCATCAACATGGTGTGAACACTATACATAGCTGCAAGGGGAAAACCAGACATTACCCAAGAGGAAACCATTGGCAAATAAAAAAGAGGTAATAATAGACATTGGCAGTGAGGCAATTGAAAACATTCTAAGGAGACTAAAAGACTCAAGAGCCCCGGGCCCAGATGGGCTGACAAACCTATCACTAAAAAGCAACTCATGTGAGTGGGCAAAGTTCCTACATTACCTGTTCAAATACATACTACACACAGAAAAAATTCCAGATTCCTGGAGGAAAGCGGTAGTGGTGCCGATTTTCAAAAAGGGTCTTAGAACATCAGCAGACAACTACAGACTGATTGCACTCCTGGACATCGTGGGGAAGGTCTTTGCATCTACATTATTGAAAGCTTTGGACACCTGGGCACAGCAAAGTGGACGACGTGATCCCTGGCAGTCTGGCTTCGTGAGGGGGAGAGGCACTGCACTTAACATCTTTTTGATTAACTTAATGAAAGCACAAACACTAAGGAATACAAATCAAGAAATCTACGTAGCTTTCATTGAACTGTCAAAAGCTTAAAACACAATAAAAAGAGCTAAGCTGTGGGAGAAATTGGAAAATTGGAAATGTCCACAGATACTGGTGGAGAACATCAAAGATCTGTACACAGATACAAGCATTAGAGTCAGGCTGGACAAAGCAGGAACGCTGACAGACCAAATCTCAATAAGTACGGTCCTAAAACAAGGGTGCCCGTTGGCACCAGAACTTTACAACTTGTTTACATCAGACATCGATGAATCCTTCGAGCTTGTTGGCTGTTTTCCACCTAAAATCGCAGGGATTGCAATAGGGAGACTGCTATATGCAGACGACATTGTCCTGATGGATCAGACCCAAATTGGTATGCAGCGAAAGCTAACAGCATTGCAATCATATGTGGATGCAAACGACCTGGTAATAAACCCAGAAAAAACCAGGATCCTAAAGTTCCGTCCAGGAGGTAGAAAAAACAGACTTAAAAAACCTGGGTGGTCACTGAAAAACAAAACAATTTTGGAAGTGGAGGTCTTCACATATTTGGGAGCTTGCATTGACAACACAAAAAGTGACGCGCCAAGAATTGAGGGGCTAAAAAGGAAAGCAAACAATTTAGCATCCCAAGGGAAAATACTGCTTAAAAGATATTGCAGATTCACCTTAACACCGCTGGTAACCTTTTACAGGATGAAAGTTGTGCCCATATTGACATACGGTGCCGAATTTCCAACGCCCTTATCGCCCAAAACTTGGTTAATTCTGGAGGGCCTTTTCTGGCGGAAAGTATTACAACTTCCCAAATCGGTACCAATACACTTAATAAGGAGAGAGCTGGCACTGACTTCACTTAAAACTATAGTGGTATGGAAAACGTTAAGCTTCTATCAAAAATGTTTAGAGGAAAACACAACTGGAGGTTTCAGAGTGTTGAATAAAGCCTTAAAAGAACAAGCCGACGTAATGCTAACAGAGTGGCAAAAGACGTGTCGAGCGTCCCTAGCGAACCTCAACGAGTCAGAGGACGACCTATGGATCAACCTAGATAAAACTAAGAAAAAACTTTACATGGCAGATTGGATAGGAACTCAGGAAAACAACTGCAAATACAAAGGCTACGAAGATTTCTGGGCACATCCACGAAAATTGAACCAGATACCGAGTTACCTGACCCTATTCCCGAACTGGTACTTTACCAACTGGAGAAATACTGCAAAGGAGAAAAATAATGGACATACATGAAAGCTGTAGAATGTGCACAGAAATCTGAGGCACATACAGGGAAACTCCATTAAGGACCAAAGAATCAACATCACCAGAAAATGACAATAGCTTTAGAGTTCATCATCATGTGTACAAATCAATTGTGTGTTTGTGACATGCTTATTTCCCCATGCATGTGCACTATGAGCTGAGGCCAAACCCCAAGCGAATTACCTTAGCAACATAGGACAAGGTTAACATCTAGATATTTAGCACCTTTTGAATTTTGAAATTCACACAGTCAGTGAACACAAACAACTGGCCTACAGACATCAGTGAACAAAAACAAGTGAGCCCAATATGTGATGTCATCAGAGATTTCATCAATTACATTTGAGATGTCATCTTTGATGTCCTGGGTGTTGGGTGTGCGGTGGTGTGAGTTATGGATGCTTAGCTTACCATAGCTTACCATGACTGGTACATTTCTGTTTTTTTTTGGTTTTACTTGTAACCATAACATCCCTTTAACAGCATTGTTTCACTGAATTTCATAGTTTTATTTGTGTGAATAAATTAAATAAAATATTTAAAACCAACTTAACAATCAAAACACATCCTCAGGAGATACCAATAAATCAAACCTGGAGTTAAATAATAAAACCATCCTTCTCAGCGCCTGTGGGAAAATGTAAAATATTTCCAAAAGGTAATTTCAATGCTTGGACTATAGCTTGTGACTCAAAACGTACTATGATTTTACTGGCACGGAAATAAACAAGGCAGCTATTTTAGTGATATTCAAGCCAACATCCCCGTAGTGGAATGACAATGTTGCTCTGTGACTGTCTAATAAAAGTTCTCTCTGTAGTGTGGGCATGAGGTGGAATTATCATAGATCATCATAGTCTGGATAGGTAAAGAAAAAAATAAGTAGAGACTCATTCTGACATTTACAGACTGTATACTTTTCTTTGTCCCATCTCTTCATGTTGCTTCTGAGTGCCATATTATCTGCTCTGGCTAGGGCCAAAAGACCAGGTTGATGAGGTTTAAATAAAGCATTTATATATGGTTAAAATTCCAGCCTAGATAATCCAATTGTATCATGTCTCTTTCAAGTTTTACTTTGTTTAGCTCACATTGTTTAGTGTTTGAAAAGTTAATACCTGTAGTTCCAATCCAAGGTTCTCGTCATGCCCAAAAGACATCTACATTGAGTGGAAGAAGCATTTCTCAAATGATGCTGCTCTTTTAACTGCAAATCTGTGAAAGTGAGCAGTCCCTCAAAATACAATTCAAAACTCCCCAATGAGAGTCAATAATGGACACACCCCAGGAGGGAATGAGAACAAGACCAAGGGGGTAATTCATAGAATTTAGCGCACAAGTGGCGCACGTGGCTGGTGCACAGAGTGCGCGTGCGTCAGTCTGCGCCAGCCGCGTGCACCAAAACCCATTTTAGAGCACAGCGTTTTCATGGATACTAACATGCATAATCAGCCGTGGCGCAGGGCGGCGCAACGACCCTGCAGCAGCGCCAGTTACACCCCCAACTCCGCCCCATGCGCTAAAAACATCACACAAATCCAGTACATGGCGCAAAGGCCAGTGGACCAGCATACATCCCCCCAACCAAGAAATCGCAAGTAAAACTCCACGGGCACCCCCGGAATACACATACCCCACTCGCGCCAGCCCAATTGTGTGTAAAACTCAACGCGCACCCCTCCGAATACACGTACCCCGCTCGGGCAGGCCAATCATGTGTAGACATCCACACAGACCCCTCAGAATACACGTACCCCGCTCGCGCCAGGCCAATCGTGTGTAAAACTCAACGTGTACCCCCGGTAATACACGTGACCCGCTCACGCCAGGCCAATCCCGTATAGAAATCCACGCGCACCCCTTGGAATACACGTACCCTGCTCACGATTGGCCTGGCACGAGTGGGGTAAGTGTATTCTGAGGGGTGCACGTGAAGTTTTACACGCAATTTGGCAGTGTGGGCCCTCTCTGGTGCGCCCCTTCTCCCCTCCCCATTCCCTGCAGGCAGCCCACACCACAGGGGACCACCCTACACCCCTGGGCATGCCCCAAGGGCAGCCCTTCACCCCAGACCATGATCCACAGGCAGGCCAAATAACACCATGCACTTGGGAACCCCCAACACATGTCCCTCACCACATCCCAATTGATGGGCACCTGCCGGCAGGCCCCGACTCATGTCCCCCACCCCACCCCCAGTGACGGGCACCTGCCTGCAGGCCCTGACTCATGTCCCCCACACCAGCCTCAGTGACGGGCACCTGCCAGCAGGCCCGACTCATGTCCCCCACCCAACACCTCATCAAAATCCAGACCTATTGCCCTTATGGCCACTCAAATCCCACCCCAGGCCACCCCAGTCCAAACACCCAATAAAGCATTCCATCCACTCCACATTGAAATCCCCATGTCATGACAGATCCCAAACAACCAGTATAGCCATGAATACATATCCGTCAGACCCACACAATGGTGAAACATGACTGAGAAAACCCACATTGTGACATGCATGAAACCAGTGAGAGAAGACCACACAAATTAATTAAAAAAATAAAAATGTATTATATACAAAACGGAATAATGAAATGAAATCACACAAGAAAAACAAAGAATAAGTAAAAGTCTGGATGTCCAAAATAAAGGCGAAAAATTGAATGCTGAAAACATTGAAATCCCAAGTAAAATGGCTGCAAAGTGTCCGTCCATAAACCAAAATCCAAAGTTCCAAAAAAACCAAACCATTCATCTATGGTAAAAATGATACAGTAAAATCTGGTCTATAACTATGTACAAATATAAAATCAAGGGTCCATGAGCCCGACAATCCAAAGAAAACCTAACAGCAAACCTAATGAACAACTATTTACAAAAAGGCAGGGCATAGTCCATGTGCCCCAAAGAAAAATAAGAAAGAAAGGAAACCTAAACCTACAAAACTACTTACAAAGGCGGCAGGCCAGTCCCATGGCTCATTTAGTGATGTTCCGGGCCAGGGCATCATCAATCTCAATGTCATTTTTCTAGAGGTAGGCCTGTTCCCTGGCCTCGAGGTCTCGCAGGGATGCAGCCATGGAATCCCTCAACTCCCTGCGAGTTTCCTCAAGGCCCTCTACCTGCCTCAAAGCCCGGTGCATGGAGTTCTCCGCCCCCTCCCCATCCTTAGCCATGCCCTGCACCTCTCTCCATCTATTCGCCGGGCCAACCGCTACCACACGGAAGGCACCCCCAGTTCGGGGTCCTCCTGCCCCTCGGCCGATGCTTGCCCCGGGTTTTGATGTCCCCGAGCCATGATGCCTTCCGCGCTGAGCCTGCTGCTGCCTCCGACGCAACTGCCTCTGCCACCACGACGGCATCCAGGCTGATGGAATCCCATGGCACCGGCGGGCACGTGCCCTGCCCGATGATGCCGGCACATCCTCCATCCACTGGGGTCCAGTTGGTGGGATGGCCACCCCTGCTGGACCTCCGACTCCCAACTGCGGCAGGGATGGGATCTCCACCAGGCTGGCTGCGTTAGTTGGGGAAGGTCCACAGGGGGCCCTGGTGCCATCTGGGCTGGGAGACGGCACGGAGAACGACTGGCGTATAGTGTGCACAGAGGAAGAGAAGGCCGCAAGACTGGCCGACATATGGAGGAAACCCCTGACCACAGTCCCTCCCAACTGGGCCACTTTGGCAAACAGCTCTTCGTGATGATGTGCGTGGTCCCCCCAGGAAGCACACACGTCATCACAAATGTCACGTGTGCGCAACGCGACACCAATCAGGATGGACTCAATCCCTACCTGCGGACGGGCCTGGGACGGGACATCCCTGCTGGTGCATGGTGATGCAGTCACAGTGTCAGGGACAGTGACATGCACAGGCCCCCCCACGGCAACCTGTACTGCCTCCTGTCCCTGGACTGCACCACTTGCACCAGCGGTACCACCCCCACCAGGCCCCGTCTGCAGCTCTGTAGCGGCCTCCTCCTCCTCTATACACACCACCAACTTG
Source organism: Ambystoma mexicanum (assembly GCF_040938575.1). Classification (NCBI taxonomy): domain Eukaryota; kingdom Metazoa; phylum Chordata; class Amphibia; order Caudata; family Ambystomatidae; genus Ambystoma; species Ambystoma mexicanum. The sequence goes on along the minus strand of NC_090924.1, from coordinate 31,804,576 downwards.
GATGGCTCTGCACCATCTTCTGCCGTCGCAGGCCCATGGAGGCATACCTGCCCCTTCCACTGCAGCCGTAGTGGCGGACGCGGCACCAGTCCTCTTGCTCCTGGATGATGGAATTTCCTGGGAGATGACTGGGCCTTGCGTCGCCAGCCGGTGGAGGCATTCCTGCCACTTTCCTCCACAGCGCCGTCTCCGCCCTCTTCTTCACTCACCGCTGTGTAAAGGGAGACATTGAACACAAGCATCAGGGTACTGTACAATAGTCCCCTAAACAGAAAGCAATAGCACATGAGTGGCAGTGTCAAAGGTCATTTCCATCATGTCTCCCAACAACACATGGGTCAGTGCAGGCAACACACATGCGGGAACCGGAATGGTACATGCAACAAACATTTGCATCCATGTACACGGCACCATAGAAACATCCAATGGTGGGCTGAAACTCACATGCATCATGGGACATGCTGATCACATGCACACGCATCACCGGAGGGTCATGCATCTGGCTCTGTATACCCACAGACACAGTGGATAAAAGGATGACTAGGCTGTATCAGTGAATCAACACATCGTCACGGACATGTGTCATGCATCCATTGCACACACACTGCTCTGACACATGGACATGTACATCATGCATGCCCATGACAGCAGCACACATCTCTCACACCCCAAACATGTCAAAGTACAGACACAGGCATGCATACATGTGTGCATTCCGCATGCTGCTCCGCATGATGCATTGTGAACATTCACCATCCATGTGGGTCACGCCTGACTGAACTCACATGCAGCACCATCATGTCCCTGCACACACACATCTAAACATGACCCATGTCACACATGCAGCCAAGTAGCTAACTACCAGCGCACTGCAACATGCACTGTTTTAAACATGAATGCATGGCCGCTTACGGCTCGACTCCAGATGGGCCTGCATCCTTAGGATCTGTTGGTGAAGCACTGGGCGAATGCGCTCTAGGACCCTCATCTGCTGGGTGGTAAGCTGGGCCCGGCACCCCACTGCATCTGCTGCTTCCAAGAGGCGCCGGGCCTTCTTGAGGGTCCTGGATTTGTAGTCTACCCAGCACTTCTGGACATGTTTGATGTCACGTGGTGCCACCCCTCCGCGTTGATGGCACCCACTATGTCCTTCCAGATCCTCTTCAGTCCTTCCTTGTCGGCGCTCGATGGTGTGAAGAGGGCATCATAATGCCCCAGAACTTGCTCAACCAGGATACCAACTTCCTTATTACTGAAGCTGATAGCCCTCTGCCTCTCTGCTGGGAAGTTGCCACTGGTGCCAGAAGGTGTTGTGTCGGACATGGCAACCCCCAAGGCAGGTGTGGGTGGGCAACTGGGTCCTGGGGCTGGGCTGTGGTGTGATGACACCAGTCGGGAGTCTTCTCTTCCAGCAGGGGTGGTCACAGAAACTGGACCCCTGCAAATGGCAGATGTGCAGGCACCAAATGGCAGGGCACGGTGGCAGCAGGCAGGCAGGCAGCAGCAGATGGCTCATGGGAGGCTTCTCGGGGCTCTGGGGGGCAGTAATTCAGCCTTCTGGGCAGGAGTGTGGTTTTCCGTGTGTTGTCGTGTGGCCAGCTTGATAAGGAGTGATTTGGCACGTGAAAAACAGCATGTGAAAAACAGCATGTTTGCGTGAATTCCGAGGAAAGGCCCTTAGCGCTTAAGTGTGTAGGTGATGTGACGTGCACGCGGGCGTTTCCCTCAGCATGGGTTGAAGGTCCCACGTGGGTTTCCATCGCTCTGTACCTGCTTTTCGTGGAAAGCGGTGCATGTGTTTTCCAGACGCTGAGGGTCACAAGCTTCACAGCGGCTATAGAGCGTACTTCTCCTTTTGCTGTGGGTGTTGGCTACGCGTTCTTCTACAAGCAAGGCAGACGGTGAGTCGCACATGCTATTTTTCCTACTGCCGGTGTCCCTGTTGTTCGTATGCCCCTTTTTTTTCAGACATACTAGCCTGCGTGTTGATCACATATGCATTTTTTATGTTCTTGGCTGCCACAGCGTACTCCGTGTGTTTTTTTACACGCACGTGGACTACAGGGATCGCGTATCTCTTTTTCTTGCTTTTTTGGGATGCCTGAGCGTTGCGTGACATGTCATTTCTCCTAAGGGGCCAAAGAATGTGACATTCATCGTAGCTGTATATATGTGTTTGTTGTTTGTGCGCCCTTTTATACTGCGCAGGGACGCTTCCACCTGCCTTCGTGTGGCAGACGTGTATTGGACGATGTTGCAGTGACAGGTGCGCCCGTGTGCACCGCGCATGGATTTGGCGCACATCCCGGAGAAAACACGCGCTTGCGCTTGTTTTTTCACGCTTGCGCCAGCTTGCGTCACGGATTTCGGCACACACTTGTTCCATGAATCGGCCCCCAAGTGCGGGTGGAATTAAAGGGAAAGTTTATCTAGAAGCAAAATAGGGCAAGCAGATGACTATGCAAACTCCGAGAGCGCTCTGCCCAACATTACTCTGACATTACTTTAAAAAGGGTTACAGCATCATTAATGATGGGTTTGTATAAGGTACAGAAGTTACATTTAATTGGTTGAGTAGCGGATCCAGCCAGTACAGCTTCATAGGCACTGCCTTCAGATGATTGGATAGTTGCTTGGCGGGAAGGCGGACATCACATGCATCAGCCAGGCTGGTCAGTGTGAGGCGAAGGTTATGTGGCTCTGGATAAGGTGATTGATACTAACTCTCTAATCTAAATACCACTTCAAAGTATGCAATAAAAGACACTCATAAAAAATAACCATTGACATCATGACAGTAGGGGGAGAATCATATTTCACATGTTGTATATACATACATTTGTCTTGTATCCCTGAAAGGGAGAAAGGAATGGGGGTCATCTTGTGTCAGAGGGTATGGGGGTCAACATTCAGTGCGGGTCCAGTGGAAGGATGAGAGGATACATTTGTTGCATTGAGGTATCAGTGAGACATGAGCCTTTGGCCGCAGCACTATCATAAACAGAAAAAGGTGGGGGCTGTGCGCTCATCGTACGTGGCGCTGATGGAGAAGGGATAGGAGGCCCTTTGACTCTTCAAGTTTGGCCCAGTTCGATTAGTGGAGTTATAAGAAAACTATTGGAATGGGGTTAAAGCATGTTTCTGTAACTTCATTTACAACAAGTAAAAAGGAGTAGTTTCTTATGATATTGTGGGCTATATCTTCATATATACCATGGTCACCGTGCTACAGTATTGCTCTGTGTACATTGGCTCCATAGGCCGCACCTTTTACATTACACACGAGTCTCCTCGCATCTTAACACGTTTGCGAGAGCACACAATACTAAGAAAACAATTAACCTACATCATAGAACAAGAGCATGTGGATTTTAAATATCTTATTAATTTCAATGTGTTTGGTGTGTTATTTATTGATCGTTCTGTTACATCTCATATGGACAGTTTCATCATACAGTTAACACAGGAGAGAATTTTTTCACAACTAGGATTAGTATTGTGGGTGAAACAGGGTGGTACACAATCGCGGGACATACATCTGGCACATCAAAAAGGTAAAAGGTTAGGGGTTGTGAGGGTCATATGTCTTATGGACAGGGTCTGCATGTGGAGGCAGATTTGTGGAAAAAAAATGTTTTTTTCCAGGCCAAGGTTCTAGCCCGGTCATTCGCAGGGCAGTGATGTAATGAGGAATGCCAGAGATACAGTGTTTAGTCTGTAGCCATCCGTGCCCAGTCTTGAGTGACAACAGGGCAACTGCAGGGATACCAGAGGGGAGGAGTTGGGGGGAGTAGCTGGCTAACTGTGCGCAGCTCCAGGGGAGAGCTGCAGGCCTGTAAACTGGCTTTGCTTTGAGGCCTGCCTGGGCACATTCAAAATGGATTTGGGTTTGTTACAAAATGGAGTCGGTTCTTAGTGCTTTTATAGAGGCTACACCTATGTGTCGACCCAAGGCTGCCCGGCACCTTTGGCCAGAGGCGCGTGATCAGCCGTGGGGTGAGCGTAGAGTGCATGCATGGAAGGGAATGAAGTGGGGGGTCGAAAATGACCTTCGCTTCCACACATCTGTCATGACTATTCATTATTTTCATTTGCTGGGTCAATTAGCCAATGTCGGCTTGTACGACTGATCTTGGGAACCCTTGTGACATGTGTAGCAGTTGCTTCCAAGCTTTATTTCACTAATCCCAACTTAAAAAGTCTTATTTATCAAGGCCCCATATCTCTGCTTCATATTCCACAGAACTGCAAATGATTTCTAAAAAAAATATTTTTACTTAATATTGAAATTTCTAAAACATTTTATGATGGATCTTTATACTGCATCCACGTTTTTCAATGCTATATCTATATGGGGTTTCCATGATAGGTTAGATGACAAAAAAAAAACAGAAATGGAAACAACTCTCCCTGCTCAAGCATAACTCATTTATTTTGCTTCTTGCTCAAGTATCTATTTAAAAACCTGATTTTGGATTTGGCCTTATCTGGGACTAAATTGTTTAAAGTTTGTTACAACCTATGCGTGAACTTAGATTAGCTTTATTAATACCAAATTTGCAGCATTCAAATTCATAGGTACTGACTTTCAACTAATGTCTGCAGGATCATCTTAAGCACTTTTGGGGCCCTGGACATGGACATCTTTGGAGCACCCTTCACAAAACCAAAGGAAATAAGGGATCAAGAATACTGGTTGCGCCCCCCACCCGTCGCACTCACAACCTATAGGCTGATATGCTGTCTTGCAGCATAATAAGTACGTTTACCCCCTTTAAGTCCCCTTGCCCCCTTCATTCCTGCTCTAATAAGAATGATAAACAAGTAGCATTTAAAGACCAACATTAACAGTCTACAAAGGGGTTACTGTTTTAGTACATACAGGATACTTTCTATCAATAACATCCAGGAAGGTAGATGTAGTATTAATGCAGGACTGCATGTAAAAGGTACATGTAACCCATAATAGACATACAACTCACATTAGCTGCCTCAAAGAATGCAAAAGTGTTCATGCATGGATAGGGACCACCAATTGGAAGGAAGGCGAATGCTACACATACTGTAGCATGGATAGAGGAGGCAGATTAGAAGCTATCAGGAAGGTGTCTTTATCTAGACAGACTGATATTAGAAGTGGGATATGGTTTTCAAATAGTGTTTACATTAGATATCAAAGGAACAAATGCCTGTGGTGTGCGATATATATATACTGACTATATATATATATATATATATATATATATATATATATATATATATGCCCCGTACATATTTTGCTCTGTATGTAATTTGTAACATTGTAACTTAAGCCTTGCACATTCTGTACTGTTGTGCCCAGCTACCCTTAGGTTTGCTGTGCTTTATAAGTGAATAAAACAAACAAACAAACAAATATACATATGCTCAATATTAACACAGTGAAACCATGAATGAGGCTTTTATGAAGATCATACCATGAGAAGCAAATCACTCGGAAGGGCTGACAGTTTTGAAAGGTTTATGGACTGGCAATATTGAGAGGTTAGGCAATACAAGATTAAATGAGATGCCCAGGATCACACATTGGTTAAGGGGTGAATCTGGGATTTGTGCCAACTCTATAATTTCTGCAATTGAACACTTTCTTTCCCAGTTCTTACCATGAACTAAAACAATCTCATTTTATTTAGAAAAAAAACGGACTTGGAAAGTACACATTACCAAACATGACCATTTCTAAACAAAATATTATAGAAGGGTGTTATGCAAAATGGGAATGATTCTAGCTTAATTCTCTCCATCATAAAGGGAAGTATATAAGAACCAGCATACTAATCGATGTGATTTAACAAATTTAATCTGGGTTTGTCTTTTGTATTTTAAAGCTTTAAATACTTCCAAAACAATGGCTTGTGACATTTTCATTTAATAAACGTGCATAAACACCTTTGACTTTTACCAAAAAGCAAAACGTTTTTTGTGTCAAACAAGCAGACCTTAAAATATGCTTGCCTGAGGCCTGCAACATATGGTCCGCTCTCTTCTGTCTATCAACCCTTCCACTCAAATGGCCTACATAAGAAGGAAGATCAAGTAATGGGCTAAACGATACAGCAGCATGCAAGAAGGCAAACCTCACACAAGACAGCACAGTAATGTAAGATATATTAGATGATTTGGCCATGATCACTGTAACGTCTGCTGGCAAATCCAGGATACAAACATGAACACTGTCGTTTATTACATCAATGGAGGCGAGTGCCTAGGTTTTACAACACCCCATCTGAACAAACCAATTTCTAGAACTTCACCATACCGATGATATGTTAGTTTTTACAGCAACCCCTAACTGGTACAGGTACATTGCTGTTGATAGCAGATATTGTGCTGCAAAACCAAGTACATATGCAGGTAGGTTTATAAACTTCAGACACAGGAAAGGCTCAGCCAGCCTTGCTGGAATGTGATATTCTAATTTTGCATATGAACATATATCTCTGCAATGGATGCTTCACACACTGAGCTAACGTCTAAACTATTGTGGCACTCAATTTATCAATATGAGTTTCGCCATTGCCTATTGCACATGATCAACATAATTCGCACAGGAAGGAAATAATGCTACAGAGTTGTGCCATACAAAATACACAAACTAATTATACCACAGTGAACACAGAAAGCAATACATGATGAATTGATCAAGCAGAATGCACTTGCTAAAACAGAAAGGCAATGGGTTTAGAGCCTCAGCAGCACCCCATAAAATATCCTGACACGTACTATTTAAGACTGGTGAAAAATTGAATCTTGCTTCTTCAGATCAGCAAGCCTTGTGGGGCTACCTCCATGGTGGGCGCCCTGGGCAAGTGCCCCTTTTGCCCTCCCATAAAAACGTTTCTAAATGTCAAGTCCGGCATGAAAGCTGCACCCTCACCTAACCCACATGCACCCAAGGTGCCCAAGCGCATCACACATAGGGACAGGATACACAGACATAGGTGCCTGTATAGGCAGACACACCTTGATTGGAATTCCAAGCTTGGGTTCCAAGCATGCAGCCTGGTCACAGACCGTGCTCCCCAACAGCTGCCAGATCTTGCTTACTGGCCCAGGCAGGAACAGGAGCCAAAGGGGCTAGAAAATACATCTCCCAGCAAACCGTAGTTTTGCCGCAAACTCTCGGGAGCCATATTGGGAGGTGATGCTTTAAAAAGCCACGCCCACTATGCACCTGTGTGCACCTGTGCACACCTCTGCTTGGTGTTGCTGTACAGCAGACCTCACCTGCCAGTCCTCTGGAGCCATGCCTTATTCTTTATTCTCCCACACTGTGCTCATGTCTGGAACCGGTATCCTGGAATCAGCACCTACAACAAAGTAAAGAACTGTGAGTCATGGCACATACTTTTCACGTGCATGTGTTTGTGAATGTATTAGCCTGCTTCAGTCGTTCTTGTGGAGCCACTTGTACGTTAACTGCTTTCCCTCACTGAGGTAACTGCTGCACCGGCATGCACACAAACAGCATAGGATTATTGTGAAACCTCTACTCCCTCTTGCCTGATAATAGATCAGAGACATTTTGGACCTTTCAAATCAAAATCCTGGAACTAACATACTGGCTTACTTACTTGTTAATCACAACACAACAAGTCACTGGCTACAAACTCCCCTCTTCCTTCCCTATCACCCACCTTTCGATACCAGGAGTGAAGTAACTTCTCGAACTACTATTGCTTGGAACTTTCTTAAAGGGACTGAGTGGGGTTCAACAGGTACTAAGCACGAGAGGATGGACGGGTTGGGTGGGGTAATGATGGTAAGGTTTAGTAGAGGTTATCCTTGAAGCTAATTGTTGTCTTGTGTCTCATAGGAACTTCTATCCGGGTGGAAGCCCAAGCCAAAGGAGAACTGGAGAAGGTACATTTAACACGTCCCTTTTGGGCGGCTGCATCACGCACCATTATAATAGCATGGGTGTAACTCCACAGAAGGGTCAGGAACTACTTTGTGAGTACCTATTGTGGCCTTAGTTCTGTTTCCCTTGGGGGAAATCTGCCACAAACCAAGATAAGGCACAACAACTAAATATGTGGTATGCCGGTGATTCTGGTCATATCCATGGGCTGTATTTTCTTTTGTCATCAACTCTATATAGGTTTTATTATTATACATCTTCAAATCAGCAGCAACAATATCACCATAATAACCACCCCCACTTCCCACCCACTACCCCAAGGTCCTTAGTTTTATTTTACAAAGTTCTTTCATTTAATATATTGAGTTGGCCAAGGAGCATATCTGTATCGCTTCTCTCACCAAGATTATTCATAGTGGGCTGTGACCTGGCCTCCTCTGCTCTCTATTGGCAGCCACTCTGTTCCCCTAATGGGTTCCCATTTAATCTATAGAGGTAGGTTATACTCATATATTCTGATGATAAAAAAACAACGTCAATAGCCTCCATTTTGTAGTAAAGCCCCCCTGATTTTCTGTTAAGTCTGAGGTCAGCTTTTCCATTTCTAGGATATTCCATAGTTTGACCGACCATTGGTTTATAAGAGGGATGTCTTTTTCCTTCCGTTTGGATGGCATCAATAATTTAGCTACTAGCAACTTCGTTGTAATCACCCTCCCTTCTCTAGCGTGCAACAGATACATTTCTTTGATCGGGGTACCTAGAAGCACTGCTCCAGGCTTCAACGAGAAGGTTCAGTAAACCACTTTTGAAACATATAACACTTCTTTCCAGAATGGTTTGACATTGGGACACCCCCATCACATGTGATTAGGGTTCCTTTTACCCCACATCTCCTCCCACATTGTTCTGCAAAGTCAGGATTGATTCTATTGATTTGTGCAGTGGTTAGGTACCATCTAAGGGTCATTTTGTAGGATATTTCTTAAATTGTATGACATGTAAGAGAGTTTATTCTTGGACCAAATCGCCTGCCTTTCAACTTCTTGGGTTCTCTCTTCCTAGATCTTCCTCCCTTGATTTCATAACTTCCTCCCTTTCAAGTATCGTTTGTTATAACAAGAAATCCCTTAGTGGAATCAAAGGTAACAATAAGCCTTTCAAACTGGAACAGCTGCCACGTGGCAGCTTCTCAAATATTGTTCTGTTGAACCCAATGTCTAGTTTGAAAGTATTGGAATGTTTCTAGTTCTGAGGTGAAACTGTACTTTGAATTCCTGAAATGGTTTTATTTAATTATAGTAAAGAGAACTGAAATGCACTATGCTCTGTCATTCCTCCATTTCTCAAAAGCGTGTGGGGCTAAGGCCCGACTGAAGGCTAAGTTGTGATTTATTGGAGTGAGTGGTGATGGGGAGGTAGTCAGTCCTGCTGGAGTCACCAGCCTATCACAACTGTCGAGAGTCATCTTTGTTACTGTGCCAATATACAGGGATTTGGGCCTGGCAACCGTTGGTAGCTAAAGTACTTGCTATAGTGGAATGGCCCCTGCTGTCGTGTCCTTAACCCAACACCGTTTACCAGATTCTACTGGCTCTACTCTGTGACGATCCTGAGGTGCAAAGCATATTAGTATGCTTATTATCAGTGGGTGCTTCTCAAATTTCTGCTTCTTTTCCCATTAAAATAAAGTGTGTGACCGTTTTCTGTAGTTTGTCTAGTTCTAGCCTAGGGCCTGGGATTGGGAGTGCCTGAAACAAGTATAATGAGCACTAAAGGATATTCATCTTCATCTTATAAATTATTGTGAACCATGAAATCATGAGCTTCTTCCATCTTACTATATCTTATCTGATTTGGGCAAACAAATCTGGGTAATTGGAGAAATACAGCTTTCCTAGGCTCGCAGACAGTTTTACTCCCAAATACTAAATATTGTTTTTTTTCCACTTAAAAGCATAGCTGTTTTTCATGTTCATTATCATCTCTGGTGGCTTAGTCAGATTCACTGCTGCGTATCTTTCTCAAAATCACGAAGCTCTCCCACATGCCCCTAATTCTTCCTATTTGGCTTTTAGGGAAGAATCGGGTTTGGGATAGAGAACAGTATGTCATCAGTGAAGGGGTATGTTTTATATTCTGTAATTTTGAAAACAATGCCTTGTGTATTCAAGTTAGTTCTCATTCTTCTGGCAAAGGGCTCCTTAGTTAATGCACAGAGAAGGGGGAGAGAGGGTATCCCTGTCTTGTGGCCCTCCCCAGTAGTAGGCTCTGTGAGAGGGCATCATTGCATTTATTGTGGCCGTGGGTTCCGAATATATGGCAAAGATCCATAGAATTATGTTCCCTTCCAAATACTAATTCCACTCTGACTGTCCTCAGGAACCCCCAGCCAACTCAGTTGAATGCCTTCTCTGCTTCAAGGGCCAGGATCATTGCTAGGTCCTTAGTGAATGTTCTAGTCTTATCTACCAAGTGGGTAACTTTTCTAATATTAAAGACACGCCTCCCTGTAATAAAACCTGTTTGATATGGGTGTATTAATTGGGGGATCAGTGGTTCTAATCACAAAGCCGAAATCTTGGCAAAAATGTTTTCATCTGGATTCAATAATACTATATATGTCAATATGATCCACACTGTTCAGGGTCTTTCCCCAAAATGGGTATCACTTTAATCGTAGCTTAGTTCATAATCTATATGATCTTGCCTGTGGTTGGGAATGAATTAAACAATTCAACTATATGCCATTTAAACTCTTTTGATAATTCTTTATCCAAATGGCTAATCAAGCTTTTCGGCCCCAGAGCTTTGGTGACCTTGGTTGATTGTACTGCTACTAACACTTCTTCAAATGTTATAGGGGTGACTAGCTGTGCTTTTTGTTTGGGTGTAATCTTAATTAGGATAGCTACTTTTACATATTGGTGGTATTGGTCCTCCTCACCTTCTTAATATTTGTTTAGCTTTTCATAGAATTGCCTACATGCAATTCTACATGCATGTATTCCCTTGTTGCCAGTTATCAGGGTTCACGTCTAATTTTTCAGGGTTTCTATTAGAAACTGTATTTGTTTTGTTCTAAGAACCTTTGCCAGTAGTCTGTATGATTTATTGGCATTTTCGTAAAGGTGTGTTTCAGATTTAGCAGGCCCTGTTCAGCCATTTTAGTAGGTAGTGTATTAAGTTGACCCATTATGTTGGTACGTTTTCTTACACTCTTAATTATTCCTGCTTGTTTATATGTCTTCTCAAGCTTTCTGAGTTGAAGTATGAGTTTTTTCTTTTTCTAATTTCTTGGGTCATGCTACCTGGGACCCCATTGCGAAGTATTTCCCTTGTATAACTAATTGAGTGTATCCCATGGATTGTTTGGTTAGGTATCTGAGGAGGATTGTCTCTGACTTGAAAAACTCCCTAGTCTTGTGTACTATTTCCAATATAATCCAGTCCCGTAGCACATTTGAGATGAATTTGTAGTCTATTCTGATATATATCCTGTGAGAGTTTGTATGGGTGTCTCGCCAGGTGCTGAATAGCCACAGGGTGGATAATTCTTGTTTAAGCTGTTGCGATGCATGCATCGCTTGGGAGTGTCCGCCTCTTGAGTGATGTAGAGTTGTGGTCTGTAGCATATTTAAGCCCCCACCCAATATAATGTACCCTTGGGCAACATTTGAAATTGTGAGTTTTAGATATAAAAGAAAGTCATTTTGCCTCACATTGGGGCGTATATTGAAAAGAGAGTGAGTGATTTGGATCACAGGGTGCCCCTCACTGCGAAATATCTACAATCTGGGTCTTATATATTGTATGTTACATCAAATCCTATATGTCTCTTACATAATGTTGCTATTCCCACAATCTTGCTTCGGGGCAAGTGTAGGAATTAATGGGCAACTCAGTATTTTTAAGCCTGAATGTGTTCTTGCTAACATGTATTCTTCTTGGATGAGTGCTATGTCTGCCCCTTTGTGGTGAAGAAGATGGAGCAACCATCCCTTTTGTTGGGCATGTTAAGCCCCCATGTATTCAAGGATATCTTTTTCACCATCATGGCAGGTTTTTTTGCCTCACTTCTTTAGACTGTGTTATCCTTGGCTAATTTACATTAAAAGATGCAATCCTACCTCCTTCTTTGTAACTCCCACCCCTTAACTATAAAACAATGAAAAATGTAATGGATGCTCTAAGGGTGAGCTCCTCCAGTTTAGACCCTTTTGCCAGACTTCCAATTAGTTTGCAAGTTTTTAGTCCTCCTCTTTTGGGATATTGTTGCACTGAGATTTCAATCTTCAGGATCTAACAGCCCTGTTCCAGGTTATTAACCATGTGCCTCTGGCCCGACTGTTCAAATGGCATTACCCGTCGGGAATGTTCACTTATATTTAACTCCTCCCTGCTGTAGTTTGTTGGTGATCGATTTCAATTTTCTGCGTTTTTGGAGATTGGTGTTGAATATATCTTGGAACAGTTGAGTTTTGGAATCCTTGAAGGGTATCTGTCCCTTTATCCTAGCCTCTTGCATGATCTTTTCTTTGAAGGAGTAGCTGTGTATTTTGAAGACTGAATATCTGCATATCTGGGGGTGTGTTGCCCTATTCTGTGAGCTATGTCCATCTCCCTGAGAGACAATTTTTCACCTGGGCACAATATCTAGAACAGTATTTGTAGTACCCCTCATAAATCCTCACCTTCAGTGCCCTATTTCAAGAATTTTAGGCAAATATTATCTCTACCTGTCCTATTTTTGAGACCTTCATACTTGGTTTCTATATCAGGTATGAATGATTGCATGTGTTGAACTTCTTACACTTCTGCTGGTGTTTTTGAGGACATATCATTAACTAATTGCTCCATCTCATTTACTTGGCTGCCCAGCGTGTTGGTGACTTCTTTCTTCAGGCACGCCATTTCCTGTGTTATGTTGTCCTGTAATGTTTGGAGGCACTTCATGAGGCCTCTTTTGTGATATGGGGGGCTGTCCTGGGCATCTGCTCTTTGGACACAAACACCATGGTGGGCTGCTTATTATTACTTTGATGGCCCACAATGTATTTTTCATGCTGCCTCAAGGTGCCCTACATAGTGTTTTTGAGGCTTTCTTCATTTACTTCTGTACCCTACCAGGTCTGTACTGTATTGTCTATGGTATCCGTAGTGGGACTCTCCTTCCAGCCGTAGGTGTATATGATGGTTTCGCTCTCTAATATGCTATTCTTACAGGTGGGCTGTGTCACTAATCTGGGTCACCCCTTAGATTTCCCAGGCAGCTGCACCAGTGCGCTCGAACCCCTACTTTTTCCTGCCTTGTGGCAGTCTAGTAGGGTCACATCAGGGTCATCAGGGCTGGCACTACCCACACTTCTCTGTCCACGTCAATGGCAGATGTAAGGTGCTTACCGCCTTTTGCTAATGCACAGTTTTCCCTCTTGTGACTCAAGGGCAGCTTTCATACGAACTAGCAAGTGTTTGTTGTGCTGAGACTGGTGGGTCTCTCCTGCCCTTGCTCTAGTCTCCACCTGTCCACCAGAGCTTCCATGTGGATTGCTCGGTCCTTGAATGTGGGAGCCAGGCCCTGCACCCACACTGCTCTGTATCTCCTTGATCTCCCCCAGCTCATCTTGCATTCAGCTGATACTCTTAGAGAAGGCTTCTTTGTGTCTGCCTGTTGAAAATGGCACCCACCTCTTATCATTTAACTTTTCTAATTTTCCCCTCTCAGGCACGGGTCCACGTTTCCCTTTCATATTATCTTCTCACCAGTCGTTGTTTTTCTCATGAAAGTTGCATACATAGTGGATATTGTATGTCACCATAGCTGGAGCTTCACATGGGCACGTCTGCTCCGTCCACCATCTTGGTTTCTTCCATTCATGAGCTGTAATTGTAAACTAATGTCTTATGCCTAAGGCGGGACATCCACCTCTGAGCTGACAGAACAGTAGGCTCCATGTAGAATGTTCCTGTTTTCAGCAGGCTGTCGATTAATACATTCACATTCATTATTAGGCATGAGATAAAAGGAACATGAATGGTGCTCCAGATTTTCTCACAATTATTAATATCACACTTCCAAACAGGGAAATGTAAGAAAATGAATATTCCAGTCCAATTTGATTTTTAATTCCTGAGGGGAGTACTAAATCAAAGTTAATGCACCCCCTTATGACACATCAACATATGTTGGGACAATGGAATGAATTCATGAGGAAAATGAAGGGTATTATTGTTGGGTTTTTCTAATCCAAAATTGTTTCACCAATCGATGCTGAAAACGTAGGTATTTCAACTCAAAAACGTAGAAAGAACAGAGTGTTTTGGCCAAGCAGAAAAGCAAAAGAGGCTTTCCAATGGCACAAAAGCAGATTGAGATTTCCATTTGGAAGTAGCTTATCAGAAATGTCCTTAAGACAACTTTTTCCATATGGGTTGGAATGCAGAGGTCTTTCCCAAGACAGATCCAGATTACCTGAGAGTGGGTTTGGGAGCAGGTGAACTAACTAAAAAGCAAATATTACCTAGTGGTGAAGCCGGTGGATGTCCATACTTGTCCTGGTCCTTTAAAAACAACTCCCAGGTGAGTACAACGATCAACGATCCCAGAACATTTAGACAAATATCCCAATGATTAATCAAATCTAAGATAACGATTAACAGCATGTTTAGTTTGCACTGTTTACACTGTTTGCATGCTATGCCAATAATAAGGGGATTGTAGTATAGGGCACATGTGCTTTGAGATGTGTATGCAAAATTGAAAACCTAGGTAGTGCCACCATAATACAACTTTTCTTCAGTAATTTGGTGTCCCTGCAGTCCTTAGACATCCCAAAATGAAATGTGGATTGTCATTGTTACTGGTGCCTGTCATAGACAAAAAGGTAATTGAAATCTATTAACTATTGAACACATGAAACTGGGGTGTTGAGAGGGTGAACGTGAATCCTTGAGAATAGTCAAATAATTGGGTGCTGCTGTGACAGCATGCAAAAAGAAACAGAACTCCTGAATCCAAGCCTTTGAGATTCTTTGTAACCATTTCAAAACACAAAGACATCCTTTTGTATCTATGCCCAAGCTTGGAACTGACCATTTTCACAGATGGTTTTTAGATTTGAATTATCCCAATCAGAGAACCATCGGTTGGAACAACTATTTTTCTGGTGTGTTCCAAAGTTTATCCCGAGAACTGTTTCAGCTTTTGATTTTCAGGGGAGGTTGGTTTATGGTAGATGCTATATTTCCATGTTGTAGAGTGTGTAAATCTACTATTATGAAAATCAATGTCAATTTGAATCTACAATGCAAACAATAACTATGTGCTTACTATCTAGAACAGTCATTCATATTTTGTTTTCTATGTACTGTTGTTTGTTGGAATTTGAATGAAAATAATAGTGGGACAGCAGCATACAGGTTGCAATTTCCTTTCTGTAAATAAATTGCATGTATTCATTTATTGATTAAGGGTGTCTACCCCAGCCGGCATATGTAAGGGGACAACTTTTAATTCCTTGATTTATTATTTAAAATAAAATAAAAATATTCACATTAAAGCAGACTGTAGAGCGGGATTGCTGCATGAGGAGAGTATTAAAGCTGTGACATTCATAAAGAAAAACAAATTCTTCGAAGAATGTGTATGAAATATATAGGCCATTATTTATTTTTTAAACATTTTAAATTGTTCATTTGTAATGACGAATTCCAGTATATATTTAAGTCATTATAAGTCAGTTATGTATGTCTTACTGTTCAAAGTACAAGACCTACACCTAGAATTAGTAAATGCATTAATCTCTGATCAAAGTGTATCATTCTTATAATTCCAAGGTAGACAGCCTAGAAGGTTTTCTCCTATTTCACTCTTTCAAAATAAATCAATGAGAGGGAATGGTGATAAATACCCTGTGAACTTTTGAGACTTCTTTCGGAAAAATCAAAGAGTATTTTGGGAACATATGAATTATACCGTTTTTTTTATATTTGATAAATGTGTCTGTGATAAAAGGTTTACATGCTTGAATCACTAAGGACATAATGCACACTAGGCTTTGCACTACATTTTATTTTTCCCAACATTCACCCTAATATTAAAATGCTTTTAACACTGACCAACATGTAATCATTTGAAACATCCTCAGGATTTGAAGGGAGGCTAGATTGGAAAGCCTCCCGTCTGTCCATTAGGATATATGGGGCACACTCCCAACACATAAAGTTAACTGGGTCTCAGGGTAAGAATGCCATGCACATGCTCAGTCCCCAATGCATAGACTTTCGAAGAGAATCATATATATATATATATATATATATATATATATATATATATATATATATATATATATAATGTGAATAACGAAACATGTTATCAAAATAAATGTGCTAATATGTTTTTACAATATCTAGACAGAAGGAAAATAGTTTCTTAGCAAATAACCACACGAAATTGACACTAACCAATAGTATGCATAGTCAACAATGAGGCATATTTTAATTACTTGAATATAGGTTGCATATTTTGCCATTTATAACATAAATAACTTGCCAATAATTCATCTTTTTTGCTGAATTAATATATGTTTAGAAGTGTGTTTAAACCTTCAATTACTTACCAAAATCTTCAAAGGCTGATATGTTGGTCTAAACCTGGTAATGATGAAAACAAATGACACAAAATGATTGCATCTATTGATAAATTAAGTGGACTACCCTCCAACATTTGGGACTGAACAACTGAAATAAGTGAATGAATTCCAATTGACTGGAAGGAGCAACACACTGTTTAGTTGCCTCCACTTAGAGTAGGGTATTTTAGAGCCACAAAAACGCTAACGCAGTGCTGACCCTGTCCCTCGTCACAGCATACACTTGTTTTCCAATAATTCATCTAATAAGCGTGTGGTCTTAAATCTTACTGTCTCCCTTTCTTTCATTTTAAAACGATGTCAAAGCTACAGTATTATTTGTATGAAGGGACATTCGTATGCTACTATCGTACCTTCAAATTGGCCTATGGCGTGATAAATAGCAATACATTAGAAAGTGGGTTTGCATCAATCATACACCATTTTCTGCTGTCATGCACTCAAAGTAAAATGCATTTGCTTGGATGGTATTGTTCATCCACTTATGACAATGAAATAAGCTGTTTAGTTGAAAACGTGCACACAACGGAAATGTTCTTTTCTATAGAATGACTTGGAAAAATATATAAATGAATTTGTTTTTTATAAACATTTGAAGTGATGCACATCAGACAAACTGCTTGTAAACATCTAACAATATTCATTTTTAAACATGAAGCAAAGTGTACAGGCACAAAACTATTATTTCAAAGATCACTTGCAAATCAGATTGTATTTTGCACTTCAAGCAGGAAGACCTTTTTATTTAGTTTTATTTATTTTCATTTTTGCAGGACAGTAATATGGTCCTGGATGATGCAAGATTCCGGTTGCACCTAGCGAAAAGTTCACAGGCTGTTCCTGACAGAGGCAAGGGCTGTTTGCCCCATCACAAAAGATGTAAGTCACTGCAGAGAACACACACATATTGGGAGTGGAGCTGCACTGTGTATTTGAAGTCGGACAATTTCAAGCCACAGTAGATGGCAACCATTCATGATATGATGTAATACGTGATTTATACCGCTCTTAATACCCAGGGGTTTCTAAGCGCGGCCCCAGGATCAAACCTGTGTTGCTCTGTGTTGTTTTGCTTCCAATGTGCGCACATTGCCCCTGAGCTATCCTCCCGAGACAAGAAGACTTCCTAGGCTACACCGAGAAGGTGCCTCGATGAAACTCAGCCCAGACAAAAAGAACACACCTTCCCCTGCCAAACAAGGGTCACTATCCACAAGGCTGACAATAAAATGATATCAAAGGCTATTGACTTTATAAATGTGTAATCTCTGAAACTACCATGTAAAACAAGACATGGCCTATCTTTAGAGATGCCTCTGCCAAGTGCGCCCCAAGCCACACAGTTATGATTTGGTACCTTTAATTGCAAATGCTACTCCCCACATGCTGGAACTTAGGCACCATCAGGCTTGGTTTTTGAATGCACCTGTAACCTTTGTCCTGCCCTTTTGGCACAACAATGCAGTTGCTGGGGGTTTTCAGAATACAGTCACTATCAGGTTCACATGTGTGCACTATGCTATTTTAGAAACACACAACATATGTTCCATGTGGAAGCTGTTCAAAGAAACAATGAATAAAATGTCATCAGATCTCTTAGTAATCTACATAGATAAATGTACTGGCATCTTTAGACACGATTTTATTTGATTTCATTGTTTATTTGTTACAAAAATCTTTTCAACCTTAACAATTCATAAAAGATTTAAGTTACATACAGAAGATAATAATACATGCAAAATTAATTTAAGAAATCCCAATCATTAGTAAACACTTCCGCGCAAAAGATAAAATGATAGAAAAAATGTCAACCATTATCCTAATTACTGTTATTGATCTAAAACTCTCTATTCAAAATTAATACAATTGAATTATTAGAATTCAATTATTAAAATCCATTTCTGTTAGGACCAGATCCCTAAAAAAATCTAACAACGGCTAACGCCATTGAAGTCATGTAATTGATAATAACACCTTATCTAAAAAAAGTCACTTTCCACAAACTCCAAATTATAAACACATTGATTAAAATGCTTAATATAGGTTTTGATATACGTTTCAGGCTATATATAAGGGGATGCTTCAATGTTTCAAGTTCTGATGTGTCATCACAGAATCAACATTTGACATTGATATCTATATTCCTTTGCTGCATCGGAATTGATCACCCATTCATTATGTCTTGTTTGTACTAACACTCCTAAATATTCATGCAAGCCACCTGCCACCTACCTTCTTGGACATCCGGCCCATGAAGCGTATCTCAGTTGAGGCTTTTTGCTGCCACTTTCTCTCCACCCCTCCACCTTTGGCTGTCTCTCATCCTGATACAGCCCTGTCTCTGCTCTACTCTTCAATTTCTGATATGCATGACGTTCTGCCCCTGTCACGAGGATCCGTTTGAAGTCCAAAGCCAAGTGCAATTCCTGGTATGACTCTGACCTAGCTACACTTAAACGTAAGTGTAGGGCAGCTGAGAGGAAATTGAGGACTTCCTGTTCATCCTCTGACAAACTGGTCTGTCGCCTGCTACAAAGGCAATACCGACTCTCTGTCCTCACCAAGAAGAGAGTCCACATTCAAGCTGGTGTCTCTGCGGCATCTAACAACTCGGCCGTACTCTTTAAAATCTGCAAGGAGCTGGCCAACCCTGCTGCAGTCTCTACCCCTCCTGTTGCCTCCAAGGCACTTTGCAATGCCCTTGCCTCTCACTTCATATAAAAAACCCAGGACATCCTGTCCACCCTCTCCACCCACACTCCTCCTTTTCCCTCTCCATCTGTGCTTGCTGACCCTCCTTTAGCCAACCTCCCACCATCCTTCTCGTCCTTTCCTCTTTTCACCCCTGACGAGGTTGCTAGACAACTCCGATCTATGAAAGCCTCTTGAAAACAGGTTCATCCCTGTTCCTCTAAAACCATCAAGGACCACATTGACACTCTCGCTCCGTCCCTTTCTGATTTTTGCAACCACTCCTTTGCCTCTGGATCCTTCCCCTCCCCTCTGAAGCACTCCTTTGTGCATCCTCTTCTCAAGAAACCCACAGCTGAACCTTCTTGTCCAGCTAACTATTGCCCAATTTCCATTACTCCCTTTCTTGGCAAACTCCTGGAAAAGTTGGCCATCTCTCAGCTTAACCTTCATTCCAATTCTGTTGGCTGTCTCCAGGACCACCAGTCTGGCTTCGGAGCTGCCAGAAGCACAGAAACTGCTCTCCTGCACATCCGTGAAGATCTGCTCACCAACCTTGACTCTAACATTCCCTCTGTCCTCATCCTCCTCGATTTCTCTTCTGCCTTCGACACAGTCAACCATACCATCCTGCTCAACCGTCACCGTGAAAACCTGGGTATCACTGATCAGGCTCTGGCCTGGCTGACCTCTTTCCTCTCAGATCGACCCTCCCAGGTCCAACTTTGGTCCTTCCTTTCATTTATCTTCCTCTCTACCTGTGGTGTTCCCCAGGGGTCTAACCTCTCGCCCTGGCTTTTCAACCAATACCTGGCAACTCTTGCCCACTGCATTGCCATTTTCTGCTCAAATTTCCAGTGCTATGCTGATGACACTCAACTCATTGTCAGGCTGCCCTCTGCCACCTCCTCTCCCTCTCTCATCTCTGATTGCCTAACTGTCATTCAAGATTGGTGTGCCGCCAATGATCTTTGTCTGAATGCCAGCAAGACGAAGATCCTCCTCATCGGCACACCTTCACCATCATTTCCCCTCACTCTCTGGCCGACCTCCCTTGGCCCTCCTCCTACCCCCACCTGCGAGGCTAAGAACCTCGGGGTCATCTTTGACTCCACCCTTTCCTTCTCCGCCCACATCTCTGAGGTCTCTAAAAAGTCAAATTTCCGACTGCACCTCCTCAGAAGTACTCTGCCTTTCCTCTCCTTCCCCCAGAAGCTCATGGTATCCCAAGATCTGGTTCTCTCTAGCTTGGACTATTGTAACAGCCTCTTTCTAAAACTACCTGCCTCTACTCTCCACCCTCTGCAACTAATCCAGAACAGGACTGCAAGACTTGTCCTTGGCCTCAAGCCCTGGGATCGTATCTCTCCAGCTCTGAAATCTCTTCACTGGCTCCCAGTGGATGCAAGGATTAAATTCAAAACCCTCTGCTTTGTCCACAATGCTTTCTGGGGCCTTGGTCCAAAATACCTTCAGCTATCCCTCTGCAAATACCTCCCCTCTCGAGCTCTTCGTTCCTCTACCTCCAAATCACTCAGGGTCAGAAACGATCTGGAGGTAGATCTCTGTCTTCGGCTGGGGCCTCCCTCTGGAACAGCCTCCCTGCCACTCTAAAACTTGAGGAGAACCATCTCTGGTTCCGGATGCACCTCAAGACCTTCCTCTTTTCTTCTGCCTTCGGTCCCCCTCTCCCCTGCTGATCTGTTCTCTCTTGGCACCGTGCACCTGGCCACCCTCTGTCTTTTGGGCCCAGGTACCTGCTCATCATGTCACCCTCCCGCACTGCCTCCGGGCCACCCCTTGCACTGGGGTCTGTATCTGTACCCATACAGCCCCCCCTTTTTCTTCCTGTACTTATCGGACCTACCCTGTCTGCTGCCTTAAACCTAGCACTTGCAAATTGCTGGCTGCATTACCAGTGTTTGTTGCCTTTATTATTTATTTATTGTTATTTATCTGTTTCTCCTCTGCTTCGCACTTTCCACCTCTCCCCCTTCCATGCACTTTTCCCCTCCCCGCTCTCCCATGCACTTGCACGTTCTCAATGTCACTGGGCCTAGTAAGATCGCTGTTTTGTTCTCCCCTGTTCCCCTCCCTTGCCTTGTCGCGCTCTGAAACACTTGTGTACGAGCGCGATAGAAATAAAATATCAATCAATCAATACAAGGAGTTCAGAAGTAGGGTAATACACTTGGCAAACAATTGTAATAGTTTCCATACAGATATAACTCTCATTGAGCTCAAGCCCAATTAAAAATGTACTGCCACTGAGGGAATTGCATTCGGGAAGCCTAGAATCCTATGCCATATTATACTATTCGGTTTGTGCAAACATTCCAATACCCATGGTTCAATAACATAAAGCATCTAGGGATTACTTTCCCTTCTTACAAAGTAACTAAAGGTAATATTTACAATATTTACTTCTCATATATTTAATCTGGGTAATTCATACATCTGTTTTGTGTCTTAGATATGAAATAATGTGAGACTTTCCTGATTTGTCAACTATAGTTTAGCCAAGAAATACAAAATGATGTACCTTCTCCAAAACGTTCTGGTTTAATTTAAAGCTACATTTAACATTGCTTTTCTTTGCAGTCTGATGCAAGACATCAGCCTTAGCAACATTAATTTTCAAAAAATGTAGCTCTGCAAATACTGCAAAGGACGAAGGCTGATAAATTGATAATTGTGCAATCAATTGAAACAAAATTGTGAAGGTACAAAAGCTACTGGATCAAGATACTCGCTGACACCCAGCTCTTTTTGCTGGACTTCAGAACATTTAATTTCTAACCCAGAGAGAGTGAGACCATTTTGCCACTCTCTGAAGTATTTTTCTGTGATTTGTACTCTGTGTTTCCTTTTTGACTTTGGAGTCTGACAAACTCCATAGGCTTCATCTTTACATTGTGTCACACAGCACCTTCAGTACAGTGGCACAGCAAAGATTTCCCAAAGGTTTAAATACCTTCTCTTGGTGAAACTACTGTTTCCAAGAGCAGTGAAATTAATTTGACTTTACTTACATTTTGTAACTTTCTAGACCCAGCACACACTATCTTACCACAGGGTGCTGGAGGGATTACTTAGTATCCCCTGTGTCTAGTTTCTCATGTAACAATTTTTATGTGACCCTTTCTACAAGTAATGGCTGGTGGCATTGGTTTACTTTTTCTACCATTGTGTGTTTTTACCACCGGCTGCAATTGCAGCTGCAGTAAGGCACCCATGAGTGCCCATTTTGTTAAAATGACCCTGGTCTTTTTTTGCCATTTCTTGTATGAAAAGTCCTTCTTGAGATTTACTCCGCATTCAGGTTCGGTCCCTTTGTTCATTTTCTTTTTGACGGGATTCCCCATGTCTGGCAGGGGCAGGAGGTGAGGGAGGTAACCACAACTCCCTGTGCATAATCCCCTTGGTTACAGGAATGCACCTAAAGGTGATTGGACAGCTTGCTGTCCTTGGAGGACAGCCACCCTACAGTGTGATTGACAGCTAGGCTGTGGGTGAATGGGAGAAAACTGCATAAAAGTGAGGCTTTTGTCCTGGAAGGCAGAGTCGACCACTAGACGAAGGAATATGAAGAAGAACTTGGAAAAGACACCTGCTGCAACTCCTGGACAGTTGGTTTGCCTGGTGAAGCCCTACTGCTGTGCTGAAGCTCTGAATTCGCCTTGACTAGAGAAGCCCTTCAATGGACAACTTCTCCCCTTGGGTTGGTGGGACCAATCAACCCTAAAGTGAACTTGTTTGGACATCCTCTCTCAGCTGGATGTACTTCCATTGCTGCTACAGGAACCAAAGTGTCAGGGAGAGGAACAACAAACTGAGTGTATCACTTTTAATTCAGACCTGAGCTCCAGGAAGGTCCTCCGGATTCCCTTGAAGCAGGACTGACCAAGCCTGAGCCACCTCAACAGAGTGCTGGACCCCAGATGTGAGGAAAGTCCAGAATGGTATCCGAAAGACCGCAGTGGTGCTATTTGCCATAGACACGAGAGGCTGAAACTGAGAAGTGCCGCTGAATTGAAGTTTGCCCATTGCTGCCACTGACCTTCAAATTGTAGTGCAGAAGTCCCCAGACGTCCTCCTACTAGTCTACATGACAGAGGCCCAGGAACAACAGGATCTTCAGAGCTACACAGGAATAAAAGCCAGCTGGAACCATTTCTTCTAAAGGTACATCTAAAGGTACTGTAAAGTTAAGAGGACTTACCTCTTGTGCAGCCTTACTTGTTCTCACTTGAGACTTTTCTTGGTTGCCCTTGCAAAGTTTCTTGCAGGTTTGCCCCTCACAATCCACCCAGCTTGTGGCCCTTCTGTGATTTTAGTTCTACAAAAACTTCTAAAAACATTGTGCAAGTCTTTTACTTACTTGCAAAGAAGATCTTCAGCTACCCTAGGCTTTGCTCAACTAGCATTGGCTGTCCCGGCTTCCTGAGAGACTAGTCTTACCTCTGCCTTTGTGTTTTTGCCTTTCCCCCAGGAAAGGGTTAATTTGCTTTGCATTGGAGGGTTCAAAGACTACTTACCCGTTTATACATTATTGGTTAACCTTTGTTTTATTCCCCTATCGAACCTTTGCACCAAACTCAGCATTGCTCTAAATGTACCAGTAATAAATCAATATCCACTGTGTCCTAGCTATTTAAGTCACCTGAGGGTGTAGAAAGTGTATGTGTGCCATCCCCAATGGGTATCATCTGATTAAAGAAACTAAGAGTGTGTTTTGAAGTATATTTTGAAATGTTACAGGTTTTGTGCCCTTCTGAAGAAGTCTTATATAACTGACAGTTAAATAAATGAATAATGGTTTAATCAAGAAACCCTGAGTGTAAGAGTTTATTTGAATACTTGTCACTGTGAATCTCTGCATAAAAACCCTACTGCTCACATTGACCGCTCTTGTGATAAGCCTGGCTGCTCAGCCACACTACCAACCTCTGTACTACAGACTAATACCAAAGATTGTGCTACCTATGGCCAAGAGGACAAGGTTGATGTAGTCTCCCAAATGGTACCACCCACAATCTTGCCTAACAGAGCCAAAATGCATTCCTGCCTTAATCCTGACTCAGTAATTATCATCTGTGACAATCGATCGTTTTGGGCCAACTGCATCTGAACACTATATGTGTTTTAGAAAACAGATAATTTCATACAGTATTTTTCTCATTTCACTTGAGTTTATTTGAACAGTTTTCTTGACTTTTTGACATCACATAACAATGACAATAATTCATAAACCATTGCACACTGTACAAAAGACATAATTGAGACAGAAGCAACCATAATCGTGAATGCTATAAATCTGATAGCACACATAGTGAATGTAAATCACACCAAAACATTATGGGGGTAATTCATAGAATTTGGCGCACGCAGTCTGCGCCAGCCGCTTGCACCAAAACCCATTTAGGCGCACAGCGTATTAATGGATTTATACATCCATTAGCAGCCGTGGTGTAGAGTGGCACAGTGACCCTTCAGCAGCACCAATTAAACCCCCATCTCCCGCCCCGGGCACCAAAAACATCGCACAATTCCAGTACATGGCGCAAAGGCCAGAGGTCCAGCATACAGCCCCCCAACCACGAAAACGCATGTAAAACTACCCACACACTCCTCGAAATACACGTACCCCACTCACCCCAGCGAAAACGTGTGTAAAACTCCCCACGCACCCCTCGGAATACAGGTACCCCCCTTGCGCCAACGAAAACGCATGTAAAACTCCCCGTGCACCTCTCAGAATACATGTACCCTGCTCGCGCCAGGGCTATCGCTTGTAAAACTCCGCGTGCACCCCCGGAATACACGTACTCGGTTCGCACTAGCAACATTGCATGTAAAACTCCAGGCGCATCCCCGGAATCCATGTACCCCACTCGCGCTAGCGAAATCGTGTGTAAAACTCCAGGCGCACCCCCAGAATCCATGTACCCTGCTTGCGCTAGCGAAACCACGTGTAAAACTCCAGGCGCACCCCCGGAATACATGTAAACCACCCCGACGTACCCCGCCCGACTCATGTACCCCGCTCACGCCAGTTAAATTGCAGGACAGACCCCAGTCCATGCCCCGCAGGCAGCCCATCAACCCTGGGCATACCCCGCAGGCAGCCCATCACCCCTGCCCATGACCTGCAGGCAGGCCACATGGCACCATACACATGGGAGGCCCAACTCATGTACCCCACCCACCTCCATTGACGGGCACCTGCCAGCAGGCCTTGACTCATGTCCCCCCACCCCCACTCACACCCATCGAAGGGCACCCGGCAGCAGGCCCTGCCTCATGTCCCCCCACCCAGCCCCATTGACGGGTACCTGCCAGCAGGCCCCGATTCATGTCCCCCCACCCACCCCATTGATGGGCACCTGCTAGCAGGCCCCGACTCATGTTCCCCCAACCGCCACCCACCCCCATTGACGGGCACCTGCCAGCAGGCACCGAATCATGTCCCCCCACCTACCCCCAATGACGGGCACCTGCCAGCAGGTCCCAACTCATGTCGCTCCACCCACCCCACCCACCGCCATTGACGGCACCTGCCAGCAGGCCCCGACTCATGTTCCTCTACCCCCCACCCACCCCATTGATGGGCACCTGCAAGCAGGCCTCAACTCATGTCCCCCCACCCCCCACCCAACCCCATTGATGGGCACCTGCCAGCAGGCCCGACTCATGTCCCCCCACCCACTCCCATTGACGGGCACCTGCCAGCAGGCCCCTGCTCATGTCCCCCCGACCCACCCCCATTAACGGGCATCTGCCAGCAGGCCCCGACTCATGTCCCTCCACCCACCCAACCCACCCCCATTGACGGGCACCTGCCAGGAGGCCCTGACTCATATTCCCCCTCCCCCACCCACCCCCATTGATGGCACCTGCCAGCAGGCCCCGACTCATGTCCCCCCACCAGCCCCACCCGCCCCCATTGACGGGCACCTGCCAGCAAGCCCCAACTCATGTCCCCCCACCCACCCCCATTGACGGGCACCTGCCAGCAGGCCCCGACTCATGTCCCCCCACCCTCCACCCCCATTGATGGGCACCTGCCAGCAGGCCCCAACTCATGGCCCCCTAGCCGCCACCTACCCCCATTGACGGGAACCTGCCAGCAGGCTCCGACTCATGTCCCCTCACCCACCCCCATTGACGGGTACCTGCCAGCAGGCCCCGTATCATGTCCCTCCACCCACCCCACCCACCCCATTGGCGGGCACCTGCCGCCAGGCCCCCTCTCATGTCCCCCCAGCCACCCCCAGTGACAGGCACCTGCCAGCAGGACTTGACTCATGCCCCCCAACCCACCCCCATTGATGGGTACCTGCCAGCAGGCTCCAACTCATGTCCCCCAACCCCCAAGCACCCCCATTGATGGGCACCTGCAAGCAGGCCCTGAATCATGTAACACCCCCCACCCTGATTGACGGGTACCTGCCAAGAGGCCCCGACTCATGTCCCCCCACCCACCCTCATTGATGGGCACCTGCCAGCAGGCCCCGACTCATGTACCTCCACCCACCCCCATTGACGGGCACCTGCCAGCAGGCTCTGACTCATGTCCCTAGACCCACCCACCCCCATTGATGGGCACCTGCCAGCAGGCACCGACTCATGTCCCCCCTCCCACCCCCATTGACAGGCACCTGCAAACAGGCCCCGACTCATGTCCCGCCACCCCCCACCCGCCCCCATTGACGGGCACCTGCCAGCAGGCCCCGACTCATGTCCCCCCACCCTGACCCACCCCTGTTGATGGGCACCTGCCAGCAGGCCCCAACTCATGTCCCTCCACCCACCCCACCCACCCCCATTGACGGGCACCTGCCAGCAGGCTCTGACTCATGTCCCCTCACCCACCCCCATTGACGGGTACCTGCCAGCAGGCCCCGACTCAAGTCCCTCCACCCACCCCACCCACCCCATTGGCGGGCACCTGCCGCCAGGCCCCCTCTCATGTCCCCCCAGCCACCCCCAGTGACAGGCACCTGCCAGCAGGACTTGACTCATGCCCCCCAACCCACCCCCATTGATGGGTACCTGCCAGCAGGCTCCAACTCATGTCCCCCAACCCCCAAGCACCCCCATTGATGGGCACCTGCAAGCAGGCCCTGAATCATGTAACCCCCCCACCCTGATTGACGGGTACCTGCCAAGAGGCCCCGACTCATGTCCCCCCACCCACCCCCATTGATGGGCACCTGCCAGCAGGCCCCGACTCATGTACTTCCACCCACCCCCATTGACGGGCACCTGCCAGCAGGCTCTGACTCATGTCCCTAGACCCACCCACCCCCATTGACGGGCACCTGCCAGCAGGCACCGACTCATGTCCCCCCACCCACCCCCATTGACAGGCACCTGCAAACAGGCCCCGACTCATGTCCCGCCACCCCCCACCCGCCCCCATTGACGGACACCTGCCAGCAGGCCCCGACTCATTTCCCCCCACCCTGACCCACCCCTGTTGAGTTGCACCTGCCAGCAGGCCCCAACTCATGTCCCTCCACCCACCCCACCCACCCCCATTGACGGCACCTGCCAGCAGGCCCCGACTCATGTTCCTCTACCCCCCACCCACCCCATTGATGGGCACCTGCAAGCAGGCCCCAACTCATGTCCCCCATCCCCCACCCAACCCCATTGATGGGCACCTGCCAGCAGGCCCCGACTCATGTCCCCCCACCCACCCCCATTAACGGGCACCTGCCAGCAGGCCCCAACTCATGGCCCCCTAGCCGCCACCTACCCCCATTGATGGGAACCTGCCAGCAAGCCCCGACACATGTCCCCCCACCCACCTCCATTGACGGGCACCTGCCATCAGGCCCATACTCATGTCCCTCCACCCACCCCACCCACCCCCATTGACGGGCACCTGCCAGCAGGCTCCGACACATGTCCCCTCACCCACCCCCATTGACGGGTACCTGCCAGCAGGCCCCGACTCATGTCACTCCACCCACCCCACCCACCCCCATTGGCGGGCACCTGCCGCCAGGCCCCCTCTCATGTCCCCCCACCAATCCCCAGTGACAGGCACCTGCCAGTAGGACTTGACTCATGTCCCCCAACCCACCCCCATTGATGGGTACCTGCCAGCAGGCTCCAACTCATGTCCCCCACCCCCAAGCACCCCCATTGATGTGCACCTGCAAGCAGGCTCTGAATCATGTAGCCCCCTCACCCCAATTGACGGGTACCTGCCAAGAGGCCCCGACTCATGTCCCCCCACCCACCCCCATTGATGGGCACCTGCCAGCAGGCCCCGACTCATGTACCTCCACCCACCCCCATTGACGGGCACCTGCCAGCAGGCTCTGACTCATGTTCCCCAGCCCACCCCCATTGATGGGCACTGGCCAGCAGGCCCCCACTCATGTCCCCCCAACCACCTCCATTGATGGGCACCTGCCAGCAGGCCCTGACTCATATCCCCCACCCAACCCCATTGACGGGCACCTGCCAGCAGACCCTGACTCATGTTGCCCCACCCACCCCACCCACCCCCATTGAAGGGCTCCTGCCAGCAGGCCCCGACTCATGTCCCCCCAACCGCCACCCACCCCCATCAACGGGAACCTGTCAGCAGGCCTGACTCATATCCCCCACCCAACCCCATTGACGGGCACCTGCCAGCAGACCCTGACTCATGTTGCCCCACCCACCCCACCCACCCCCATTGAAGGGCTCCTGCCAGCAGGCCCCGACTCATGTCCCCCCAACCGCCACCCACCCCCATCAACGGGAACCTGTCAGCAGGCCTGACTCATATCCCCCACCCAACCCCATTGACGGGCACCTGCCAGCAGACCCTGACTCATGTTGCCCAACCCACCCCACCCACCCCCATTGAAGGGCTCCTGCCAGCAGGCCCCGACTCATGTCCCCCCAACCGCCACCCACCCCCATCAACGGGAACCCGCCAGCAGTCTCCAAATCATGTCCCCCCACCCACCCCCATTGACGGGCACCTGCCAGCAGGCCCCGATTCATGTCCCCCGCCCACCCCCATTGACGGGCACCTGCCAGCAGGCCCCGACTCATGTCCCCCCACCCACCCCCATTGATGGGCACCTGCCAGCAGGCCCCGACTTCTGTTCCCCAACCGCCACCCACCCCCATTGACAGGCACCTGCCAGCAGGCCCCGACTCATGTCCCCCCACACCCACCCACCCCCATTGACGTGCACCTGCCAGCAGGCCCCGACTCATGTGTCCCCACCCACCCACATTGACGGGCACCTGCCAGCAGGCCCCAAATCATGTTCCCCCAACCGCCACCCACCCCCATTGACGGGCACCTGCCAGCAGGCCCCGACTCATGTCCCCTCAGACCCCCCAATTGACGGGCACCTGCCAGCAGGCCCCGACTCATGTCCCCCCACCCCCCACCCACCCCTATTGACGGGTACCTGCCAGCAGTCCCCTATTCATGTTGCCCACCCATCCCACCCACCCCCATTGAGGGGCACCTGCTAGCCTGCCCCGACTCATGTCCCCCACCCCACCCAACCCCATTGACGGGCACCTGCCAGCATGCCCGACTCATGTCCCCCAACCCACCCCCATTGATGGGCACCTGCCAGCAGGCCCCGACTCATGTCCCCCCAACCCCCACCCACCCCCATTGATGGCCACCTGCCAGCAGGCCTCCGACTCATGTCCCCCCACCCACCTCCATTGATGGGCACCTGCCAGCAGGCCCTGACTCATGTGACTCCACCCACCCCACCCACCCCCATTGACGGGCACCTGCCAGCAGGCCCCAACTCATGTCCCCCCATCCACCCCCATTGACGGGCACCTGCCAGAAGGCCCCAACTCATGTCCCTACACCCACCCCACCCAACCCCATTGACGGGCACCTGCCAGCAGGCCCCGACTCATGTCTACCCATCCCCCACCCACCCCCATTGACGGGATCCTGCCAGCAGGCCCCGACTCATGTTACCCCAACCCCCACCCACCCCCATTGACGGGCACCTGCCAGCAGGCCCCGATTCATGTCGCCCCACACACCCTACCCATCCCCATTGATGGGTACCTGCCAGCAGGCCCTGACTCATGTCCCCCCACCCCACCCACCCCCATTGACGGGCACCTGCCAGCAGGTCCCTGACTCATGTCCCCCCACCCATCCCCATTAATGGGCACCTGCCAGCAGGCCCCGACTCATGTCCCTCCACCCACCCCTCCCACCCCCATTGACGAGCACCTGCCAGCAGGCCCCAACTCATGTCCCCCCACCCACCCCCATTGACGGGCACCTGCCAGCAGGCCCTGACTCATATCCCCCCACCCACCCCCATTGACGGGCACCTGCCAGCAGGCCCCGACTCATGTCCCCCCGCCCACCCCCATTGATGGGCACCTGCCAGCAGGCCCCGACTCATGTCCCCCCAACCGCCACCCACCCCCATTGACAGGCACCTGCCAGCAGGCCCCGACTCATGTCCCCCAACGCCCACCCACCCCCATTGACGGGCACCTGCCAGCAGGCCCCGACTCATGTTCCCCCACCCACCCCCATTGACGGGCACCTGCCAGCAGGCCCCGATTCATTTTCCCCAACCCACCCCCATTGATGGGCACCTGCCAGCAGGCCCCCGACTCATGTCCCCCCAACCACCACCCACCCCCATTGACGGGCACCTGCCAGCAGGCCCTGATTCATGTCCCCCCACCCCTTCCAATTGACTGGCACCTTCCAGAAGGCTCTGACTCATGTTACTCTACCCACCCCACCCACCCCCATTGACGGGCACCTGCCAGCAGGCCCTGACTCATGTCCCCCACCTCCACCCAACCCCATTGTTAGGGAGAATTCTCTGTTTAGGCTGAATTTCCTAACCTAGTGAGTCCCCCAGCAGCTTTGCTGGATTTCTGGAGTTTGTTTTTTTCCATCCTGCCAAGAGTGAGACTCTTTTTCTCCCACTCTTGGACATGAATGTGGTTAATTCCTTTGAATGTCAATGTGTTCTATGAGCTATGGGGTCTTTCACTCCATAGGGTCTCATATGTTTTACTATGTGTGTTACACCGCACCCTCCGTCCTGTAACACTGGGACATCCTAGAGGATCCCCACCATAGATTCCATACCCTGGGACTGACTACTGTCTCCCAGGGCATGTAAAGTCACCATTGGCTTTACTAGGCCTAAATTTACTAACAGAACTAGTACAAACCATCCTATTGTGGACGTACTAGTAGGGGTAATTCGAATGCCCCTGGGTTTGTTATTCGAGGGGGCACTGTCCCGTCCCCCCTCGTCGAGGTTTGGCTGGTGGCCGTGGAAACTACTTGTTATATTCGTCCCCGAATATAATTCTATGGGATTCTTCCCATTGTTGGAGGCTAATACTTTTTCCTGTTAGTCTCTAACATACCACCGGTTTATTTGTCTTAAATAAATCTATCGGTTGGTATTTTCTGCCAGAACTCAGTTTTTTAAAATGGCGTCTGTGTTCGTCTCTTTAATTCCGAACCAAAGGTTGAGCCCTTTGTTCCAGTTTTCGTGGGCTTCTACACAGAAGCCCTCCAAAGTGGTGCCATTCTGTCTGGGTACCAGAGGGGGTTTAGGCACCCTGGACTGAGTTGCCTTGCCAACTCAAGTCGCACTCTGGTGTGATTGGCCCAAGTGGTGAGCCACCCCGCTCACCACTTAGCGTGTTTTGATTGAGCAGACCTGCAACGACGACACCTCCGGTGGAGCCCTGCTGAACCGACTCACCACTTCCCAACGACAGAGGAGAATTCCCCGCAGGAGAGTCTTCTTCCCCTGACTGGTTGGCACGACCAGTCCCCTTTGCTTTTTCTTCGCTTCCAGGGCGTAGTGGTCAAATTGTCCGTGCTGAGCACCCCGGCAACCGGATAGCCACTAGCCCGTACCGCGACCAAAAGGTGGTGCCTTGTGATGGAGCAATCCACGGCTGGTCTCTTCCCTGGTTTTGCAACGATCTTCAACTTTCCTTCGACGACGAGAGCATCTCATCTCTTGGCAAAGCCCCGACCTGCATCCACCAACTGGAACAACTGCCCCCGCCGGAGCTGTCTCTCCACCTACAAGGTACCGTGTCTGCATGGCTTCCCTTGTGATGGTTAGCGTGAGGTGCCTTAATCCTTGCCTCTCCATTGGGTCACCTCCAAGCCTTCTTAACTTTCTGTTCTGAACTGGTCCAATCTTTCTGTTACAATTTGCAACAAAGACTCAAATTGCATTTCCACTGTGATACTTTTGGGACATAGCGCCTTGCCTCTCTCCGAGTGGGCCTGGCCTCTGAACTTTGTGATCTACGGTAGATCCTGCCTTACTTGCCTTGCATTGTTTCGTAAAAGTGTTGGTACCGAGTTGGTTTCATACCCTGCCTTTTCTCTCCCATTCTAACGAATACTAGAGTGCCTTCTAGGTTAGAGCATTCACCTCTGTCTGAAAATAAGTGGTGCCGATGAACCTAGACTTGTCGACATATTGTTAGAGGAGTGAGATACTTATAGTAATTGTAATTGAAGTTGTTTGCCGTATTAGTGCCAGTGTGTTTTTCATAGATGTGTTTTTATAAATAAATAACTATATATCTTTACACCAAAGCTCTGTTCAGTGTCTGCTTGCTCTACTGTGTACATTGCCCTATTTTGTATACTCCACATACTGCCTAACTCTTCTTGAGGGAAGTCCGACTGCTCAGCCACAGCTACCAAGTGAATCTGTGTGGTACAGACTGCTACCAAGTGGGTTTACTGCCAAACACCTGTAGGCCTAAATCTTTTGCAGTGGTCCCAGAAGGAACTGCACAGGTTTCCGCTTAACACCCATTGACGGGCACCTGCCAGCATGCCCCGATTCATGTCCCCCCACCCACCCTCATTGATGGGCACCTGCCAGCAGGCCCTGACTCATGTCCCCCCAACCCCCACCTACCCCCATTGATGGGCACCAGCCAGCAGGCCCCGACTCATGTCCACCCACCCACCCCCATTGATGGGCACCTACCAGCAGGCCCTGACTCATGTCCCCACACTGCCCCCCACCCCCATTGATGGGCACCTGCTAGCGGACCCCAACTCATGTCCCCCCACCCACCTCCATTGACGGGCACCTACCAACAGGCGCGACTCATGTGACTCCAACCACCCCACCCACCCCCATTGACAGGCACCTGCCAGCAGGCTCCAACTCATGGCCCCCACTGCCTCCCACTCCTATTGACGGGCACCTGCCAACAGGCCGCGATTCATGTCCCCTACCCACCCCCATTTACAGACACCTGCCAGCAGGCCCCAATTCATGTCCCCCCACCCACCCCCATTGACGGGCACCTGCCAGCAGGGCCCGACTCATGTCCCCCCACCCTCCACCCCCATTGATGGGCACCTGCCAGCAGGCCCCAACTCATGGCCCCCTAGCCGCCACCTACCCCCATTGACGGGAACCTGTCAGCAAGCCCCGACACATGTCCCCCCACCCACCTCCATTGATGGGCACATGCCATCTGGCCCAGAGTCATGTCCCTCCACCCACCCCACCCACCCCCATTGACGGGCACCTGCCAGCAGGCTCCGACTCATGTCCCCTCACCCACCCCCATTGACGGGTACCTGCCAGCAGGCCCCGACTCATGTCAATCCACCCACCCCACCCACCCCATTGACGGGCACCTGCCGCCAGGCCCCCTCTCATGTCCCCCCAGCCACCCCCAGTGACAGGCACCTGCCAGCAGGACTTGACTCATGCCCCCCAAACCACCCCCATTGATGGGTACCTGCCAGCAGGCTCCAACTCATGGCCCCCCACCCCCAAGCACCCCCATTGATGGGCACCTGCAAGCAGGCCCTGAATCATGTAACCCCCCCACCCTGATTGACGGGTACCTGCCAAGAGGCCCCGACTCATGTCCCCCCACCCACCCTCATTGATGGGCACCTGCCAGCAGGCCCCGACTCATGTACCTCCACCCACCCCCATTGACGGGCACCTGCCAGCAGGCACCGACTCATGTCCCCCCACCCACCCCCATTGACAGGCACCTGCAAACAGGCCCCGACTCATGTTCCTCTACCCCCCACCCACCCCATTGATGGGCACCTGCAAGCAGGCCCCGACTCATGTCCCCCCACCCTGACCCACCCCTGTTGATGGGCACCTGCCAGCAGGC
Organism: Ambystoma mexicanum; assembly: GCF_040938575.1. NCBI lineage: Eukaryota > Metazoa > Chordata > Amphibia > Caudata > Ambystomatidae > Ambystoma > Ambystoma mexicanum. The sequence goes on along the minus strand of NC_090924.1, from coordinate 31,770,163 downwards.
CCCAACTCATGTCCCTCCACCCACCCCACCCACCCCCATTGACGGGCACCTGCCAGCAGGCCCTGACTCATGTTCCTCTACCCCCCACCCACCCCATTGATGGGCACCTGCAAGCAGGCCCCAACTCATGTCCCCCCATCCCCCACCCAACCCCATTGATGGGCACCTGCCAGCAGGCCCCGACTCATGTCCCCCCACCCATTCCCATTGACGGGCAACTGCCAGCAGGCCCCTGCTCACGTCCCCTCACCCACCCCCATTAACGGGCACCTGCCAGCAGGTCCCAACTCATGGCCCCCTAGCCGCCACCTACCCCCATTGACGGGAACCTGCCAGCAAGCCCCGACACATGTCCCCCCACCCACCTCCATTGACGGGCACCTGCCATCAGGCCCAGACTCATGTCCCTCCACCCACCCCACCCACCCCCATTGACGGGCATCTGCCGCCAGGCTCCGACACATGTCCCCTCACCCACCCCCATTGACGGGTACCTGTCAGCAGGCCCCGACTCATGTCCCTCCACCCACCCCACCCACCCCCATTGGCGGGCACCTGCCACCAGGCCCCCTCTCATGTCCCCCCACCGACCCCCAGTGACAGGCACCTGCCAGTAGGACTTGACTCATGTCCCCCAACCCACCCCCATTGATGGGTACCTGCCAGCAGGCTCCAACTCATGTCCCCCCACCCCCAAGCACCCCCATTGATGGGCACCTGCAAGCAGGCTCTGAATCATGTAGCCCCCCCACCCCGATTGACGGGTACCTGCCAAGAGGCCCCGACTCATGTTCCCCCAACCACCCCCATTGATGGGCACCTGCCAGCAGGCCCCGACTCATGTACCTCCAACCACCCCCATTGACGGGCACCTGCCAGCAGGCTCTGACTCATGTCTCTAGACCCACACACCCCCATTGACGGGCACCTGCCAGCAGGCCCCGACTCATGTCCCCCTACCCTGACCCACCCCTGTTGATGGGCACCTGCCAGCAGGCCCCGACTCATGGCCCCCCAACCCCACCCAACCCCATTGACGGGCACCTGCCATCAGTCCACAACTCATGTTCCCCAACCCACCCCCATTGACGGGCACTGGCCAGCAGGCCCCACTCATGTCCCCCCAACCACCCCCATTGATGGGCACCTGCCAGCAGGCCCTGACTCATGTCCCCCCAACCGCCACCCACCCCCATTGACGGGCACCTGTCAGCAGGCCTGACTCATATCCCCCACCCAACCCCATTGACGGGCACCTGCCAGCAGACCCTGACTCATGTTGCCCCACCCACCCCACCCACCCCCATTGAAGGGCTCCTGCCAGCAGGCCCCGACTCATGTCCCCCCAACCGCCACCCACCCCCATCAACGGGAACCTGCCAGCAGGCTCCAAATCATGTCCCCCCACCCACCCCCATTGACGGGCACCTGCCAGCAGGCCCCGATTCATGTCCCCCTGCCCACCCCCATTGACGGGCACCTGCCAGCAGGCCCCCGACTCATGTCCCCCCACCCCCACCCACCCCCATTGATGGGCACCTGCCAGCAGGCCCCGACTTCTATTCCCCAACCGCCACCCACCCCCATTGGCAGGCACCTGCCAGCAGGCCCCGACTCATGTCCCCCCACACCCACCCACCCCCATTGACGTGCACCTGCCAGCAGGCCCCGACTCATGTGTCCCCACCCACCCACATTGATGGGCACCTGCCAGCAGGCCCCGAATCATGTCCCCCCAACCGCCACCCACCCCCATTGACGGGCACCTGCCAGCAGGCCCCGACTCATGTCCCCCCAGACCCCCCAATTGATGGGCACCTGCCAGCAGGCCCCGACTCATGTCCCCCCACCCCCCACCCATCCCTATTGACGGGCACCTGCCAGCAGTCCCCTATTCATGTTGCCCCACCCATCCCACCCACCCCCATTGAGGGGCACCTGCTAGCCTGCCCCGACTTATGTCCCCCCACCCCACCCAACCCCATTGACGGGCACCTGCCAGCATGCCCGACTCATGTCCCCCAACCCACCCCATTGATGGGCACCTGCCAGCAGGCCCCGACTCATGTCCCCCCAACCCCCACCCACCCCCATTGATGGCCACCTGCCAGCAGGCCTCCGACTCATGTCCCCCCACCCACCTCCATTGATGGACACCTGCCAGCAGGCCCTGACTCATGTGACTCCACCCACCCCACCCACCCCCATTGACGGGCACCTGCCAGCAGGCCCCAACTCATGTCCCCCCATCCACCCCCATTGACGGGCACCTGCCAGAAGGCCCCAACTCATGTCCCTACACCCACCCCACCCACCCCCATTGACGGGCACCTGCCAGCAGGCCCCGACTCATGTCTACCCATCCCCCACCCACCCCCATTGACGGGCACCTGCCAGCAGGCCCCGACTCATGTTACCCCAACCCCCACCCACTCCCATTGACGGGCACCTGCCAGCAGGCCCCGATTCATGTCGCCCCACATACCCTACCCATCCCCATTGATGGGTACCTGCCAGCAGGCCCTGACTCATGTCCCCCCACCCCACCCACCCCCATTGACGGGCACCTGCCAGCAGGTCCCTGACTCATGTCCCCCCACCCATTCCCATTAATGGGCACCTGCCAGCAGGCCCCGACTCATGTCCCTCCACCCACCCCTCCCACCCCCATTGACGAGCACCTGCCAGCAGGCCCTAACTCATGTCCCCCCACCCACCCCCATTGACGGGCACCTGCCAGCAGGCCCTGACTCATATCCCCCCACCCACCCCCATTGACGGGCACCTGCCAGCAGACCCCGACTCATGTCCCCCCGCCCACCCCCATTGACGGGCACCTGCCAGCAGGCCCCGACTCATGTCCCCCCACCCCCACCCACCCCCATTGATGGGCACCTGCCAGCAGGCCCCGACTCATGTCCCCCCAACCGTCACCCACCCCCATTGACAGGCACCTGCCAGCAGGCCCCGACTCATGTCCCCCAACGCCCACCCACCCCCATTGACGGGCACCTGCCAGCAGGCCCCGACTCATGTTCCCCCACCCACCCCCATTGACGGGCACCTGCCAGCAGGCCCCGATTCATGATCCCCAACCCACCCCCATTGATGGGCACCTGCCAGCAGGCCCCAACTCATGTCCCCCCAACCACCACCCACCCCCATTGACGGGCACGTGCCAGCAGGCCCTGACTCATGTCCCCCCACCCCTTCCAATTGACTGGAACCTTCCAGAAGGCTCCGACTCATGTTACTCCACCCACCCCACCCACCCCCATTGACGGGCACCGGCCAGCAGGACCCGACTCATGTACCCCCACCCCCCACCCACCCCCATTGACGGGCACCTGCCAGCAGGCCCTGACTCATGTCCCCCACCCCCACCCAACCCCATTGTTAGGGAGAATTCTCTGTTTAGGCTGAATTTCCTAACCTAGTGAGTCCCCCAGCAGCTTTGCTGGACTTCTGGAGTTTGCTTTTTTCCATGCTGCCAAGAGTGAGACTCTTTTTCTCCCACTCTTGGACATGAATGTGGTTAATTCCTTTGAATGTCAATGTGTTCTATGGGCTATGGGGTCTTTTACTCCATAGGGTCTCATATGTTTTACTATGTGTGTTACACCGCACCCTCCGTGCCGTAACACTGGGGCATCCTAGAGGATCCCCACCATAGACTGCATACCCTGGGACTGACTACTGTCTCCCAGGGCATGTAAAGTCACCATTGGCTTTACTAGACCTAAATTTACTAACAGAACTAGTACAAACCATCCTATTGTGGACGTACTAGTAGGGGTAATTCGAATTCCCCTGGGTTTGTTATTCGAGGGGGCACTGTCCCGTCCCCCCTCGTCGAGGTTTGGCTGGTGGCCGTGGAAACTACTTGTTATATTCGTCCCCGAATATAATTCTATGGGATTCTTCCCATTGTTGGAGGCTAATACTTTTTCCTGTTAGTCTCTAACATACCACCGGTTTATTTGTCTTAAATAAATCTATCGGTTGGTATTTTCTGCCAGAACTCACTTTTTAAAATGGCGTCTGTGTTCGTCTCTGTAACTCTGAACCAAAGGTTGAGCCCTTTGTTCCACTTTTGGGGGGCTTTTACACAGAAGCCCTCCAAAGTGGTGCCATTCTGTCTGGGTACCACAGGGGGTGTGGGAGGGGGTTTAGGCATCCTGGACTGAGTTGCCTCCAACTCAAGTCACACTCTGGTGTGATTGGCCCAAGTGGTGAGCCACCCCGCTCACCACTTAGCGTGTTTTGATTGACAGCTAGGCTGAATGAATGGGGGTTTGCTGCATAAAAGCAGGGCTTTTGGGACTGGATCTTCAGAAGTCGCCACAAGACCTAAGAATCCGACGAGGGTAAAGCTGAGCCGACCTGCAACGACAACACCTCCGGTGGAGCCCTGCTGAACCGACTCACCACTTCCCAATGACAGAGGAGATCTCCCCGCCAGAGAGTCTTCTTCCCCTGACTGGTTGGCACAACCAGTCCCCTTTGCTTTTTCTTCGCTTCCGGGGCGTAGTGGTCGAATTGCCCGTGCTGAGCACCGCGGCAACCGGATAGCCACTAGCCCGTACCGCGACCAAAAGGTGGTGCCTTGTGATGGAGCACTCCGTGGCTGGTATCTTCCCTGGTGGTGCAACGATCTTCAACTTTCCTTCGTCGACGAGAGCATCTCATCTCTTGGTAAAGCCCCGACCTGCATCCACCAACAGGAACAACTGCCCCCGCCGGAGCTGTCTCTCCAAATACAAGGTACCGTGTCCGCCTGGCTTCCCTTGTGACGGTTAGCGTGAGGTGTCTTAATCCTTGCCTCTCCATCGGGTCACCTCCAAGCCTTCTTAACTTTCTGTTCTGAACTGGTCCAATCTTTCTGTGACAATTTGCAACAAAGACTCGAATTGCATTTCCACTGTGATACTTTTGGGACATAGTGCCTTGCCTCTCTCCGAGTGGGCCTTGCCTCTGAACTTTGTGATCTACGGTAGATCCTGCCTTACTACCCTTGCATTGTTTCGTAACAGTGTTGGTACCGAGTTGGTTTCATACCCTGCCTTTTCTCTCCCTTTATAACGAATAGTAGAGTGCCATCTAGGTTAAAGCATTCACCTCTGTCTGCAAGTAAGTGGTGCCGATGAACCTAGACTTGTCAACATATTGTTAGAGGAGTGAGATACTTATAGTAATTGTAATGAAGTTGTTTGCCGTATTAGTGCCAGTGTGTTTTTCATAGATGTGTTTTTATAAACAAATAACTATATATCTTTACACCTAAGCTCTGTTCCGTGTCTGCTTGTTCTACTGTGTAAATTGCCCTATTTTGTATACTCCACATACTGCCTAACTCTTCTTGAGGGAAGTCTGACTGCTCAGCCACAGCTACCAAGTGAATCTGTGTGGTACAGACTGCTACCAAGTGGGTTTACTGCCAAACACCTGTAGGCCTACATCTTTTGCAGTGGTCCCAGAGGGAACTGCACAGGTTTCCGCTTAACACTTGTGTACAGCGGTGGGATTTTTATCGAGTATACAGTTTAGAGTGTTTTTCACCACTTTAGGATAACTAACCACAAAGCTTAGCAATAAAAAGCAAAAACATGTCTACTATGGAAGTTTACAGTCAAGAGTCCTTGTCAGGTGAAAATACTGAGAGTTTGAGAGCTCTCTGTAGACAAGAAAATCTTTCTGTAAGAGGCAAGAAAGTAGAACTGATAGCGAGACTGCTGGAAAACCAAAGTCTGGGTACAGGTTCAGAGGAACCAACTTCTCCAGCAAATGTAGATAACAGTAATGGTGTTGATCTAAATCAAAGTTCTGATGATAGTGATGAAGAGGCTGAAGAGGAAAGAGAGGCTAACAAAACTGTCTCCCCTGCTCCTGTGTCTGCCTTACCAGCTGTACCTACGAGGCCTATAACAGGTCCCACACTAAGCCCTCAAGTCCTTGAACTAGAAAAAATGAAAATAGACTTGGAATTCAGAAGGATTACTGCTCAAACTGAACAGAAACACCAAGAAATGCAACAAATTCTTAGGCTCAGAGAAATGGAGCTCAAGCATGAGTTAGAAATGAAAATGTTGTCTGTCGAAACTGCTTCTGTCTCTGGCTCCTCTAGAAGTTCCAGTCCCAAAAGACCCGGATGCCTAAGGAAGTAATTGGTATGTATGAACCAAAGTTGGATGTGTTGGATTGGCTGAGTTTGTTTGAGTACAATCATGGGCTCCAGAACATCACAGATAATGAGCTACTTACCTGGTTGTTCTCTAGGCTCCCCCCTGTTGCAACTGATGTGGTAATGGAGTTGGGGGAGGAGGATAGGAAAGAGTACGAAAGTGTGAAACTAGCTTTGATAGCTAGATTCCGGAAGACCCCTTCCCAGTATCTTAAGAGGTTTAGAACCCTCAAAAAGCATGATGGTACCCCTTGGGCTACCTGGGTGAGTGAAGGGTTGAAAAACTTAGAGGGATGGATTAAGGGTTACAAGGTGAACACTTATGAGGGTATGAAGAATCTTTTTATGTTGGAGTCTATTTATGATGCCTGTTGTCCTGAGCTCAGACATCACTTGGCTGATTCGAAGGAATTGGATTCCAGGAAGCTAGCTAAGGCTGCTGACTTGTGGGTTGCCAACAGGGCTACTCATAAGGATTCTGGGGCAACTCAGAAAAAGGATGAGGGAAAACAGCCTAAAAAAGACTCAAAAGAGAATTCTAATAACTCAAACTCCAAAGAGGGCCCCAAACAAAACCAGAAGGGTAAGCCACAAGGAAAACCACAGCAGAATAGTGTACCTTCTGGTACCAAACCCGAAGGATGCCAGATCAAGCCACCATTCCAGAAAGCATTCAGAAAATGCTTTGTTTGTGGCTCGACTGACCATGTGAAAGGAGATCCCAGATGTAAGGGTAAACCTTCAGGGGTCCAGCTTGTCTCCTTAGCCTTCGCTCCAGAGGAGGAAGTCCAAATGGCAAGTGGAAACTTTCTACTACTAGCTGATGAACCCATTGGAGTCTCAGCCAGTGTTTCTTTAGTGTCTCTGGGTTTGTGGGAACAACAGAATTTAGATGTCTATAACTCCAACCCCGATAATACTAAAGAGTATTATAAGGACAGTGTCCAGGTGAATGGTCAGGAGTCTCCTGCCATTAGGGACACTGGGGCCAGCATAACTGTGGTGGATACATCTTTTTTTCAGGCTGAGGATGTTGCTAAGGCACCCAAATGCCTCACCAAGTTAGCTGGAGGGCCTGTGCAGATGCTTCCCCAATTACCAGTTCTCATCCAGTGTAACGACATGACTGTGAAGATTCCTGTCAGCATACATAGTGAGGTACCAGGACGTGTTCTGTTGGGTAACGATTTGAAAACCCTCGGAGTTGTGTCGCACACCTCCAGACCTCCTAGTAAACGGTTACAGGAGCTAACCAGACCTGCAAGGGAGAGAACCATGAGAGGCACTCTCCAGGAGATGATGAAGAAAGATATCACTCCTGCTCCACTGGAATTGTCAGCTGCTGTCTCAAAGAAATCAGAAGCCAAAGGGAAACCTAAGACTTCTATACCGAAACCAGCAGCCAGCATTTCAGTGCAGCCAACAAGGACTTCCTCGCGGTTGTCCAAAGTTACACCCCTAACTCCCCCTCCAGCTGAGGCTGAGAGGGAGGTACAACCCTGTGTGGTAGAATTAGACTCTGAAGAAGAGCTAATGGAAGGCCAGGAACTCATTGGAGATCTGGATCCTGTTGACCATCCTGAGCTGCAGTCTTTACTAGCAGAAGGTGGACCCAGCAGGGCAGACTTCAGTAAAGGACAGAGAGAATGTCCAACTCTGGATTGTCTTCGCCACCAGGCAGAAGCTCAGGCTAAAGGGCAAGATCCTGGGAAATACAGGTTGCACTGGGAAGATGGCCTCTTCTACAGTGAACCGACCGAGTCTGCACCTGGAGACTACAAACGACTTGTAGTACCCCAAGAGAACAGACCACCATTCTTGGAGTTATCCCACGAGATTCCTTTGGCTGGTCACTTGAGTTTCAAGAAGACTAAGGAAAGGCTCTCTCTCTACTTTTATTGGCCGAAGATGGGGACCGAAGTAGAGAAACACTGCAGGAGCTGCCACACCTGCCAGACCTCTGGTAAGGTTGGCGTCAAGAATGTGGCACCTTTAGTGCCTCTCCCAGTTGTGGGAGTCCCATTTGAGAGAGTAGGGATTGACATTGTTGGTCCCCTTGATCCTCCAACTTCCTCAGGCAACAGGTTTATACTTGTTGTAGTAGACCATGCTACTAGGTATCCTGAGGCAATTCCTATGAGGACTGGTACAGCTCCGGCTGTGGCTAAGGCCCTCCTTGGTATTTTTACCAGGGTCGGGTTTCCAAAGGAAGTAATCTCTGACAGGGGGTCAAACGTAATGTCCCACTACATGAAAGCCATGTGGAAAACCTGTGGGGTTACTTACAAGTTCTCAACAGCTTACCACCCTCAAACCAATGGGTTGGTAGAAAGGTTCAACCGAACCATGAAGAGCATGATAGGTGCTTTAGAAGAACCCCTTAAACGAAAGTGGGACCTTCTACTGCCATGCCTTCTCTTTGCTTATAGAGAAGTCCCTCAGGAGGGAGTAGGTTATTCTCCCTTTGAGCTTCTCTATGGTCATCCCGTCAGAGGTCCATTGGCCCTGATTAAGGAGGGTTTGGAGAGTGCTCCTTCCCCCAAGCCAGTCAGAGTGACTGACTACGTGATAGGTCTCCGGAGGAGACTGTCGCACATGATGACGGAAGCAAGTGATAACTTGAAAGCTGGTCAAGCATTGGTCAAGCACTGGCATGATCAAAAGGCTAACATGGTTGAGATCACTCAAGACCAGCTAGTTCTTGTTATGATCCCAACAAGGCAGAGGGCCTGGCAAGAAAAATGGATGGGACCCTTCATGGTTGTGGGTAAACTCAGAGAGGTCAACTATCTGGTGGACGTGATCACTCCCAAGAAGGCTCTGACAGTCTTCCACACCAACCGACACAAAGCGTATGTCTCAAGACCTGATGTAGGAGCGTTGCTTCTAGCATCATCAGAGGAAGAAGAAGAGAGTCAAGCTCTTCCTGATCTCCTCCTAGGATTACCTTTAGATGAAAAAATTGAAGGAGTCAATCTCTCTTCAAATCTGACACCTGAGCAACAAGAAGAGTGCAAATCTATGTTAAATCAGTTTGCCTCTCTGTTCTCACTTTCACCAGGCTTGACCCCTTGGGGCCAGCATGACATACTCATTGGTGACTGTCTGCCAGTCAAAAGCAGAGGATACCGAATGTCAGAAAACGTACAAACCCACATCAAAGGTGAGGTCAGCAAGATGCTTGATCTCGGGGTAATAGAGCCCTCTACTAGTCCATGCTCTAGCCCAGTTGTGTTAGTACCAAAGGCCGGATCTAAAGAACTTAGATTCTGTGTGGATTATAGAGCTCTTAATGCCGTCACCAAGACTGATGCCCACCCTTTGCCAAGAACAGATGAGTTGGTGGATAAACTTGGTTTAGCCAAGTTACTCAGCACATTTGACTTGACGTCAGGCTATTTGCAAATAGCCCTGACAGACCATGCTAAGGAGAAAACTGCATTTTCTACACCCGTTGGCTTATACCAGTTTAAGGTAATGCCTTTCGGATTGAAAAATGCACCTGCTACATTTCAACGGATGGTAAACCAGGTTCTGAATGGGATGGAGGACTTCTGCATGGCATACTTGGATGACATAGCAGTGTTCAGCAATTCCTGTGAAGTACATGTAACCCACCTAAGAGATGTTTTGCAGGCTCTTGGACGAGCCAATCTGACCATAAAGGCGAGTAAATGCCAAATTGGACAGAGTAAGGTAGTCTATCTTGGACATGAGGTAGGAGGTGGAGAAATAAGGCCTTTGCTCAGTAAGATTGAAGCTGTGCAAAATTGGACAACACCTACTACTCAGACCCAAGTGAGAGCCTTCTTAGGTCTCACTGGGTATTACAGGAATGTCATTGAGAACTATGGGACCATAGCTTCCCCTCTGAATGTCATCTCCTCTCCCAAATTTCCTAGAAAGGTTAGATGGAACGAGGAGTGCAATCAGGCTTTTGAAAACCTGAAAAAGGCTCTTTGCCAAGCCCCATTACTCAGAGCTCCTGATTACCACCAAACTTTCATTGTGCAGACAGATGCTTCTAATGTAGGAATAGGTGCCGTACTCAGTCAACTGGATGGGAAAGGTAGGGAGCACCCCGTTTGCTTCATCAGCCGCAAGCTGAAGGATCCTGAAACAAGGTGGGCAACAATCGAAAGAGAATGCTTTGCTATCGTGTGGGCTCTGAAGAAGTTTAGGCCATACTTGTATGGTTCTACTTTTGTCATTCAGACTGACCACCAACCCTTGAGATGGTTAATGCAAATGAAAGGGGAAAACCCAAAACTGCTGAGATGGTCGATCTGCCTGCAAGGGTTTGATTTCACCATTGAGCACAGGTCAGGGTGTCACCACCAAAATGCTGATGGTCTCTCTAGGATGTATGTCATCGACTAGAGGTATGAGATTCATCCAGGAGTGGATTAAATCCTCCTGTCCCTTAGTCTGGTGGGGGGGCGAGTGTTAGGGAGAATTCTCTGGTTAGGTTGAATTTCCTAACCTAGTGAGTCCCCCAGCAGCTTTGCTGGATTTCTGGAGTTTGTTTTTTTTCCATCCTGCCAAGAGTGAGACTCTTTTTCTCCCACTCTTGGACATGAATGTGGTTAATTCCTTTGAATGTCAATGTGTTCTATGGGCTATGGGGTCTTTTACTCCATAGGGTCTCATATGTTTTACTATGTGTGTTACACCGCACCCTCCGTGCCGTAACACTGGGGCATCCTAGAGGATCCCCACCATAGACTGCATACCCTGGGACTGACTACTGTCTCCCAGGGCATGTAAAGTCACCATTGGCTTTTCTAGACCTAAATTTACTAACAGAACTAGTACAAACCATCCTATTGTGGATGTACTAGTAGGGGTAATTCGATTGCCCCTGGGTCTGTTATTCGAGGGGGCACTGACCCGTCCCCCCTCGTCGAGTTTTGGCTGGTGGCAGTGGAAACTACTTGTTATATTCGACCCCGAATATAATTCTATGGGATTCTTCCCATTGTTGGAGGCTAATACTTTTTCCTGTTAGTCTCTAACATACAACCGGTTGATTTGTCTTAAATAAATCTATCGGTTGGTATTTTCTGCCAGAACTCAGTTTTTTAAAATGGCGTCTGTGTTCGTCTCTGTAATTCCGAACCAAAGGTTGAGCCCTTTGTTCCAGTTTTCGTGGGCTTCTACACAGAAGCCCTCCAAAGTGGTGCCATTCTGTCTGGGTACCAGAGGGGGTGTGGGAGGGGGTTTAGGCACCCTGGACTGAGTTGCCTTGCCAACTCAAGTCGCACTCTGGTGTGATTGGCCCAAGTGGTGAGCCACCCCGCTCACCACTTAGGGTGTTTTGATTGACAGCTAGGCTGAATGAATGGGGGTTTGCTGCATAAAAGCAGGGCTTTTGGGACTGGATCTTCAGAAGTCGCCACAGGAACTAAGAATCCGACGAGGGTAAAGCTGAGCCGAACTGCAACGACGACACCTCCGGTGGAGCCCTGCTGAACCGACTCACCACTTCCCAACGACAGAGGAGAACTCCCCGCCGGAGAGTCTTCTTCCACTGACTGGTTGGCACGACCAGTCCCCTTTGCTTTTTCTTCGCTTCCAGGGCGTAGTGGTCAAATTGTCCGTGCTGAGCACCCCGGCAACCGGATAGCCACTAGCCCGTACCGCGACCAAAAGGTGGTGCCTTGTGATGGAGCACTCCGCGGCTGGTCTCTTCCCTGGTTTTGCAATGATCTTCAACTTTCCTTCGACGACGAGAGCATCTCATCTCTTGGCAAAGCACCGACCTGCATCCAACAACTGGAACAACTGCCCCCGCCGGAGCTGTCTCTCCACCTACAAGGTACCGTGTCTGCATGGCTTCCCTTGTGATGGTTAGCGTGAGGTGCCTTAATCCTTGCCTCTCCATTGGGTCGCCTCCAAGCCTTCTTAACTTTCTGTTCTGAACTGGTCCAATCTTTCTGTGACAATTTGCAACAAAGACTCAAATTGCATTTCCACTGTGATACTTTTGGGACATAGCACCTTGCCTCTCTCCGAGTGGGCCTGGCCTCTGAACTTTGTGATCTACGGTAGATCCTGCCTTACTTGCCTTGCATTGTTTCGTAAAAGTGTTGGTACCGAGTTGGTTTCATACCCTGCCTTTTCTCTCCCGTTCTAACGAATACTAGAGTGCCACCTAGGTTAAAGCATTCACCTCTGTCTGCAAATAAGTGGTGCCGATGAACCTAGACTTGTCGACATATTGTTAGAGGAGTGAGATACTTATAGTAATTGTAATTGAAGTTGTTTGCCGTATTAGTGCCAGTGTGTTTTTCATAGATGTGTTTTTATAAATAAATAACTATATATCTTTACACCCAAGCTCTGTTCCGTGTCTGCTTGTTCTACTGTGTACATTGCCCTATTTTGTATACTCCACATACTGCCTAACTCTTCTTGAGGGAAGTCCGACTGCTCAGCCACAGCTACCAAGTGAATCTGTGTGGTACAGACTGCTACCAAGTGGGTTTACTGCCAAACACCTGTAGGCCTAAATCTTTTGCAGTGGTCCCAGAAGGAACTGCACAGGTTTCCGCTTAACACCCATTGACGGGCACCTGCCAGCATGCCCCGATTCATGTCCCCCCACCCACCCTCATTGATGGGCACCTGCCAGCAGGCCCTGACTCATGTCCCCCCAACCCCCACCTACCCCCATTGATGGGCACCTGCCAGCAGGCCCCGACTCATGTCCACCCACCCACCCCCATTGATGGGCACCTGCCAGCAGGCCCTGACTCATGTCCCCACACTGCCCCCCACCCCCATTGATGGGCACCTGCTAGCGGACCCCAACTCATGTCCTCCCACCCACCTCCATTGACGGGCACCTACCAGCAGGCCCGAACCATGTGACTCCAACCACCCCACCCACCCCCATTGACAGGCACCTGCCAGCAGGCTCCGACTCATGGCCCCCACTGCCTCCCACTCCTATTGACGGGCACCTGGCAACAGGCCGTGACTCATGTCCCCTAGCCACCCCCATTCACAGACACCTGCCAGCAGGCCCCAATTCATGTCCCCCCACCCACCCCATTGCTGGGCACCTGCCAGCAGGCCCCGATTCATGTCCCCCCACCCCCATTGACAAGCACCTGCCAGCAGGCCCGACTCATGTCGTCCCACCCCACCCACCCCCATTGAAGGGCACCTGCCAGCAGGCCCCGACTCATGTCCCCCCAACCGCCACCCACCCCCATTGACGGGCACCTGCCAGCAGGCCCCGACTCATGTCCCCCCACCCACACTCACCCCCATTGATGGGCACCTGCCAGCAGGCCCCGACTCATGTCCCCCCAACCGCCACCCACCCCCATTGACGGGCACCTGCCAGCAGGCCCCGACTCATGTCCCCCCACCCTCCCAATTGATGGGCACCTTCCAGAAGGCCCAGACTCATGTCCCTCCACCCACCCCACCCGCCCCCATTGACAGGCACCTTTTAGCTGGCCCCGACTCATGACCCCCACCCCCCACCCACCCCCATTGATGGGCACCTGCCAGCAGGCCCCGACTTATGTCTCCCCACCCCCCACCACCCCCATTGATGGGCACCTGCCAGCAGGCCCCGACTCATGACCCCCACCACCCACCCACCCCCATTGAAGGGCACCTGCCAGCAGGCCCCGACTCATGTCCCCTCAACCGCCACCCACTCCCATTGATGGGCACATGCCAGCAGGCCCCGACTCATGTCCCCCCACACACCCCCATTGACGGGCACCTGCCAGCAGGCCCTGACTCATGTCCCCCACCCCCACTCACCCCCATTGACTGGCACCTGCCAGCAGGCCCCAACTCATGTCCCCCTGCCCACCCCCATCGACAGGCATCTGCCAAGAGGCCCGACTCATGTCCCCCTACCTCCACCCACCCCATTGATGGGCACCTGCCAGCAAGCCCTGACTCATGTCCCCCCACCCACCCCCATTGACGGGCACCTGCCAGCATGCCCGACTCATGTGTCCCCACCCACCCCCAATGACGGGCACCTGCCAGCAGGCCCCGACTCATGTCCGCCAACCCAACCACCCCCATTGACGGACATCTGCCAGCAGGCCCGACTCATGTCATCCCTCCCACCCCACCCCCATTGGAGGGCACCTGCCAGCAGGCCCCGACTCATGTCCCCCCAACCGCCACCCACCCCCATTGACGGGCACCTGCCAGCAGGCCCTGACTCATGTCCTCCACCCCCACTCACCCCCATTGACGGGCACCTGCCAGCAGGCCCCGACTCATGTCCCCCTGCCCACCCTCATTGACAGGCACCTGCCAGCAGGCCCCGACTCATGTCCCCCTACCCCCACCCACCCCATTGATGGGCACCTGCCAGCAAGCCCTGACTCATGTCTCCCCAACTGCCACCCACCCCCATTGACGGGCACCTGCCAGCAGGCCCCAACTCATGTCCCCCCACCCAACCCCATTGATGGGCACCTGCCAGCATGCCCCAACTCATGTGTCCCCACCCACCCCATCCACCCCCAATGACGGGCACCTGCCAGCAGGCCCTGACTCAAGTACCCCTACCCACCCCCATTGACGGGCTCCTGCCAGCAGGCCCCGACTCATGTCACCCCACCCACCTCACCCAGCCCCATTGACTGGCACCTGCCAGCAGGCCCCGACACATGGGCCACAAAACCACATGTCCTAACAAAACAGATCCTTGGCCCTAATGCCAACCCAAATTCCCCTTGCCCCCCAGTACAAGCATGCAACCATCCAAAGCACCCACTCCCAAATGACCCATGGCATGACACTCTTAAAAGAAACAACATGCCCATGCATAAATGCACAACAGAGCCACACAGTGGCAACACATGATTGAGGCAATGTTACTTGAGACATGCACAAAAGCAATGATAGTACACAACAACAATCATGAACTCAGAATGAATGTATTAAAAACCCAATGAAATTACAGAAAGAAAATCAAACGTGAAATTCAATAAACAATGACAGATATTAACAAAAAGTAATGAAAATCCAATTAAAAACTAAAATCCACAGCATGAAAAATGAAAAGTGGTCCATCGGCAATGTCAATAAGAATAAAATAATCCAACAATAATGAAACCATTGATCCATGGGAATTGTCCATAAAGAAAGTATGTACAAGTCTTCAACTATATACAAACGAAGTCCAAAGGGTCCATGATCCCAAAAATAAATGAAACCTACCAAAAAGTCCTAGGGAAAAAATATATATACATGAAGTGCAGCAAAGTTCATTAACTCCAAAACAAAAGAAAAAAACAAAGGAAACCTAACACTAAAGAACTATGTACAAAGGCGAAGGGCAAGTCCTACGGCTCGCTCTTTGATGTTCCGGGCCAGGGCATCATCGAACTCCTTTTCAATGTCCCAGAGGCGGGCCTCATCCCTGGCCTCGAGGTCTCACAGGGATGCAGTCATGGCGGCCTCCAACTCCCTGTGATTTGACTCGAGGCACTCAGCCCGCCTCAATGCACTGCGCATGGAGTTCTCTGCCCTGACCATAGTGAGCCGTGCCTCCTCCGCCCGCCGCTGCTCCGCATCTATCCGCTGGCCCAACCGCGGCCACACGGAAGACGCTCCCAATCCAGGGTCCCCTGCCTTCCAGCTGATTCCTGCCCCTGTGATGTTGATGACCCCGAGCCATCATCGCTCCCACCTTGAGCCTGCTGCTGCCGTACATGTGCCCTGTCTGTCGATGCATGCACATCCTCCTCCTGCTGCGGTCCAATTGTTGGGGTGGCTACCCCTGCTGGAACTCCGACTCCCGACTGTGGCAGGGATGTGTCCTCCACCAGCCTGGATGCTGGGTCAGGGGCAGCTCCACAGGGTGCCCTAGTGATTCTTGGGCAGGTAGATGGCACAGAGGACGACTGGCACCAATGCGGTGCAGTTGAGGAGGGGGTTGGTAGAAGATCCAGCACATGGAGGAACCTAGCGCCGGTGACACGTCCTAGAGGTCGACATGGTCAATGAGGTATTCTGAATGACGTGTATTCTCCTCACGAGAAGTCTGCTTGTGATCCTGAATACCACATTGACGCAACGCCACCCCAGCTACGACAGGCTCAACCCGGTCACGGATAGCCACATCTGCAGGGAGAGGAAGGCCAGTTGTTCGTACACCCCCTCCCTTAGAACGGGTCTGGACGAAGGCATCCCTGCTGGTGCGGGATGATGCAGTCACATGATTGGGGACAGGATTACACATAGGCACCTCTGTGGCGGCCTGTGCTGCCTCCTGTCCCTGCCCCTGGACTGCAACACTAGCACCAGTGGAATCCCCCCTCCAGGGCCCATGCATGGGCCTTCCACGGCCTCCTCCTTAACCAAACCCCCCAACAATCTGGATGACTCTGTGCCATCTACCTCCATACCCCCCTGTGGGGGCTCAGCTGCCTCTTCTGCTGCCCAGGAGTCCACCTCCAACCTCCGCCTCTGGGACTTTCCCTCGGCAGCTGCGGCCGCGGATGTGGCACCAGACTACTCACTCCCGAAGAGATGACAACCTGGGAGGGGAGCTGGGCCTTGCGTCTCCGGCTGGCGGTGGGATCCCTGCCACTGTGCTCCACAGCACCGTCTCCGCCTTCTTCATCAGTTGACGCTGCAGACAGAGAGAGAGAGAACACAGACATCAGGGCACTGTAGAATGGTCGGATACACACATGACATTTGCACATGAGTGACAGTGTCAAACATCACAGATGGCATCACACTCCCCAACACACATATCATTTGAACCCCCACACACGCGCAAATTAACAGGAATGTTGCAGCAGGCAGCAGCATCCATACACATACAACATCATGAACATCCAAAGGTTAGCCTGAAGTCACATGCAACATGGAGAGTGCCGAACACATGCACACAGACCACCAGACATACATGCATCTGTACATCTCCTCCACCTGACACAGTGTAATCATTGGCAACTATGTCACATCTGCCAATCGGGTTCCTACATGTCTGTGTCACATGCATCCATTGCGTATCACATTCGCACACATGTCAATCACACACACGCACATGTATTCCGTGCACATACATGAAGGTGGAAGCAGCATCCATGTGTCACACCACAACCATGCCACAATACATACACAGAAATGCTAACATGTGTCTATCCCCACATGCATTTGTGCATCATGCACTTTAACACATACACCATTGATGTGCCTCACACATGACTGGACTCACATGCGGCAGGCTCATGTCCCTGCACAGACACAACCATACATGGGCCTTTCCAGACATATGTCCAAGCTGCACACTCCTGGCACACCTCAACATGCTCTGCGTCCAATCAGTACACATGGACACTTACCGCTCAACTCCAGACAGGTCTGCCTCTCAAGGTCCTGGAGGTCGAGTGCTGGGCGTATACGTTTCAGGACCCTCATCTGCTTGTCGGTAAGGTGGATCTGGCACCCCTCTGCATGTGCTGCCTCCATGAGGCGCCGGGCCTTGCGGAGGGTCCTGGACCTGAAGTCCTCCCAGCGCTTCTGGATGTGTGCTATGTTGCGGGCTGCCACCCCCTCCACATTGATGGCAGCCACGATGTCCTTCTAGATCCTCTTTCGTCCTCTTCCATCCTTCATTGTTGGTGCATGGTCTTCCGAAGAGGGCACCAGGACTTGCTCCACCAGGATTCCAACTTCTGCGGCACTGAAGCTGGTCGCCCTCTGCCTCTCTGGCTGGGGCTTGCCAGTGATCTCTGATGTTGTTTCACCCGACATGGCAACCCCCGAGGCAGGTGTGGGTGGGCAACTGGGTCCTGGTGCTGGGCTGTGGAGCGATGGAACTTCAGTCTTGGGGTCATCTTCGACTCCACACTCTCCTTCTCTCCTCACATATCCGACGTATCTAAGAAGTCGCACTACCAGCTACACCTCCTCAGAGGAATCCTTCCTTTCCTCTCCTTCCCCCAGAAGCTCACTGTCTCTAGAGCCCTGGTTCTCTCTAAGCTGGACTACTGTAACAGCCTCTATCTTAATCTGCCCGCCTCTACTCTCCGCCCTTTGCAACTCATCCAGAACAGGACTGCAAGACTTGTCCTTGGCCTCAAGCCCAGGGACCGTATCTCTCCAGGACTGAAATCACTACACTGGCTCCCAGTGACTGTGAGGATCAAGTTCAAAACCCTCTGCATTGTCCACAAGGCCGTCTGGGGCCTTGGGCCAAAATACCTTCAACTCTCTCTTCCTAAATATCTTCCTTCTCGAGCTCTTCGCTCATCCGCCTCCAACTCCCTCAGGGTCAGCCGCTTCTCCAAACAACGAGTTGGGGGTACATCTCTTTCCACTGCAGGGGCCTCCCTCTGGAACAGCCTTCCTACCGCCCTAAAACTTGAGGAGAACCACCTCTGGTTCCGGAAGCACCTCAAAACCTTCCTCTTTGCCTCCGCTTTCTCTCCCCCTCTCCCCTGCTAATACTACTGAAACTGCACTGAATCTGCAACTGGGCCATTCACCATTCTCGGCCCAGCCACTCTCCCCTGCACTGCCTCCACGGCAACCCCTGCACTACAGGACTGTGTCTGTATCCATACAACCCCCCTTCCCAGCACTTGTCTGCACTTACCTCGCACTTGCCACCAGCTGGCCCTTGTTATTTATCCTGTATGCTGTATTCTAATAACCCTGTACTGCACTTTCCCCTCTCCCTTTCCCCCATGCACTTTTCCCTTCCCCTCTACCCTTGCACTTGCGCTATCTGAATGACACCTGGCCTAGTAAGATCGTTGTCTGTCTCCCCGTGTTCCCCCCCTGCCTCGTCGCGCCTTGAAACACTTGTGTATAGGCGCGTTACAAATGCCTTATCATATCATATCATGTCATTCTGTTCAAGCAGGGGTGGTCACAGCAACTGAACCCCTGCAGATGGTTGAGATGCAGGCACCAAATGGCAGGGCACATGGCCAGCAGGCAGCAGCAGATGGCAGGTGGGAGTCTTCTCGGGGCTCTGGGGCAGCAAAATGGCCTTCTGGCAGGAGCGTGGTCTTCCACATGTTTTTTTTGCCTGGCCAGCTTGATACGGAGTGATTTGGCACGTAAAAAAACAGCAAGTCAGCGTGTAATTCGAGGAAAGGCCCTTAGCACGTGAGCGCATATGTGAGGTGATACGCGCGGGCGTTTCCCTCGTCACAGGTGCATGGTGATTCAGCACGTGCAAAAAAATCACGTCTGTGTGTGGATGCATGTAATTCCCTGGCCTCTTCCCTGGCCTCGAGGTCTCACAGGGATGCAGTCATGGCAGCCTCCAACTCCCTGTGAGTTGACTCGAGGCACTCAGCCCGCCTCAACGCACTGCGCACGGAGTTCTCTGCCCTGACCATAGTGAGCCGTGCCTCCTCTGCCCGCCGCTGCTCCGCATCTATCCGCTGGCCCAACCGCAGCCACACGGAAGACGCTCCCAATCCAGGGTCCCCTGCCCTCCAGCCGATTCCTGCCCCTGTGATGTTGATGGCCCCGAGCCATCATCGCTCCCACCTTGAGCCTGCTGCTGCCGTACATGTGCCCTGTCTGTCGATGCATGCACATCCTCCTCCTGCTGCGGTCCAATTGTTGGGGTGGCCACCCCTGCTGGAACTCCGACTCCCGACTGTGGCAGGGATGTGTCCTCCACCAGCCTGGATGCTGGGTCAGGGGCAGCTCCACAGGGTGCCCTGGTGATTCTTGGGCAGGTAGATGGCACAGAGGACAACTGGCACCTAGGGGGTGCAGTTGAGGAGGGGGTTGGTAGAAGATCCAGCACATGGAGGAACCCAGCGCCAGTGACACGTCCTAGTAGGTCGACACGGTCAATGATGTATTCGGAATGACGTGCATTCTCCTCACGAGAAGTCTGCTTGTCATCCCGAATACCACGTTGACGCAACGCCACCCCAGCTACGACAGGCTCAACCCGGTCACGGATAGCCACGTCCGCAGGGAGAGGAAGGCCAGTTGTTCGTACACCCTCTCCCTTAGAACGGGTCTGGACGAAGGCATCCCTGCTGGTGCGGGATGATGCAGTCACATGATTGGGGACAGGATTACACATAGGCACTTCTGCGGCGCCCTGTGCTGCCTCCTGTCCCTGCCCCTGGACTGCAACACTAGCACCAGTGGAATCCCCCCTCCAGGGCCCATGCATGGGCCTTCCACGGCCTCCTCCTTAACCAAACCCCCCACCAACCTGGATGACTCCGTGCCATCTACCTCCATACCCCCCTGTGGGGGCTCAACTGCCTCTTCTGCTGCCCAGGAGTCCACCTCCGACCTTCGCCTCTTGGACTTTCCATCGGCAGCTGCGGCCGCGGATGTGGCACCAGACTACTCACTCCCCGAAGAGATGACAACCTGGGAGGGGAGCTGGGTCGTGCGTCTCCGGCTGGCGGTGGGATCCCTGCCACTGTGCTCCACAGCACCGTCTTTGGCACGTGAAAAAACAGCACGTCAGCGTGTAATTCGAGGAAAGGCCCTTAGCACGTGAGCGCATATGTGACGTGATACGCGCGGGCATTTCCCTCTTCACAGGTGCATGGTGATTCAGCAAGTGCAAAAAAATCACGTCCGTGTGTTCATGCATGTAATTCGAGGAAAGGCAATTAGCGCGTTATTGACGTTACTCACGTGTTGCCTTCAGCACGGGTTAAAGGTGAGCGCGGGCCAGCAAAACACTGTATGTGCTGTTCGTAGAGACTAACGCGTGTCTTTACTCTGCTGGAACCCACGCGATTACTTCACATCTGAAGTCTGTACCTCTTCTTTTGGTGGGGTATTGCCTACGCGCACAAGAGTGTGTGCTTTTTTTTCCATGCAAGGCAGACGGTGAGTCGCGTACGCTTTTTTCCCACTGTGGTTCCCCCTGTGCATGCGTACCGTTTAGAGGTCATAGTAGCCAGTGTGTTCCAGGAGTACATATTTTTTTTGTTCATGGTTGCCACACCATACACTGGAAGTAATATTCGCAAACGTGGGCTACCGGGGTCGCGTGCATGATTTTCTTGTATTCCAATTAACTGTGCTTAAATTATATATTTTTTGGGATTTTTTGATTTTTTGACTTTTTACTTTTCTTTTTGGGGGTGCGTGACCGTTGCATGACCCGTCATTTCTCCCCTGGGGGCACAGACAGCCTTGCAGGGGCACTGGGGTACCTATTCCATCAAGTACCCTGCCCCCTTCTAGCCAATTGCCCAGGACAATTGTTGAGTGAACCTCCCATAGCCCATTTTGCATCAGTGCCATGGTTGGGAGGCCATCAAAGGCTAAGGGCGGAAAAGCTATGCGTCTTCCCAGGGCTGGATGTGGTCGGGCACATGGGCGTGGAGACCAGGGAGGACGGGGAGGACAGGGAGTCCAGGGTGGCTACAGGGGTGGAAGAGGCATGGGTGTCCCTCTGGGACAGGATGCCCAGCCACGTGCTGGTGCAGACATGCCACCACCCCCTGTGGTTCCTGGTGATGCAGCTGTTGCATCACAACCTGGCGCCCATATCACACAACAGCAATTTATATCTGCTGTCACAGGCCCACCGGTGGTGGTAGCTGCAGGTGCAGCTGTGGACACCTCCACCCGGGCTCTGGGTCAGGCAGCGCATGTTGCGTTGTGTGACAAGGACTCCCAGGATGATTTCTACCTTGTCCGGAGGGTGGGCTCATGTGCGTCCACTGTGGCTGTGACTGTGCCACACATATCTGGGGCAGTTATGACATCTGCTGCCCCAAGCAGTCGGGTGGTGGTAACTGCATGTACAGATGCAGCCAACACTACCCCGGCAGTGACTCAGACCCAAGCCAGACCTTCTGTCCTCATACCAACACCCACTGTCTTGGTCCAGTCCACCAGTGCCACTGCCCCCACTGATCAGGGCCACATTGCCCCCTCAGGGTCAGTACCACCATCCAAAAGGAGGAAGCGTGCTCCTGCACAAGAGGCTGGGACCCCAGACATGGCTTTGGCCTCCGGCACGTCAAGGAAGAAGCCTTTCTACAATCAGGAACTGGACTTCCTTGTGGACTACGTGTCGGAACACCAACGCGATATGCTTGTGGGCCCACAGTGCCTTACAACGCATCACCAGTGTTGGGTCCACTGGCAGCATGTTGTGGATGGTGTGACCTCCATGGGATTCTAGGTGCGCACAGCTCAGGACTGCTACAAGTGCTGGAACGACCTCAGGCGCAGTGCTAAGCAAAAGCGTGCCTCCAATTACACCATGTCTCTGGTGACTGGTGGTGGGCCACCACCAGAGGAGGATGAACTCACTCAGCATGAGGAGATCGCTTCAGAGTTCATCCCGGAAGAACAAATCTGTGCAGTGGGAGAGAGGATGGATTATGATACATCATCTGGTGAGTATTGATGCGTGTAACTCAATGACATGTGTGTTTGGCATGTGTGATCCACCCAGCTACAAGTAGGCTCATTCCTATCTTCAATCTCCCTCACCACCTGTGTTGTTCACAAGGGGTCTGATCTCTCGGCCCCAATTCATGGAGAGCAAGTGGCAGCTCTTGACTACTGCATTATCATTTTTTTGTACAAGTTCCGGTGCTATGCTGATGTCAACCAACTCATTTCCTGGCTGACCTTGGCCACCTTTTGTCCCTCCCTTATTTCTGATAGCCTCATTGCCATTTGCTTTTGGTGTACTACCAACGGTCTCTGTCTGAATGCCAGCAAGACTGGCATCCTCCTCATCGATGCACCGTTGCCATCGTTTGCCATCAATCTCGGCCAGCCCCACTTGGCCCTCCTCCTGCCTCCACCTGCAAGGCCAAGAACCTCAGGTTCACCTTTGACTCAACACATCCCTTTAACACACACATTTGTGACGCATCTTGGAATAGATTAACTTCTTGCTCCACCTCCTCAAGGGTACTGTGCCTTTCCTAACATTATCCTACATGCTCACAGTCTGTCACGCTCTGGTTTACTCAAGGTTGGGGTACTGTGACAGTCTTTTTCAATATTCGGCCTGCCTCCACCCTCCACCCTCCACCACTAATCCAGTACAGGACTGCAAGACTTGTTGTTGGCCTCAAGCCCTGTGATCCTATCTTTCCAGCTCTGTGACCCCTTCATTGGCTACCAGTGGATGCAAGGATGTTACTTCAGACCCTCTGACTTGTGCACTAGGTTTTTTTGGGACTGGGTAGAAAATACCTTCAACAATCCCTCTACCAATTCCTCCCCTCTTGAGTCCTTTGCTCCTCTACCCCACACTCCCTCAAGGTCAGTCATTAATAGAATAAATAAGGTAGGAGCAGATCAGTGTGTACAGCTGGGAGCTCACTTTACTTTTGAACAGCCAACTGGCCACGTTGAATCTTGAGGAGAGAAATATCTGCTTCTGGAAGCACTTCAACACCTTCCTACCTGCTCCTGCATTAACCCCTCTTCTACCCAGCTGGTCAGTTTCATATGTTGGCACTGTGCCCCTGCACACACTCTGTCCATTGAATCAGGTACCTGCTCACCCTGCCTCCTTACTGCACTGCCTATAGGCCTCCTACATCAATGGGTCCAGTGCGTGTCCCCATACAACCCAGCATTCTTTGTCTGCACTCATCAGATTTGCCCTGTCCAAAACATCTTGGACTTGCCACTTGCTGGCTGCAATCCCACTTTTTGAATGGACATTCTATCACTGGACTTCATTTTCCTTCTTTCGTCCCCTCTGTTTGGCAAGTTCCACTTCTCACCCTTCCTGGGTCTTCAACCCTTTATCCCTGCTCTATGAACTAGCATGTTCTGTATGTCACTGTGCCCAGTATGATAGTTGTTTTGAATTCCTTTTCTCCCTTGTTCCCCTGTCTTTGCTCTTTTGCGCTCTGAGCTACTTGTGTACGAGTGCAATCTTGATGAGATGTCACATCATGTCATATGCATCCTTTGTCCTTGGTGCAGTGTGGCTCACTCTGGGTGTGCTGATGGCAGTGTTTCCCCATGCACATATGTGCAGGATCATGTTACATGTGCATTCCATGTATGCCCCTAGGTGTCCTTGACAACCTGTTCATTATTGTATTTGTCCAGGATGATCCAAGTGTCATCTCATTTGGACAGCCATGTCATGCTCACTGTAGGTCTGTGTGTCATCACGCACAACTTTAGGCTGTGCACATCTGTATCATGGCCATGGCTCTCTCAGTTACAGGCCCATAACCACTTTTAAACTGGTAATGTCTTCTACATGCATGGATGTACTATGGATGGTTCCTCACCTCTCATCCATCATGTCCACTTCTCATCGCCTGTAGTGATATTTGACTGAAAAAATGCAATAAACGCATGCCTACACTGTCTGGCAATGCACAGTTCGGCGCAGAACAATTCATTGCCAGGCAGTGCCTCCCTGCTATTGGACAGAGGTTGGGTGTTTCACGGAAACCATGCTACGTGGTGCATGCCATTTGCACATGATGGCTGCAATTGCTGTTACACTGCCTTAATGTTTGAATATTGTCATCACTACGTACGTCTTGATGTTGTAAGTTGAGGGGCTACACATGCACTGCAATGCACACACCCGCTCCTGTGCCAAGTTAAGCCCTTCAACGTGCAATCATGATGGTGCTGTGTGATGTTGACCTGACATGTACGTACTCATGTCCCTCCTATCACAGTATGGAAATGCACTAGCGTAGGTGCCTCCTATGCACATGTACTGTGCATAGTTGATTGAAGTTGAGTGCTGCACATGAACATGCATGTTACATGTATCATGGTGTGTTCGGTTACATTTCTAGCTGCATCTATTTGTGTGTTAACACATGCTTATGCTAGGTGCTGACTATTTGTTACCATCTCTCATTTTGGCATTGGATGTATGTCCTCTAGAGGTTGTGTGTGATGCAGGTGATGTGCAACATGCAACACATGTATTACATTCACATTTTTCACATATCCTTTACTGCTTTTGGGATGGCCCTGCATTGCAATACCACTGGATGCATGTTGGGGTTTGTGTTGCCTGTGACATGGCTGTTTCATTATTTGGCTTTGAACTGTATGTGTGTGGTATGTGCTACTAACATGCATGTTCTTGTTTCTTTTATTTATGTTGCAGGTGATGACGCACAGGCGGCAGAGGATGAAGATATCATCCCAGACACGGTGGTCAGTTCACATGACCAACCAGGCTCCAGTGGTGGTAGTGGGGTGGTAGCCCAAGAGAACCCACAGGTGCTCCAGGCCATCGTCTCCAGAGCTGACTATAAGTCAGGCTCTGATGTATCCTCTGACCACTATGTTGAGCCGAATCTGCCTCATGATGTGTTGTCGCCGGTAGGTGATCCTGTGTCAGATGGTCTTCTGTGTGCAACACCTGCATTAGGGGGCCAGGCAGGAATAGAATGTCCGCCTGTGGTGGTTACGGGTGCACGGTCACACTTGACACCAGTTGGCCATGTTCCTGGGGCATCAGGTCGACAGAGAGATGCAGTCCTGCAGTCGCGGGTGGCACCAACCCAGCAAGGACCACAGCTCCTTGGGCCCACAGGTGTGGTGTCCGGCAACACAATGGCCGCGTGCCACGAGGGTCAACTGAGTGGGAGCGTTCCATGATTGCCATATCACAGCAACAGGGGGGAGCAGTTGAGATGATTGCTTAAGGTATGGAAAGTTTGGCCCATTCCATCCTCCCCTCTGTAAGGCAATGGTGCTCCGTCAGCGGGCTACGCAGTCCATGTGCCGCTCACTCAGGCTGGGCATGGTGACATATGACAGAGCACGCCGGGCTGAAATGATGGCTCTGCGTGAAACACTTAATGCTCAAGCAGACGCACACCGTGAGGCCCTGAGGGAGGAACAACAAGCCCTCCAATCTAATCTAGCTGACCTCATGATGGATCAGAGTAGGCGGACAGAAGACAGGATTTTACAGCTTGAAAGAACCATATCTCGGCTGAACTCCATGCAAGTCGGGAGTCACTCCATTTGTCATGTGAGGCCATGCAAGCAGAACTCCATCTCACACGTCAGTCCCTGCAGGAGGAAGCACGTGTGACACATGAGGTAATGCATGCTGACCTCAGTCTCATTGCCCGCCAGGACCTGGTTTACCAGACCCCCATATGTGTTGCCATTGAGGGGCAAGGAGCGGCTAGGTGTGGTGAGTCAACTGCACCATGTCCACCTTCTGATTCAGATCCAGAGGATGACAATGACAAATATATCTCCCACATTTACACGTGTGGGTGTTGAGGTGCACCCTGTGCCTCCCCCTTCCTGGGTGCCCCCCCACCCTGCGTCATATATGGCCATTTTTGATTTTGTTTTTTTTCCTGCACATTTTTTATTTTTTTCCAGCAGTTTTTTCTGAAAATATTGTTGATTTTTCATCCAAATTGTATGGTTTTTGGTAAGTATGTTATCTTTTTATTTTCATTTTTCAATTAATTTCTCTGTTATTTTGTTTTTCTTTTTCAATGATTTCACTTTGCTTTTTATTTGTTATGTTTTTTCATGGTTTTATTAAACTTTATTGATTTTGCTTTTCTTTCTTTCATTACTCTTTTCATTTTTTTTTATTTCAATTGATTATTTGATTTAGTTTGTATTTTCTTTGGAATTCTTTTTTTTAAATTTTATTTTGTCTATTGTGTTTATTTATTTATAGCACGTGCCAGACCGGGGAGGTATCTGGGCGCGTGTTCAAGAATACTTTAAGCTTACATGTTGCAGTTACATACAGTTACACATTCCAAGTAATTACAAGATACATTGATAGCAAGGGGGTAACAGTATTCATGGTTATGTACAGTTGCACACAGTTACAGATTCCAGGTTACATGATGCATTGACAGCAACAGGATGGCAATATTCATGGCTGTATGCACAGGTGTGTGTACACAGAGGTGTATAGACAGTATACGTTGACAGTTAAAAGAGCATGTCCGTGTGCGTTTAGTTGCAGGTTAACAGGTGGGTCAGGCATGAGTAGTCCTAGTGTCGGTCAGTTAGGGGTCATTTTCTTTGAGCAATTTAATGCAGTTGAGTCTGAAGTGTGGATAGAATTGGTCCGATCTTAAGGAGGATGGGAGGGAGTTCCACAGTTGGGCCGCTTTGACAGGGACATGTGACAGTGTGGTACTTTTTGGCATCGGAAGGCATCCACTGTGTGTTCCTGCTGGGCCCATTCAGGCTTGTCTTGTGTATGTGTTTTGCTTGGGGTCCTGACACATATGCTACTCCTGCTTCCCTTTTCCATGGGCTCCTAAGGATGGCTCGGTGTAACAGCATATCACACATGGGCATTGGGCTTCCGTCATATCTGTGGCCAGCCTGCCGTTCTACTTGTGTGAACACCCCTAGTGGGTATTCCAGATGGGTTCTCCAATGCATGTCAGCACTTCACTTTGGTGAGTATTAAGTTGACTGTGCATGTCATCATGTTGCTTGAGATCTTTGTTATGTATTGACTGTCTATGTTGATGCACTTCCTGCTGTAGCTGGTACCATGCACCCTTTGGGTGCATACAACACACTGATGGTGGGGGGGGTCCATGTGCTGAGCATGTTGGATTGGGACAGTTTGCCCACAGTGATTTTGATATGCCCCATGAAGGCTACACAGTGAGTTACCCCTGTCACCACGCATTTCAACAACAACCCTTTGTTCATTCCTTGCTAGCACCTCTTTGGACTTTTCCCAGCCCTGGATGTTGTTTGGATATGATATCTGAGTTATGACTACATTGTTTGTGATTTAAATTTCCTGTTTGTGTCCTGGGCCTGCTCCCCCCCTCCCACTGTTTGCACTTGGCCCTTGTGACAATCCAGATAACCAGGATGCTTGAGCCTGCCACCAATATCAAAATCCCACAAAGGTGGCCCTGTCTAGACCTGTCCTCATGCCTTCTCAGTCACTTGAATGCCCCCTGTCTCCCCTGCCCCTGTCAGTGCCCCTCCGTCTTCCCCCCTTCATCATCACATCCCCTACTCTCCAGCACCGTCAGGGTTCCCCCTGCCCCCTGTGTGTGCTTTCTTTCACCATCTTCCCCATTGGTAATTTTGAGCTTTGCCCCCTCCTCCCTCTCTCCTCCCTCTCCACCACCCTTTGGCCTCCTCCTTGTACTCTGGCTGTCATTTTCAACCACTACCCCAATTGCCATTGGCCATGGTGATACGTAGGCGCTTGTTGTTTGCAGACATTTGCCCTTCTGCCGCCGTCCTTCCACATCCCACCTTCGCCAGTTTAAGTATAGTTTTGACAGTTAATTTGATTATTAGTCCCTCCACCACTGATTACAGGTCATCTCTTCCCCCTTTCCCTTCTGTCTTTCTTCTCCACCTCCCCGGCGCTATGTTGATTCTTTGTAGACCTACCACAGTTTGTCACTTGGTTTGTTACTCTCTTCACCTCTTCCCTCCTCTTCCATCACTCCCCTCCTTATGTGACTCCTGCACTGCAACTATCCCCGTCAGGCATAGGAATGTTGATGCTTGTTATGTCATCCAATATTCCCTCCCTAGACTCTCCCTTATTGGTCCAGGCAAATGTATTATGTATTTTGCTTTTCCAGTTCATTATCACACTGTGGACTGTTTGAAGGACATGTAGGAATGTACTGTTCTTCTCCCTTATTCACTCCCTCATTGATGCGCTTTGATGAAGTTTGTGTGTTGGTCATATTATGGATTTCTATGAATCAGTAATGGGTCACGTCTGCCATTGCCAATGTGGTGTACTCTGTACATGATATGTTCTGCTGGTCAATGGCTGATGCAATGTAGTGCTTTCTTTTGAGGTGTCAGGGGATGGGTGTGGTTTGACACACAGGGGGTCCTTGCTGCTATGTTCATATGTGCTGTGTACGGGACACTGGCATTCACTTCATTTCACATGCATGTATTCTAGGCATGTCCATATGGACAAATAAACTTAGGCAACACCCCCCCAACTACATTGACACAATGCAAACGCGTGCACCCAGATTGTCTTCTCACGCATGCTGTGTCATGAAAATCCATGTTCACTTCCGAGTCATTGATTGTGTACATGCATGACAGGGTAATATTTGGTTGAATGCCATTTTTTGAAATTATGCAAAAGGGTTTTCACCAATGCAATGCACACTCACTGTGCTGTGCAGTGTGCGGTGTTCAATATGGCAATTTGCAATTGTCCAATGTGCATGGCAACAGGTTTTCTGATTTTTGTGGGTTGCACCGCTGGTGGCATATATTTGTGCCACCATTTTCAGGGTGTGAGGTTTTGGTCACTCCTTTCTTCCGATTCCATGTCAGGTATTATTGTCTGGTGCCTATTTACATTTCTCACGTGGCACTTCATGACTATTGTGTCATGTGTTTTGCATATGGTTGGATGTTTTGCCATTGCATGCCATGGTATGGTGTGGCAGTCAGGGTTCAGGAGTGTTGGGAGGGTTTGGGTGGCATACCAGTCCTTTCATGCCCTGTTTAGGAAGGGGGGTGGGGTGCTTTGCATGTATTCCCTTTGGTCACATGGGATTGGTTGTGTTTAATTAGCTAGGGATGCACACAATGTGGCTCATCCGTGGACACATTCTCAGGGTGGTAAGGTAGTGACAGTTGACTGTCCCTTTCTCATCATTGATTGTGACCTAGTATGTGCCAGGCTTGTGTGCACTCCGCAGGGGTTGGAGTTTAGGTGAAAATGTGGCCACAAGCTGGGTATGCAAAAACCAACAGAATATGTCCTCACAGGTTGTAAGTTATCGGTGATATGGTATGCCTATTACCTATACACAACTCATTTTCTCTGAACAAGAAAAGCTAAGAATTTTTGCCAAAAAATATTTTTCAAAATAAAGGATCACCACTATTTGAATGGACCAATCCGTAGTACCAGATGGTGGCCTGATTTTATCTATCTGTTCAAGCTAACATCTTGCATGTATACAATGATACAATTAGTGTTTTTGTCAAAAAACATTTCCTTCAGTTTAATCACTTAACTAAACATAAACTCTAGCCAGAGGCTTCAGCAAATATGTTTCATTGTTTAATACAAAACATAAAACAATCTTTTGTCCTCAAGCCTCGACAACATTTTACAAGAATATTTGACAATGTTCTTTTTAAAGTGGGCTCAACTTTAAAATGTATAACATATTACAAAAAAGCAAACAACATCTGAATGAATCATGGACCTTAAAACACAATACTAATGGTTGAAAACAAATGAAATGAAAAGAAAAAAGGAATAAACAAGCCTTCCATTAAGACAAATCTACTGAGTGTCACCAAGGTTAAATTCCTCTCCTATCTAAAGGGATGTTATAAGATTACTCAGTTTATACCCTGCTTTAATTATGGAGATCCACAGATATATGTTCCAGGGATGCCAAGAAAAAATGTCCAGTTATTTGTTAATGGGAATTGAAGGTAGGTGGCTGGTGTAGATTGAGTTCATATATTCACACTTGCCAGTCGTTTCTTACAGTTCTGCTGGGGTACGGGCTGCCTCGCCATGTGGAAACAGAGAAATTGATATGAGGCCGGGAAGCCCAAAAGGAAACACACCAACACAGGTTACAAAGGACTTACAAAGCGCTTTATTTCAAAGTTACAAAGTTACCAAAGTCAATTGACATACGAATAGCTATTCGGCCCTCTGACTAACACACGAACCTTCAACGTTAGGTTCGCACTGAAAGTGGGAGAGACCGATCATCGGGTTGCTTGGGTTTTTATACGTTTTGTCCTGCATTGGCCAGCCCTCTCTCAAGTTAACCATTCTTGGAACTGTGGCTAGGGTTCGTAGCCAGGTCGAACACACAATTTACATAATTTGATCAGTTCCGCTGATACAGTTACATATTTACACACAGGTTAAAGAGAGGACAAGGTCTTAGTTCGTGACCCTAACAAGTGGCCTGCGGACATATTATTTATTCACGTGTGTGGAGGTCACCATGGCCGGAGTCTTATTCGAAATGTCATTCGGCCTCCATTTTGTGATTCAGGGTGACTTCCACACTGCAAGAGTACCTAAAATGGCGGCTAGATCCAAGATGGCGGCTTACACAATACAATAAGGTCAAGACCTTGCAGCGGAACCTATGTACATGGTATTCTTTAGACAACTTGGCGTAGGCCAATATACATTCAAACAATGCGATTGGGGTCACAATATTATATCGATTTCCACAGCCACATGCCCTTTCCCCTCCCATGCGCAATGGCCGTGTGTGTGGTTGGGGATGTGGGGGCACCACCATGTCCACCGGTGCGCCATGCCGTGTTGCAACGTTGTGCAGGAAACATGCTGCCACAATGATCCTGCACACTACTGGGGGTGCATATAGTAGCTATACACCAGAGCGGTCAAGGCAGTGGAAGTGTGACTTCAGCACTCCGAATGTGCGCTCCACTATGGCCCTGGTTGCAATATGGGCTGCGTTGTATCTTACCTGGGGTGGTGTGGTGGGGTTCCATATGGGCGTCATCATGTAGGTGCTCAGAGGGTAGGCACTGTCCCCTTGTAAGGTGATAATAGTTGTCATTAGTTGGGCTTGTGTATTTGTCTGTGGGTGCACAGGCATTTGTACTCACCTAGGAGCCATGTGTCGCCAAGTCATCATGTGTCGCCATGCTTCCCAGCTTCCAGGGCCCGGCTCAGGGCAGACATTCTGAATATGAAACTATCATGGGTGGACCCGGGATAGTTTGCATAAACAGAGGTGAGGATTCCCTTGGCATTACATACCATTTGCAAATTGATGGAATGCCAGTGCTGGCGGTTTTGATAGATGTGCTCAGTGGCCCTAGGTGGACATAGGGCCACATGGGTGCAATCTATGGCACCGAGCACTTTGGGGAAGTGTGCCACCCTGTAGAAGTCCAGGACCACGGCCTGCCTTTCTGCAGGTGTTCTGGGCATGTATATGTGCCTGCGGACTGAGGGGCATGCAGTGATGATTGCCAACACCTGGTGTAGGCAGCGTGACTGCGTGGCCTGGAAGACACCCCCCACTATGGCAGTTGTCTGCTGAAATGACCCAGTGGCCAAAAAATGCAGTACATTGAGCACCTTCTCCAAGCGGATCAATGCTTGGGAACACAGGGTGGGTGATGTGAATTCATCCTCCCACTCCCTGACCAGCTCTAGGATGATATGAGGTGGAAACCTATACCTACCATACACCTGGTCATCAGGTATCCCAAAAAGGCTGGTCCTTTGCAAAAAAATGTAAGGCCTGGCTATTCTCCTCCTCCTGCCGTGTCCCACGATCACTGCTGCGAGGAACGGGACATTCATCATATCTGTATATGCTTGTTTGCGTGCACTTTTATGCTGCGCGAGGGCGCTTC
Source organism: Ambystoma mexicanum (assembly GCF_040938575.1). Lineage (NCBI taxonomy): Eukaryota > Metazoa > Chordata > Amphibia > Caudata > Ambystomatidae > Ambystoma > Ambystoma mexicanum. Next base: position 31,737,672 of record NC_090924.1, on the reverse strand, counting down.
TGCCTGCTTTCTTGTGGCGGACGTAATTGTGCGTGTGCGTGTGTTTTGACGTGTGCATGGGTTTTCCCTATTCTATTCCATGAATACATGTAGTTTACTTGTGTGTGGGCGTTCTGTGTACTTCCCAGCAGTACTTCCCGTTGTTCCACATTCCGCATGTCCCGCCCCTTGTTCCGCCCCCTTTTTGATATGTGCTCTGACGTGCGCGTCGCGCACGGCATTCAGGATGTGGAAGTGATGCATGCACCAGTGTGCACCATGTGCAGAATTGGCACACATCCCGGAAAATACACGTGTAGGGCCTTCCATGGATCGCACACATGCAATTTGCACGCGTGCTCTGGCTTTTTCACACTTGCGCCACTGATTTCGGCGCGCATTTATTCCATGAATTACCCCCACGATCTCAAATGATCCAAAGCTAAATTTCCTGGGTCGATGCATATGTTTGCTTGGGCGAGCCAACAAATTGTTGCCTTCTTCAGGGCTAAGCACCCTGGTAAACATAAAATAATAGCCATGAGCGCCAACAAAACTGCATACATCATAGCCATGAAAGGTGCTCTTTAAAAAGCAACTATGAACTCACCTAAAATGGGATCAACATGTGTGCTTGCTATTCAGTGTAATCCTCATATATCCTTCCATCTTTATTTGTCCTCCAAAAACATTGCCTCAGATCACTGTAATCCTGTGAGCCTGTATTAAATGATTAACAAAGCAAATGGCTATCAATGACCCAATGATAATCTCTGTAATCTTAATTCCTTATTTGGGTTTACATCTCATAACATTTGAGACAAAAACACTAAGCATACCTCTCAGTGCAACTTCTACGGTGCAGGTTATCTTCTAGCCATGATCCTCAATCAGGTCATGTCAATGGGGACCAACTTAAATTCTCTTTTCAGGCTGTCTAAGATCAAAGAAACGTTGATCAAATGACTTACACTTTATATGCTGAGAGTATACATCATAAACAATTAATTATTTAGTGATGGGATTGGTGAGTCCCTACCAATGAAAAGGGATGTTCTCTGGGTAGCCCGTGAATTCAATTCAATTTCACTAGATTGAAAATAGGCGCTCTAAATGTGCCGTGTATTTGTAGCAAAAGGGTGTGATGACTTCATCACAAAATGACATAGCGTGATGACATGACCAGTTTACTGAAGTCATTACGTCACCTCAATCCCTGTAATGCCGAATTGTAAAAAGCACTCACCCAACTTCTCAAACCATGTCTGTAGGGTATAGTGCAACCGCACTCCATATTAATTATCTATTCTTAGTGCCAAACTAACATCAGTCATTAAATTATTAAATGACTATTGCATGTAAAGATATACAGATATGTTGGACAACCAAACGTCGGAAATCCCAAATTGTTCATGCAGACCATGAGTATGAGTACTCATCCTATAAATCAAATGGGATTCCATGTTTAACAGCAGTTGTTCAATTTTGTTACACCCTTTGACAGTATCCACTGTCCGCCATTTTATATCATCGAGAGAGTGTTTTTGAAGCAAAAAGTGCTGGACCATTGGAGCAGTAGTGATTTTGCATCAAATATGGTATCTATGTTCTGAAATCATGATATGTACTGCCCTGCTTGTCTTGCCAATGTATCTGAGGTATCAGGGATACTCTATACAATAGATCACTTTTTGCGTTTTCCGATGTGTCAATTCTTGTAATTGCCACGTCCTGTCTCCTACTACCCTGAACAATGTAGTTTTCTCCGTCAACTTGCACACCCAACACATGCAACAAGGGAAATGACCAGCGATTGGACACAACTTCCATAAGTTGGTTTTAGGGGATGTTTTCTCAAATTTAGAATATATCAGTTTGTCTTTCAAATTAGTTGCATGCTTCAGTGCAAACATAGGAGGTTCCTCCCTCAAAAGGCTCAGTCTTACTATAGGCCAATATATAGTGCAACAGATAATGGCTTGATTATCAATATAGCTAAAACCAAGATTCTTATTTTCGGCAAGCAGGCAGTGAAGGCCAAAAGCTTTGCTTGGAGGGTAGGCGATTCTATGGTTGAGCAGGTGACTTCATACAAGTATCTTGGCACATTATCTAATGATCGCTCCTTTAAGCCCCTCTCGGACATCAATATATCAAAAGCCTGGAAGAAATGGCTGGTTTTGAGAAAAGATATTAATAGAATGGGTGGTGGCTCAATTGAGGTGATGGTACGAGCCCACAAGATTGCAGTGGTACTAGTTCTATTATATGCCCTAAAGGCTTTTCCGGAAAATCCAATGATTTGACTCCCGCCCCTAGAGGGCAACATTTTACGATCTTTACTTTGTGTACCCTGTGCCACGCCATTAGTGGCTATTAGATTAGAACTTGGCGTTTCATCACTAATGGCCCAATGGAAATTGACAAAACAAACTGTGGATTATGATCGTCTTATTTCTTTGGCTAAATTGGCGGTTAAGCCTACATATGAAAGTTATATGAACCAGGGAGTCTTTAATGATAGTCCTCGAAAGTATCTGATCAAGTCGTATTCCCCTCCATTGAATCACTTTATTGCAAACCTTCATTTTGATCTTCTCCCTGTATTTAGCAATACAGGAGCATGGATAGGTATATCGAGAGAGGAGGGGATCTGTAATATCTGCAGTAAGGAGGCGGAAATGGCGAGACACGTACTTACCAACTGTGGCCCATTGGTAAAGTTCTATAAAAAGGGCTATGCCCCGTTTGTGGATCACATCTCAGACAAGTTCTGGACTGGCCTATATGGCTCTGAATCGCTTGTGGTCACATCTACCGCTTTTCACATATGGAATCATGTTAGGAGCAGATTATTTAATTTGTAAATTCTTTTTATTCTTGTATTTTAAAATCATCCTAGTGGTGGATTAATGTATTTATAATCAGACAATTTGAATGGGGGCATTTTGCCCCCATTCAAGGTCCCAAGATTTCTCAAATTGATTACGAGAGCTGTATTACTTTTAATAGGTTTAACATTTTTCTTTATTGACATACTGTTATGTATTAAGGAATCATCCATTTTAATTGTTGCAGTCTTTTACAAGGTGATTGGTAGTGTCAGTTTATGTAATTTTGTAATAATTACTGTATTTGCCCAATGGTTTTTTATGTTCGAAGGTTGTATTACCAGTGGCACAAACAAAAAAAATAAAACAAATAGCCCAATATTTATTCATACATTTCTTAAGTACAAAAGTATCAGGGGACTGTGTGATTACACATGCCATCCTAGATGTGTTGATCTTTGTCTCTCATGTATTCAAAAGGATTTTTCTTTGTATGAACACTATCATTTTAGCATGGAGAATTTTGAAGGTGAGTCTGATTGTCAGAATTCCCCTTCAGAGACAGAATTAACCACATCATGTTTTTAAATAAAAGTCCAGAAGCTCAGGCTATATTGTCCAAACAGATGACACACTGTCACACTCCTAGTGCTGTCAGCCTCTGTATCTGACTGCCAGTGGGCTGTTGGCCACCGATCCTCTCTAACAAGTCAGACAACCAGGAAAATGTTACTCTATGCTACCTAGTATCAAGCATTCACTTATCTGCACCCTCCTCAAGTTGACTGAACCTATCCCAGAAATCTTTAATTGTGTGTGTCTTGCACAGCTTGCGACCCCACTCTAGTTGTCGGACATAAGACCTCTTATCTGTTCCACTCCCTTTTCACCTGGAACAAACCCTCTTAAGACAGCTGCCATCCTTTCTGCTCCCGAAGTCCGCCAGAGAGGGAGTGAATGAATGACTTAGCACTTTCTGAAATATCATGTGTCATACAAACCATATCCCTTTTTTTCAGTCAGCCAATCCCAGAATGCTCTGACCATGTCCATCCTCACAGCTTAGGGGCGAAAATAATAGCTATATCTCAGACCCGTTTCCCTGCTCTGAAGTTTGTTTAAACAATGCATTGTCTTTAGTAAATGGATCTTCCAATCCACACTTCTGATTTGTCACGTTCCCATTCAGACAAAGCGCAGCTTTAAACCTGCCCATTTATTTTATTTCATTTCCAAACTACCATGTATTTCCATCAATCTGCACCAAGTTTATATACCCGGCAATGACGGGTTTGCACTAAATGTTAGTATGGGAATCTGTTATATGTTAAATAGAAAGGGTAAATGAATAAGTTAGTTTCATATTAGTTTTATTTTCAGAGCAACTCAGCCCTCAACTGCGGTATCATGGAGCAACGTGATTATTTTCTAGCATGTTTTCTGTGCATTCTCAACATCTATTAGATTCAGACTGAGTGCCACACATGTGGATCATAAAATGTGGATGATGACATTTGAAGCTATCCTGGTTGAAATTCATAATAGAGAAAAACATGCCCCCATTACATTTCCCTACAGTGCTGAAACCAAATAACACTGAGCAGTTAAGACTGATTGATTTACCGACTACCCTCCTGTCAGTATCCAGAGTGCATCCCTTTCCTTTGTGAAATTGACTGTCCTCTGTGTTCCTTTAGAGGGTGGGCTGTATTTTGTAGTGTGCTAGAACTGTCTGTTGTAATAATAATAAAGTAGATATTTGTATACAACCTGGACTGGACAGTCCCTTTTATCGTTGGGTAATAATTGTATTTTCGCTGTGTTGCAACTAACCAACGATCCATGACCTTGCAGAGATAAGCCTGTCGTTCTGTCCACATTACAAAAAAATTGAACAAGGAGGTTCATAATTTACTTGTGTTTGCAATATGTTTGGATCGCTTCTGGTGTACTAGAGGTGTGGGGCTGATGGTTTTGAAAGCAATATTCATCCCTGGACTACTGGTGCCCTGGAAGTTGATTTGTTACTAATAGGCATAGTCAAGAGCTGTACCTCCTGTGCCTTGTGTGGTAATGTGGGTTGAGTGCAGGCTATACTCTTAATAGGGGTGTACATATGATAGTTGTAGCAACCACAACAGCAACAGTAAAAGACTCCAAAATAAAGTAATATCCAATCAAAGTTTTATAAATATATATACTTTATTTAAACATCAATATGCAGACAGCTGACTTATAACAAAACCCTAGAAAACAAATCACCCCAGTGGAAAGAACACTGAAAATGCAAAACATGAATATGAAGGAACATGGACCGTGTGGCATGGGACTCTCAAAAATACCTTGATCTCTATTTGACATTCTGACATTGGAGGACTGGGTTTCTCAGCTCTGTGTTTGTGGGTCAATCTGCATTTGAATGCAGTGAGTTGTGGTGCTCCATCGCAGTATGTTGGGTCTGAGGTGATGCTCAGTGCAGTTCGATGTGGCATCAGAACAGTGAAGTTTGAAAAGTCCATCAAGTAAGGTCTGTCGGTTGAGCTTGTTCAATACAATGGGTGCCCCTGTGTCATGGCGATGGGCAAAACAATACTTCCAGCGGTTTGAGTAGGAGTCCAGGTATGATTGATGCAGAGATTCTGGAGTTTCAAGGTGTTGTTCAAATATGCAGTACTTCAAAGACTTCTGAAGTGGTTAGCTTTTTCTTCGAAGTGGACCAGTGATGAATTCTGCTTTCTCGATGTGACAGCAAACTGGTTTGATGAAGCAAACAGTGGTGTGAAGGTTAAGGGAGAGTGCCATAGGGATCAATGGAGGTCCTAAATAGTTCAAAGGATTCAAATGTGTGTAAACACGAGACTGAGGATGGGTTGAAGCAGTGAAAACATAGGAATACAGCTGCTTTGACTTCTCTGTGCTGCAAGTCCCAATCCAGTCAGTTTCCTCTTCACTCCAAGATCAGGGAGTGTAGCTGTCACCTGAGGAGCCATTCACCCACAGTGAGAAGCCTGGGAGCTGGTGCAACTGGCAGAGTGAAGCTGTTAGTCAAACAGCGAATCACCACCAATTTGTCCCAGGGGTGGTGAGGGGACAGAGCTAGCCTCTGCCTGGGAATCACTCTATCTTCATCTCACAACTGGTGGACTTTGGAATGGATTGCACTTCCAAAATAGGTCCAAAGAATTATTGCTTGATGGTCGTTCAAAATGAATCAAGCAAGGAGTGGGAGACCCCTTCCTCATAAAAGTAAAATGTCACAAGGGATTAGATAAAAGCAGGCCTGTTCTAAGGGGTGTGATCACTTTTGCTGTGACAAGTGACCCGTGACTTCTTGCTCCATACCCAGAGTGTTTTGCTTGCAGGAAATGGAGTGGACAGGAAGGAGAGAGAGAAAACCACAGAAAATAAAGATGGTGAAACCTTCCATCAGTTCCCTTCTATACTTTATGGCTATTCTAACACCACCCCATTTCCCAAGCCTGCAGATTCAAAGATCCTGTAGTACGCAAAACTGTGGTGTGAGGCAGGCCTTTGTTATGGGTGTGATTTTTTGAAGCATGGGTCCCAGGAGCTCTCCTTACAAGTATTTTCTGGGCACAAGGAGAGGTGTTACCCGATCTCCCCAATGATCAAAAGTGGCAGCCTTCCTGCTTTTTGTCTTGCCTGATGAAAGCAAGAAAATGTACGTTGGCTATGATTTCACATAGCCTTTCCATAGCTGTCTGGAGCTCACAGGATTGATGCGAATACAATACCAAGGTATGGCTTATTCCTAGAGGTAGTGTGCATTGCACAGATTACTGACTACTGTACTGCACTTTGAAGTATTGGTTATTTGCACTTACTGGAGTGCTGGGAGGAAAAGAGGAAAGAAAATATTGCTACCTGTACTTAGTGGTGGTGGGTGCCGCTCTGGGTGAATCTGGAGGCTGAAAAGTGTGGATACCTTTGGGGATTTTTTAACTGGAGGTGGTTTGAAAGCACTTAAGACGTGTACTGTGAGTGTGTAATGGTACATATAGTGCTGTACATAAATGATTGTGTTTGATGCAGAGGTCTTTGATGTGAGTGTTGCATGCCTGTGTGACTATTTGATAGTACCTAATGAGGGAGAGCAGCAAAAACAAATGTGTAAAAGGAAGAAAGCCTTTCCCTTGCTGTAGCTGGGAAAGCACATGTGCCACATTCTCCCCTTCTCAACATGGTGGGCATGGAAATGGAACTGTGGGGATTATCCAATCAGGTGTTGAGGGTGTGCTTCACAGGAAGGGGCAGTACTATTTTTCCCAATACTCTGTAGTGACGTTGGCTGTGATGGGGAGACGCAGAGTACTGATTGTGGGTGATACCTTTGTGCAAGATCTGCACAGGTATGCCGTGCAAAGAGGCATTGCTGTTCATTTTGAGTTGCACGGAGTGGAGGCTTTCTGGGGCACTGTCTATGAGAGCAGTTTTGGCGGTATGGTTGACCTTTGCAGATGTGTGGCCTCTGTCGGTACTGTCGATGTTGTCATGGTGCATTTTGAAGGTCAACACATGGGGTACATGTCGTGCGGACGTTTGTTCCATCACCTAAACAAGTTGATGAAAGCAGTGATGCAGATTTGTCCCACTGCCAAGGTTGTTTTCTCACTCATACCACCAAGAGGAGCATGGGACCATGCTGGTGTCATTTGTCCCCAGCCAGAGGTCGAAAGGTGTATTATAAACAGAACATGTGTCAGTTCATGTGCAGTGCTGCGATGCTATCCACTCTAAGGTGCTTGCCATTGCTGCATACAAAAAGAAACATTATGCTTATCTACCATTGTATACTGCACCATCTGTGCAATTATCAGACACAACAGCTAAGTGTGCTTACAATGTTGTAGTGACGTTCTGGTCTTAGTACTTTCCACTCCTTACTGTGGCCATTCGTTCTTTGTTCCCATATAAAGCAGCAGTGTGGTAAGATTGTCGAAGGCAGACATCACTTCTCTTATTGGTGCATTATGTTATGGTGCACTGCCAATGCCTTTGTTCTGTTTCTTTCATAACTACACAGTTTCCAGACCTACTCAATTTTCCCTTGCAATTCACTTACATGGTGATGTCTGTATATGTTCCTTGTGTTTGCTGAATAGTACAGCAAAAAACAGGAGTAACAGGGGACACCAGGCATATCTTGGTTCTCTGATCTGACCTGGGCAGCACTGTTATATTTAATTCAACAAAAAAGGTCATAGAACAAGTGATTCTGTGAGGAGAGCCCTAACTCAATGTGCACGTCTACAAAACCATTATCTCATAATAAAACTGTGAAAAGAGAAAAGGAAAATGTCCATATAAAGCAAGTGAGTGAGATAAAAGCATTCAATTCAATTCACTGGACACATTGAAATAATTAACATTTTATTCAAATATAGAAAAAAATATCACGCTAAAATGATACAATCATTCTAAAAAATAATCAACGGTGCCACTATTAATACAATTCAGAACCAGTTAGAAAAATCAATGACCTAACAGGTGAGGCACAGCATCATTATATTATCCCATAAACAACATACACCAGACATACCTCATTCATACTCAGTCAGAAAACCTAACATCACAACTCAATTCTTTCAATTCTGACATTTGCATTTCAAATATAAAACAACATACTAAAATACAATCTTTGTTCATTACAAATAAGAACTGCAAGATCTTCACAGATAAGCGACCGCTCAGTATATAATGTAAAACTACTGGCGCAATATACTGCGATTTAACAATGCTGACACTAACAGCATCAAATACCCCAGCCCAACATGTTTCTTTCTGTACTCATGTCACTGTGCAGAAATTCTTCTGGGGCAGGTAGGCCCAGTATGTTCAAGAGAATATATGAAAAGGTGTGGATATGTAGACAACAGCAGGGGCTCACCTACGAATACAAACACAGAAACACACTCAATCGGACTCATTGCAACAGTATAACAATTGAGATCTGCTACCACTTCCCTATTAATTAGCGGAGCACAAGAGGAAGGGCAATCATTTCCCCACTACCTCCTTTCCCACCAGAGGGGTCACTTATACCGGACCAGTACAGTGACACAGAGACCATGTAAATTGGATCAATCCTGTCAAAACACTGTCACCAAAAACACCACGTGCCACATCGGGACATCTGAGATCAAGATTATTCAGTCATAGTGTACTAAACTTGACATGCAAGCTCAGAGGAGAAACCATCAACGAGGATCACACTGGTGTGGTCGTGCATGGGCCCGAGGTGACAATCAACCCGTGGTCACATGTAGTATAAGAGAAACACCCACACTTCCTGGAAACTCTGATTCAGTGCAGATCTAATGATACACCACCATGTGTGACGAAAAGGCAAGCACTAGAAGGCACTAAAGACCCGTGTAATTACCACCCAGAACTGAGTGAGACCTGTTGTATACATCAGCAGTAAAAACAGTCATGGCTCACCAAAGCTTCCGTTTCACAACGGCATGTATATTCTTGATGAAGGTGAGTCACACTTAACTCATTCAATGCGCAGGTCAGGTGACCTCTGACCACCCCTGAGCATTATGGGGCCCGCGTAATGAAGCTGAGAAAGTCACGTAGACCAACAACCAAGCAGAAGAAAAGATAGAAAGAAACAAAAGGTCATCATCACGTTCACTCATGTAGGCACGACATTCACCCCTACATTCAATACACCAAGGGGTAATGTAACCGTAATGTGAGTAAACAGATGACTTACCTGTTCCAAAACCACACGGCCACTTGTGGCAGAACAGTCGAGACTTCGTTAGGTGTTTTTGCGTCCCTACGGAGTGCCGAGGGATCACAATCACTGTTGTCCAAGCGCTCTCATGAGAGATTCACTATGTGTATTATAAAAATACAAGAACGGACAGCAAGTCACTACCCATAAGCATTATGTGTATGCCGTATGAGTGTCTACAATCAATCCTGTAAAAAACCATACACCCAAAAATAGTGTTCAGTTATTCATAACAGCCTTTTCCATTAACGTGTGGCTATCTGTGGTCAATACGACAGGGGCAGTTCTCTAAATAGCAAACCCGTCGGACCAATTTGCCGCCATCTTCGCTGTGTAGCGTTCCTCACCAGCGGCAAATGTTCTATCGGCTGCCACAGAGGCATAGGCTCCCCAAATAAATAGAACACGTGATCTCAAGTCTAAACACGTGATCACCACATCGTGTGTGCATCAACGTGGGAAGATCAAATTCTGGGACTAAGACGTGCCGTGTTCACACGGGTGGGTAAGCCTGAAAACCATCATCACCCACTCGTGTTGTAGCCTCACCAATTAAGAAGCAGACAATGATCAATATCTGACATCCTGTGCTGTTCAGTGAGTAAAATACAGCAGATGTCATGCAGATACCAATGTTAAATATTCCAATTCATTGATTAATTCAGACCCAGTACATGGCTTCTACTCAAAAAGATGAGTTTCATCTCCTCCCTGGAGAAGGTCTGTTTGTCTGCTGGGTTGTTGTGAGTTACTGGAATCTTTTTTAACACAGTCCAACTAAGATCATTACAACCATGGTCACGCATAATAAAGTGACCAACCATAGGAGCCATGAGATTCCTAGTTCTTATGCAACTCCTGTGCTCATTAATATGGATTTTGATTTTACGTTCCGTTTTCCCAATATATAATTTTGGGACATGGGCACCATATCACGTATATTACATTGCTGGAGTTGCAATTGGAGAACATCTTCTGTTCCCATGGTCTCTGTAAACCAATATCAACCTCAGTGGTACGGCTAGTAAACTGGCAACAGACACATGCCCCACAAGGTGCATGTCCTCTGAGTTTTGGCATCCCCCATTGTTGGGTGATGGTGTTCTGGGCGTTACCTCTATTACTGATGTTGTTCCTGCTCACCAGTTCTTTCACATTGTGTCCACGTTTGAAGGCACAACGAGGGGCTTCGCCGGAGCCACAATTTGCCAATGTTTTTTCACAGTCTTCACCACTTGGTTTGATAAGTGGTTAAAAGTGCTGACAAACACAAGTGAGTCAGTCCTGCTGGGGATAGGTTTGGGCCTGTATTCCAAAAAGGGCTTCACAATGGTTATTGGATGCCCTCTTCAAAGATCTTCTTACAATTTTCTTAGGGTAGCCCTGTTGGATCAGGTTATGACTAAATGTTGACACCTCAGACAGAAACACCTCTCTTTTGCTACTATTCCGCTTAAGCCTCAAAAATTGGCTGAACGGTAAGTTGTCTCTCAAAGCTTTCGGATGGTAACTGTCATACCTGAGTAATGAGTTCCGGTCAGTTGCTTTATGAAACGGTTTTATCTCAAGTCACTTGGTAGACAGATTCGCAATGATCGTGAGATCTAAAAAATCGATCTGTTCCCTGTGATGATTCATTGTAAATTTGAGAAAAGGATTAATCCCATTCAGCCATTGAAAGAAAGCCAATAGGGTCAGTTCATCGCTGTGCCACACAAGTAGCACGTCATCGATGTACCTCCTCCACACTGTGATATGTTGTTCAAAGATGTTATTGTCACTGTAAATGCTCATATGCTCAAAAAAGTCTACATACAAATTATTGCTGAATAGTACCACCATAAAGAGAGCACAACACACACAAATATGCCCACATATTGGGAAAGTAAAGTAAGCAAAAAAGCAGCTGTATTACCAGAAAGTGTTCATAACCTAACTGAATATCTTCATGCACAGAAATGATAGCTGTGTTTCAGGCCTGCTTCTTCGAATCATGGTGTGCCATTTCTTTGCTACTGTTTGGAGTGTACCAAAGGCTAAAGCTACCAAAGTGAAATGCACTGAGTACTCAGTCACAGACTACCTGGACAGTATTCCTATGGGACCACCTCCATGCGCCGCCACACCAAATCCAATGACCACAATGTTCTCAGAAAGGTTATTCCTTTCTCAGCAAGTAGTAAGCTGTATTCCTCCATCTCATCTTTCTCAACAAATACAGTAACCACACAGCCTGATGTCTGTGGGCATTGGTGCGTTATAAATGAATAAATAAGAGGACTATGGACCATTATCGTCCATTGCAGCCCCTGGGAACCTACAGTGCTAAAACATATATTTTACTTCCTATAGCGGGATGCCCGTGCCGTCCTGCTGTAAGGAGGAAGGAAAATCCTTTTCCAAGACAGCCAACATGGAAACAGAAGGCGGGGCTCTGTACACAGCCCCTCTTCCCTTGCCATGGCAGCCTGCAAAACCCTATGAACATATTATCACAAGCACTTTTTTCCCTTTCAAACCTATCCTACCTTCGAATAACTTTACCACATAGCCATCCAAGGTAGACATAGCCACTTTAATAACATTGTTCATCCCTACCGGTAAATCGGTAATGGCCAGTAGCCAGATTGTCCGCCTCATGACCTTATGCCATGACCCAGACAATCTGGCTAGTGCCCACGGCCACAGGCTATACCTCAGTCACCAAAGATATATGACTATTTCTTGTAACTCCATTATTACACTTGTCAAAAAATAAAACACAGGCACATTTGCAAAACCATGCTTTAATGTCCTTGCCAATGCTCCTCACAAGTTTGCTCAAAATCTGCCCATGTTTTATTTTTTAAAAAGTGTCAACATGTATGTACATACAATAGTCATATAACTTAGCCCCCACTTGACAAAATCCATTCAGTCTTTACACAAACATTGAAGGTTGGGTCTATGATCTTTCTCAAAACATTTTGGCCACATTCGTCAAATAGCAACAAAGTTATAAGCCATCTAAAAACGTTGAGACGCCCCTCTAATTTTGCCCCCTGCTGAGAATATGCCACGCAACTTTAGAAAACCATTTATATCTAGATTCAAAATTGTTTTGCCAAATGGTGTGCAGATTTGTCAAATGACACATTTATATGTCTTTACAGTATTTTGGGACCCCCCCTCTAATTTTGCCCCCACTTGGCAGAATCCCACATAACTTTGCAGAACCATTCAGGATTAGTTCTAGAATAAAATTGCAAAATTACATGCAGTTTCATTCGTGGCACAAAAGTTATAAGCCATCCAAAAACTGCTTTTCCCTAACACTGTAATGCAGAAATAGGTACAGATGCTCTAACTAAGTGTCCACAAACACCACAGGACAGTCCCGGGACACCTGGAGTGTTTATGGACTTCGGGGGTGAAACAACCCGTTTTTTTGGTTTCTTACGGCCATATCCAATCCAATCCTCACCCCCCCACATCCCCATAGATTGTTTGTTGAGTTTGACAAGGGCAATGCTTCTTTTTTGTAATGTTTTCACCGCGCTGTTCGCAGACCCCAAATAAGTCTGCAAATCCAATATGGCGGGCGTTTCAGGAAAACCGACGCATTTCACGTTTTCTCACCACCCAATCAGCGGCCGCATCCCCATGTCCGCGGAACAAGCAAAAGTCTGCAAATTTTTTGGGTCAATCAGAGGCCAGTCCGCACACAGTACATCCATTCAGAGGCCAGTCCGTGGACCGAACAGGGAAGTGAGTCCGCACACCGTACATAGGTATCACTAATTTTTTTGCCTTACATTTTGGTCATTTGAAAAAAAAATACTGGATGGATTTACACCAAATTAACAAAAGCACGCATTTGGGACCAAACCGCCACTCCTGCCACAAATTTGGTGAAAATCCATCCAGCGATTTGGGCTGTAGGCGTGAGCAAAGTTTTTTCCCATTATGGGAAAAAAGAAATTTTGGAACCCCCATTATAACTTTGCCCCCCCCATTGACCAAACCTCACCAAACTTTGCAAACAAATTAAGAGTGGGCCATATACTTGTTCTGCAAAGTTTGGTGAGGATTCGTCCAGGGGGAGCGAAGTTATAAGCCACCCAAAAAGTGCTCTTACTATGGGTTTAGCAACTTAACCATAACTACATGGCCGCTACCAAAGGCATGTAATGAAAAAATAAGTTGTTAAAGGGACGTTATAGTTAAGTTGTGCTACTAAAAACCTACGAAATTCAGTGAAAATACTTTGTTAAAGGGATCTTATGGTTACACGTAAAACCGAAAAAACAATAACTCGCACCACCACCGTGCACTGCAAAGACTAACACCAAGGACATCAAAGATGACATCACAAATGTCATTGATGACATCACTGATAATTTTAAACTTTCTGTATTAGGTACACTAAAAGTATTTTTTTTGTTGTTATTTACACAGAAATGTCTAGTACTTTGGAATGGCTAGAATAACGTTTTCCTCAGGATGAAATGAGTGAAAACAGAGATACTAATGGTAGACACTAAACTTCTGTAAATATACCAATTAATAACCATTACTTTATGTGTAATTAAAATATATATTTTTTAACAGACCATACAGACATTAAACATAATACAGAAACAGACACCTTGGAAAATCATCTCCAGCGTGTGGAGCAAAAAATTGATGTATTAATGACAAATGTCATTCTTTTAAAAAACCTTGTGGAGGATCATATAAAGGAAAAATTAAATGTCACTGACTCACATGTATCTGTACCCCTTCTACATATTTCGGACAACCGTCCCCAAAAACAACCCCAAAAGAAAAACATTATGATGAATCCCTTCCAACCCTACTATCCAACATGTACAAATCCCTAATTCCCCTGTATTTTTTATCAGTTTTTGCTTCCGCCTCTCTTTCATAATTTTTATATTTTTATACAATAATAAAATACTGAGTGTGATGTTACTATATTCCTCTGTGTCTTATTATTTTTTTAAAGGCAGTTAGGGTGTCCGGGTCAGCGCGGGTGTCCGGGATGTCCACAATTAATCAAAATGTGGGTGTCCTAAGGACACTATACATGTTCGCACTGCTTGCAATCAAAATGGAGGTGTCCTTAGAACACACAAGATGTCCGCCTGTCAACAATTAACAGAAATGGGGGTGTACTAAGGACACTAAACCTGTTTGCACTGTTTGTAATAAAAATGGGGGTGTCCACAGGACACTAAATCCGTCCGCATGTCCGTAACTATTCAAATTAAGGTGTCCTAAGAACATTCCCCCTGTTCGCATTGTCCGCAACCAGAGAGAATATGTCCGTAGAAGACATATCCCGTCCGCCTGTCTGCAAAGTTGTGACGCACATTTATTTTGTTCAGGGACCTGAAAACTGTCCGTAGAACACCTGCACGCATGCATGATTGGCTCCTACGAACATCGCGCCTGGCTGTCGCACATGTGTCACACTTTTAATTAGTTCGGGGACAGGAAATCTGTCCATAGAACACCCGCACGCATGCGCACAACTGATCCCGTGCATTTGGTGTCCTACGGACTGCCTTCCCATTCGCAAAACTTTCCGCGACGTTATCATGTGACCGTACCCACACTAAGCATGGGTCCTTGTTCGCAAACACAGTCTGGGCCCCCAGACATTTAAAAAGTGATTTTTTTGAACAATCCAAGGTATTTCCAACTGAAAGTTCACCATTGCAAATATCCCAGACAAGGTCCCTGGCGATCTACATACTTTTTGGAACTTTTGGAGCCCTTTCTTTGTATTCCAAGTGTTCGTGGATGGCGCGGGTGACCGCAAAGTGTGCTCCAGCACCCCTATAAAAGGCAACACCCCATAGCTGCTCCTTATTTTGTTTTTGACCTTCCAGCACAGAGACTGCTCCTTTTTGCATTGTTGCATTGGATTGCTCTTGCTCTTTCCTGTGTGCAGACTGCTCCCATTCTGGTGGTTCCTGACACCATTGAGGATGGCAAACATGGCTGCTGCTTCTCCTGCTGTTGCTACTTATGCCTCAGCACCGACCCCACCCCTTCCACCACCACCACCTCCCCAAGGTCCTGCAGAGGGGAACAGGCATGAGGATGCAGAGGAGAATGTTAAATAGGATGAAGAGGATGAGGTAGTGGAAGTCCCTACTACTGTTCTCACTGTGAATCTTGGGTGTGGAGGTTGTTTGCCTCTCTTGATGGAGTAGCAAAAGCTTCTGCAAACACGGTGAGCTGCACTCAGTTCCAGCTGGCACTGAGTCATAGCAAACCTGGTTTGTACATCTATGGTACTACCTCAATGAAGTGACACCTAAGGTTGTTCCACGGTGGGGCTACTTGTAAGGTTGTACCTTGCGATAAATGTAGTAGGTTGAGTTCCCCCGCAGCATCCTCCGTTTCCGCTCCTGCCACCACAAGAGACACTCCTGTGGGGCATCACATCCCTCTGGCTGCCTCGCAGGCCATACGTGATGCTGATGACCCTTAGCTTTTGAGGGTCACAGTATTATGCATGTACTGCGACCCAGTACTCTGCAGGGGGGAGAACCTTCAAAATGCTTTTGAGGCTACGGTCCGGGAGCATGAGAAGGACTGCGACCTACCTGAATAAGGCCCATACTATATCTTTCTCTCTCCACCTGCCCTTATGCATTCGTGTGGTTGGTGTCCCTTCCTTTCCCTCCTTTCCCTTCCTCTCCTTGTGTGTTGTGTTTAAAAAACAACAGAAATATAAAACAACAAAAATCCCCAAAAAATGGCTCTTTTCAGAGCCACCTTTCACAGTTTAAAAATAGAAATGGCAAATAAATAGTGCAGAGCCCTGTGCAATTTTAGAAATCTACAGACTGTTTGTGGACCTCGAAAATGTTTGCAGTGCTGCCCTATCAGAACCATTGCACTTTTCTCTGGGAGGAAGTTGTGGATCTGAAAAGAGCCTTTTTGTTGTGGTTTTTTGTGTTTCGAAAACTTCAAATGGTCAACACCTACTGAAAAATGGATTGCTGTAATTCCAAAAAGGGTTGCAATGCATTTTGTATATTTCACAGAAAAATCTGATTGCCAGCATAAGTAAGATGCACCAAATTCAGCCACTTCATTCCATGCCCTCCATGCCAGTGCACCTCCACATAAGGGAATCCAAGATGTGTATCCACTCCAAAGCGATCTGCATGCACCTCCAACCAATTTATCCACTAATCTCCCAAAATCCAGATAATCTGCTTTCTGAAACACACAGCCATAGCTATCTGCTCTCCTCTCAGGAAAAAGACTTTCTGACAAAGTCTCTCCTTACACATCACACCCAGTAAAACTTATTGACCAATCCCGTGCTCTGCTAAATCTCATTTGCATGCCTCTCAACCTCAAAATCCCTGTATATAATAGGCACTGTCCGCGGACAACCGCAGTGTCTGCAGACAAATTGAAACATCTGAGAGTGGGGAATGAAAATTTAAATAGTGTGTCCCATTTTACCTTTGAGGTTGGATCTGAAAATAGCCTTTTGTTTTAGATGCTCCAGAAACACCTTTCATTTTGTACATTTTTTTTAGTTTTTTCCTTATTTTCCTCCAAATATCTTCCCATTAGCTTCTTCAAAGCAATCCTTATGTTCCAAATCAGCATGGCATTTCCCATAAAAGATAAAGACATGCCATATGCTTTAAAGTAAACAACATTACCAGAATCAATGTTGTCATTGTTGCAAAAGAACATGCCAGCTCTAATCATAAAAGCAAACACGCATCAGTTGATTAAACACCCAGCAACATTTTGCTGAGGACAAAAAAACAGAACTATTGTCCCATATTGCCCTAGGTACCAAACCAGACAAAATAACCTTGGCATTTGGAAGTACTTTCATTACCGCCTGAACAAAGTTTTCCAGATCTTCCAACAAAGTAGGGGCACTGATATAGCCCAAATGCAAAACATCACAGTGCAGGACAACCACATGTGGACTGTTAACCCTAGCCATATCTTGACAAACCTCTGCATTGCCTGCAAATTGAAACCAGGCACAGTCCTCCACACCACCTCCACTCCTTGTACGTCAAAATTGTTAGCCACATTCCTACATTTAGCATACTGCTCCAAACCATTCACAAACATATCTCCAAGCACCAACACCCTGACTTTCACCACCTCTGCCATCTTCACTACACACAGCCTCTCTAAATACAAAGCAGAACCTCAAAACCTGATTGGCTAATCTCTACAGTCCCCTTTCCATTCTGGATTTGCTGAGAAACCCTGGATGTGGCACGCCCTGTCCGCGAACAGCCACGGTGTCCACAGAGCGCATAACACTGGGGCAGTCCTTCAACCCTTTCCACTTTCTGCACCATTCCCTCATTCGCTACTGTTAAGCAGTCACACAACCATCCACCAGTCACATCCAAGAACTCTACATCTAACTCCATCATCACAGTTCAGCAATTTAGATGTACTGTTGATCACTCTGAGTACAATTGGGCTTCAACTACAAAGCACCTACAGCAACTACTACAAAACTCTCCAACATTTCTACTTGCAGATTCATGCACGAACACAAACTACAGGAATTAATATTTTCTGCACAGTACATGTACAGCTCTTGTATAAATGCATGTAAACAGAGTAACTGCCACTTACCCTGAATAACCTGTAAAAAAAGCTTACTGTCATTTCTCCCATATGCTATTATCAAGTGTCACTTGCAAACCTGTCTGCTCTCCACATTTGTATTGACATGTATTATTAACTGTAATGTGCAAACAATTATTTTGTGAATTCCTTCCATCATTTGTGTTACCACTGCCACCTATGTATCCACATTTCAACCATAATAGCATTACATGTATTATAGTGCATAGGATGTTCATACAATTTCCTTTCTATACATTCTGCATATTTAACATACATTCTATCATTTGTACTTCCTTTAGAAATGATTATACTAGTAATCAGACAAAACACACACAGCTATCTAACAAAGTGTCATTTCATTTTAAAAGATGGGACAGATAACAGTATAATTATAGGAGAAGGCTTTCTAGTGTGTTGTAAAATGACACGCAACCTGGATGAGTACATGCATCTTTATTCATGCACTCATATAGCCAATATCATTTTAAAGGCTTCCAGCTGAAACAACACCACTGCCTCTACAACTGTTCTTCCAATCTAGACAGCTCTCTCATTCCAGTTGGTTGCCCATTGCATTCTAGGATGTACAACAGCATTCAACTATGCACAGGTGCAGTCATGTCTATCACATCATGTACAACTATTTACAGTGTTGTAAAGAAAGACATACAACATCTCCCTCCTTCCCTTCAGTCTGCAACGCAAATGCCAGATCCTTCATTGCAACCCTTACTTTATTTCAGACTCTCCCATCTCCAAGCACCACAGGATCACCCAGTAGTTTGGTGTTCACTGGCTGAGTAATAAGCTGCTGAACCCATCACATTCTTCTGTTTTATTTCCCACACCTTAACACATGCATACATGACATGCTTTTCCCTACAGTTCCTACCATTTACCCTGTAAAAATAGCAAAAAAAGCATCCGATTATTTTTTCTATCTCCTAACATCCAATAACACTGCCTTAAGAAGTCTAGTGTGATCTGTGCGCTTACTATTGTAATCATGTCTAAAGAACGTTCAACTAACAGATTCTAAGTAAAATATACAAAATGCACATAGGCAAAGGAAAGTGCATATATATGCTATGCACAGTTATCAGAAAGCACAACAACTGCAAATATAAAGAAATCCATGTTTACACTAACAACAGTGCTATTAACCCACATATTTACAAACTTATTTCTTTCACAATTGCAGTGAAGACCACGCTCCTAAAAAGCAGCAGTTTCTAAAGTACGAACCAGAACTCTACTCTTTCCATCCATAAAAGTAAGTGCAATAGTGCCATAATGTTCTAACTGTTACTCAAAGACTGTAGAAGTCTAGTATTGTAGACAAACCATTATATTGACCCTGTAACATTAGATTCAGTATTAGTGCTTGCCCTCACCAGCTGCATACTTTGTAGTGTATTTGTAAACACCATACAGTAACACACAAATACAAGAATAGCCTTCCCAACCTGAAATAACAGCCCATTGTACAATCACACACCGCTAGATACATCCTTACCATCATATTCAGACACTCATGCACAAAGCACACATACACTGCACAAGATCCCAACCCACACTTTCATTTTTTCTCCAACAGACCCCTAAAGAATGCTTACCAAAAAGCAACTCAGTTGAAAGCAATGCAAAAGTAAACACAATCAAAATAAAATTTTCCAAAATAAGCATCCACCTCTAGCAGAATTCGTACAAAAAGTTCAAACAAAACAGCTAATACAGTCATTAAGTGAAACAAAACAAGCTTCCAGTACAGAAACTTTGCTTCCTCTTTCAAAATGTAAAACGAAACAGAAAGTGATTAACAAGACTGCAGCTACCACTAGTGCTAAACTGAACCTATAAATCTTGATGTAGCCACAAGTAAGCATACCAGAAAAATTATTTTATAACACATTTTCTGCCACAGAGTCCTTCAGATCTTTATAAAAACAGGAGAGAAATCATGCACAACCCTTAAAACCTACTGTAGACAAATTAATCCTAGAAGCTCTCATAGAGAGCGCAATCCTTCTCAAAAGGAAATTATTTATTTTAATTTTAAACATAATGAAACCACTAACAAAACTAAATACTAAACAACCAAAAAGACTTCTCAATAAAAGGAATATCAACAAAGATAGCTTCACAAACATCTGAGGAGGTGAATGGAGTCACACCACACGCACAAAACCACATTTCAATGAAGAAGCATACAAACAAAAGCAAATAAAATAATTGCCATACATAGAAGTGGACGAGGGTATGAAACACGTAATAATATCATTATGGAACAAGAAATGCTGCTCAAAAAAATATCCCCAGAAAACCTAATATCAACTCTCCATTCCACTGAACCAATACGTCCAGTCTACAAATGGCTGTGCACATCAATGTGTAACATAGCCAAATAATCTTTCGATTCTTTACGCCAGTTCCTCAGTCAGTATGTGAAATGCGTAGACAAATTCAAAATTAAACTACTACAAAATATGGACTCCTGTCCAGTGCGCAAATACACAGGACTACAAGGACATTCATTAGCCTGCATTTGTGGACCCATTTGCAAAAGCACCTTCCATCATATCAAAATGATATCAACACACCATTCAACTATATGAAATCTGGTTAATAAACTGTACTATGCAAAAAGTCCTGCTTTAGCACTAGCCAATTTAAATAACAATCGTGTACATGGTACAGCCAAAGAACTACTCGAAGAAATAGAGCATATGCAGAGAAAATATTTTGGAAGTGAAAGCCACTTACAAAATGCAATAGATTTACAACATACTAGCAACAACTTTACAGGTGTCAACCTTCTACTACACACATACAATAAAGAAATACTGAAGTTTAAAAGTACATCTGCTGAAGTACCAAACCATGTGTCTTTGTGTTGCCGCAGGACTTTTTATAAAAATAGCACAAGAACTGTAGACATGACGTACAAAATAGAAGACAATGAAGATTCCAAGTGGTTCCAATTAGCTCTCTATATTATAGCAGAAAACAAATACGAAATTACTGACCCCTTAATGCTTTGCAGTTAATGCACTGCAAAACTTGACAACAACCAAACACCTTCACGTGCTATCACAAATAACTTGAAATTATTCCCACTACCAAACTCCTGGACTAACTTAACTTTTATGAAAGCATCATAATTCAAACAGTGCACCCATTTCAAGCAATAATACACCTTCCACCAATCATAACCTCACTATCATAATTCCCATTTTTCATTTAGAAGCTGGATTAAATCGGGCTCATACAGAATCTGAACGGGGAAACCCGCTTTTTAAACATTCTCTGAATCAGCCGCCATTGCGACCAACGTGCTTAATGGCCGCTTCCCCTGACGACGCCTGAGCTGCAGCATAGCGGCCAGCAGCATACACAGCCTCGGATTGGCTGCTCCCATCTACACCCGCCCCTCAACTTCACCGTGAGGCGATAACCGAAGGGCGAGCCAAAGGGCCTGTCTGTGCCTGTCTGCTGTACGGCCGTCGGCCAGCTATGCTGCCTGCCTTCCATCCCTACGGGCCTATCCACTAATCTTCAACTGTTGCCCTCGCTGGATTACCTTCCACCTACAAACAGCCTGCACGTACAGTACATCTGTACGACAGTCCAATACTATGAACAGGACTAGTACATGAGCAGCACGTAAGTCGCACTTTCCTGTGTTTGTCCACAGTCTGCTAACCTTTACCTATAATGCTAACCTTTAAACCTGTTCCTGCATTCCTAATCAATATGGCCACAGTTACCAGTGATATCAGCCTCTTTGCTAGCCTCTAAACTGTTTTAGCATGTACTCCGTATTTGCACAACTGCCACCCAGCCTTATCTACTCTTAGGTCGCCTGCGCTGGTACTTGATTATCCACTTGAGACTCTCTGGTCACCTGTCATTACACCCTGCTAACTGCCTACTGCCTTGTACATTGCACTCTCTAGCTTATACCGTGATTCCTACTTCTAAGCAAAACCTATTGCTGAAACTGTACCTTACTGTAACCTGTAACTTTAGCCTACCCCACTCATCTATGTCCTGATACCATGTTCTCCACCAACGGTACCGGATCTGGCTATATGACTATCTGCCATACTATCTTATAGTAACCTTGGGGACTGAAACTAGACTGTACCTCATTCTGATTGTTGCTAGATTATACCTCAAGCTGATTGTTGTTCAACTGCACTAGCCTAAACCCCTGTTGTCACACTGCAATTGCACAAACTTTTGCTAACCTTTACTACACTGCCCAAGTTTGCCACATGCCATCTATACCCAGCCATCTGCTGTATCATCTCCTGTTAGCTATATTCATGTATTGCCCTACAGCTGCTTATGCACATGCATTTAGCCATTTGAAAGTGCACTACCTTTGAAAGCTGCTCCTAGCCTGCCACTACATTGTGTCTTTAAGTTGCTTTTAGCCTGTCACTACATTGTAATTTGATAGTCACATCTAGCCTGCCACTACATTGTGTTTTTAAGTTGCTTTTAGCCTGTCACTACACTGTAATTTGATAGTTGCATCTAGCCTGCCACTACAACAAAATTTGATAATCGCATCTAGCCTGCCACTACATTGTGTGTCTTAGTTGTTTTTAGCAGAATGCATTTCAGCACGACTCTATCAACATACGCCCCACTGCTATTATTACAATTAATACTGGTAACTATAGACCAATTTAGACATGTACCCTTCCCTACTCTCCATAGAAATTCTAGGCTTCGCGCTAGACTCTCCACCCTCTACGAACCGCAGGTACCCAGTAACGCCTATTTGAACCGTCGCTCCATTCCCAAAAACCAGAACAGGAACGCAACGTATCCTAACCCACAACTACCTGCTAGCACCATAACGAAAGAACCGATCCTGGTTACCTCTGACACCAACTGCCTTCCTAAAACAACCTCCATAACAGGAGCACTGATCAATGCTAGATCAGTCATTGCCCACGCCACTGAAATAGCCAACCTCCTCACATTAGATAACCTAGACCTTCTAGCAGTCACAGAAACCTGGCTACATGACGCAGCAAGTCTAGCCCTCTCCCTAGCAATACCCAAAGAATACCAACTACTAAGACTAGATCGCCAGAATGCCAGAGGTGGTGACTTAGCCATCATCTCCAAATCCAACCTGAATGTAAGATTAACAACACCACCCACCCTAAAATCCTGCAAACTCCTGACCGCGAAATTACTGATATCCCCATGCCAAACCCTAACTATCTATCTCATTTACAGGCCACCAGGGCCTTTAGGCCTATTCGAAGAGGAATTAGCTAGCCTCTTACAGGGACGTCATTTCACCAAAATGCCAGGGGTAGCGGAAGTGACATCACAATGCCACGCCCCCGAGAGTGACATCACAGGCAGTGATGTCATTTGACCACGCTCCGTGTGACATCACAGGAAGTGGTGCCATTTTGCCATGCCACAACGCGACATCACAGGAAGTGGCATCATGAAATTTTATCCCTCAGTACACTAAGAAAAATATGGTTACGCTATCACTGTATTGTGACATTTCATACAAGAATGGATCATCATATGTAGCAGTGTGTCAAGGCCCATGTTGCTGTGGGAAAGTGTACGAACCCAAATCCCCTCTTTATGTGGATCCGCCCTGTTATTTCAACAGAACTACAGAGCGAAATCACATTCTGTGGGGATAGGGCCGGATAGGCAGGTATGAGGATAGCCAGAATAAAAGGGGAGAGGGAGATTATTTCACCATCATGTTCCTGTATCTCTTCAAAGTGCTTGCATAACTCAAGAGGAAAAAAATATTTCAAGTTCTACCATCACACTTTCAAAACAAGTATAATTTGTTTGTTTCAGGTACACATCCTACAATACAAGATCTGCAGAAGGTTGGTGTGTTACAAAACCCAATTACCAACATTGAAACCTGTTATTCCACTTATGCAGTGCTCCTGTGGGGATTTGCGAGATGGCACTGGGGTATACCTGCCTAACCTCTGGGTTTTCCCCAGAGACTCCAGGTTTTTAGCCTCTTCTCTGGGTTTCCGGAGAAGACCCTGGAGTCTCTGGGTTTTCGGGTCCCATACAATCCTCAATCCGATTGGCTACAAAACACTGCTGCCGGTAGCCAAATCGGATGGAGGTGTGGGCGGGACCAAGAAGAAGGCAGACTGGTGCAAAATAAATGCAGTAGTACTGCTGGATTGAAAACAGTATTAACACCTTTATTTTGCTTAAGCTTTCATTCTTTTTGGCCAGTTTGCCTTATGTTTTAGTCGCAACATAAGGCAAACTGGCCAAAAAGAATGAAATCTTAAGCAAAACAAACGCAGTAATACTGCTTTCAATCCGGTGTCATTGCTTTCAATCCGGTGTCATTAATGACACCGGATTAAAGCAGTATTTAGCGTTTCTTTTTTTTTCAGCTTTCATTCTTTTTGGACAGTTTGCATGGGCTTAAATCGAGGGTACATCCTTCACCCCCCCTAAAGTGAGAAACATTGAAGGTCCGCTTTGAATTCATGAATTAAATCCTACCTCAGGGATTGAACCACAGCCTTCAGGTTTGCAGGCTGGACACCTCACCACTGCACGATATAACCTAATGAAATATAACAAACAACTATGGGGAAATGTCCAATTTCGGTACTGCAAGTTGCAGGGAAAACTTTTGTATTGGCTCTTGGAGTTTAAAACATGCACACATTTTAACGTTTTCCAAAACACTATTTGAAGAAAATATACTCTTGGTTTTGTGTCTGTATTGATTTTATGGCAGGCGTATGTTATTAGTCCTATGCATTTTGGGTGGTTATGAATAGCCAATTTAATTAAGTGTTTTGCATTCCACTGTAAAGTGCAAACTGCAAACGTGTTTCTAATTAGAGCTACAACAACAAAGTTTAGCTTTTTGGTGTGCTTGGTCGTAGCGGTGTGCATAAATCTCAGGGTTTTCTCTTTTCAAATGTAGGCAGGTATGCACTGGGGTTGAAAATACAGCACAGTCCTGTTATAATTAACTTGGAACACTCCGGGCCTGATTAACAGAGCGTTTTTCGTTTTTCATTGGAACTGCGCCACAATGAAAGGCTTCTTTGAATCAGGTCCTCAATCTTACGAAAAAGCAAATGATAGATACAGGTGGCCCTTAACTACCGCACACAGAAGGTACACAAGTACGTGCTATTTATCTTCGAGGCATTCTTCTCTAACAGCTTCCTACCCAAAATGTAATGTTATTTGTGTTGCATTGTTTGCCTGCCTATCACCTTGAAAACATTTAGAGCACTCTTTGTTTTTTTTTTCTCATTCTGTCAAATGCTTGTGTAAAGTTTGCTTTTCTCCACCGCTTTGGAAAGAATTCTTAAAAAAAGCTGAAGCAGATCTGCCGCTCACGTAAAAAATTGCTGGAATGCCGCCAGGGGAGAAGAATGCGATCAGGGTGAGCTGCTGGGATAAGAACAGGCAGGAGCCGCTCAGGTGACGGTCTGAAGTGGTCCTGTTTGGAACTCACAGGCATGCATGCAGCCAGCCAGAGCACCGTTGCACAGCGTACGACTAAAGGACAGGACACGGATGATAAACGGTGTCCATTCAGCACACATATGCTCCAGCAACGCGGCCGCAGCAGGCGAGTTCTGATGTGTTTGAATCTGTGAGAGCCTTGAGGCGAAGCACACACACACCCAACCTCAGCCAGGGCCTGCGGCGGTGCCGTGGCCTCAGGCGAGGGCACTGTGACTGACCACACACGCTTCAGAAACCCACCCAGCAGTGCACACACCTGCCCCCCCACCTCAGAAGACACACAGCCACCCGACTTACCTTGTTAAGAAGAGGTTGGCCTTTCACAGGACGCACGCAGGTCCTCCTTGCAAGTGAAGAGAAACACACACCACACGTGCAAAATGGAGGACCGCAAGCACGTAGCAGCACAGCTCCATAATAGCGGTGGCCACGCCCCCTCCTCTGATTGGACGATGCCAGAGGTCGCAAGAGATTGACAGAGGTCGCTGGACAATCACCAGTGGTCGCTGTTGCGACCTCTGGCGACCCCCAAATGACGTCCCTGGCCTCTTAGCGAGCAACACAAAAAAGTCATCCCAGACAATGATCCTTGGTGATCTTAACGTAGGTCTTAACGACCCTTAATGACAAGCAAGTGCAAGTTATTGCCACCATGCTTGAGGGACATGGCCTCACCCAAAAAGTTCTCACACCCCCACCAATGACAAAGGGAGAATATTAGACTGGGTAGCCACCTCCAACTGCCCTACTACTATCACCAAAATTACACCCCAGGCGTGGACTGACCACTTCCTCATTAATTTCTACCTAACATTCAACAAGATGCTCAGAATTGAAAAAATAATGGCACCATCGGTCCCCAGTAGATCCAGAAAAAACATCACACCTGTCAATATCTTACCACTGCTCCTCCCCACTATCAATGCCCTGCCAACTGATTCTGACCCAGACACCATGGTCAAAATATACAATGACACCATGGCCATAGCCATGGACACCGTTGCCCCACTGAAGAACTTTACAAGTAAACAACAATCCCGCCTTAATACTTGGTTCACCCCCCATCTAAAAGAACTGAGACTGGAAAAAAGGAAGCTTGAAATGGTATGGCGACACACCCCTACAGCTGAAAACAAACTTAAACTCAAACTATGCACCACTAACTACAAGAAAGCTATCATCCAAGACGTCTATAATGATAGAATCTCCAACGCATGCTCCAATACAAAGGAATTATTTGCAATCCTGCGAGAACTTGAATCTCCCATACCACCACCCGATAACGTACCCAAAGACAAGCAATGGTGTACCAATATCCAAAATGCCCTCGCAAACAAAGTGAAAACATTACAATCTAAAATTACTATAAAAAAAACCTCACTCTCTCTCAGCAAAACTCCCAGTACACCCACGCCCAAACCTAACCTAACACCTTTCAAATTCGCTAAAGTTTCTACTCTTGAAACTGAAAAAATCATTGCCTCACTAAAACCTTCCAATTGCAAAGGCAATTACTGCCCGGCCCAGATAATTAAGAATGCCGCCAGAGACCTAGCCCCCTTTGTCACCAAACTCATCCACGCCTCCTTCTCATCTAGCATAGTCCCAAACAGCTTAAAAGAGTCCTGGGTTCTCCCCCTGCTCAAAAAACAAACCCTAGACCCCTACAGCCCCACCAACTATAGGCCCATCACTACTGTCCCTTTTCTCCTGAATATAATTGACAGAGTGGCCTATCTCCAAATCCAAAAATACTTGGAGACTAACCACCTCCTTGGCACTCATCAATCAGGCTTCAGACCTCAGCACAGCACTGAAACCGCACTTATAGATCTTAAAGCCCAAATTGACGAGCTCAACGACAAAGGAAACACAGCTATGTTACTCCTGCTTGATCTGTCGGCGGCTTTCGACCTAGTGGACCACGCAGTACTCTTCAAACACCTAGCGTCAGCCGCCCACTTCTCAAGTGAAGCTATAGCCTTGGTCCAATCCTTTCTCGACAATAGAAGTATGCGAGTCTTCTCCACCTTAGACGCTGCAGACCCTATCCAGACAACATGTGTAGTCCCACAGGGCTCCTGTGTCTCGCCAACGATGTACAATATCTTTACTAAACCTCTATTCGATAAATTGGACAGATTGGGTGTCACCTACACAAATTACGCAGACGACACCCAGATCCTCATTCCCCTATCGGGCAATTTCACTACGGATACAGCTTTAGTAAACAAAATCTACACCCACATTCAGGCATGGATGGCAACACATGGCCTCTGCCTGAATGACGAAAAAACAGAGATCCTTATTCTAGGCTCACCCAACAACTTAAAACAACTCGATTCCACAGCTCCTTCAATATTGACGGAAAAATAATCCCTGTCGCCAAAGAGGTGAAGACCCTTGGTTTCTACTTGGACTCCACTCTGTCCCTAAGGAAACAAGTGAACTCCTTGGCCTCATCCACTGCCTATACTGGTAAACCTATTAAAGCATGCAGACCCTTCCTCTCACCAGCTAGCTGCATTATCATCGCCAATGCACTGATCCTTTCAAAACTGGATTACTGCAATGCACTTTATGCAGGCGCTAACAAATACATCGTCAATAAACTTCAAACCCTGCAAAACAATGCACTCAGAACGGCCCTGAACCTCCCAGTCAGAGAGCACAGTTCGAATGTGCGTAAAACTTACAACTGGCTAAAAATTAGCAATAGGATCACCTTCAAAATTGTCACACTAACATTCAAATGCCTGAACAATGCAGCCCCCCCATACCTCAGGGACAGAATAAGAAAAACCTCTGCACGAACAACCAGAACAGTCAACTCCTTCTGCCTCCAAACCCCGAGATTCCAACTAAAAAAAACAGGAGGCAATAGCTTCCTTGTGCAAGCAGCTCAGTACTGGAACACCCTACCAGTTGAACTAAGAAGGGACCAGCCTTACAACAGCTTCAGGCACCACTCCTGCACCTGGCTCCGACGCAATGACATTTGAAACCTGAGACCATGTGCATTGTGATCTGATACCTTATGATGCTCAACTCTACATGTGAAATGTACATAATGTATTTACTGTTTATAATATGCTACCCGCTATCCTTACATGTAAAGAATGTATATAATGTAATTACTGTACATAACATATGATACCAATAACCTTTTATCTATAACCTGTAACTAAGTTCTAAGTATTCTTGTTATTCTGTGCGCCAGAATAACAAGAATAATTCAAGACTCATCAGAAACTGGTCAATTTCAACTTTCCGTTGCTAAGCAACCTGCGCATGCGCCGGTCATACATGGAAAGTTACTTTCACTTTCTTCCCAATAGCGAGTGTCCTGCCGTAATGCTGTTTTGCTCGTGAAACTTCAGGTGTGAAAGTGAAAGTAACTTTCCATGTACAACCGACGCATGTGCAGGTTGTTTAGCAACAGAAAGCAACAAGTTAGAAAACCAGCATCTACGATAGACGCCTGTTCTTTGTGGCGAGATTCATCATGGAATATGGAGTGAGGAAGGTAAGCCAGGTGGAAGGATGTGCTGGGCGAGTTAGACAGTCATGTAATAACACACAGTGATGCGATGAGCAGCAATAAATACATCTGGGTTATTTTAATTTGCCGTACAGATTTCTCCAATACACCACAGTGACTTGAGTGAATGGAGGCTGAGCGCAGTGATATCACGTAGGACAAAGATAGTGCCCTTTTGAAATAAAGGTACACGGAATACACACTATGAATTAAGCTGAATTCTGATTACATATGGTCATGTTACTGAATAAATGGTCTAATTAGTATTTATCTTTATCTGTTTATGTTTGTTTATCTATTTTAATGAATTTGGACATTCTGGAAAACGACATCAAATGGTATGTGACCAAATATATTGGATGGAAACTTGAATATTGATTTTTTCAAATTACAGTTATTGTGGTTTATCATGGAAAATGGGGGAATTACATCACATGGTGATCGTTCTTTTGGGATGAAATGTATGAATTTTGGGATTGATAAGGCCAAATATTTACTATTGTTTGATTGATTTAATGTGATAAACATGTAGTGCTTAGGAGCCCTGAAGGTGGGCATAGTCCAAAATGCATTGGCAACGAAATCTGTGAGCACTATGAAACTAAGGAGCGCCTATGCCTTATAAATAAAGTGGAAGACAAGAATCTTCATGATTTTACATAAACTGTGAATTCAATTTCCTATTTGATGTGAACACTACTGAAGATACTCAGAATTTGAGCAACTCCTACTAGGAGATCTGGGAGTGAGCACACCTACGATCAGATTAAGTTCTAATTCTTTTTTTGTTTGGATTTCATAAACGTTTGCCAAGGCCTCAATGTGTGCCCCAAAACACATGAAGTAATATCATACTAAATTTAAAATACACAACAGTGCCCACCCTTCATATACAATTCAAATTTAATGATACTACCATTACTCTAAAACAGAGATTACCAGCAAATCTTGTGAACGCTTACTTAATATTCTTAAAACCAAAATTTAATAACTAATCTGTGTATGAACATAAATAAAACGCCAACTTCAAAACTACGAACAATTAGAATATGCCAACAGGTATCTAACTGCCCCAAGATTCTGCAACAAGCAAACCGATAAATGAATACCACTAAAATCAAACAAGAAATAAACAGTTAGAATACGCCAACAGGTATCTAACTGCCCCCAAAATCTGTAAAAAGCAAACAATTAGATGAATACCACTAAAATGGAAAAAGAAATAAACAAATAGAATACACCAACTTCTATCTAATTGCAACAATACTACCACCACTTCCAAATCAAAAACCATACACCTATTCAATTCATCCTACTGAAATACCACAACATAGATTTTTTTTTTTTTTAATCTAGCATGGATTTTATTCCCACAGACCCAATGATTTAATAAACAAGCACAGGAACTGAGCAAATTGCACAGAACACTAGTTTGAACTATAGTACTTCTAAAGTACTAACTATGAGGGTCGACAAAATACAAAAATGTCTACTATGCAATGCAATAACTCATTATGAACTACCTACAGTAACATATGATCTTTTCTTTTATCACAGGGATTGAACAAGAATGTCTGCTCCAATTACACATTTTATGAAAAAAACGACACACAACCACAAAAAGTCAAACAGTAAGTATATAATGATTGGACTCACAAACAGCACAGCATAACACACCCAGTCAAGCAAACACCTGACCATAGACCACAATCCAAAATGTTTTCTTCCATGCGTATCTTCTGCTGCAGTGCTTGTTGCCAACCCCTACAATCTTGACTGCATGGCCTGGCCAAAACTCTACATACAGCCTCAACAAAGGAAACAGTAAGTATATAATAATAAGACTCACAAACACTGCAACATAACACAGCCATGCAAACAAACACCTCATCAATAAATACAACCCAGAATGCATATAGTCTTCAATACCAACATTCTGAACACAATCCAACAAACTAACACACATCATCTCACTATCCTATAAACACTAGTACACTACTGCCAATCAGTAAACACATTTTTGAAAACATATCCCCTAAGCAGCCCACATACCACAGTCAAAATGTTTGGTAACATGGGTGTGTTATGCTGCAGTGGTTGTGGCCAGGGCCAACAGTCTTGGGTGCATGGGCATAGGCCTGCAGCCTTCGGCCATGCACCCAAGACTCTAGGTCGTGGCCACAACCACCACAGCATAACACACCCATAGAAGCAAACACCTACCAAATAACCACAACCCAAAAACATAACACATCCACCTCAAAACCTATCCACTTCAATTAACATTCTAAAAATAATTACAACCAATGCTCTACTAATGACCCAAAACCAACATCATACTAAAGTAAAATAGCCAGTACTGAGCCCAGTGTTTAGTATGTCCACGGACAACCACGGTGACCGCGGACTCCACAAACACATCAAGGCCTTCTTCCACCTAAGGATATATAGCATTTGACCCATCTCTTACTCCCCCACCCTCTCTAAACAGTCCTACACAACAGCACATTCCCCAACATTGGATATATGCTCACTTCAACGCCGAGCTGTCCGCGGATTTCTGCGGATCCAATATGGGGGGCGCATTGAAACAATGTGATGCACATCCCGCTTTACCCCAATCAATCAGGGAACATGTCACGTGTCCGCGGACATGACGCAAGCCAATTAGCCAATCGGTGTCCTGTCTGCAGAGCAAACAGGGAAGTCTGCCCGCGGAGCAGACATACATATCACTAATTTTTTAAGAACCACTTTTTGGTCATTTTTAAAAAAGTACTGGACGGATTCTCACCAAATTTACAAAAGCACGCTTTCGGGACCAATCTGCTGCTCCTGCCACAAATTTGGTGAAAATCCGTCCAGCAGGTTGGGCTGTAGGTGTGACCAACTTTTTTTCTCCATTCAGTCTATGGAAAAAAAATACATGTTGGGACCCCCCCACCCCTATAACTTTGTCCCCCCTGGACCAAACCTCACCAAACTTTGCAGAGTGGGCCATATTCCTTTTAAATTATGGACAAAGTTATAAGATGCCCATAAAGTGATCTTCATATGGGTCTACCAACTTAACCATAAGTACATGGCTGCTACTGCAGGCCATGTAATATATATATATATTCAGTAAAAAAAAACTTTGTTAAAGGGATGTTATGGTTAAGTTGCACTACTAAAAACCTATGAAATTCAGTGAAAAAAACTTTGTTAAAGGGACATTATGGTTCCAAGTAAAACCAAAAAAACCCTGAAATTCACCAGTCATGGTAAGCTAAGCAACCATAAAAGAAGAGAAAGGCGAGCGCAACTCAAAGAATTGACATAATACTCTATTCCATTAATGTGATTCTCACTTTTCTTTTGTGGAGCGACCAGAATGTGTGATGTTCCTAATGACACCAGGACCCTAACGTTGCAAACTAGTCCAAAGAGAAAAGCTGGATAAGAAAGTCCGGTGCTCTCACTGTGGCTCAAACCTGAGCTTCTAGTTTCTCGAATTTAATTTGCTTTAACATACATCTTAATTTGTTCCAATGAATATCCAATCAACGTTTTGTTAATTGTTACTTCACAATTTATTAAATTTTTGTTTTTTTTATACGTTCATTAATGTTCTGTGCGGATAAACCTGTGCATTTTTAGCACCATCTATTGCGACTGAACAAGGTAGTGGTTATTTTGCCTATGCATTTCAGTCTAGCTCCTTCCTCAGGGCCTAAACCACATATTTCTGTGTAACAAAAATTACAGAAATTCAACAGTTATATGCATTTCCAAAATGTGTTACAAAACAGATAGAATGATAAATTCATAAAACTGAATGGTACATACCATGTATATCCATTTGAGATTGAAAAAGGAAAGATGAAAAGATGGGGACAAACAGACATAGCGTCATATTTTATGACCAACCTTTGCTAAACATGTATTACATATTATAAGTTCCTTTTTAAGTTGTATGGGTACCTTATTGTTCACAGTCTCCTCTCTGTGAAGAAGAAGGAAAGAAATTTTAAAAAAACACGTTAAATCCGATTGAAAAAATGTGCACCAGAAGTCACAGGATTGTCGAAACATGTCAAACGGCGTTTTACCTTAAATCCGGTCGTTCCTGTGAAATCACTCCACTCTGCGAGAAATCTGTATTGGAGAAATGATAATAAACGTAGACATGAGCCCCTACTATTCTCCTTCTAATATAACATTTGACTGAGAATAAATGTTTCTGCTTAGCGAAAAGCACAGTGTGCTGTTATACGAGCATGAAGCCTTACGGGTTGCAAGTCCGCTGTAAATGCTATTTCCTTATTTACCTGTTTCTATAGTGATCCTGCCGAGGCGTCACAGAGCGTCAGCAACCAAAACTTACGCCACCACCATGCACTGCTAAGACTAACACCCAGGTCATCAAAGATTGCATCACAACTTTCATTGATCACATCACTGATGACATCACATGTGCATTTAATTTTCATGAAAAGTCTGTTCAAGGGATTCTTATTGTCATGTTAATAAAAATGTGTCAAGGATAATTGAAATAAATATCATGAGGTAGGTAGTGCATTAAGCAATGCATTAATCCAAATAGCATTCTATTATGCAGTTTTTTCCAGCATACTAAGGTACATCTGTAGAAACATAGGTATAGCGAGCAGCAGACATGATGGAGGTGTAATATTAATAATCTTGATATGTTAAATACAAAAAATATAAATACTTTCTTATTAGAGTTCTGCATACTGTAAACATTTAATAAGTGCCTAATAAGACCTGATTACTACATAATTGCATTATTGCAAACAAAACACATACAACAACACATACAAATATGAGTATATACAAGGAAAATGAAGTAAACAAAAAAACAAAAGTATTACCAGACAATCTTCATACCTAACTAATTATCTTCATGCACACAAATGATTGCTCTACTTCAAAGCGACTACTTCCCTATGTATAACTATCACATAATGTGACTGGACCCTAAGGAAGGTAATGTGAGTACAATGTGTACAAATATGAGCATATGTAGGGAAAGTACAGTAATAAAAAAACAGCAGTTTTATAAGAAAGTGTTCACAACTTGACTGATCATCTTCATAAATAGAAAGCATTGCTGTCTTCCAAGTCTATGTTTTCCCTATGTATATGTTTCATATGCTGTGAGTGAACGCCAAGTGAATTACTGTAAGAATATACTTGAAGTATAAGTACACAAATAAAGTACTTTTTGAATTTTTAGTTCCTGACTGTTACTGGTCTAGATATGTCAGTAAAGGAAAAAAGAGGGAACCAGGCATGTGATGTCATCAGTGATGTCATCAATGACATTTGTGTTGTCATCTTTGATGTCCTGGATGTTAGTCTTAACAGTGCATGGTTGTGGTGCGGGTTATGGTTGCTTAGAATAGCCCAACTGGCAAATTGCAGGGGGTTTTCAGTTTTACTTGGAACCATAATGTTCCTTTAAAAAAGTTTGTTTTCACTGAATTTCATAGGTTTTTAGTAGCGCAACCTAACCATAACGTCCCTTTAACAACATTTTCTTACGGAATTTCATAGGTTTTTAGTAGGGCAACTTAACCATAACGTTCCTGTAGCAACATTTTTTCACTGAATATAGATATATAAATAATGTAAATTTGATAAATGTTTACTAGGATGCCCTTAGTTTATATACATAGAACATACTGAACCCCCTACCGGTGCTAGTGGGTCTGATATCCGCAGACCATGCCCCTGTTCACGGACGGACTCGGACAACATCAACACTATCCAAAAACTCAAGGGGTATCTTACATTGTTACAACATCCAAAAAAAACTAAACAAGTTAAAAAAGCAGCACATAAATAAATTGCATTCAATAATAAATAAGAAGTGAAACTGTATATGTAAGACATTAACAATCCAATTACATAGCATATGCAACATAGTGGAATATACCAAAACACAATAAATATGCGTCGAACAGAATTACCTCACAGAAATTGCACATCAAAAATGAACAGGACACCTATGCAGCAGTAACAGCAAAACTTAGCAAAAAACTAGTGAGTACACTACATTTATTGTATATATTTATACACTTTCTGTATTAGGTACACTAAAACTAATTTTTTTTTTTACACAGAAATGTCCAGTACTTTGGAATGGCATTTTCCTCAGGATGAATTGAGTGAAGACAGTGATACTAATGGTAGACACTACACTTCTATATATTAGCCAATTTGATAACCATTATTTTATGGGTACTTAACATTTTCTTTTTTTAAACAGACCATACAGACATTAAAAATAATATACCAACAGAGGTGTTAGAAAATCCTCTGCAGCAAATGTAGCAAAAAATGGATCTGTTAAAGACAAATTTAAATCTTTTAAGAAACTTTGTGGAGGACCTTATAAAACAGAACATTAAATATCACTGTCCCACATGTACGAGTTACCCCTCTCCATGTCCCAGCCAACTATCCCCAAAACCTCCCCAGCAAGAAAAACATTACAATGAGACTTCACTCCTTTCCTCCCCTACCATCCATCATGTCCAACCCCCTAATTCCCTAGTATTTGTTTCAGTTTCTAGTTCCTCCTCTCTTCATTAATTTCTTTACTTTTATAAAATGATACAATAATAAGTGTGTTGTTACTATATTCCTCTGTGTCTTATTTTTTTTAAAAAGGCTGTTAGGGTGTCTGCAGACCGCCAATAGCGGCATGGCTACCGCCAAAGTCGTAATGACGCCCTATATCTGTTTGCATTGTTGGCAATCAAAATGGAGGTGTCCTTAGGACACACAAGATGTTCGCCTGTCTGTAATTAACCAAAATGGGAGTGTCCTAAGGACACTATACCTGTTTGCACTGTCCTCAATCAAGATGGGAGTGTCCTTAGGACACACAAATTGTCTGCCTGTTCGTAATTAACCAAAATGGGGGTGTCCTGTGGACACTATACCTGTTCGAATTGGCCTTAATCAAAATGGGGGTGTCCACAGAACACAGAAAGACATCTGCATATTCGTAGTTATGCAAAATAAAGTGTCCTAAAACATTCCCCCTGTTCGCATTATCCATAACCAGAATGAATATGTCCGTAGAACACATAGCCCATCCGCCTGTCCGCAAAGTTGTGATGCACATTTATTTTGTTTGGAGATCTGAACACTGCCCGTAGAACACCCATGAACATGCGTAGCACACCCTTGCCCCTACAAACATTGTGCCTGTGCACAACTGTCCGGCGCACGTGTGTTGTACCTTGAATTAGTTTGGGGACTGGTACACTTTCTGTAGAACAGCATAGACCCGACCCCGCGCATTTGGTGTCCTATGGACAACCATCCCATTCGGCAACATGTCCTCGATGCCATCATGTGACCGCACCCACGCTAGGCGTAACAAACGCTGTCCAGGCCTCCAGACACCTAAAAAGTGATTTTTTCAGCAATCCAAGGTATTTTCCTGGGAAAGTTCAGCCTTGCACATGTCCCACACTATGTTCCTGGCGATCTGCATACTTTTGGGATTTTTTTTAGCCCTTTCCTAGTGTTCGAAGTGTCCTGGGACAGCACGGGTGTCTTCGAAGCGCGCCACAGCACCCCTATAAAAGGCCACACCCAGAGCTGCTCCTTATTCTGTTTTTGGGCTTCCACGACAGAGACTGCTTCTTGTTGCATTGCATTGCTCTTGCTCTTTGAAACAGCTGTCCTATGGCATCCATGGCTGCTGCTGGTGCTACTGCTGTCTCAGCAACACCCCCACCCCCTCCACCACCAACACCTCACCGAGGGCCTGTAGAGGGGAACAGACATCAGGATAGAGAGGTGAGTGATGAAGAGGATGAAGAGGATGTGGTAGTGGAAGTCCCTACTACTAGTTCTCACTGTGAATCTTGGGTATGGAGGTTATTTACCACTGTTGATGGAGTACCAAAAGCACATGCACACAAGGTGACCTGCAATCAGTGCAAGATGGTGCTGAGTCATGGGAAACTGAGTTTGTACAGCTATGGTACTGCCTCAATGAAGCAACACCTAAAATCGTTCCACAGTGGGGCTATTCATAAGGTTATACGTTGTGTTAAAAGTAGTAGGTTGGGTTCCTCTGCAGAATGATCTGTTTCCACTCCTGCCCCCACAAGAGACACTCCTCAGTGCATTTCTCCAGCTGACTCGCATACCATACATGATGCTGTTGATCCTTACCTTTCGAGGGTCATAGTGCTGTGCATGTACTGCGCTGCAGTACTCTGCAGGGGGGAGAACCTTTGAAGTGCTTTTGAGAATGTGGTCAAGGAGCATCAGAAGAACTACTACCTACCTGAATAAGGCCCACTCTACATCTTCCTCTCTCCACCTGCCTTTCTTATCCCCGTGGTTGGTGCCCCTTCCTTACCCTCCTTTCCCTTCCTTTCCTTGTGTGTCGTGTTTAAAAAACCCCAAAAAATTCAACAACAAAAAACAAAAAAGAAAAAGGCTCTTTTCAGAGCCGCCTTTCACAGTTCAAAAAGTAAAGTGTCAATGAAATGCGCAGGGCCCTGTGCATTTTCAGAAGTCGGTGGACTGTCCGCGTACATCTAAAATCTGTGTAGTGCTGCCCTGTAACAACCATTGCAAGTGGTGGCTTTGAAAAGAGCCTTTTGTGGTATTTTTTTTGTGTTTCGAAAACTTCAAATGGTCAACACCTACGGCAAAATGGTTGCTATAATTCCAAAATGGGTCACCATGCATTTTGTATATTTCGCAGAAAAATCTGATTGCCAGCATAATTAAGATTTACTCCATCTCTGCGAAAAACGTGTGTACTACGAAACATAATATTTTCATTGTGAAAAGAGGACATGCCAACATCTCTCAAAAAGGCACAAACAGCCTTGTAGACATTGGGGGTCATTCCGAGTTGGGCGGTAAGTATAGGGGAATACCGGCATGGCGTTAAGAGTGTTTCCGTGGTGGCACTAGACTGTCAAAATTGGCCTATTCTGACTTCACGAGCACGCGCTTACCGCCATGCCGGTAATGAACGTTAGCGCCATGCCGCAAAAGTGCCCCCAAAGGCCTTACCGCCAACACATGCACCGTACATAACACTACCGACATGGAGTAATCAGCGGTGACCGTAAATAGCAGTGCCCGCTATTTACGGTCACCGGTAAAGAACGGAACCGGAAAAACCGTCACCACACAGGAACGGGAAGGAGCACGGCGGCCATCTTTAAAATCACAATCCATTGCCATCCTCTCCATACAGGACCTGGAGGCATATACCGAAGAGAGAAATTGGCATTCGAGACCAGCATCATGCCTAAAGCACTAAAAAAGGGGGCCGCAAGCATAAGAAAGGAGTGCTTTACCCAGGATGAGCTCCACATACTGGTGGACACCCTGCACGAACATGCAGACACTGTATTCAGCAGTGACATGCGTAGACCCACCGTCATCAGGAAGAAAGAGATCTGGGCCTTGGTAGCACAGAGGGTGAGCGCCGTAGGAAACACCACCCGCACCACCAAGGATTGCCGGAAACGGTGGGATGACCTCCGTCTCCGGGTGCGGGCCATCCTCTCGGCAAACCGAAGTCAGGCCCTGGAGACAGGAGGAAGGCCAGGTTCCCCCATCAAAATTATGCCGTGGGAGGAAACGTGCGCGGCCATGATGGGCACAGAAGCCATCGAAGGGGTTTGCTAAATGGAGTGCGGTGCAGCATCATCCGCTGATGGAGGTGAGTGTCATGATTCAAGACAGAACATGCATTCCTAATGTATGTCACTGCCAAGGGCTGGGCAAGGTGTCACATCATGGTTGGGCAAGCCTCCCCCCCCCAGGGAATCATGCCGTAACAAATGGGACCCAGTCTGATGTCAGGTGCAAGGCTGTAACCCATATGGCCCATACCACACAAAGAGGCCGAATCTCTGAGGCACACGGGGCAGTGATTGTAAACACTGTGAATGTGAGTCATCACAGTACACCGCCAACATGAGTGACCCAGACATCTGCATGCATTTAGCATCCAAGCCCAGATCACTGTCCCACTCACCACCCAAATGTCCACAAAACGCTGCAATCCCATTGTGATACCATAGGCATGTACAAATGCTGACACCCAAATCATTGCTCATGCCGTCTCTCTCTTCCCCCACCACAGGCAGCGGGCATGACAGCGAGGACCAGGAAAGCACCCGGGCCAGTACCTCCAGGGGCAGAGGCAGGGGCCAACGTATACCTGCAAGCAGGATTAAAACACAAGCAACACCACCTGCTCCTGCAACCCCCATGGAGGGTGCACAACCCCCACCTGCACCCCTACCCATGCCTGCAGTGCCGCTGGACACATGCCCCACGCTGCACTCAGAGGAGTCCAGTGTGGCTGGGGAGCATGCAGCCATGTGCCTCCTTGATGTTCCAGACAGCCCACCATCAATTTCCGGAGCCAACGCGGAGGATACCAATGACATTGGCCAAACCCCTGAAACACCATCATACAGTCAGGTGGCACACAGCGACTCCGGGGAGAGTGACACCCCAGGGCTCACAGGGCAAGGATTACAACCTGCCTGTCCTGAATCCACTTCCCCTGCAGACACTCTGGAAAGGCCTGCAGGCCCAATACCAAGCCTGCCAAGCACATCGGCCACGGATGTATTGCCCTCCCAGCACCTCACAGGCCTCATTGAGGAGTTCATCAGGGACAATCGTGATTCTAGGTTGGAGTGGCACAATGACCTTCAGGCTCTGGGCGAGGTGATCACGGCGAACACAAACCGGCTCTGCGAGGTGCTGGGCCGGATCGCAGATGCCCTGGAGGCAGCACACCCCACACCACAGCCCGAGTGGGTGGACCCACCCTCCCAAAGCTCGTCCATGCAGACCAGCGCGGTCCGACGCTCACTGCGTACATTGCGCTGCCACAACATGGATCCCCCTGGCTCTGGGAGTGCACGTTGACCATGCTGGCACACACATGTTGCCTATGTTGTACCAATGGGACTATTGTGGGTTTGTTGTGGGGGGAGGTGGCGGGGGTGAGGGTGTGTGTGGGAGTTGGGGGGAGGGGGAGGGGGTGAGGGTGGAGGTTTTGTTGTACACGTTTGAACATTATTACTCAATACACTGGTTGATCATCCCTAAGAAACAGAGTGGACATTGATCATTGTGCATGTGTCCTTTAATGTCTCACATTGCATGGTGTAAATGTATCCCCACACACAGTGCCCAATGTCCTGTCATCCCCACACCCTCAGCTGACCTGTGAGTCAGGAACATTGTCCGATAAATGATTGCCGCACGGAATGTCCCTCCTGTGCATCGGCACCGTGATGCTGTCCTGCCATTCCTTCCTCCTCCCCCTCATCATCATCTGGTGGTAGCAGTTCCACGTCAGGGGGCAGTGGCACGTTCCGACAGATGCACATGTTGTGCAGCATTACACATGCCATGGTGATCTTGGACACCTTCTCGTGGCTGTAGATGAGTGCCCCACCCGACCGGCTGAGGCAACAAAACCGTGCCTTCAACGGGCCAAAGGTCTGCTCCATCACTACCCGTGTATGGGTATGGGAACTATTGTAGTCCTCCTCGTGCCTGTTCTGTGGGTTGCGGACCGGGGTCATGAGCCACGGCTTCAAAGGGTAGCCAGTATCACCTGCATGAGAGTGGAATGAAGGTAAGTCTTGTGTGGTTGAGGAGGGCATCCAGCACTTGGTTGAGTATCCGGGAAAATATGGGCTGTAAAATGCCATGCATGTGCCCCACTGTATGCTGGTAGGTGCCTGTGGCAAGGCAGTGGAGCACAGACACTACCTTCAGTAGAGGGGGGATGGCAGTGCAGGTTTCTATGCAGCTCACTATGTCGTCATGTATCAGGTCCACTATGGTGGTAATGGTGTCCCGGTCAAGCCGGTACAGGGTGTGGATCTGCTCTGGTGTGAGGTTGAAGGGGGTGGCTCTGATGCAGGGGATTGGGGGCTGCCGGCGTGGTAATGGTGGCTGCACCGGTAGGGCATGCTGGGCCTGTCTCACCCTCCTTCTCCTCCTGTGTATCCTCTGTGGTGGGGGCTGTGTGGGTGTGCTCCTTTTGTGCTGTGACAGACTCCATTGCCTCCACCTGTGCTGATTGAGTGCACCTGTGCCTCTTTGAAACACTGCTCATGGTTCTTAACACCTTCTCTGCGATGCCGGTATTTACTCCAAGGCGGTAAGGTACTTTGCGGCCTTCTGGAGGCCGTTTTTTCCATGTCCGCTTTACTTTGGATCAGCTCCAGTTTACGCCATGGCGCTATTTACGGTATGTAGTGTCGGGCACGCGCCACTAAACCGCTTTTTACGGCCTCGTAATTTACGGCGCAGTAAATAACGGTCTGGTGGGTCAGAATAGGCCGTAAAGGGAAACGATGCCGTTAATCCTTTACCGGCATCGTTTTTCCTTTACCGCCCAACTCGGAATGACCCCCATTGTGCCTTGCTTTCTCCATTTGTGGACCAAATGAAGAAGAACGCAGCCACATTTGTCTCTGCGCAATACGAAAAAAAATTACTCAGGACTTTGGAAACATGTCCATGACTTTCCCAAGTCCCCATTTCATTGCAAATTGCAAAGAGATTCCAGAGACATGTCCTAAACTGTTCCCTCCACAATGACAAATGATGACACTGTGTCACCAAAGTAGCACAAAGAGGTACCAAATCCAGCCACTTCATTCCACGCATTCCATGGCAGTGCACTTCCACATGAGGGAATCCAAGATGTACAGCCACTCCACAGCGATCTGCTTGCACCTCCAACCAATGTATCCACGTGTTCCCAAAATACAATCTGCTTTCTGAAACAAACAGCCATAGCCATCTCCTCTCCTCTCAGGAAAAATACTTTCTGACAAACTCACACACCCTGTAAGCCCTATTGACCAGTCCCTTGCTCTGCACAGTCTCATTTGCATGTCTCTCAGCTGCAAATTTCCCATATGTAATACGCGCTTTCCGCGGACAACCACTGTGTCCGCGGACAAATCAAAAAATCTGAGCGTGGGGAATGAAAATTTAAATAGTGTGCCCCATTTCCCCTTTGAGGTTGGCTCTGAAAAGTCTTGGGAGGATAGCTCAGCGGCAACGTTCCCGCCTTGGAAGCAAGACGTCATGGAGCAACACAGGTTCGTTCCCTGGGTCCGCGCTTAGAAATCTCTGGGTATTAAGCTTGTTATAAATAACCTATCATATCATATCAAAGAGTCTTTTTTTGATTTTTTTTCAAATGCTTCAGAAACCTTTTATTTTGTATTTTTTTTCCTATTTTCCTCCAAAAACCTTCACATTACCTTCTCCAAAGCTACCCTAATGTTTCAAAACAGCATTGCATTTCCCATAAAAGATAAAGACATGCCATCTTCTTTAAAGTAATCAACATTACCAGAGTCAATGTTCCCATTGTTGCAAAGGAACATGCCAGGTCTAGTCATGAAAGCAAACATGTCTCAGTTGATTAAGCACCTGCCAATATTTTGCTGAGGAGAAAAAACAGAACTATTGTCCCATACTGCCCTAGGTACCAAAGCAAAAAAATAACCTCACATTTGGAAGCACTTTCATGATGGCCTGAAACAAGTTTTGCAGTTCTTGCAACAAAGTAGGGGCACTGGCATAGCCCAAATGCAAAGCACCACAGTGCAGAACAACCACATATGGACTATAATACCTAGCCATATCCTGACAAACTTCTAGCATTGCCTGCAAATTAAAACCAGGCACAGTGCACCACACCACTTCCACTCCTTTTGTGTCAAAATGGTTGTCCACATTCCTAGATTTAGTATACTGCTCCAAAGCATTCACAAACATATCTCCAAGCACCAACACCCTGACTTCCTCCACCTCTGCCATCTTCACTACACACAGCCTCTCTCAATACAAAGCAGAACTTCAACACCTGATTGGCTAACCCTCAAAATACACTCCCATTTCATGCTCGGAAGCCCCGGATGTGGCATGCCCTGTCTGCGAACAGCCGTGCTGTCCGCGGAGCGCGTAAGTAACACTAGGGCAGCCCTTCTACCCTTTCCACTTCACTCGCTGCACCATTCCCTCATTGGCTAAGCAGTCACACAACCATCCACCAATCACATGCAAGGCCTCTACATCTAACTCCATCATCATCATTCAGCACTTCAGATGTACTTTTGATCACTCCGAGTACAATTGCGCTGTGACTGCAAAGCACCTACAGCAACTACTAGTAAACTCTCCAACATTTCTACTTGCAGATGCATGCCCATCCACATGCATGAACACAAAGTACACATATGAATATTTTTTGCACAGTACATCATACATGCTAACATTCCGACCCACCTGCGAGGGACATTTCCTCCGAAAAATCGTGAGACAACATTTGTGTTATAATAATGCATTGGGCAAAGATATATTTTCGGCTGGAGAACATGAAAAGTAACAATATTTTTCACTGAAAAATCGGGAGTCTCCTGCCGAAATCAGGAGGATTGGCATGTATGGTACATGTACATCTCTAGTATAAATGGATATAAACAGAGTAACTGCCACTTACCCTGTGTAACCTGTAAAACAAGCTTAATATCATTTCTACCATCTACGATCATCAAGTGTCACTTGCAAAGTTGTCTGCTCTCCAAATTTTTATTTACCCGTATTATTAACTGCAATGTGCAAACTGTTATTTGCTTCATTCATTCTATAATTTCTGTAACCACTGCCACGTATTGAACCACATTTCAACCATGATAGCATTTAATGCATTATAGTGCATACGATGTACATACAATTTCCTTTCTATACATTCTCTTTATTTGACATACATTCTATCATTTCAACTTCCTTTACAATTAGTAATCAGACACAACACACACAGCTATCTAACAAAGTGTAATTTCATGTGAAAAGATGGGAGAAATAACAATATAATTATGGAAAAAGGCTTTATATTGTGTTATAAAATTGCTCGCAGCCAGGATGAGTACATGCATCTTTATTTATGCACACAGATAGCCAATATCATTTGATAGGCTCCCAGTTAAAACAGCACCACTGCCTCTACAACTGTTCTTCCAAACTACATAGCTCTCTCATTTTAGCTGGTTGTCCATTCCATTCTAAATTTCACAACAGCATTCAACTATGCACAGGTGCAGTCATATCTATCATATCATCTACAACTATGTACAGTGTGGTAAAGCAAGACATACAACATCTCCCCCCTTCCTTTCAGTCTGTAACAAAAGAACCAGGGCCTTCCTG
This sequence comes from Ambystoma mexicanum, assembly GCF_040938575.1. Lineage (NCBI taxonomy): Eukaryota > Metazoa > Chordata > Amphibia > Caudata > Ambystomatidae > Ambystoma > Ambystoma mexicanum. Next base: position 31,693,142 of record NC_090924.1, on the reverse strand, counting down.
GCAACCCTTACTTTATTTCAGACTCTCCCATCCCCAAGCACCAAAGAATCACCCAGTACTTTAGTAATCACCTACTGAGTAATAAGCTGCTGACCCCATCAAATTCTTCTGATTTATTTCCCACACTTTCACAAATACATACATTGCATACTTTTTCATAAAGTTCCTGCCATTTACCCAGTAAAAATAGCAAACAAATCATACAATTATTTCTTCTATCCCCTAACATCCAATAACACCACCTTACGAAGCTAGGTGTGCCCTGTGCACTTACTATTGTACTCATTTATAAAGCACATTCAACTAACAGATTGTAAATAAAATATACAGAATACACATAGGCAAAGACAAGTGCATGCACATGGTATGCACAGTTATCAGAAAGCAGCACTACTGCAAAAACAAAGACATCCATGTCTATATTAACAGCGTCTAAAGTACGAACGAGAACTCGGAAGAAACCTACTCTTTCCATCCAAAAAACTGTTTCCCCTCACCAATCCACACATCATCACACTATACTATAAACATTATTACGATACTACCAATCAGTACTCACATTTTTGAAAAAAAATCCCCTAGGCAACCCACATACCACAATCAAAATGTTTGGTAGCATTGTTATGCTGTGGCGGTTGTGGCCAGGGCCTAGAGTCTTGGGTGCATGGCCTACAGCCTTCGGACATGCACCTAAGACCCTAGGCCCTGGCCACAACCACTACAGCATAACACGCCCATAGAAACAAACACCTACCAAATTACCACAATCCCAAAACATAATGCATCCACCTCAAAACTATGCACTTCAATTAACAATCTAAAAAATAATTACAACCAACGTACAAACTGTTCAATACATACCCTCTTCACCCAATGCTCTTCTAACGACCCAAAACCAACATCATACTAAACTAAAATAACCAGTAGTGTGCTCACACAATCCAACAAAAAAACTAACACACATCATCTCACTATCCCATAAACACTATTACACTACTACCAATCAGTACTCACATTTTTGAAAACTTATCCCCTTAGCAGCCCACATACCACAATCAAAATGTCTCTGGTAGCATTGCAGAGTTATGCTGTAGTGGTTGTGGCCAGGGCCTAGAGTCTTTGGTGCATGGCCTACGGCCTGCAGCCTTTGGCCATGCACCCAAGACTCTAGGCCCTGGCTACAACTACTACAGCATAACACACCCATAGAAACAAACATCTACCAAATGACCACAACCCAAAAACATAATACATCCACCTCAAAACTGCGCACTTCAATTAACATTCTCCAAGCACTCATACGCACCAACACACCAAAATTAAATTCATGCTCACTTCCAGCGCATGTCCATGCATCCAATATGACGGATGCATAGAAACAATTTGACGCACCGCACGCCTCATTCCAGCCAATCAGAGATCACGTCACATGTCCGTGGACATGACGTGAGCTGATTATCCAATCACTGTCCTGTCCGCGGAGCGAACAGGGAAGTGTGTTCGCAGACATCGGTCATTTTTCAAAAAATGACTGGATGGATTTTCACCAAATTTACAAAAGCTCCTGCTGCAAATTTGGTGTAAATCTGTCCAGCGGTTTGGGGTATAGGCTCGACAGAAATGTTTTCTCCATTCAGTCTATGGGAAGAAAATACATTTTGGGAACCCCCTAAAACTTTGCCCCCCCAAGCCAAATATATATATTTAACTTGTTTTGGGTGGGTGTGGGGGGCCACTAAACCACCACAGCTGTTTTTAGTTTAAATGGGGGTGGCCTTCTCCCCCCACCCCACATGGATGTGGGGCATCTCATGTAGCCCTCTCTGGGGGCAGATTGCTAGTACAATCTGCCCCTAGGCATGAGTACATGAGATGCCCCCCATCCATTTGGGGCGGATGGGGGTACCAGAACACATTGGATTGGCCCCCAATGCATGGGTCAGTACATCTTTCCCACCCTAGGGGCAGATGGGCACACTAATGTGCCCATATGCTCCTAGGAATGGGGCAAACAAAAACAACAAAAAAAACAAAAAATGATCACTTGTTTTGGAAGGGTGTGGGGGGGGGCAATAAACCACCATGGATGTTTTTAGTGGAAAGGGGGTGCCAACAGGTGTCTCCTCTTCGGAAGTGCATGTGGTTCCCTGTTTTCCTTGGTGGCTTCTACACCCTAGGCCCAACATCTGTAGGTTGTCCACATGAGCAAAATCTGCTCTGCTGAAAGGCTTGGGGCTACCAGTGGGTTAGCCTGTTCCCTTTGCGCCCAGGTAGGTGCACCCACACATGTGAAGTACTGTTTTCATCGGGACACCTGTGGGAAGGTGGGAAGGTAGGACATGTGGTGTTGGTGGCATTGTTCGGTGGGTGGGCAGAGGGAAATATCTGAAAATTGTGTTTTTTTTAGCAAATTTCAGACTTTGCTGGGGATTGTGGGTAATACATTCTGGGGCAATTCGCGTTCAGACCTCTGTGGATTCCCACAGGTGGCTTCTTTTCGGAAATTCATGGGGTTACCTGATTTCCTTGGTGGCTTCGGCACCGTAGGTCCATATCTGTAGGTTGTCCACATGAGCAAAATTCCTCAAAATCGGCACTGCCGAAAGACTTGGGGTTACCAGTGGTTTCCACCTTTTCCGTTTGCACCCAGGTAGGTGCACCCACACATGTGAGGTACCATTTTTGTCGGGACACCTGTGGGAACACTGGTAGGTAGGACATATGTTGTTGGCAGCGTGTTTCGGTGGGTGGGCAGAATGAAATGTCTGAATATTGTGGGGGTTTTTTGCCAAATTTCTGACTTTGCGGGGATTGTGGGTAATACATTCTAGGCCAATTTGCGCAAGTCAGACCTCTGTGGATTCCCACGGGTGTCTTCTTCTCGTAAATGCGTGGGGTTCCCTGTTTTCCTTGGTGGCTGTGAATCCCCAGGGCCAAATCTGTAGGTTGTCAAGAAGAGCAAAATTCTGCAAAATCAGTTCTGCCGAAAGACTTGGGGTTACCAGTGGGTTAGCCTTTTCCATTTGCGCCCAGGTAGGTGCACCCACACATGTGAGGTCCTGTTTTCATCAGGACACCTGTGGGAAGGTGGGAAGGTAGGACATGTGGTGTTAGTGGCATTGTTCGGTGGGTGGGCAGAGGGAAATATCTGAAAATTGTGTTTTTTTAGCAAATTTCAGACTTTGCTGGGGATTGTGGGTAATACATTCTGGGGCAATTCGCGTTCAGATCTCTGTGGATTCCCACAGGTGGCTTCTTTTCGGAAATTCATGGGGTTACCTGATTTCCTTGGTGGCTTTGGCACCGTAGGTCCATATCTGTAGGTTGTCCACATGAGCAAAATTCCTCAAAATCGGCACTGCCGAAAGACTTGGGGTTACCATTGGTTTCCACCTTTTCCGTTTGCACCCAGGTAGGTGCACCCACACATGTGAGGTACCATTTTTGTCGGACACCTGTGGGAACACTGGTAGGTAGGACATATGTTGTTGGCAGTGTGTTTCGGTGGGTGGGCAGAATGAAATATCTGAATATTGTGGGGGTTTTTTGCCAAATTTCTGACTTTGCGGGGATTGTGGGTAATACATTCTAGGCCAATTTGCGCAAGTCAGACCTCTGTGGATTCCCACAGGTGTCTTCTTCTCGTAAATGCGTGGGGTTCCCTGTTTTCCTTGGTGGCTGTGAATCCCCAGGGCCAAATCTGTAGGTTGTCAAGAAGAGCAAAATTCTGCAAAATCAATTCTGCCGAAAGACTTGGGGTTACCAGTGGGTTAGCCTTTTCCATTTGCGCCCAGGTAGGTGCACCCACACATGTGAGGTAGCGTTTTCATCGGAACATCTGTGGGAATGCGGGAAGGTAGGACATGTGGGGTTGGCGGTGTGTTTCGGTGGATGGGCAGAGGGAAATTTGTGAAAATTGTGTTTTTTTGGCCAAATTTCAGACTTTGCTGGGGATTGTGAGTAATATATTCTAGGACGATTCGCGCAAGTCTGACCTCTTTGGATTCCCACGGGTGTCTTCTTTTTTCAAATGTATGGCATTCCCTGTTTTCCTTTGTGACTTCGATACCCTGGCCCAAATCTGTAGGTTGTCCACATGAGCAAAATTCCTCAAAATCGAGGGGGCGCTGTGACGCGCCGAACAAGATGGCCGCCTAGCCCCAGAGCTCCGGGACCAGCAAGCTCCAGAAACTGAAAATTCGATGGATAGACCACGCTACCGCAATCATCAAAGACCGTGGAGGACATCTAAATCCTTCCAACAGATATCAGAACAAGTTTGGGGAAAATTCATCTGCCCGCTTAGGAGATATTTTGACTAGAGGAGGATGCACCTCTGCCCAATGGAAGGGCATCTTTGCGCCAAAACCAAGCCCAAAAACCGAGGCCACTGAAGCCCCAGGAACCCTCACTTGGACTGTCGCCCGGTCCGAAACCCCTGTGGAGGCGTCTCCTGCAGCAGCGAGACTCCTTGGCATCCCCCGCCAACTGCGACTGCAGGCAACAGATGCCCCTGCAATCATCTGGGGACCGGGCGGAAGCAGTCACACGAACCTACAAAACCTGGAGCCCGGGTCACCCCGCTCCCGGTTCCCCTCGTCCTGCACCTCCGTATTCTCTGGCGGACCTGGCCCGCTGAGACCTGCTGCCCGATTCCTCATCCTGTGGCTGGGTGGGGGTGGGCCCACAGGGTTGTAAGTCCCGCCATTCGAGCCCTGGGTGGTTCGCATCCTGTCGCCACCTGGTCCAGCACCTGAGATCCTCCTAGCAAACACCGGCCGCAGCCCCAGCTGCCCGTAACTTCAGCCTGGGCCCGCTCCCGGGGATTGAATAAACCTGGAGGAGGGACCGCCTCGCTCCTGCGTGACATCGCCACAACAGTCTGCTGAACCTGGGAGGAAACCCACAGTCCGGGACCTCGTCCTTGTGCCGAGTAGGAGCGGGCCCACTGTTCTTCATAGCCCAAACCATCCCCCGGGCTGGCCTGCTCCCGGGCGCTGGGGGGAACGCGGAGAGCAACGAACCTCAGCAATAAAGGTAGTTGAATGTTAACAAGCACACAGGGCCCCTCATGATCACCTCTACGCCCCACACAGCCTCATAGGCCAGGAACCACCCCTCATCAGCTGTACTTGGGGATGGACCTCTTGCCTGTAAACCAGATAAACACTTGTTCATAAACTCAACTTACCCGCACCAGATCTGTCAGCACACAGACCCAGAGCTGAGTAAAAGACCAAGGAAAAGAGAACTACTTCACTGGCAAGGCACAACACTTAATCATTGACCCCTGCCACCTAACCATATACTGGCGGAACTGGCAAGCTCTGCCAAACACTCCACTGTAACCCGGCACATGCTTCACTGATCAGACAACTAGCAGGAACACATTCTGCACGTCCACCCTCTGCAAATATGGTGGGAGGTGCCAAAAACAAGGACAAAAAAGGGGCCCCATGGATGCCTTTGCCAACTCCTCAAGCCAAGAACAAGAAAATGACCCTGCAGAATCCTCCAAAACACCCCCCACACAAGAAATGGCCCCATACATGGCCACCATGGAGAGAAGGTTTGCAGTAATCAACACCAAGCTGGACAACCTAGGGGAAAATATAGCCTCCATCCGGGCTGATATAAGGAAAGTTAACTCCAGGGTCACAGAGGCAGAAAATAGGATTTCCACACCTGAAGACACAGCTACCGCACAAAGCCAAACCATGGAAAAAAACCCAAAAGATGTCAAGACATTACAGAACATGTGTAAAGACTTAGAATCCTGCTCGAGACACAATAACATCAGGGTGGTCGGGGTGGCGGAGCGCAAACCTAATATCCCAATGGAACAATTCCTTGAAGACATGCTCCACTCCTTATTTCCAGACGCACAGTTCTCCAAACAGTTCCTGATTGAAAGGGTGCACAGAGCACTTACCTCCCCCCCAAACCGGGGGCACCACTACAAACTATAATAGCAAGGCTTCTCAAATACCGTGACTGAGATCTGGTGCTCCATCTGGCACGCAAACAAGGCCCCCTCTCCTTTGAATCCAACCAGATTCACATATACCCAGACTTCTCGACAGGGGTGCAGACTGCCCGAAGAGCCTTTGACCAAGTGAAAAGAGCACTGAGAGACCGTGAAACAATATATTCCATGATTTTCCCGGCTAGGCTTTGCATCCAACATGCGGGCAAGGCACAATTCTTCGAGTCACTGGATCAAGCTATGACCTATATAGAAAGGCACATCCCAGAAATAACCACAGGGACCTGACCAACGCTCTCCGATCTACCGTCCCTGACAAGACACTAACTCCACCACCCTGGGTGGCAGACAAGGTAGCACCGTGCCGATCCACATGAAAACTAAATCACAGTCCCGGAGAGGAGGATGGGCCGCACAGCCCCGTGACTCCCTCCAGTTCTTTCGCAAGTTGCTATGGTTATATGGGAGACACTGCCCGTTTGGGGGGATGCTGAGGGTGGGGGGCTGGGGAACAAACAGGCCTGTTGCCTGGTTACAACAGCAAAGTGTGGTAGTTATATAAAACCACACCGCTGGAAAGTTGGTTTGGTTACAGATAGTTGGAATAAAAACAGAAAAAACCTGACATCGTCGCAAGAGGGGGAGGATTTCCACAGCACAGCAGCATCAGCACACACACTGCAGAAGGGTAATAAATGGCATCTCACAAAATAACTTAAAGCACTAGACTGATATCCTGGAATGTAAGGGGATTCCTTAATCCAATCAAGAACAGGAAAGTAATAGCGTACGTCAATAGACATAGGATAGACATCCTACTATTACAAGAGACACATACCATAGAACAAGCGAATAACTCACTTGGCCGTTCTTGGGGGCCGCAGGCATTTACAACAAATTACTCGACACAATCACGAGGGGTCCTTACCCTAATTCACTGCAGATTGGGACTCTGAGTTCATAATTCCAAGGTAGACGCAGACGGTAGATTTGTCATACTATGGGGAACACTTCAAGGGCAGGAGCTAATACTTATAAACACGTATGGTCCCAACACAGACACCCCGACATTCTATCAACAGATTGTAAATCTAATATCCCCCACAGAAGAATCAATAATAATTTGGGGATGGCACTTCAATACCATCCTTGATCCCGCCCTCAACAGGACATCCACGGGCCTGCAAGCAAATACCAAAGCAGCACTTAACATAAAACAAGCCATGAGCACAGTCCCACTGGTGGACGCATGGAGGGTTATGCACCCCACCACCAGAGACTACACATTCCATTCATATGTCCATGGGTCGAGCTCCAGGATAGACTACTGGCTCTGTTCCACACGCTGGACAGCGGAATTATAGGAATGCACTATACTACCCTGGACACTCTCAGACCATTCTCCAGTGATCCTCGAAATCCAGATTGGTACACCCAACCCTGAACACCGCTTATGGAGAATGCCCCCTGATCTCCTACAAGACACCTCAATATATGAACCAATCTGCATAGAAGTGTAGGATTTCTTTGACCGCAACAAAGACTCAGTGGCGTCAAATCACACAACGTGGGAGACCTTTAAGGTATGGCTTAGAGGTCATCTGATCTCCAAAGTGCATGGCACACTGAAGGAGATATGTTCCCAACTGGGCCTAAATGAAACCCAAATCAAAGAAGCATAGACCAGATCCCCTACACCAGCAACACTATCCACATTAAATGAAGAGCTAAATACGTTTAAGTTGCTGGCAGAACAGGAAGTGTGGTATACAGCCCAACCAATCAGAGCCAGGAAATATGGCAAAGGTAATAAGTCTGGCAAGATGCTGGCAAACCTTATTAAGTCCGAACAGGGACACAGACAAATCACCAGCATAATGGAAGACCAAGGCTTGACCCATGTGGATCACTTAGAAATTAACGAGGTGTTTCGACTCTTCTACAATAAGCTCTACACAAATGCAGATCAAGTACCAACAGTAGAATTACAAGGCTATCTCAACTCCTTTCCCCTCCCAAAACTCACTTCGAAAGAAAATGGTAACATGGATTCGCCCCTCACCATCGAAGAAATAAAACAAGCAATCAAAGACCTCAAGTCCGGCAGAGCACCAGGGTTGGAAGGTCTAACAACAGATCTAAACAAAATATATATAAACGAACTGGCCCGGCGGCTGCTGGAGGTATGGGACAAAGCTCTTGAAGTCGGAACACTCCCACCGACAATGAGAGAAGCCATTATCACGGTGCTGCTCAAACCACATAAACCAGCGCAATCCCCATCCTCAGACAGACCGTTGTCCCTCATCAACATGGACACCAAAATATTTGCTAAAGCCATAGCCAATAAGCTGAACCCCTACATGACTAAATTGGTACACCCTGACCAGGTTTTATACCAGGCCGCTCCACCACCCTGAACCTTAGATGCTTCTTCGCTATTACATCTCAACTGGATCATCGGGTACAGGCGGTGGCAGTTTCATTTGACACGGAAAAAGTGTTCGACTCCAGCTCCTGGGAATTCAAGTACAGAATCATCGGGAAGATGTGGTTCGGACCTGGATTCCTTAGAACCTTAAAACTACTGTACCACAACCTCACGGCCAGAGTATGCACCAACAACACCCTATCAGCCACTATCAACCTAAGCAGAGGCCCAAGACAAGGCTGCCCACTTTCCCCACTAATATTCGCACTAACAATAGAGGGAATGGCATCATGTCTACAACACAACCAGGCCTGGAGGGGGATCCGTATACTGGGAATACCACAATTTATCTCACCTTCTGCAGATGACTCAATGCTATACATCAGGAATCCGGAGATTCACTTACCACCGGTGCTACGGGACATTGCCAAATTCACCAGACACTCGGGATATAAAATCAACTGAGCCAAGTTCGAAGTAATCCCCCTCACCGATGCCACAAACCAGTTTGCAGCTATGGAGGACTTACCATGGTCCCCCACCACAGCAATATATTTGGGCATAAAAATTGCACCAGACAAAAGACCACTGTATACCAACAACTACGCCCCATAACTAGCAGAACTGGAATGCAAACTTAACACCTGGACCAAACTGCCATTGTCACTGTTCGGTCGAATATCCCTCCTGAAAATGTTAATAGTAGCAAAACTGCTGTACCTATTTAATGGTATCCCGATCTGGCCAGGTATGAAATTCTTCGACACACTGCAAAAACTTAGTACTCGTTTTGTGTGGGGAGGATGGTCACCTAGACTGAGCTGGTCCAAACTATGTGAGAACTTTGACACAGGTGGCCTAGCAACACCACAGAACAATATGCCCATATACATGCAGAAGAGTTTGCAGCTTTACCACTGAACCTTAAGAGTATGACATTTGAGAAAGTACCCAGGGAAAAACTGTTGGCTGACCCAGTGGAAACAACAGCGAGAGCATGGGCACAGATCCTGAAGAGAGTGAAATGCAAAATACCCTACTGGCCGCATCTTCCCCTATGGCACTACCCAGGTCTGGAACCCACAATGGATTGCACTATACAGACACTGTGGGACCCCAATAAACAGGCCAAGGTTGGAGACCTCTTCCCAGAGGGGAGTTTCCTCACGCTGTCGGAAATCCAAAACAGAATAGGAAAAGGTCTAACCGCAACCCTGCACCACCAACACCTGAAGGCCGCCTGCAAGAAAAAATGGCCATCCTTCCCCAATGCAACCCCGATGCACAAATTCCTAACTGAGATCCTTACAGAAGAGGGCGTCATAGGTGACGTGTCCACCTCATACAGAACGGTCCAATCTAATACGCCAGCTAAGAACAATATGAAAACTAAATGGGGAAAAGACTTGAACATCCAGATAGATGAACAACATTGGACAAACTACTGTAAATACACCAAAACCATCTCCCTATGTGCAAACTTCAGACTCACCCAATTCAAAATCCTGAACCACCTTCACATTACACCTAAACAAATCGCCCAATTTGATCCTACCAAGCCACAGCCATGCCCTAAGTGTGGAACACTCAATGCATCAGCCATACATATGTATTGGGAATGCCCGCCAATTAAGCAATATTGGGAAGAAGTTACCAACATGATGGACGCTATACTGAATACCAGCATCCCAGTCACACCGCTGAAATACCTCCTGGGCGACATCGGAAAGGCTTCTGTCAAGACCCACAGGCTATTCGCAGTGGGAGGTGCCGTGGCCAAACGGAATATCCTTAAGAAATGGAAATCAAAAGACCCTCCCACACACCAAATCTGGTCAATAGACTTAATCAACACACATAAATGCGAAGAGTCATACGTCCGCGGAATTCAAACTACCTCGAGACCCAAGGATATATGGACCCCGCTCAGGTCATACCTGCTCGCTAAGGAAGAAGAGATAAGAACCATGAGTACTCTAATGTCTCCCGAATGACACCCCTCCCTGGTATCCCTTCCTCACCCACCCTCCCCTCCACTCCCTTCCCCCTTCGCCTCCTATTATGTAAATCAACTACCAAAACTCTCATACTACATTGTCTTATATGCATGATGTGACTCTGTTTGAAATATGCTTTCCCTCACAAGCGAAATTGTCAGTATTAAATAAAGCTTATTAAAAAAAATCCTTAAAATCTGCTCTGCCGAAAGACTTGGGGTTACCAGTGGTTTAGGCCTTTTCTGACCCAGGGAGGTGCACCCACACATGTCAGGTACCATTTTGTCAGGACACCTGTGGGAACACTGGAAGGTAGGACATGTGTTGTTGGCGGTGTGTTTCGTGGGTGGGTAGAGTGAAATGTCTGAAAATTTTGGGTGGTTTTTGCCAAATTTATGACTTTGTCTGGGATCGTGGGTCATACATTCTGGGTGAATTTGTGGAGTTCAGACCTCTGTGGATTCCCACGGATGTCTTCTTTTCAGAAATGCATGGGGTTGCCTGTTTTCCTTGGTGGCTGCGACACCACAGGCCCAAATCTGTAGGTTGTCATGAAGAGCTAAATTCTGCAAAATCTGCTCTGCCTATGACTTGGGGTTACCAGTGGTTTAGCCTTTTTCCTTTGCACCAAGGTAGGTGCACCCACACACGTGAGGTACCGTTTTCATCAGGACACCTGTGAGAATGCAGGACGGTTGGACTTTTCTTGTGTTTATGTGGTTTTCATAACGTTTTCGAACCTTTGCTGTTGCACTTTGTCAAACAACCATTTTGTTGCCCAAATGTGACCCACATTTAGTCGCTGCTTTAGGCACAATAACCATTTGTAACCTGCACAAGTAACCTACCCTTCAAAAGGTCTGCCTGTGCTCTTTTAAAAAATGTTTGTGTGCCCTTCCTCACCACATTTGTTGTTTTTACTTACACATGCTAAGTACGTCTATTCAGGCGGTAAGCATAAGCAAGCTGTGTACCATGGCTCAATTTTTGACTTGTGCTATTGCTTGTTTTGTGAAACTTTATAAAAAATGTGGCATTTGCTAAACTGGAAGAGTTGGGGAATGTAGCGGAGCATTGCTTTTCTCAAAATTCACAGAAGCTATTGCCTTACCAGGCCAACCATGTCCACCACAAACCTATTTTTTTAATTCATTTTCCCATTTTTTTACCCAAACTATAGAATTTTTCCCTACATAGTTGTTGCCTGACCTGTGCAAATCACCCGTTCCTAAACTTGGAATTTCTTCTACTTTTCAGAAATGTATGCCTTTCTCTCCTCCCATTCAGCTTTCTTACCCTTTTCTTCAATACCGTCCTATTGAAAAAAGGCCAAAATCACCTACCTCTCACAAAACGGGTTGTAACCATATCAAAAAATGTTTTTTTGGTATCCACTCAACCTGTTCTTGTAAGCCTGCAAAATGGGAAATTCAGCACAGCAAACCATTTATCCCTAGAACATACAAGGAAAAAACACAGGCTTCTTTGCACATCATTTTATTGGCATTTTTGGAAAAAAAACCAAATGTTCTTCCTTTTTGGTTATTTTCTCTCACCCCCCACCCCCCTCACAGCAAACTAGGATTGGGTAAAAAAATGGGGCCAAATTTGGCTGAGATATCACATGCAACAAAAAAGCTAGAAGGCATTGAATGGCGACATACCGAAATCACCAAAAAAGGACTTAGCAGTGGGGGGGGGCATGGCAGTTAAGGGGTTAAAGTGATAGTGCAAATTACATGTTGCAAGACCTGCAACGAGGAAGAGGACCGAAGTGGTGGGGGCAGAGAACAAGGTTTCCTTTTTTTGTATTATAAAGCTCACAATAACTACTCATTAGGTGAGACCAGGGATACACGTTGTATTAAGAAGTACAGTATTTGCACTACGTCCGGATACGTCTTTAAAATCTATTTACATTGCATAAGCATGCAACATCTCATGTTCTCTATGGGCTTATCTTACTGTTTCAGCATGCTCACCGATGTAACCTTAAAATGCATTACACGTTTCAAAATAGCAAAATATGTCTTTCTAATACACGGTGTGTACATTTTCATCCAATTGGCAAGTATAGGGGACACGTCATGGAAATATCATCTCAATGATTAGCCGTGTATGCGTGTGTGTGGGAAGGGGTCACGCTTTCACAGCCTCTGCCCACAAGTCTTGGGGAGGCAAGCTAACAGGACTGAATAGTTAATTGCCTGTGTATCTGTTGGCACGTGAGTGGTAATATATATTGTGCATTCTCATTCTGCAATTCACTGTGCCATGTGGATTTATCAAAAGGAGAAACATGAACTAGACTGTCACTGGAGCGTTGCGTGCGTGGGTAGTGGCATGACCAGGAGGTGAAAAAGGCCATCTTTCAAATGGATTTAACGGGATTAAAAGGGTTGAAAGGCCACGTTCTTACTAGAACAATATTATATATGGATTGGGGACGGGAGCACACACATGAACAAACTGTATATTTGTTACAAATTGATGGAAATCGTTGGCAAAGTTGAAATGAAATCTGCACTGCCCATGTTGTGCACAGGCATTCTGTGACCTATTATATGCAGAGAGGTCAACCATAGAAATGAAAATTCACCTGGGTCCTCAGAGGTGAAGTGGATAAGCCCTGGAAGATTGGAATCTGATTTTCTATTCGAGAATTTGTGTGTGTGCAGAAAAGAAAGAGAAAAAGAAACGATTAAGTGCTGAAACAGCAACATAGTTTAATTTCCTCTGTGTAGGTCAGAAAAAGGTCACTGGTGCATTCTTGAATATGGAGCTTTCTCCCTGGTGATTTTCTAAAAACATACTATATGCAAGTTAAGAAAAAAAAACACAAATTGCTGAGCTCTTCGATACCTGAGTGCAGCACACCTTAATCGGCTGTGCTATCTCCATGGGCAGTGCAATAATCAGATAGACAACTTTGTGTGCCCCATCACCCTGCCACTCAGGATTGTGTCAGTATGGCTGATTCACAAAGAAGTTACTCGTACAACTGGTAAATACTCCTGACTTACTCATTGAGAGAGACAATTTGATTCCGAAAAGAGTTACCAGGAGTACCCCTCCTGATTCACCCCTGAGGTAAGATTATGTCAATAGTAAATCAGATGTACCCCTTGCGAATTCTCTGTAACTGTCACTGGGCCTCATTACACGGACGGCGGTAAGGGTTAACGGTCACCGTTAATGGCAACGGTGACCGTTAACCCTTACCGCCGTACTACGAGGTCCCTTTGGGGGTTGGAGGATTTAACGCTTGCTTCTTGCAGGCGTTAAAATCCAACCCGCTAAGGGACCTCGGAGCTAATTACGGCACCGCAAAATTGCGGTGCCGTAATTAGCGCCTTCCCCATTTCCATAGAGCCCTATGGGGCAGAAATGGGAATGGGGAAGGGCAATGGCGGAAAGGGGATTTACCGCCCCTCCAACCTTGGAATGGGGCGGTAAATCCCCTTTCCGTCAAGGCGGTGCCGGTATTTTACAGGCATGAGCCATGGAGCTAATAGCGCCATGGCTCACCGCCTACCGTGTAATGAGGCCCACTGTGTCTCTTAACTCTTTCTTTAAAATAATACTACATTACCATCTTCATTCCAGATGGTCAATAAAACATGTAAAATCCACAAAGGAGTAAAAAAGAGTGTGATTAAGATCTTCATTGTAGTGTGTGCATGTGTTCAAACTAGTCAACATTTGTGTTTTTCTGGAGGTTCGTGCAAAAAGGCACCATTTTGCAGAAACAGCAGATTTGAATAAACACAGATACATACACAGATATATGAAGAGGAGTAGGGGATATGTGTTGGCTGTGGATGGGAGTAGTCTGTGGACATGGTCATAGCTTATGGTATTGCCTTGTGCGTTCAAGGCGTATGCATATAGCCAAATCATGGCTTCAGATTTGTTGACCCCCCTACCATACTTTACCCCTTCTCCAATTGCCTGTCTGTGTTTTGCCTCCCTGGGTGACATTAGCGCAGCACGAATGAGCTGAAACTAAAGCCTTTATTTGATTGTTCAACCTGTTGGTGCAATGTGTGCCGCTAAGCTAGGCTTAGAATGGCACTACTCAGATAACTGAAACTGCATTAATTTATTTTTTGGAACATTTGAAACCAAAAAGTGCACTCCACTCCAAATATTTCCTATATTTACCTCCCTAAACGTAGATTATGTGCCTTGGCTCTGTGGTGAGCAACCCTTGATGAGCACTAGCATTTGAGTGCATGATGGTTGGAAATGCTCCTTTACTACATAATGGAAAACCTTTTTGTAGTTGGACAGGACTTTAATGCTCCCTTGAATAGATAACACTGAACTAATTCTTGCATGAACAGCCTTTCTGGAGAACATATTGTTTCTTTATGTGTATGTCAAGTTCTCTCTTGCTGGATGTAGTGCGATCAGAAACGAACTATTCTTGCAAGTTTAGCTGACACATGGTATCTCCACACCTTAGGAATATGATTTTGTTCACTAGATTTAGTTAAGATTTCCCGACCTTCTTCCAACAGAGAAAAGGTTAATTAAGTCGTAGTCATAAAATGTAAGTTGTCTGTGCAGTATGTTGGCCAGAGATTTTGAGGACACCTTTTACTCATCTGCCGATGGCATTATGCCATGCATGCATGATGAACGCTGCCACTTGTAGGCACCATTGGCACTGCACAGCTATTGCATGTCTTTTCATCACATGGCTAAACTGACTGATGGTGAGATGAAGATCTCTGTTGTGGTGCTGGTAACTTCCTGGGAGCAATTACTGGAACAAAGAACATTTTTTCCAGGGAATGTTAGAGCTGTTATATATTATATGGCCCAATGACGACTAAGTTCATGGGAGAAATCCAAGTGTAATAGGCTCAAAGTGTCATTACATATACGCACCAATCTGATTCCCTTGTCAATGGAAACCCCGGTGGCGACTCTTCTACTCTTACTGCTTGCTCTCTATGACATTTCTTTGATAAGGTAAAAACACTCGTGTGATGATATGTAGTGACTTTCATGAATAAACTGTATATATCTATTTAAACCTCGCCAGCATATTCTTTTTCATTGTCTATTGTGTTCCTGCATGTTGAAAATGTATGTTGTTTGGATTAGATAACCCATATACAACCTCGACTAACAAACTAGCAATTTGTACTCCCAGTTTTGGTTTTGAATTTATGCTTGGTAATTATGAAACCATGATCAAAAACCTTCAGACAATCTTTACCAAGCCTGCTAGGCAGATTAAGCAAAAGGAGCTAGCAAAGGAAGGGTGGTCCGAGGAGGAATGTAAAGAGAAGGGTATGACTTAATGCGTCACCTGAAGGAAAATATAGTGGTCGACAAAGAAAGGCTGCGTAATCATCAGGCTTTAAACAAAACTCTGACTCAGAAGAAAAAGGCCGTTTACAATAGGGGTAGATGGGATGCCTTGCTTCTTGCGTGCTCATGTGGCGATACCTGTCTGTTTTGGAAAATGGTGACAGGGAAAGATCTTCATACCCCCAACACCCAGCATTGTAACATATTTGTCTCCTCATGGCACAAGCATTTTGAAGAATTGTATGACTATAGGGTGGTTCAGCAGGAGGAAAGTGTGCCACTGGTGAATGCACCAACCCGCGCCAACCCCATATGAAATGCCCTGGAGACATCAGATAAGGAGGTAGAAAGGGTGATCCGAGCACAATCAGGGGGCAAAGCACCAGGCCCAGAGAAGATCCCAGCAGAGCTATTCAAAGATGAGCTTTTAATATGGGTCCCTTTACTGTGCCACGTATTCAAAGTAGCGCTGGAGTACAACGTGATTCCAATCATACCGATCTTTAAGAAAGGGGTTAGGCACCTTTTAGGGAGACTTCTCATGTCTGTGCTAATTCCCTTCAACCTTAGAGACCCACAGCTCTTTTGCTGGACTTAGGACTTTTTAATTTTAACACTCGAGTGAGTGAGACCCTTTTCTCACCCTTTCATGTGTTTTACCTGATTTGGATTATGTGTTTTCACTCTTTTTGGAGTCTAACAAACTCCATAGGCATTTACTTTTTGTATGGTGACACACAGCACCTTCAATGCAGAGTGACAGATAAATCCCTTTCGATTTCTCCTGAGGTTTAAATACCTTTTCTTGTGTGAACTACTGTTCCCAAGAATAGTAAAGTGACATTAACTTTACTTACATTTTCTCTTTGTAGGTCCAATACACACCATCTCATGTGGAGAGCTTGGGGTTACCTAGTAGGCCCTTATCCTACATGCTCATGTAACATTTGTTACTTTACCATCTCTACTTTACATAGCTGGTGGCAGTGGTTTAATTAAAGTAAAGGAAGCCCAACCGGTATCTGAGATCCATGACAGTGCTGTTTACCAAGTGCTGAAACCGCAAAGTGCTGCTGAACTGAAAATAGCCCACAGCTGCCAACAACTTCCAAAGTGCCACTGCAGGAGCCCCCCAGATGTCCTCCCTCTTGTCCCCACGACTGAGTCTCAGGAACCCAGGGAATCCAGCTGGACCACTCTTCTCCAAACCAGAGGCACTGCTTAGACTTGGGGTACTTACCTCAGTATCTTTGAGCTGTGCTTTTCTCAGTTGAGATTCTAACTCTGCTTGTCAAGGGCTTAACAGCTTGTGACCCTACAAGTGATTTTCTACATAATCTCTAACTTTGTGCGAGGCTTTATTTCTAAGAAGTGCCTCAGCTCCATAGATTGTGTTCCAATTGACTTTGGCTGTCCTGGCTCTCTGCAAACTCTTCTACCCCATTGACTTTGATATTGTTTGTCCCTCATAAGTGGTAACTTGTTTTAGAATGTTACTGCTGGGAAGGGCGTGTCTAGATTTCATTGGAAGATTTAGTTGTCCTGACATCTCCTGAGAACCTGTGTAACCTTTTCCTTCCTCAAACCTTTCCTTTCTGCAACCCCAGAATCTACAAAGTATAACTAGTGTGATATATAAATGGCATTACTGTCCTTGTGAATGAAGTCAATTTAGGGTTTAGAAATTGTGTGAGAAGCATATCAAAGAGTATCCACTAACTTTCTCGATTCTGAAAAGCATTTTAAAGTATATTTATAGTGTTACATATCTTGTCCTTTTTAAAGAACGCATATTTAAAAATTGGTGTTAGATAAATAAATAACTTTTTATAACTGAAACCTTGAGTGTGTTACTTTGTGACTTGTATTTATGACTTTCATTGCTACAGCTCACATTTACCCCTCTTGAGATAGGCCTGGATGCTCAGTCACACTATCAACTTGTGTAGTACAGACCTATAACAATAGGCGGGTTACCTAATACCAAACAGATAGGTGTTGTGTAGTTTCACACAGTATGACTACATCTACTCTTACCTAACAGCACCAGCCAGCAAACTACCACCCCATATCCCTTTTCGATGGGGCAGGGAAAATATTTGCTAAAGATATCTTCGAGCTTTTTCATTGCTGGGTGGATACAGCTGGCATTATTAGTCATCTCCAAGCCGGCTTTCAGAAAGCATGTAGCACAATTGAATAGAGTTTTGTAGCACAATTGAACAGAGCTTTTTGTGTCGGGATGATAGCTCAACAGCAACGTGCTCGCCTTGGAAGTAAGACGACACAGAGCACCATAGGTTCGATCATCGGAACGCGCTTAGAAACCTTTGGGTATTAAGTGCGTTATAAATAACCTATCATATCATATATCATTATCATATCCGCTTAACTTTGGATAAATATACTTTGCTTAATAGAGCAAGGATATATGTTGTCTTTGTGAACCTGAAGACCATTTTAAACATCATCCCCAGATACTCTTTGTGGCAAGTATTAGCTAACAAAGGTATCCCCCAAAACCAGTTAACTTCAATATCTGTACACTAACAACATAGCGTCTGTAGGCTGGGACTTGGAGAGGCAAATTGAAGAACCCAATACCTAAAGGGAGAGGTGTAAGGCAGGGCTGCATGCCAGCTGTGCGCCTCTTCAACCTTTAGATCAATGAGGTTATAGAAGAGCTGGAGCCACCCTGCCTTGACCTGCCACGATTGGGGACTACTAGGTTCCCTGCTCTGCTATTTCCGGATGATGCAGTTCTGCTGGCTACATCTCTGGTGGGCCGCAAGAGCACCTTGGCTAAATTCACCAGGAAGTATAGTGATTTGGGTCTTGAACTTGACAAAGTAAAAATGAAAATATTGTTTTTAGACCCTGTTCAGCCCAACCTATTGAGGTAGACATTAAGGTGGATGGTACCATTCTAGAGCAGGTTTCATCCTACGACTATCTTGGAGTTAGGTTTACGGAGAATGGTTTGTGGTCCCATCTGGTAAATAAAGCATCAGTAACACTGGAAAAGTATTGCAGTGGAATATGGCAGTTCCATTGTACTCATCACAGTGGTGCAATAAGCCCAGCCCTAAAACTATATCAGATCCAGTCAGTTGCTGCATCACTATACAGTGCTGAGGTATGAGGCCACGTAGTATTGAAACCTCTGAAACAACATTTTGAATGCTATCTAGTTCTTCACCTAGTGACAGTATGTATCTGGGATGTGAACTTGGACCAATGTACAGCAATGCAATGGTAAATGTCCTGTCTCTGGCAGGGGCCAAACCCCTTTGATGTCTTAAATGTGTCAAAACAGAAATGTCAAAGTTGAACATGGATCAGCACTTGAGGTCCCTGAACTGATGACATGTGCCATGAGGCGACAGATCAAATCTTCAGGTGGTATTTGTTACGGCCAGTGCAAAGTCACTTTCGGGTTTGGGACATATCAGAATATGATCAGCACTGCTATATGCCTGATGCTTATATATACAGTTTTGTTTCAATAGCTTAACGGTGCAGTTTTCATGCAGAATTTGGCAAAGGTCAAGGGGTTAAGCATGTCAGGTATGGGGGGCCATAGAAAAAAGAGCATACATTTCTTGCTCTTCTGCGAAGGCTATAAAGGTTACAGAGAAAAATATTTGTTGCCAATTTTTAGACTAGCTGGAAATCGTCATATAGAGGATGCCGTACATTTTTGTAGGGATGACAGAAACTGGACAACGGCACATTCTGTATCTAAATATATTCATAGTGCATGGCTAAAGTGAATCAATACCGTTGATTTAACAATGTTCTCCTGATCAGCCCTTGATACTGTACTGGTAGCTGTTAGGCAGAATTTCAGGCAGTACCCTCTGGGACCACTGCACACAATAAGGACTAGAGGTGTTAGCCAAACCAACCTTTGGTATAACTCTGTACCACACAGTTTTTGGTAGCGAGCTGTTGGGTATTTTGTGTAGATTTGGGGCCTGGCGGTATTTTCTTACCACCAAAAAATAATTTAGAAACAATCACTCCTTGTATTCAGATTGGGCCATGTACAACAATAATACAGTGGACATGCATTATTTCAGCACACAGACATGCGTGGTTGGTATTCGTGATTGTTGGTATTTTGGTGAGTTTTGTGCTTTGATGTACAATCCATTCAATCCAGTCACGGTCAAATTCACAGACCAATTGGGATATGATGTCTTTCTGTAGCCCATAGAAGTATGCAGTTTTAAACTCATTGGAATTTGGGTCAAAAGATACATCAAAGCGAGAAAATGCTCTTTTTAAGTCTTGTAAAAATTGGCGAGGGGATGTATTAGGTCCAGCAGTGATTGTGTACGCGACTTTCTTTGCCTCCTGTAATGACTGAAAAGGAGAAAAATTACGCCTAATTTATTTTTCAAACTCCACCCATGTCATATTCTGCTGTTCATTTAATCCCCTTATGATGCCGGCCGTCAGAGCATCTAAAGTTAAATGAAAATATTGTCTGTACTGTTCCTTAGGTATCTGGAGTGCTTTAAAAATGTCATGAACTGTTTCTAAGTGATCCTCAATGCAGCATTCACCTCCCTTTTTAAATGGTTTGATCAGGGCTTTAATGGATTTCATTATTTTTATGGGGCTACTTGTTGCAATGCATGGAATTGCACTACTTTGTGATTCAATTCTGTTTTCAGGTGTATGAGATTGGTGGCTGCCCCCAATGGGAGTATCAAATCCCCCAAGGGCGCTGCAACCAAGTTCAGTCACCGGCCCAGTCACAGGAGCACTAGCTCTTTGGGCAGAACTAGAATTCACCTTCACTCCATTGAATGTGGTACCCCGCCGCCTCTTCTGGGACCTGGGAATGCACATTTGCTGTTCTAAGTCCTTACACTTTTTAAGGAGTCTGTTTGCTTCATTTTGCAAATAGTTGTTTTCATCACTCATCTTATTAATCACCTCCTGCATGTCGCACATTTGAATTTGGCATTCATTGAACTCTTTATTTCTCTTGTCTCTTTCTTGAGTCATTTTAATCATTTCTTGTTCTGCACTCTGGAGATCACATTCTTTTTCACAATGTTCTTTTTGTAAAATCTGCATTTCTGAAACAACCTCATCTTTATCCTGTCTAATGGGGTCCACTAAGGCTTTTAAGTGTACCAATTCCTGCTCACTATCCTCAAATTGTTTCTTGCTTTTGGATAACTGAGCATCAAAGTCTCTGCATTTTAATTGCATGTCTTTTTGGCAAACATCCAATTCTGCTCTTAACATTTCCTGATTTTTACTTGCCCCATCTAATTCAGTCTTTAACCTGTTCATTAGCTGGGTATCATTTTCCTGCATTCACAGGGACCTATTCAAAAGAAACCATATTTTGCCGCATAGCCGTATTAAACAGTCTTTCTCTGCACTTTTATTGGCTGCATTCAATAATCATGTAAGGCAGACCTGAATTATGCTGCCTTCTGCAAAAATATTGTCTAGTTTTTCTTTCTGCACCTCACCCTGAATGCGGTCCCGCCATTCTAAGGTACTGTTCGACAACCACGTCCCATGTGCAAACAACTTTGCCTCTAAATATTGCACTAGGTCTGAAAATGTGGTTTCCCTTTGTGACATTCTGAAATTCGTTTTTAGTAACACACTGCTATTATGAAATGGGTTCCCCTTTAATGTACCGATGGCAGTGTGAGACACACTTGCCACGCCCAGTAGGTGCTCTGTGATCACTTTCCCGGCCTGCAACGCACCATAAATATGTTGGGTATTTTGTGTAGATTTGGGGCCTGGCAGTATTTTCTTACCGCCGAAAAATAATTTAGCAACAATCACTCCTTGTATTCAGATTGGGCCATGTACAACAATAATACAGTGGACATGCATTATTTCAGCACACAGACATGCGTGGTTGGTATTCGTGATTGGTGGTATTTTGGTGAGCATAATTCTTTGTTTTATTTGTGGCCCCAATATCCAGAACACCTTATTTTTGTTTAGATTTTTCGTGTAATCACTAGAGAGACCTCAGGCTTGCATTTCAGGAACACCACATTTTCATTTTTAGTGTGCCACCATGGGCAATTTCTCTCTGTCTTATCTACGGCAGCGAGCTATCATGTGGTATTTTTCACTATCTTATATACGGTAGTGAACTATGTCCCGGGCCTCCCTTTCTGCCAACTCATAGACCTCCGGCAGACTACACCACACACAGTTAGTTATAATTGCTCATACTGAATGACATTGTGCACACAGATGTAGCCAATTCTTATTTCTAGCTACCTTATAAATGACAATTGCACTGTCTAAACATCTCCCCACATCATCAGCACTGTATTGATAAATGCACAAATGAAAGAGAAAATAAAAACATCACCCGTCTGCTTTCAGATATTTTTGTGTATTATGAAAGTTGGATTTAAACACGATCTCACTCTTTACAGAAATACATGAAATAGCACATTAACTGCATTATTTGTGATACACTGAAAAGAGAGTGGAGGAGACAAGAATTCAATTTGCAACATTAAACACGTGGGTAAAGCACAGGAATCTCCTTTCCTACACTGACTGAATATTCTCGTACACACTCAGCCCCCACACCTCAGCGAGATAATTACCAGGTTTATTCAGCATGTAACTTCTTTGGCTGTTCGCCTTCTGGAGGGGTTCACCCAGCAAGGACAAGCATCTGCTGTCACTCGAACTGGGACTTGTTGACTGGAAAAGCCAGTCTCTGCAACCAAGTTGAATCTGCTTTAGGAATCAGGCATCCCCAGCTGTCAACCCCGTCCTTCTTCGAGCTGTGTCAAGATGTCTCTCCCTTTCCTCCCCCAGATTCTACAGCAAAGCACTAGTCACAGCCTCGAACATGATGCTTGATGTGACGTGCTCCAATCAGAATCAATCATGTTCTATCCTTCTACTTTTAACAATGGTTCTTCTTGTACAGTTACAACTGTAACAAGCTGATTTCCTGCTTATTCGAAGTCTTTGCTTCCTGCAGTTACTGTGGACAGAGCACAGAAAGGCAAAGAAAAAAAAAAAAACTTGAATGTGTGTTTAAAACTGATTTTCAGAGTCTGCCTCTTTTTGCAGTGAAGGCACATTCTTTTATTAATGAGTTATAATTATTAGTCTTGTTAGTGAGATTAGTTTGTTAATTACCAAATGTGTCTCTTGCAACATAGGCATTTCAGGTGAGAAATGGTGTGCATTTTGAAGGTACAGATGTGTGCTTTTAACTGTGAAAAATGTATTTGCATTTTATTTGTAAAAATCGTTTTTGACTGAATAACCTGCCCTTACTTATATGTCCATGTTACACTGGCAACACATAGCTTGAAACAACTGCATCATAGCAATGCACCAAACCAATGCAGTGGCGCAACATAAAAATGCTCAATAACACATGTCTTGCTGTACCACATTATATCAATGCACCAAACCCATGCAGTGGCGCTGCACTTCAAAAAAAAAAACATGCTATACATTGATCCTGTGCAGTGGTGCTGTACTCTGTGCTCCCAAAACACGCTAAACACTCCTACAGAGCTGAGCAGCCAGGCTTATCTCAAGAGTGAATGTGAGCAGTACAAGTAGTTCCACAAAGGGTTTTCAATCACAGTGGTTCAAGTAAACGCTTATAATCAAGGTTCCTTGGTAAAAACACTTATTAATTTATTACACAATCATTAAGAAAACATTTCACTAGGAGAAGCCAACTTAATATTATAAACCAATACACTTCAATACAAACTTCTAAGGTTTTGAGACAGTTTGAGCTCCCCTGAAATAGGAGCCAAATAGCAGTTTTTCTTAGAAAAGGAGCAAAAGTCACAAGATAAGTAGAATAGATCATAGTATACTTTGTAGACAGTGCAAATAGTTTCAGTTCACCAGAGGAGTTCAATTCAAGTGAATGGCCAGGCCAAAGTCAATGGGCTAATGTTCTGGATAGGAAAGAGCAGTTCTGGTATCAAACGGTAAAGTCTTTGCGAAAGTTCATAAAAGTAGTTCAGGCGAAAAAGAATCATATGTTGGGTTACAAGCTGATTAGGCCTGGAAGTTGGAAAAGTTTCACGAAATTTCACAGCGAAAGTGGCGTTCTCTCAGTTGGGTTGGCACAGTATCTTTGTATGAAGAAACAAATGCTGCTGAAGTCGGAGTTCCTGGCAGATCCTGCAGATCTTGCTGTTCCTGAGCCTCCGTAGTGGGGACAAGAGGGAGGACATTGGAGGGCGCCTGCACTGCATGGGATCATCAAAGAAAGCAAACAAAAGGGAGTCACTTCAGTTCCAGTAGCTATAGATTCAAGAACACAAACTGGTTAACTGGTTAATACTAACCAGCCTTGAGAATGGTGTCCAGGTGTCTTACGAGTTGATTGGTCCCACCAACTCAAAGAAAGAAGCCATCCTTGAAGGAGCTTCTCTGTCGATTGGAGTTTGGCAATTCAGATCTTCAGCAGGGCTTCACCGGGCAAACCAACGGTGCAGGAGTTGCAGCAGCCGTCCTCTTCCAGCTCCTCTTCGGTTCTTTCGTTCCAGTGGTCAACTCTGCCTTCCAGTCCTGGAGACTTGCTTTGTAAACAGTTTCTCCCATTCATTCCAGCCTAGCTGTCACTCACCCAGCAGGGTGGCTGTCCTTGCCGAACAGTCAGCCAGCCAATTATGCCAGAGTGCATGTGGGTCTCCTAGTAGATGTAGTATAATTTATAGTGCTTTGAAGTATAGCGCCTTGAAGTTTATGGCACCTCACTGAATGTGATGGCATTCTGTCGCCAGCAATAATGTGGCACACGCATATAGTCATCTTTATGTTGCCAATATAACAAGTGAATATGTGGCTGGAGGCATGCAAGGTATGGAATTCATAATGCAGCCAAAGCCCAATATAAAACTACAGAGAGTAAAAATGCACCATTTTTTTTTTCTTTCTTCTTTCTACGGAGAGTAAAAGTGCATTTTTTTCTCTTTCTGTGGATTCCCTCATGCATAGAGGACTACATTATTGAATATTATTATATAAATGACTGATTTAATTAACAAGTACTAATCAATAATGCTAACTCATTAACATTATAATGTAGTCCCATGTACAAAGTGAGGTGAAAATACATATTTTGAAATTTGTGTTAAATATGCGCTGGATCTTTCTCTCCTCTTTTCTCTTGCTGTGTTGAATGCAGGAAGCAGGAAATTGAAAAAGATACAGTTATTATAATCTGAAGCTACCATTGTTTGGGAAAGGAGGGTGTTAACAGAATACATTTTCTGCTAATATGATTGGAAGGAAGTATATCTGCAGATATGCCCCGTAGGCAGAATGGGACGGGACAGAGTTTTGCTGTGGAAAGAATGACATAGGGAAAATCAGATCGCTTTTGCTGGGCTCCAGAGACGGATGATCTTGGTGTCTTAACATTGGCTTGAGAACCCAATGTTATTGCCACACACACTTTAGACACAGAGATTACAAAGGCAACCCCTGCAGACCGGGCCGGTCATCTGAAGGAAATCACCTGGGGGCGAAAACCACAAATCTTTTGGTAAGCAGCCAAGTTCAAGTGAAGTTATTTTTATGCGATTGCTTGGCGAATGTGTTCTAAAATGCCAGGCAGTTAGGATAGCAAAGCAAAAGAAATCCCATGCATTTAATGTGTCATATGATAATGTTGCAAAATGAATGTTGCTCTGTTCTTGTATTGTTTCTTTTCTTGTTTTTTATTACAGAGAAAAACACACTGTGATTGGTTAGATGTTATTTTGAATTGCAATTTTTTCTAATACACACAATATAAAAGCTGAACGTGTATAGAGTTTTGTTTTTCTCTTTCTTTGGTGCCTTCGGAATAATATTTTATGACACAGGGAAGATTATTTTTAGGTAGTACATTTGTCATGTTTCCCATGCAGATGGAATAGATAGACTTAGCAGTGATAAATAGTTGTATGTGTGTGTTCACCCAGTGCATGGTGTCTGGGTGAAATCTAATACAGAATATAGATTACTGGGGGTCCATGAACCAGTAATTAATCAGTAATGAGGCCTATGGAAGCATAGTTCACTGGTGTAGATATATCAGTGATAACACCACAGGTTATGGATAATGCTCTATGTGAAATTGTGGTGTTTCTGAAGGTAGGTCAAAGGCTCTCTATAGATTACAAGAACATTATAAGAATAAGGAATGTTTTGTGTATGGTGGGGCCATAAATAGAACAGGAAAGTTATGCTCACCACTGGAAATTACCACCAATAGTGTATACTACTAAATTATCCCATATAGTGTAATAAGACATGGTCACTGAAAGGAGGTAAGGCCAAACCCAATCTAAATGCAAGGATAAGTCATCCCCAAATTACCACTCTTCCTTGGCAGTAAGAAAATACCGCCAGACCCCAAATCTACACAAAATATCCTACAGAGATTAAGGACAGGGAGTTCAGGCATCTCCCTCACTTCCTGTCCACCCCAGACACTCAGGCACCAGAGGTTGTCTTCAGTCCTGAAGCCCACCAAAGGCACACAAACAAAGGGACCAAACCTGATTTGGCGCGCAGAGACAAACACTAGAAGGACCTTTCCAAAAATAAATTGAAATAAAAGAAGTCCGGGACCTGTGAAAGGGGCTTAAGGTGCCATCTTGAAAAACATGGCTCCCGTGATTTTCAGCTACAGTGTTCCCGGTCAGGAAAAATCGTGTTAGTACGTTGTAAAACCACTGCCACCAGCCTTTTCAATAGGAAAGGTTAGCATTTGACTGCTACATGAGTATTTAGACACAATGGATACTATGTAACCCCTCCAGCACAGCATTGTAAGATCGTGCATGCTGGGTCTATACATTTGGGAAGACTAGTAAAGTCAATTTCACTTTACATTCTCTGGGAAACAGTAGTTTATCCCAGAGAAGGTATTTAAAGCTTTGGAGAGTCTAAAAAAGAGAACCCTGTGTCACGGCACTGAGTGTGCTGTGTAACACCCATAAAAAGAACCTAGCAACCTATATTGATTCTTGCATTAAGGACCTAGTACCCAAAATTCCAGCCTTTTTCAAAGACACCACCCATACCACCCATACCCTACAGATCCTCAACAATATTACTTGGAAATCGCATTATCATTTAGTTACCTTAGATGTTACTGCCTTGTACACTTCAATTGAGCATGCATTAGCCATTAAAACTTTGGACCATTCCTTTAGACTACATTCTGCATCACATGCATTACATGTACAAATGCTCAAAAACTTTGTTGACTTCACTCTTACCCACAATCAATTTATTTTCAATGATGATTACTATACCCAAACAAAGGGCATTGCCATGGGAGCAAAATATGCCCCAGCACTTGCAAACCTCTTTATGGCATTCTTTGAAGACTCACACATATTTCACAACAACCCATTCATTGACCTTATACCAGTCTGGAGAAGGTATATTGATGATGTTTTTTCAATTTGGACAGGCACGACTGATCAATTCCAAGCCTTTATGCAACATCTTAATCACAATCAATTTGGAATTCAGTTCACGGGTAAAATTGATGCCACTGAAATTGAGTTTTTGGATTTGAGAATTTATGTAATCAATGAAACTTTGCAAACCTGTACTTTTCGTAAAACAACTGCAGTTAACTCCATCCTACATGCAAAAAGCAGCATAAGAGAAATGTGATTGAAAATATTCCTCGAGGTGAATTTCTTAGAGCTAGGAGAAATTGCAGCGAAGATTCTCACTTTCTTGCAGAATGTAAGTCTATAGGAACCAGGTTCCAAGAAAGAGGGTACACGAAAACAAACATTAATCATGCACTGAGGAAAGTGAAAACAGTCACAAGACCTTCATTACTTACCCAGTCGGCAAACAAACAACTTGTTGGATTTCCACAACATGTTAATTTCATTACAAAGTATTGTGGTGACTCTAAATTCATTCATCATATTCTGAACAAACACTGGAATATTTTACATTTGGACCCAGATCTGGAGACATACATTACTGAGAAACCAACAATAACTTTTTCTAGAGCTCCAACACTGAGAAACTTATTGTGTCCCTCGTTTATGCAATCTGGTTCTAACAGACAGACCAAATGGCTTACGCCGAATATCAAACCCACTGGTTTCCACAAGTGGGGGACCTGTACCTTTTGTCAGTTTGCCTCAGCACCTACTAAAGAATTTACCTGTCATGGAAATTTGAGTACTAAAATCAAGGATTTCATTAATTGTCGTTCCAAATACATAGTATATGGAACCATCTGTGTCTGTAAGAAAGTTTACGTGGGCAGTGCCATCAGGGAGCTGAGGGTCAGAATCAGAGAACACTGGCAAATCTCAACAGTCAAGACATCAAATTACCACTTGCAGTGCATTGGCAGAAAGAACACCAAATGGCGCACAAGAGTGACATCAGATTTGTAGGACTGCAACACATCAAACCACATGCCAGAGGTGGTGACAGACAACTATACCTTCGTCAAGCGGAGGCCCGTATGATTTGTAGACTAAGATGTGTCCAATTGGGACTTAATCAAGAGCATGAACTGAATGTGTTTCTCTGATCAAAATATACTTCATCTTGGGACAATGTGTTCTACCACAGGACAATCTTTAAGCAAGTTGTATCACCATAGTGGGGTGAACAGGTTTTTTTAGGAGTTTACCTATTTCGGATATACATTCTTTCATTCCCTTCCTCTAACCACTGAGGGGAGTCTTAATAATTAATAATTTTTAATTTTTCTTTTAGGATCCCTTCTAATTTTTATTTCAACATACCAATCCTAATTATCATTTAACCTTATAACTGGCTTGGAAGCTTATTAGGGGAACCACATCAATATTATGACAACCTATCATTTACCCACCTGTTACCAGCACAGACATCATATCTCTTTCTTACTGACACTACAACTTTCACCCTCACTTCAACGTTACAACATTCATGGTATCCTTTAATATTAAGGAAACTACACCAACATTATGGCAACCTAACACATGCTGGTCTGCAATAAAGCCTAGACATCACTTTCTCTTTTGCAATGTCTATTTTAACGTTTCTGAAATATTCACCTCTTTGTTTAAAATCGGTTCTCTAACATGCAACACATGTGTGTGATATACCAAAAATCTCACCATAATTGGTTTAATAAGACGTTATGCATGTCACTGTGCTAACGATTACTGTAATTAACACTTGGTTTCTCTCACTTTAGACTGTTACAACAATTGAAATAGATCGATCTGTTTACTTCAGACAAGCGATTACATGCTTATAATCGAGAAAGGATCCAGACTGTTATCATTTTTGTTTTGTGTGAATTTCACTCAGTGAATGCTACCATTTACAGAGACCCCCGAAATGCTAGTCTTCCTGGGAGCCTTATAATTTAAACCAATCCCATCTAATTACATCTAATTATAGCAATTAACACACAAAACTTTACTAACTGCATTTTCTATGTCCAAATGCCCTGCAAACAGTGGATTTCGCTTCAACAATTATCTTGGAAGCGAATCCGCGCCACGTACGTGTTGAATGGAACACAACTCTCACACCAACCATGTTACTAGGCAACAGGAACCCAAGGATCACATGACCATAGCCTCTAAAAGCACAGGCCACACGGCTATTGGCTAACCCAGCCGCACCCACATTCCACTCAGAGAGTATCTGCCTGCCGGCAGAAATCGCCGTGCAGGAACGCATTTAGGCGATGAAGGTAAGCGCTCTGTGCTTCCCTATGACAGGCAGCAATACCTTTATCAGAAAGTACTACCAGACTCCCCTTACACCATTTCCTCGGTTTTGTCTCTGAAACAGATGCAGCTTGTAACTTACAGACGCTAGACCTTTCAGCAAAGTATTATTTGTACGGATTTCCAATCCAGTTTCATTTTCATTGGTAAGCGAATTTATACCCCAAGATTCTCGCTTTGGCGTATAAGCACATTTTACAGATACTACTAATGCCTCGAATGAGGAGCACTCAACAGATAACAACATTCATGTATATTTTTAGAATAGGTACCATCCAATTCCTACAAACGATTTCTACTGAGACTGATTTATGGCAGATTTACCAATTTCAGGTACATTTAATTAATGGACTGTTCACTGCCTACTAATGTGTAACAACTTTGCTAAGATAATATGGAGCGTTATTTGGTTCAAGCACACAGTACTTGGTAATTAAGTGCCTAGGAACTGCCAATACGAATCAATGTTTAATTTCAATTTAATTTTATTTGAACTCTAATACAAAGCTTTCTTCTCTTCTTCTCCCCCCCCCTTTTTTTGTCTCCCACTCCACTCCCCCTCTGTACGCTATGTTCCACATAGTCCATGTAACATTTTTCATATTATGACTGCGAAACCATGTTGTAACATTTTGTATAACACACCAATGTGCTTCAATATTTTATTGGTTGCAATGCACATGTATTTGTATTATTTTCTGACAGTTATGTACTATATTGATATTAATACGCCCGGAGGATGGCCCAGAGAGGGCTGAAACACGTGTTGGCGTGTAGTGTATTCTTTTGTGAATAAATAATCACAATATAACCCACTTTACACTGGTATTGGACTAACTGGTTGTAAAAACAAACTTCAGACCTACACCTCCATTGGGGTAGCGCAGATTGGCAGGCCTTTACCATTTTATCTACCCTGCTTACATAGAAGGGGTACCGAGAATGTACCCTTCTACGCTCTGCTACTGTTGCAACCCCTCTACACCATAACATTAGCATTTAACCACTAGTGTGTGCGCAACTACCCTTTTTGGGACCAATTTCTCGGTGCCTTTACTCACACATAAAAAGATGCCTATGGAGTTATCTTAAAACTCCAAAGTGAAAGAACACAAATGTAAAACACACATCAAAATACATGAAAGAGTGGGAAAAAAACGTCTCAATCTATTTCCAGTAAAAGAATCAAGCCCTCAAAATCCAGCAACGTTGCTGGGGGTCTCTAAGGTGAAGGGAATTAGCACATTTATGAGAATTCTCCCTAACAGCGGCACACATTTATTGTGACATTTTGTAACATCTTCTTAATTACAGATTGATTTTATTCTGAAAATGTCTCTGTATTTTAACCATATTTTGTCGAGTTATATTTCTTTTAATGAAATTGGTGTATTGCCTGTTGCTTTTTGGCTAACGCTGCAATAAAGCTTAATGACTGACTAGCTAACAGATGTATGCAACCAAGTCACTGCAGAAAAGTCAACTTATCATGTCTGCCTCACATATGACCTGTAAGGCAACACACACATGTCAAACACTTTTTTACATGAAGAGTAACATGACAGGGATGGAAAGGTAATATCTCCTTGAAAACCAGGACATAGCATAACCTTAACTTTTTAGAAGTTGATGAAGCCATTTGAGAGATACAATAAGTGGAAGTTTATATTCTGTCCCTTGAAAAAAAGAAAGATTTTCTGATGAGAATCCTGCCTGATCTTTAAAACGGTTTATAGTGATAATGTCGAAAAAAAAATGTCGACGTACACAAATGTGAAAAAAAAAATGCCGAAAACAATAATGTCGAAAACCTATACATATCATTAAAAGAGTCAATATTTCGAAAAAAAAATGTAAAAAAAAAGGACTAGTTAATGTACTTAATAACACAAAATACATAAAAATAAGGAGTATTGTTTAGTGGGGGTCCCCCCAACCCCCCTCACCGACCCCCCTCACCCAACATCCCGAACCACACCAGCCCTAAACCTCCCCAACAACCAAGATCACCCACTCATCCGATATACTCGAAAAAATTTGGTTCCGAAATGGTTAATACGATAGGTGACAACCTCGAGTAAAGAACCTTGTTATTTCACCAGGAAACTAGTAACGGCTGTGGAAAACCATCATTACCTGACAGAACATCTCCTGAGAAAGTGCTGCAAGCAATCGATTGAGATTCATTCAGATACAAACCAGGTAAGACAAACGAACATGAAAGTAAACATCATTAAATCATATAACACACAATAGAATAAAAAGACATATAGATAAAACATTATTTTCTCTGTTACTTTAGGTTGGCAAATGGAGAACACAGTGGAATTCATAACCACGCAAAAGGGAGGAAGGCAGTTAATTTTGAATGGCTACGTATTCTACAAAGAAAGCCAAAGAAAAGACAGAATTTACTGGCGCTGCACAGAATATACAAAATCTAAATGCAACGCAAGAGCAATAACAGTCGGCTCAGAAGTACAAGGCAAAAATGAACACAACCATATGCCTGATCAAACTAATATAATCATCAGAAAAACCTTGACAGAACTAAAAAGAAAAGCCATTGAAGATCAAGGGGAAAATAGTGGATCTGTGCTTAGAGATGTTTGTGGCAACATACCAACCCATATAACAGCACAGTTGCCAGCAGAGAAACTAATGCAACGCACAATAAACCGCACAAAACAAGTGAAAGAAAATCTGCCACCGGCACCAATGTTATTTAAGGATGTAGTAATCCCGGATGTTTT
Organism: Ambystoma mexicanum; assembly: GCF_040938575.1. Lineage (NCBI taxonomy): Eukaryota > Metazoa > Chordata > Amphibia > Caudata > Ambystomatidae > Ambystoma > Ambystoma mexicanum. The sequence continues at coordinate 31,660,887 of NC_090924.1, read as the reverse complement.
CAAGGTGACTGCCAAAGGCGAACATTTTTACCATGCCACAATTGAAATGAACAGCGAGAAAATATTAATATTCTCAACAGCAACGAACTTTGAACATCTAGCTCATAGTAAAAAATGGCAAAGTGACGCGACATTTAAGATATGCCCACAACCATTTTACCAATTTTACACAGTGCATGGAACCATAAATGATAAAATAATACCACTAATATATGTTTTAATGCCGAAAAAAACTGAAGAAGCATACAAAATCGTGTACAGAAAAATTAAAGAAACGGCACCAGGATCAAATCCAGAAACAATAATCATGGACTATGAATCAGCTCAGATTAGGGGATTTTCGACAGTGTACAGAGAGACTAGGGTTCAAGGATGTTGTTTTCATTTTACGCAGAGTGTTTGGAGAAAAATACAAAAATTAGGATTGGGTACAAAATATACAGAGGACAGTTGCTATCAGTTTAACATTAAAAAACTTTTTGCTTTAGCTTTTGTACAAGAAAATTATGTCATTGATTTTTACGAACATTTGTTAGACAGTGATTACTATAAAAATCATGAAGAGGAGAATACAAACTTACTAGACTACTTTGAAAACACGTGGATTGGGCAGTTAACTCGAAGTGGAAATAGGCGCAGACCAAAATACCAAATACAATTATGGAATTGTTACCAGGCAACTTTGGACAATACACCAAGAACAAATAACACACTAGAAGGCTGGCATAGCCACTTAAATAAGAATTTCAGCATACACAATCCAAATATATGGCATTTTCAGAAAAATTTAAAAATAGAAGAACAACACCAGGAGTTTCGGTTGTCACAAACCCTGTCATTGACAAACCAAGGACCAAAACGTAGGAAATATAGAGATTACGAAAGTAAACTAATAAAAATAGTACAAGAGTTCAACGTGGAAAACAAAGAAAACTACCTAAATGCTGTGGCATGCAACTTAAAATGTTAATAAAACTTACGATTTGACGTACTCTGGATTCCATTGTGGGATAGGTACAGTAAATCCAGCCAATCCAACTGGGAAATCCATTAATCCGAAAAAAAACAAAACCAGTAAAAAACAAATCCATTACTCCGGGAAGAAGGACTCCAAAAAACCAATTGTCAAACTGCAATCCATGAGAATATTCAACGAAAAAAATCCATGAAAAAATCATAATCCAGGAAAGAAAAAAGTATTAATCCAGACGAAAACACAGAAGAAAAAAAAAAATATCCACGATGCACAAAGGAGGAAATAAAAATCCAAATCCACACGATCCAGTAAATCCAGTGATCAAAACAGGATGCATCCAAGTTAAAAGCAGAAAAAATCCCAAAAATCCAAGAGCGGAATAACAGCGAGTCCACCGCGGGAGAACCGTTCGCAGAATGAACTTTAAAAATGGCGGTTACGTTTACGTAGCAGGACGTAACAAACGTAAGAAACAAAAACAAAATATTAGTAGCTAACTCAATATATGTTTAAAGCAATATCTCCATTTAGTGGACATTTAATATATTACAGATTTCAATGTTGAATTAGAACATATATATATATTTAATATTAGAGTTTGTAAATTACATATTGTTACATCTAAAATACATATTGTTACATTTCGAAAAAATGTCGAAAAAATAACGAAAAAATTCAACATTATTGTATTTCGAAAAAAAAAAATTCAAATTTTTTTTTTCAACATTTTGACTGTCTAAATTATTGTATTCTAAATTATGACTTACCACCCTTTAAAACGTACGTTCAAGGTTATTCCCTTTACGTTTGGCTCTAAGAGGTCATCTTACCTCCACTTAGTGTGCCAAAAGTAATGGTATGGAGTGAAATGGGAAGACATAATTCTGCCCCCCACCCTCCACACTCTTTGTATGCATTGTGATTGGGCTGGAGTAATACCACCGCCTGATCACTTGAGAGACTATGATGTTGGGCGTATACATTAATATCATATTATGGACTCCATACTGTGATGCAGATAAAAATACTGATTTGAAGGATTACTCTTGTCCAGACAATCCAGACTTTTGAAACACAAACACTGGTACCGTGAGAAGCGACATATGGTATGATAAGTAATACAATACAAGTTTGCAATGTTATTGCTATTTATTAGGCCACAACTGAAGCTCTAGTTTCCACTCAGAATTGTTATTGTCTTTCAAAGAACTTGTGACATTTCTCTGTTGTGCCGTTTTACTAGTATGTTTTGTTAAAATATTGCCTTGATAACTTTTCATACGTCTTAATGTTAATATGATTGGGTTCACCATATGGTACAACGTCCTTTCATCAATAGCCATTTTTGTGACAGGTGTTTTTATGCTGGATTTTTGCTGAAAGAAAACGTTTTGAAATTTTCTTTGGGCGGTGGGAAAGGGCATATAAATGTTTGGGGGGTCGGGATAAAAAAACGTAGTTAGAGGACGGGGGTTTGGGAGGAAACCCCCCCACAAATAATTTAAAAACATTTTGGCAAAATCTGAGTAAAAAGACTTGTAAAAATAGGTGTTGATTAAATAACATATAACTCACCATACAAACCTAGTTTAAAAAATGTCTTATATTATCTACCTTCGCTCGAGCTTGCTAGTGCTGCCGTATTGTGATTACTAAAGTTATTAATACCTACAATGTTTAAATTATTGTTTTCTCTTTATAACTGGAGTATAAAACAATTGCAGGTTAACTCTCTTTGTTCGCACTTGCTGTCATAATGGGATTTATAAAAATTCATATCACACAATCAATTTAGCCCCCTATAGCTCTGCTCGATTTTGGAAAATGTAAGGGCAGAGGCGAGATCATCATGTATGTCCTGTGCTTTACTGGGTTTCTTACAAGTATTCATGCTTTGCACTGTCGTTACTGTATCGTTTCATTATCTGTGTTAAACTAGAAGGTCGTTTTTGTGCACTGAAAGACTCCACTTTGACGGACCCAACATGGGGTAGGCAGGCTACCAAGGGATATGTCACAGGCAATCCTACACGAGAGATAGGGAGGAGTTGGGAGGCCCCCAGTCTCTGAAACCCTATATGTTCCTTGACAGTTGACAATGGTAATGTTAATCGCCCAATGCCTTGCACCCTCATTTATGGACATAGTTGTTGTTGTTTAATTTCAGAACCATAAAGATCACAATGATATTTGGTAAGAGGGGAGCCCAATAGACCTATGTCAGATTCTCCTGCCCGATAATGCCAGGCTCAGCATGAGCAGAACACTGAACTAACAGCAAGCAAGAGAAGCAACACATACTGTTTGAAATGCCACACCTAGAAAGGTCACAGGGGTAAGAGAGGTCTCCATAGCTGGGAACTGTGATGACCCAAACTTGGAGAAAAAGAAACATAAATTGATTCAGGTGAAATGCAGAAACAATGGAGGGAGGAGGACGAGGGAAGGAGAAAGAGAAAGATACAGGTATAAAAAAAAACGTATAGGAGCAAGACAGGGCAAAACATGTTTGAGTGCGGTCAGAAGGTATGGTGTTGGACAAATTGACCATGAGAGGATAGAGGGTGGAACAGAGTACTGAACAGTCTGTGGAGGAGTTGGTTGAAAAAAGACGATGAGATGATGCATGTGAGGTAGAGCGATAACAAGTGGAAATAATGAAGCTGTGATTGTGAGAGTGCATATGACATTGAGTGGTAGTCGAGAAGGGTGGAAGAGGTAGTAGAGGGTAAGGTGAGAGTGTAGATCATGAAGGAGATAGTGGCGACAAAGAAAGCGATAGAGAGAGGGAGAGAGCAGAGCGGGCAGGGAGGGACGATGAGAGAGGAGAGGCAGTGAGAAGTCCTGAGGGAGTAGGAGGTTAGAGATGAGGAGAGAGAAGGCACACGATCAGGAGAAACGTGGAAGTGAGGGAGAGAGTGAGAAGGAGCGAGAGAAAGGGAGAGTGTCTGAGAAAATAATGGCATGAATAAAATTGATACCATTATTTGGAAAGAATAGAGGAGAGAACCCTTAGTAAGCCCATGGAGGCCTAAAAACACAATCCAATTATTACAAAATGTTAGGACAAATCTCTTTCTGCATGTTGAAATACTGCCCACCTTAACTGGACGGATATGCAAGCAAGCAATGACAAAATATTGTACCCCCTGTATATCCAGCATACCTATTCCTTTTATTTATCTACTGTGCTCCCTGCCTTCTTCTTATTTAGTACCTACCCTTTTACATGTAACAGACCAACGTCTGGACACAAGGGAGCACTTCAGGGACAGCTTAGGTCCTCTGGGACTACTATAGTGGGAAAGTGGTGCTCTATCAAAGACTATTAACTTAAAATACCATAACATTGTACAGTATTCACCACCGGGGTTTGACAGGATGCGTATATGAGATAGGCAGGACTCGAATATAGTATTTAAACTTGTTTCTACAAAGAAGGTGTTAAAGTTGCAGAAGTATACTATGACCATTTATGTTCTTTATCGCTATAGCATTAGTGGGGAAAACGTGTGTTTTGATTTTCGCATTGTTTCCGTCTGTTGTGGCAAGGACTGGAGCAGGCATGGAGAGTACTGCTGCATTAAAAATATCAAAGATGAAGTGGTAATGGAGAGCTTTGGAGGCTGGGGAACGTTAGCTCATCAACAGCACTCGTGCCTTGGTGCCGTCTTCATCTTAGTGCAGATGTTCAAAGCTGCTGACATACGAAGGCAGCGTCCTGCGAGTGCTAATCATGTGAGTTTAGAAGAAACATCTGCTGCCGCGTCAAAGAATGAAATACCAGCAGGCAGAGAGTATGCAGTTTTTTAATCACAGAGCAACTAGGACTGAAAAGTGTAATGAAATGCGTATTAAACTGTCTCAATGCACAACTATGCGTTCTGCGGTCAATTAACATATTTAGATTGTTATCTCTTGTTTCCGAAAGTTTCGGCTATCTCATTATCCAATGCATCTGTATATACCACTAAATATGCATGGTTATTAAGATACATTTTTTAAACTAATATTATGCTTTCGGTTTCATACTTCATACCTTAAATTGTGCAAGGGTTACAGAATGGTGAAATCCAGTAAAATTGGATCTTCCTGTCCTAGCTGCACAGACACCCTACATTACTTCCTAGAAAAAAGCCAGGTATGTTTCAATCGTCAGGACTTGTAACAAGGGCATCACTGAGAACCCTTTGGAGAAAGATGCTGTCTCCATCCATTTGGCATTCTGAAGCCTGGTAGCGGGGGACACTGGACTATGTCAAGACCATTGCAGAAATGTTCCCATATTCTCAGGATTAGTCACTATGGATGAGGAAAGTTTGTTATAATCACACTCTAATTTTCACTTTATTATCAGCATGCACGCTTTAGAATAGCAACTGGATAAAAAGAGTCAATAACCTGCTCATATACCTTCTAATCATTTGTTAAAATGTTGAACTCATTATTTAAAATAGTCAAACTCTTAAATGAAAAAAAAATATTTAAAAACAATAGGAAGCCAGTATTTGTTCATGCTTACATTTAGCTAGCCAGAAATGTATATTGGTTGCCTTTCCCATGTACAAAGGGATACGAAATTAGCAGCCCGGTTATTACAACGCAGATCTTCCAAAGATGACACCCTGCAGGACTTCCTAGAGTGAGTAATACTTTGTTATCAGGAAAATGAATTCTTTGAGCTACACCAATACAATTAACCGCTCAGTGATTAAATACCCTGCAAAGTAAAATACCTGTGCCCTTCCCTGGAAAATGGAAGGGGTAATTGGGAGTAGAGCCCTCACTGACTGAATCACACACATACATCCATAAGTAGGGTAAAACACGAGTTGGTGGGGAGCGCCTATAGCCAGAAACTTGGTGATTTTTTTTGCTATGTGCCATCATGTTTGTATAATGGAGTGCCCTACCGGTGCCTGTGTGTTCTGAGAGTAAGACTGTGATGCTATCTGAAGTTATGGCTCATATTCTTGAGAACATTTCTGAAACTCTTTGCAGTTCTGAAAGAGGCAGCTGTAAATGCTAGGCATAAGTCAACTAGTGCACAATTGTGTTAAAGAAATTCACCATCCAGCAGTAATCCAACAGCTGGAGCATTGCCAAGTGTCTTTAATGGCAGTCAGCAAAACAGTAAAGCAGATATCAACAGGACAGGACTACACAAACACACAGAGAATCCGATGTCTAGGTGGTGAATGGGATATCAATCCCCACCATACCTGCAATATATTGTTCTGTGTACCTTCGTTTAACATAGATCTCTATGGGACGAGCGTACCACAACATTCAACGACAATTGTTTAAAATGTGTCATGTCTATTGTACAGTCTTCCCACATGTAGGTACATAGGGCGTCATTCGGAGTTGGGTGGTGATAACAGAGGTAATTCAGCCGGACAGAATTACTGTTATTGCCGTGGTGGCCGGTGGAATTTCCTCTGCATTCAAGGTGACGGGAGCATGCACACACCATCAGCGGTAACAGTAATTCCGTCCAGCATAATTACCCTGGTAAATCAAGTTCAGACCGAAATTCTGCCTGGCATTGGCAGAATTACTTTTAGCGCTGGTCAATTTAGCGCAAATACTTGTGGCAGTAATGAAGTAGTGGCAGGGACCATCTTTAAAAATCCAATCTGCCCTGAATCTCCCATTTCCTGTTGCCTTCCGAAGACAAGTCCCAGGGAAGATGACACAGGATAGGGACAAAGGCAAGGTGCCGGACATGAGGCTGCATTTCAGTGAAGTTCAGTGAGGTTCAGCTTCATGTGCTTGCAGATGACGTGGTGGCTTAAGTTGATGAGCTCTATGACATCAGAGGACCTCGGGCTGACATCTGGGCCCGCATCAGGGACAAGGTGGTGGCAGTGGGCAGAGTCCTAAGGGAAAGCGGGGACTGCTGCAAGCACTGGAATGATCTGAAGGCCATGGTTCACATCCTCCTTGCAAAACACAAGTGTGAGATTTCTGCCACAGGAAGTGGCACAGTCAAACCCCTTGCCCTGACTGCATGGAAGGAGACAACCAGCAGCATCCTCCACATGGAAGGGATAGGCAGTGCAGGAGTAGGAGCAAGCAGCCAAGGTGATACTGGTGAGTTTGAATGTACTGTCTCCCATGAGAATTCACTGATCAAAGGCTCATCCCATGCATGTGTCGGCCAGCATAGGTGGGCTCAATGGACAGGGGAATGGCCAACCATATGGCAGTGTGTACAAAGACACTACTACCACATGCGTGTGCAAGGGAGGTGGGATGCTGTGCAAATACACTTGCACTATAGGTGAATTGTGCTTGTGAGGCCATGCAATCATGAGAAGCACCCATGTTGCCTTTGATCATCTAAGTGGCAAAGTGTGCCCTCTGTGCCACCACATGTAGAAGCCAAATTGGCAGTATAACAGGCAAAGATCCCATGCATGTGCTCTGTACACCCTCAGCAGACACCAATCTTACCATGAATGAGCTGTTCTCATTGGCCTGCAACTGACCCTGAGCATTAGACAAAATGTGTGTAGAATGACCATTCATCATGTTGCATGCGTGTCTTGCTAGCCCACGTACATGTATGCATGATGCCTGACCACATGTCATTGTCCACCCAACAAGTTCACAGTCATCTCTGGCTGATGAGGCAGGCCCAGTACTGACCAGGGGAGCTTCACTGCTGGCAGCACATCAACCTTCACAGGCTAGCCATGGGAAATGCAGGAGGAACAACAGAAGCAATGCACAAGGGGCATAGCACAGCAGCACCATGGCAGCCATGCCAAGTGGTACGACAGCCATAGCCTCTACAAGTGTAGCCCATGGCCCCTCCACCAGCAGTGCACATGACACAGTTGGCACAACATCTGATGGATGCACACCACATGCAGCTGCAGGTGCAGTGCAGCATGCCCAGCAACTGCAACTGCCACACCAAAGTCAGCTCCTGTGGTGCACACTGAGGAGCAACAACCAGCCACTGGAACACATGGCTCAACACCTGGATCCACCCATCTGCCCCCTGACTCCCCCTTGTCACCTGAGACAGACAGCCATTCTCATCAACAGGGAGATCTGGATGTAGAGAGTGATGGCAGTGGAACACCTGATGCAGATGGCACTAGGCTCAGGTACTCCTGCTTTAGCTGGACTCTCTCCATAGCCCACAAGATGTGCTGCAGCATTCACCAGATGCCATCTGGAGGAAACTGGACACCATGGAGCACTGCCAGATGAACATTAAACACATGATGGAGACGTAGGTACAGCATTTGCAGGCCACAAGGGATGTACAGGGCTCCTCAAGGAAAATAACCAGATCTTTGGACCGCCAGTGCCACCAATTAAGCAATAAGCCCTGAGCAGGGGGGACATTACAACTTCAGGCAATGCCCTGGGGCCATAGTTTTGCTCGGGCCTTAATGAAGGCCTCGGGGCATTACTTGAAGTGCTAAAGCCCCCCTCTGATGGGCTTATTGCTATTAGTAACCCTGCCTGTAAGACCGGAGTACTAAAAGCATTTGTTTTCTCCGCTCTGGTGTTTCGGAACAGAAAAAAACCCTACAAAAATGGCCACAGGAGAAGGGAAAACAAAGTCTGTTTTCCATGTGCATGGCAGCCATTGAAAACAGTTTTAAAAATTAAACAAACAAAATGGCCACCATGCAAAGCCTTTCTGTGACGGCCATAAAAAAAGATAGAAGTGTTTCCAACTCATTCGTTCCCAAAAAGCAGGTAAGTGTGGGTGGAGGGAGGAAAGGGAAATGTGGGGAAGGAGGAGGGTTAGAAGACTTACCTCATACCCTGGCAAGGGGAGATGCAGCCACCAGCCATGAGCAGGCTCAGGGCAACGGGATTACTGTCTGGTAATGCCCACGTTCTGAGCCTTCCCACTTGACTGGTAGACCGCCATCACCCCCTTGCCCGGTACTAATTGTTAATGGCAACTGCTAAAAACACAGCTGTGGCCCAGAGGGTGAGGGAGCAGATACAGAACATTTTGGCATTTGCTGAATCTATGCATGCCAGCCTGCTCCTCACTCTGCAACTTTCTTACTCCTCAGTCATCCCCATGGAGCGGTCATTGACTGGGAGCCCACGGCACCACTCCTTGCACAATGTGATCTGAACACTACCCAAGCAGGCTGGCAAGGGCAAGAGGCCACAAAAGTGACTTATATAATCCAGCAACTATTTCACTGGACACAAGATGGGTATGTATGGGTGTTGGGAAATGGGAAGCTAGGTGGGAATGTCTGTTGGGTATGGGGAGGTGGGGAAACATGGGTGTTGGGTATGCAGGAGGTGGGTGGGTATGGTTGTTGGTGATGGATGTTTTTCACAGTTGATATTAAAACACTAGAACAAATGCAATGACCATTCTTTTTTGTGTGAAGATGATATATTTAAAACATGGCGATATACAAAAGTGAGAAGCAGGTGAAAAGTTAAGTCTCTACAAAACATTGTTAATTAGTTCTTGCCACACCAGACATCCATCCATGCCTTCCTCATGCTCACTGTGTGACAGCTCTTCACCTGCAGACAGTCCATCATTATCCGCTGGGGGAGGTACATCCTCATCAGGGGCAGGGAGACATTTTGCCGAAGGCAGATGTTGTTCAGCATGGCACAGGCCGCAAATATTTCACAACACATCTTGGGCTTGTACCTGAGGCCCCTCTGGTACAGTGTAAACACCAGAACCATCATTTCAGCAGGACAATGGTATGCTCAATGCACAGCCTTGTCCTGACATGTGCCTCATTGTAGGCGTGCGTGGGTTAGGTGTCATAAACCATGGGATATGGGGGTAACCAGAGTCCCCTGCAAATGCAAAGTTCACAGAGGTCAGTCACAGTGTATTCAGGATGTGTGGCATGTTTCATGGCACATTGATATAAACTCTCTTGAAGCAGTAATGGCTCATTGTGGTACAACATGGTTTTCCATCCCAGTTATTGAATTAAGTGGTATTTTTTATTTTTATGTATTATTTTGGTTGGCTGAATTATTCAACCTTTCAAAATTGTTTACATAATACAAATTACATTTCATTTTACACAAAGTTCAATTTTTTTTCACATCAATTGAGACATTAAAAAACAAGGAAGAGAAAGAAGCAGAAAGCTTCATAAAATATGCTTTGACTAATAACGATAATTCATTCTTCAAATATGCCAATGTGCAGTTTGAATCCCTATAATTCACATTGTATATTGTACATCACCATATCAAGTTCAAACAAAATTTGAATTAGTTTAACTGAGGTGGAATAACAGTATTAACAAACTGAACAAGAGCAATCTGAGTGGCTGTTTTCATATTAGTCAATAGAAAATTCCATATTTCATCTCTAGTACGTGAGGATAAAAATGTACAGCATGTATTAAAGTATCTAAACCAAATGGCGCTCAAAGCAGGACATTCAACCACCAAATGGCAAAGAGTTTCACTTTGGTGTGGATCATTACAATAGCGACAGACAGTGTGATCTTTAGGAATCAGATATCTTCTAGGCAGAATCTGCCTCGTCAAACATAGATTCAGACAAATACGTAGCATTTGAGATCTAACAAATTTTGAAGGGCATTTGACTAGGTTGGGTTCATGATATGAAATCTTTTATGAGAGGACCTCATAATACCACAATCTTCAAATTCAAGACATTGTTTAAGGGTGGTAATCCAGTCAAGGCAATGCAATTTCATTTTGGCCTTGGTAGGATTCAACATAAGGAGTTCAATTGTAATATCAGCATCAAATAGTGCATCTAGAACTCACTTTGTCCATGTCTTAGGAGGTTTAAGTCAAGATGTAAGAAGTTAGTTCGCAAGAATGCCCATAACATTAGGGGACATTGCGCCTATTCAAAATTTTCTATATAAGGTACATCATTTCCACAATACTTGGCTATAGATGAAGATAGCACCTAATTCGGAGCGTAATTAAGGTCATGATGTACATTTTGGGAGACCCAATACTGACTTCCAAAACTTGGCCTCATAGCGATCCCAGAAAGTTCTGGGTTTAGGTGGACCTGTTTCTGCTCCATTAATAATTATTGGGACAACCTTTTGCTGAAAAAAGGTCATTCTATGAGATGATGTTAATTTCCCACATTTTCATAGCAAGATTCTTGCTTGCAAAGTTAATGTATGAATTTTGGCATCCAAAGTCGCTGTATACATAGAGTCATTTAATGTCTCCGTAAATGGAAGTCCCAAATATTTATATTGTGAAACATTGGATAACCCTTGATTTTGTAAGGTCCATTTATAATTTGATGTTTTTTTAGTTGAGGTTTTGTGACAGGTTACTAGCTGAGTTTTATCAAGATTAATAATCAAGTTGTTTTCAATTACATACTCTTGCAGTTTATTCAAAAGATTTTGAAGGCCACAAGGCTTTCGAGATAATAAGACAAGGTCATCAGTGTATAATAGCCAGATGATCTTTTGATTACCTAGTTTCAGAGCATCAGAAATAGTGTCTTCAAACTTGATACCTATGTCCAGCAAAACTAGATTGAATAGGGTGGAGGCTAATATACACCCCTGTTTTAAACCCTGTTCTGTTGGAATAGTGGAAGATAGTAAGCCATCAAGAGTAAGTCTCACTTGTAAGGAGGTATTAGAATGTAGCAATTTAATTAGAGTGAAAATCGATGAGGGACATCCATATTGTTGTAATTTCGAAAAAAGTAACTGCTGGTCGAGCGCATCAAAAGCTATAATAAAATCAACAAAAGCCAAGTATAGATTTTGATTTTGTTCAAGATATTTGCTTTTGAGTAAATTTAGAATGAGCATGTTAGGAGATGTGCCCATTCCACTGACGAAACCAGATTGGAATGGGTCCCTTTTGGTCTTGCACTTAATCCAATCATTTAGCTCCTGAAGTATGATGCGGCTATAGATTTTACCAGGCACAAGGCAATGGGCCTATAGCTTTGTGGTTGATTGCAGTCACTCTGTATGAAATAGGGATAATAATGGAATGTTTCAAAGTGGGAGGGATACATTGAGTATGGTTAATATTTAGAAATATGTGTAAGAATATGCCAGACCAATTTCCGGGTTCTGTTTAAATATCTTGTTCGATAACCAATCAGGGCCTGGATCTTTAGAAAGGCTTATTGTAGAGATATAATGAAGTATATCCGCCCTTACTATATTAAGATGAAAATTGGTCATCTCCTCAATTTCCTGGACATGTAAGGCAATCGATGGTTTGGCATAGATTTTGGTAAAGTGATCAATCCAAACCCTTTCAGATACATTGTGAGTCTGAGTGAATGTTGGAGAGGTAACCGTTGCTTCATTCAATGTTGACCACATTTGTGCAGTATTTTGGTTTCGCATGAGGGTCAGCATGTGTTCTCCATCCTTTGGACAGAGAGTTGCACAATATGAGCGCAACCAGTTTCTATACAATGTTTTAGCTTTAGTCAGAGCAGCTGATCTTTGGTTTACCAGAAGGGATACAGCTTTACGTTTCAAAGCACAATATTCTGATTTTTTGTTTTTGACTTGTATGTCAAAAACATGAAATATTGTTTTGATCTTCTTTTTTTCTGCATGTTTGCAATGTTTCTGCATAAGGTCATAGTAGAATATATCACTATGTTCACCACTATGTCATGAGTGAGCAAAGGCAGAGGCAAGATTGTTTGCAAACTGGATTATTGTCCCCTCAGTCCACCTTATGCGATTTAGTTGGACATTAACTGTAAGAACACCAGAATAAAGAGGTGGAGTGTTAGGAGCTATTGCATAAGGAATGGACCATTTACGTGTAAGCATTTGGTGATCACTATCCATAGCAGGCAATATCTGGAAGAAGGCCACACGTGAAAACAGTCTATAGTCTACATAAATGTAATCAATAGTAGCTCTAGACTGTCCTCATTTCCAAGGGGTGTTTGGTGGCTTATCCCCCTGCATGACCCTTTAAGCATGCACAAACCACGTGATGACATTATGTGTTCCCAGTGGATTATTCTGGCCTTTTCTTTTGCAAGTCTAGGTTTAAAACAATACAAATTAAGATCTCCTGCTAAAACAGTATGGGCAATTTCCGGAATCATAACAACATAATCCAAATACATGATACATCATAGAAAAACCTTGATCCCCTAATTGCATCTAATTCCAATATACGTTAATTAGAGTATACAGAACCGCATGGACTGAAGCAATAGTCAGTTGAGCAAAAGGATTTGGAGCATAAGAAAAAACCATCCTGAGATCAGAGCTAGTTTTAATACAAGTGATTAAACCAGACATGGGTTGACCCTTCTCGCCTTGTAATGCAGGTGTTAGGTGCATTACGTGGTCATGCCAAGAGGGTGAACTAGTTAACCATGTTTCTTGGAGCATGTTGATATAAAACTGGTTTATTTTAGACTCCTTGTTATTAAACATGTGTGAATGCCCACATGTGTTCCAAGATGTAATGTTTATTAGTCCGTCCACGTGCTGTTGCTCCAGTTAACTATTTGCTTCACAGCTGCAAACACATTTAGAAACAGAATGCGATGTGCGATCAACGGGGACAAGATTGCCTGGGATCCGTGCAGGGACATGCGTCTGATAGGCGCAACTCTGTTGAACAGCAACAAGGGAGGGGCCTAGTAAGAGAAAAAAATCCCATGTCATAAAGTTGATCTTTAGCAGTCCAAATAATATTGCGTACCAACCGTGAATGTAATTGCAAGCATACAGTAGTAAAGGCATTTTCATTGATAAATTCAACCTGTTCGATAGCTGCGTTCCTATATCCTCTAGTTTATTAACATCAGAAAACAGTTGAAGGACGCTATGCCTATTTAGGACAAATTGAGGGTAAGGAGCAGGTCGACAACCAAGAGTGTTAGCATGAGTATCACATCTTGTACCATTTGATTGCGTCTTTGGAAGTTGTTTAGGTTTTTGTATGTCTACTATGGGCAGTGGTAGGTATTTAGATTGTGATTTGGGAAGAAGGGATTGTAGCAATTTTGCAATCTCTGCACCACGTCCTTCAAATTGGTCTTCAACTATTCTCGCAAAGCCACTAGAGCCTAGTGAAGATGCAGGTTTGCATTGGTTTGGAGAAATGTTGGATTCAGATACAGTGTGTTCTCTGGGAGCCTTTTGCTCATTGGAAAGGAGGTCCAGTTCATTAGCTGGTCTAACAACTTGTAGTATAATTTAGCGTGTTTTGGATTGCAGCGCCACTGCATGAGATCACATTATTACTGTGCTGTGGTACAGCAAGCCATGTGTTGCCAGGGTAACATATGGACATGTATTTGAAGACAGGCTATCTATTTTAAAAGCATTATATGAAGACAGGCTATCTATTTTTAAAAGCACACCATTTTTTTTCTCATTTCTTTTCTCAATACCTATTTAAAAGCACACCATTTTTTTTTCTTCACTTGAAATGCCTCACTTACAGGAGACACATTAGATACTTGATTAATTAACTTAATTAGCAAATACTAACACGATTCTAACTACTTAACATTATAATGTGTTCTCCATGTTCAAAATGAGTCAGGCTGAGATTCATTTTTAAACGGGCAATTTTTCTTTGCCCTGTTCACTGTCTTTGCAGGAAGCAAAATTCGAATGCCAGGAAATCAGTTAGATACAGTTGCTTTCTGTAAAAGTGAGCTATTGTTGAGGAAGGAGGAGGCAATAATTTACATAGACTTAGGGGAGGTAACAGAGGTTTTTTTTTGGAGTGTCTCGGACAGAATTACAGAGAGAACACATTTTGCGGAGTTGCAGTGAGGTCGCCTTCGTTCTGCTGCTGTGAGGAGCTGGACCACTGACCTTCAGAGACTGGGGTTTCCTAGTCACTTGGCACCGGCTTGAGAACTGCAGATTGCAGATTGAACTGCATGTTCTCGCTGGGTGCCTTAAAGAAAGAAAAAAAGAGAGCCCTGGGTCACTGCTCAAAGACGACAAGCCAGGAGATTTTGCGTGCTGAAAAGCTACAAATAGATGGTAAATATACAAAGGGAGTGAGATTGCTGTGACTGCCGGACGAATTATCTACTATTAGACAGGCAGTGTAGCGATAGGGAATTCTCCTGTGTTTAACTGCCACGTTATAATGTTGCAAGACACATGATATAATCTCTCTTTTGCTTGTTGAAAATGTAAAATGAAATGTGTGGTATTATTGCATTTGTTTCTCTTATGTTTTTTTTTCAGAAAGGATTGTCTCACCAGAATGGTAATGTATTATTTTGAAATGAAATTGTGATAACACAGTCTGCCTGAGAGTATTCTTGCTTCTGTTCTTCATTTGGTGCCTATAAAAAAAGAAAATACTCTGTAGGGGAGGGAATGATGTTTAATGTGCCAAGTTTCTTATACAGATGAAGCAATGGCATGTGCCATTATAAACAATTGTGCGCGTGATTCCACTCAGGGTATGGGTGTGTGGCTTCTGAGTGGAATATAACGCAATAGTCTGCTGAGCATATATGAATCAGCAGAGAGAGGCCGATGGAAACTAGTATCACTAATGTAAATAAACCTGTGATAATACCACATGTTATTGTGAATACTCCATGGAAACATAGTCTCACTAATGTAAATAAATTAGTGATTACAGCCATAGGTGGCACTCCATATGAAAATGTGGTATTTCTGAATAATGTAGAAGTCTGAGGCCTCTGGAAATCACAAGAACAGTGTAAACAAAAGAGAGGGGTTTTGTATGTTGGGGCCACAAATAAAACAAAGAAATTATGCTCACCAAAATACCACCAACAAAATGTATTCCACTATAAAGCCAAACCCAATCTGAATGCAAGGAATAGTCACTGTCAAATCACCATTGTTTTTGGCGGTACGAAAATACCGCCAAGCCCCAAGTTTATACAATAAGTTTATACATATTTATGGTGCGCCAGCCAGGAAAGTGATCATAGAGCACCTACTGGGCGTGGCAAGTGTGTATCACACTGCCTTCTGTACAGTAAAGGGAACCCATTTCATAATAACAGTGTGTCACTAAAACAAATTTCACAATGTCTCAAATGGAAGCCACATTCCCAGAGCTAGTGCAATATTTAGAGGCAAAGTTATATGCACATGGGACATGGTCATAGAACAGTGCCTCAGAATGGCATGACTGCATTCATGGTGAGGTGCAGAAAGAAAACTAGACAATATTTTTGCAGAAGGCAGCATAATTCAGGTTATTAAATGCAGCCGATAAACATGCAGACAAAAGATTGTCTGATACGGCTAAGCGCCAAGATCTGGTTTATTTTGAATAGGTCCCTGTGAATGCAAGAAAATGATACCAAGCTGACTAACAGGTTAAAGGCTGACTTAGATTGGGCAAGTAAAAAGGAGGAAATGTTAAGAGCATAATTAGAAGGATGTCAGAAAGACATGCAGTTAAAATGCAGAGATTTTGATATTCAATTGTCCAAAAGCAAGAAACAGTTTGAGGACAGTGAACAAGAATTGGTACACTTAAAGGCATTGGTGGACCACGTTAGACAAGATAAAGATGAGATGGTTTCAGAAATGCAGATTTTACAAAAAGAACATTATGAAAAAGAAAGTGATCTCCATTTTGCAGAACAGGAAATGGTTAAAATGTGTCAAGAAAGATACAAGAGAAACAAAGAATTTAATGAAATCCAAATGCAAATGTGCGACATGCAGGAGGTAATTAATAAAATGAGTGATGAAAACAACTATTTGGAAAACGAAGCAGACAGGCTCCTTAAAAAGTGTAAGGACTTGGAACAGCTAATGTGCATTCCCAGGTCCCAGGAGAGGCGGCAGGGCATCACATTCAATGGAGTTGAGGTGAATTCTATTTCTACCCAAAGAGCTAGTGCCCCAGTGACTGGGCCGGTGACTCAACTTGGTTGCAACGCCCTTGGGGGATTTGATACTCCCATTGGGGGCCGCCACTAATCCCATACACCTGGAACCAGGGTTGCGTCACCAAGTAGTGCAATTCCATGCATTGCAACAAGTAGCCCCATAAAGATAATGAAATCTATCAAAGCCCTGATCAAACCATTTAAAAAGGGAGGAGAATGCTGCATAGAGGATCACTTAGAAGCGGTTCATGACATTTTTAAAGCCCTCCAGATACATAAGGAACAGTACAGGCAATATTTCATTTAACTTTAGATGCTCCGACGGCCAGTATCATAAGAGGGTTGAATGAACAGCAGAATTAGACATGGGCAGAGTTTGAAAAAGAGATTAGGAGTAATTTTTCTCCTTTCCAGTCATTGCAGGAGGCATAGAAAGTCGCTTAAACAATCACTGCTGGGCCTAATACATCCCCTCACCAGTTTTTACAAGACTTAAAAAGAGCATTTTCTCGCTTTGATGTATCTTTTGACCCCAATTCTAATGAGTTTAAAACTGCATACTTCTATGGGTTACAGAAAGACATTATATCACAACTGGTCCGTGAATTTGATCGTGACAAGTCCCTTGAATGGATTGTATACTAAAGCACAAAACTATATGAGGTACTTCATTGTCAGGGTAGAGAAAGTGATAAAATGAAAGACACTAGACTTAAATCTAAAGAACCCTCAGCAACAGTGATGGAAATCAGGTCAGCCAAAATGTCCCTTGAGTCTGCTAAAAGTCCAAGTAAAAATAACTTGGCACCTGAAAAAAGGGGTAATCAACAAAGGTCATCACACCCTGTACCAATGTTTTAATCACATGATCCTAGTAATAGGGAGAGCTACATCACCCTCAGGTATTTAGGAGATAGGCCCCGGGCAGGCTATCGGCCTGATATGTCAGGTATGAACAATAACCAGAGACAAAATCAGGATCAAAGAAATGATGGTCCCTATCAGACATTGGGGACACTGAGCAGATTTGACCCCAATTCCATGATATATGGTAATCAGGATAGACCCCAATATGTGGATCAATTTACTGATAATGGGAATCAACATAGGGGCCAGTACCCACAACCTGAGAGACAGGACATGAGGCAGAACATGAACTACACTCCACGTCAGTACAATATTTCCCCATCAGGGGACTTCAACCAAAGGATGGGTGCACCCTGCTCCCCTCCACAAATGAATCAAGAGTTCAGGAACCATCCCAATAGAAAAAACTCATCTGAGAGGTATCAGAATAGATCCAATCAGGGGGAAAACAACCAATATCGATCTAGGCCACACAGAGAGGATTCTAGAGAGATGGAAAGGTTCCAGTGTCTCGAGGCCCAAGTGAAAATGTTAGCTGAGCAAATAGGAAAGCTCTATACAGCACAAAAACAGTCATCCAAGGAGGGGGCAGAAGGCCCTAGCGATGACTGGGGGGTTTCTGAAAAGTGACTAAGTACTTATGATACCGGCAGTGCCAAAAAGACAGATTGCTCTGGTGTTATTTGCATAATGACTCTGAGATGCCTAATGATTTAAAAGTGAAAGTACCAGTAAATGAACATGTAACAGAAAGTGCAAATACTTCTAAAAGAGAGGTACGGTTTATCTATAGCTAAACCAAACATTGGAGATTTATACAAATTAAAAAGAAACACCTGAAATTCCAAAAGAACAAAGAGATAGATTTAAGAAATATGACTCATGCATGGGGAATACTAGTAAACAGGGAGTAAGTGGCGATGATATGACACCTTCCCTGGGCAATCAGAACAATAACCAAACACAGGCAGTAAAAGGAAATGCTCAAAAGGATGGTACATGTCAATCACCTGAAGAATTATTTGAGCCATATATTTTTGAAGAGGTTAAAAGGGCTGGTAACACACTAAATGATCACAAATGCACAGAATTAGACAATGACAAATTGCCAAGGGATGTTGTTACACATGTTCAGTTGGAGGGTTGTAATGTGGTCTCTGATGATACCTGGGTGGATGGGTGAACGGTGGCCACACTCCAAAAAACCTCTGAACATGGGGAAATGAATAAGGTCTCTCACACAGAAATGGGTAAAAAGGATGGAAAAATGTCTTTCCATTTACCAATGTGCTTAGCCAAAAGTGAAAAAGGCCTGAGAAAGGTGAGCCCTGAAATCAGTAAGAATTCGCAATTCTTATGTGTGTTGGAGGAAGTTGAAAATAGGTATTATGCTCCCATCACTGTAGAAGAAAAATGCAATACATTTGCAATGATTGACACTGGCGCACAGGCCACAATTATGTCTAAAGAATTGGTAAAGAGTATCAATGAAGGGAGATCCCCACAGAATCAGATCACAGTGAGGGAAAATCAAGGTCCAGTGCATAATTTTAACGGGGAGGAGGTGCCTATTATAGGCGTCACCGAGGTTGACATAAAGATAGGTAAACACAGAATGAAACAGGAGGTATTGGTCACATCCATTTGTGAAATTCCATTTCTGATGGTAACAGATTGCCTGAAAAGATTGTTTTCTCTCATAGATGGGGTGAATGGAGTACTGTGGTCCTTAACCAAAAAACCATTGAGACCTAAGAAAATAAAATCACAAAACAGCAATATAAATGAATGTCACACCGTTGCCAAAACAAATGATGCAGTAGAGGTATATCTCCAGAATAGCTGTATACCTAGTGTCACTGTCATTTTGATGTGCCAAGATAAAATGCAGAGTGAAGCTGAGAAACAATCTGTACAGATACACTTGGACCCAAGGAAAAGATGGCAAACTGCCATAGATAAGCACACATTATGCTTTTATTTAAAAGAGAAGACATGCAAACAGAATACTGTTCCTAAAACAGGTGCAGAAAAACACATCACCACTCTTGCTGAAATACAAATGGAAGATGAGCAACCATGGGTTCACATTGATATAAATGACTATTCTAAAACAACAAAAGTCACATTAGCACTTGAACATGAAAGGAGTTTCATTAATGAGGAATTGTTGCAAAAAATAATGGAGAGGGAGGAGATCCCGAAATTTAGAATTAAAAACCAATATGTCTCTGGTTTGGACAGTCCAGACTTTGAAAACCGAATTGCAGGAATATGCATGCTAAAAATTTGCATTGGGCAGAAAACAATTTACCATAACGTATGGATAGTGAGTGGAACACAAAATGACTTTTACAATGGCAATGATATCATGCACAGAATGTCTATGGTGTTAGATTTCCTTAATCAAAAATATGGTCATGCCTAGGTGGGCCTGCACCTGAATTTGAAGACAAAAGAAGGGCTTATCATTGCGCACAACTGGTCCCATATGCAATTGAATTACAGCTGAGGAAGGATACTGTTATCCCTGATTTCACCAAAGAGGCTGCAATAACACTGAAATGCAAGAATGGACAGCAGATGAAAGACCCTGATGTATTTGTGTGCCTGAATGAATCCATAAAACAGCACAGCCTGGATTATGAATACATTCCATTGGTAGATATTGGTGAAGGGTCTGTAAAAATCAAGATATTCATTTAGAGGAAAACTCCTCATTAGTGATGGCCATACAAACATCACATTATACTGCAGATCTGAATAACATGGTGATTGGAAATATACCTGAAAATTATGTAGATGCCAAGGGTGAGTTGCCAGAACACCTGAATTCTCAGCCCAAAGGAATATTTAAAATTCATTCTGTGTACCCTTATGATTCAAATGAGACAGTGTGCTGTCATCAAGAGGATTGCATAACATTTAACTTAAATGAAAATGAAATAGAACATCAGCCCATTGAAGTGGAAGCTGATATGCCAAAACATTTAAAAGTGGCTTTACAGAGAGACACACACACACAGTTAGAGGAAAGCGCTGAGATTCCCCTTCCAGAACATTTTCCAGAATTCTCCAAAATGGTAGAGGAGCAGATTTTATCAGCGGATGCATGTGACAGCGAAGAGGATAGAAATTAACTGAGGAAGAAATTAATGGAGTTTAAAGATGTATTTGCAAAAGATGCTCATGATTGCGGTCTAACTGATTTACATGTGGCCACGCTACCGGAAGGGTGTAGCAGAAGCCCAGTATTTGTGCGCCAGTATAGATTACCACTGGCATGTTTAGAGTCATTGGCAGAGATAATTAAAAATGTGGAGTCTCGGGGAATCATCAGGCCCATTCATAGCACATCCAACACACCTATTTTAGGTGTGTTGAAGCCAAATGGTCAATAGCGGCTATGTGCAGATTTGAGGGAGTTAAATAAAAGAGTGCCAGTATCCAGATGGCCACTGCCATTCATTGATCATGGCCTAGCTCAGGTAGATGGTTCAAAAGTGTTTACCACGTTAGATCTCACCTCTGGATATTGGTGCGTGCCATTGGCAGAGGAGATTCAGAATTTATTTTCATTTTCATTTGATAAGACGCAATACGCGTGGGTTAGAGTTCCATTTGGGTATGTCAATAGTGGGAGTGAATTTGGAATATTTTTGAGAAAGGCCATGCCTGATGCAGCAGAAAGAGGTACCATAGTTTATATGGATGATGTATTGATAAAAAATTAAAGCTTGAAAAACCATTTTGATGAAATAAGACATGTTCTTGGCCAATTGCAGAAAGCAGGTGCCAAAGTATCTTTACAAAAGGCACAATGGTGCAAGAAAAAGGTGAATTTTCTGTCTACGAAGTGACTGAACATGGATTAAACCCACAAAAGAAGAAAGTGGAGGCTATACAAAAACTAAAAGACCCTAAAAATGTGAAAGGGGTAAAAAGTTTATTAGGAATGACGGGCTATAACAGGAAGTTCATTGAAAATTATGCTGAAATTACTCAACCATTAACTAAGCTGTTAAAGCTGAATACACACTGGAAATGGGAAAAAGAGCAGTCTGAGGCGGTTGCTAAATTAAAGGAGTGTCTTGTAAAGGCACCATGTTTGGCATACCCCATAAAGGATAGGGATTTCTTCATAGAAATAGGTTTCTCTGAACAGTGTATGTCAGCAGTGCTATCACAAAAACATGATTTGAATCACAAAACCATTGCTTATGCAAGTAAGGCATTTTCCCAAGTTGAAATTAAATTTAGTGAATGTGAAAAGGCCCTTTTGACCACTGTGTGGGCGCTACAGCATTTCCACCCCATTGTTCAGGGAGAAAAGGTAATTATTGAGACCAATCATCAACCATTGCAGTTTTTAGAGAGTAAAAGAATCAGGTCAGGTAACCTAGCACAGTCCAGAATCACTTCATGGGCGCTAGCATTACAAGGTTTTCCTGTAGAAGTGAGATATGGCCAAAATTAAAAAAAGCTCAGTTGCTCAAGGTTTAACAGATCTACATGACTGTGCAGCTGAACATGTATCAAACGAAGTAGAAGTGGAATCTAGTTTACAGGATTTTGGGCAATCACCACACAAAGCTTTTGATGAAAAGACATGTGAGGATTTGCCAACTGTATATGTTGATGGTTGTGCTTTTCTCATTGAAAATGACAGTAATAAACAATTAGTGTCAGAAATAGGAAATGTCTGGTTGAAATGTGAAGGCGTCCCCAGTATAGGGATGAGAATTGGAGCTAGGAGCAGTCAAGTAGCGGAATTGGCAGCCATTTATAAAGCAATTGCTACTGCGGTTGATAATAAATTTAGTGAAATTGTCCTGGTGACTGATTCTGACTATGCACAAAATAGCTTTGTGGAATATCTACCTGGCTGGAAAGCGAGAGGCATGATTACATACAACACAAAGCCACTTAAACATGGAAAAATGATACAAGCCATAGACAAATTGTTGTCAGAGAATGATTTAACAATATACTGGAGGAACATTGTGGGCATTTAAAAACTCCAGGAGAGGATAAGGAGGGAAATGATAAGGGAGATCAGATGGCTAAAATTGGGGGTGTAATGGGAGAATTGCTACCTATTGAACATTTACTTGGTGAAATACAAATTGTTGCAGTAACACGTTCTAAAGCACTAAAGGAGATAGATCAGCCAGTGGTACAGTGGAGTTATGATACACCAGATCAAGATCTAATTGAGGCACAAAAGGATGATTGAATGTTGGGAATCTAGTATAATCATTTGATAGATCCTGAACAAAACCCTTTGATAGAAAATGATTGTAAGGGAAAAGAAGAGTTGAGGGTGCTATTAAAGAATAAAAAACGAATTAGACTACAGGATGGACTCATGATTAGAGAGTCCATAATAGGACAGATACAGTGGGTGGTACCCCTTTCATTCAGAGGGCTAATGCTACACCATGCACATTGGAAAAACTAAAAGATTATGCTTACTGGCCACACATGTCCCAAGATGTGGAATTATATATCTAGTATGTGCCAAATTTAAACCTGCTTCACCAATGCATAGAGGTCCATTAATGAGAAGAGGCTTAACTCTTCCATGGTCAGATTTGCAAATAGACTATGTAGGGCCTGTAAAGAGGTCGAGAAGGGGGAACCATTATATTTTGAGTGTGGTGTGTTTGATGTCGAACTGGATTGAGTGTATTCCTGCAACAGATTGTAGTGTGAAAACAGCAGCTACATTACTGGCGAATCATGTGTTTTCAAGGTTTGGTTTACCACAAAGAATAGAATCAGACAGGGGAAGTCATTTCACAAGCGCTCTAATGAGTAAGGTATGGCAAACACTGGGAGTAAAAAGAAAATTACACATTGCATATCAAGCTGCTTCTTCTGGGGGAGTTGAACGCTGTAATAGGTCTGTTGTGGACATATTAAAGAAGTTTGTGGCAGAAGCAGGTTCCAGCTGGGATTTATGTTTACGTTTGGTTTTTATGGCTATCGGTCAACTCCTGCCAAAGCAACAGGTGTTAGCCCACATGAGGTTTTGACAGGTAGGAAAATGGTATTACCACAACACCTGCTATACAGAACACATGAGCAGACACTTGTAAGTGCATCTACAGTTCATGAATACATAGATGAGCTGAGGAAGCATTTACAACATGCATTTGCTTTTGTACAGCGAAATCTAGAAAGAGCTGCAGACAGTGCAAAGTCATATTATGATAAAAAGACATCAGTGAAAGAGTATTGTGTGGGCGATCAGGTGTATAAATTTCATTTTGGGAAAGGTAAACAGAAAAATTCCAAATTTCTAGCAGTCTGGCATGGGCCATTTCGAATTATAGATAAGGTCTCTCCTGTGGTTTATAAAATTTTGAAAACTGAAGGTGAAACAGCAACGGAACAGTTTGTTCATGTAAATCAAATTAAACTCCCGCACCCCAGACACGAAATTAAAAGGCTTGAGCGTGTAGAAACAGATAAAGTCCCTTGAATACATAAAAAAAGGTAAGGTAAATGGGTTTAGTCAAAGGGCAACAGCAGAGGAATAAAATAGAGTATAGATTATTACATATGTATATATGTAACAAAAAAATGGAAGCTGAAATTAGTGGAGTTGGTTTGCAAAGAAAATGTATTAAATGTTGAATGATATTTTTGTTTTCTCTGTAACGTGTGCTTAATTTCAGAAAGCGAGAGGAAGAGAGCAAAGTGATTTATGGAGTGCATGGATATATATAATTTTATTTTTGGCAAAAGGGTGAAGTCAGTATTGTGCTATGTACTTAATTTTTCTTTTTCTATTTGATTTAGAATATTAACATACATTTAGTCGGAGGTTCCAGGACCGGAGGACACGAGAGACGATGTAGTCCTGGAGTCCACAGGATGAAGATCAAATGATGCCTGCCTCCGGGTGGAGGTGAAGACAAAGTAACCGGAATGCCAAAAGAGATGACTCCTATGGAAAAAGGATCCAAGAGTGCCACGATGAAAGAGTACCCGAATGAACCAAATGATGTGACATCGCTGGTCGGGACATATCAGAGCAGACAAATGTCCTGGAGTATGGAGTTCCACATATTTATTGTTTTAATTAATTATTTTAATCTGTTATATTAATTCTTTATTTTAACTATTTGTTTTATTTTATTGTTTTGTGATTGACTTCAAGTATAAAAGTAAGACACTGGACTATGGACACTTCCATTGGGAAGAAATATGTAAAATATTTTATAAGAACTGATGGACTCAGAGATACATGTTGATATTATGATGATTGAACAGTCATTTTTCAATTTTCATTTTTCACATATGAATATTCATTTTGTTGGATACGCATACAGTTTAAAAGAAGAAAGAGAGCAAGTTGAGTTTCTTCAAATTGTGGCTTGGACCATGGCCACATTCTCAGAAAAAGGAGGGGATATGTAGTATAATTTAGCGTGTTTTGGAGTGCAGCGCCACTGCATGAGATCACATTATTACTGTGCTGCGGTACAGCAAGCCATATGTTGCCAGGGTAACATATGGACATGTATATGAAGACAGGCTATCTATTTTAAAAGCATTATATGAAGTAGGCTATCTTTTTTTAAAAGCACACCATTTGTTTCTCATTTTTTTCTCAATACCTATTTAAAAGCACACCATTTTGTTTTCTTCACTTGAAATGCCTCACTTACAGGAGACACATTAGATACTTGATTAATTAACTTAACTAACAAATACTAACACGATTTTAACTACTTAACATTATAATGTGTTCTCCATGTTCAAAATGAGGCAGGCTGAGATTCATTTTTAAACAGGCAATTTTTCTTTGCCCTGTTCACTGTCTTTGCAGGAAGCAAAATTCGAATGCCAGGAAATCAGTTAGATACAGTTGCTTTCTGTAAAAGTGAGCTATAGTTGAGGAAGGAGGAGGCAATAATCTACGTAGACTTAGGGGAGGTAACAGAGGTACTTTTTGGAGTGTCTCGGACAGAATTACAGAGAGAAGACCTTTTGCGGAGTTGCAGTGAGGTCGCCTTCGTTCTGCTGCTGTGAGGAGCTGGACCACTGACCTTCAGAGACTGGGGTTTCCTAGTCACTTGGCACCGGCTTGAGAACTGCAGATTGCAGATTGAACTGCATGTTCTCGCTGGGTGCTTTAAAGAAAGAAAGAAAGAAAGAAAGAAAGAGAGCCCTGGG
Source organism: Ambystoma mexicanum (assembly GCF_040938575.1). Taxonomy (NCBI): domain Eukaryota; kingdom Metazoa; phylum Chordata; class Amphibia; order Caudata; family Ambystomatidae; genus Ambystoma; species Ambystoma mexicanum. Next base: position 31,635,019 of record NC_090924.1, on the reverse strand, counting down.
TCACTGCTCAAAGACGACAAGCCAAGAGATTTTGCGTGCTGAAAAGCTTCAAATAGCTGGTAAATATACAAATGGAGTGAGATTGCTGTGACTGCCGGATCTATTATTAGACAGGCAGTGTAGCGATAGGGAATTCTCCTGTGTTTAACTGCCACGTTATAATGTTGCAAGACACATGATATAATCTCTCTTTTGCTTGTTGAAAATGTAAAATGAAATTCGTGGTATTATTGCATTTGTTTCTCTTATGTTTATTTCAGAAAGGATTGTCTCACCAGAATGGTAATGTATTATTTTGAAATGAAATTGTGATAACACAGTCTGCCTGAGAGTATTCTTGCTTCTGTTCTTCATTTGGTGCCTATAAAAAAAAAAATACTCTGTAGGGGAGGGAATGATGTTTAATGTGCAAAGTTTCTTATACAGATGAAGCAATGTCATGAGCCATTATAAACAGTTGTGCGCGTGATTCCACTCAGGGTATGGGTGTGTGGCTTCTGAGTGGAATATAATGCAATAGCCTGCTTAGCGTATATGAATCAGCAGAGAGAGGCCTATGGAAACATAGTCTCACTAATGTAAATAAATTAGTGATAATACCACATGTTATTGTGAATACTCCATGGAAACATAGTCTCACTAATGTAAATAAATTAGTGATAACTGCCATAGGTGGCACTCCATATGATAATGTGGTATTTCTGAATAATGTACAAGTCTGAGGCCTCTAGAGATCACAAGAACAGTCTAAACAAAAGAAAGGGGTTTTGTATGTTGGGGCCACAAATAAAACAAAGAAATTATGCTCACCAAAATACCACCAACAAAATGTATTCCACTATAAAGCCAAACCCAATCTGAATGCAAGGAATAGTCACTGTCAAATTACCATTGTTTTTGGCGGTAAGAAAATACCACCAAGCCCCAAGGTCATACAAAATACCCTACAAAATCCATTACCAATGCTCACAAGTCTATCAATTGAATTTTGGACTGCAGCAGCAGGCCCAATGATTGAGGCACGCTGTCCTACAGGTATAGTTAGCGGAGCTCCTATAATCGGTAAGTTAGTAAATCTAGCCATGTAGGCATCAACTTCCCTCCTAATTTCCTCACGCCTGGTGGTTTGGACAATTTGGTTGTCAATTGTGGTACAAGTGAGAGGGGGTTTTGAGCAAGCATTGGCAGCTGATTCAGATGCTGAATTGGATGGCAGCTTTCGGTGGTTATGAATCACATCAACAAGGTTATCCAAGGGAGCAAAGGGTATAGTATTAGGGTCATTTGCATTTTGTGACCCCATTTTAGCTTTACGAGTTTGGCTCAGTAACACATATTTTTTCATGACAGCGGCAGAGCCACTGTTGAGCTTTTTGTTGGTGTTTTTGGAGCTTTAATTAATTGCTCAGTAGGACCTGACATAAGATTTTTCTTTGATTTTATGTTCTTGGTCTTTTTGCAATGCTCATCCACTATGGTACTCTCAGTTTTAATGAGCACAGGTTCTTTTTGCCTGTCAAGAGAGAATCACCTTTAGTATATATTTGTTTGTTATGATTATCAGGTATAGTTTGCTGTGAATAAGTTTCCATGTTACGGGGTGCTATGTCATCAGTGATTATATCTTTGAAATGTGGTTAAGAGGGTGGTACGTCGTCATTAGTTAAACTTGAAAGAGTTTGCTCTAGAGCGCCACTAAAATTCACTGGTGAAGATGCTCTATCCATGTAGGAAAACCCCATCGGGGAGAGTGCTTTGACTCCAGGCATCGAAAGTCTTTCTCAGGTGGCACTCTATGTGAAGATTGCCATGCTAGAATAGATGCAATTTGTGTACTTTGGACATTCATTTTATCATTTAGGGTTTCAAAGAGTTTCACAATTGTAATCATGGTCATGTTCATTGCCTCCAGTGCGAGCCCCATGACTCTACCCCCAATTTCCGAAGATGATTGAACATCGCAGTTTGTCGTTTGCCTAGGTGTAGGCGCAAGGAATGAAGATGCCACGTTAGATCTAGCTGGACTAACATCAGAAAACATGTCAGGAGAGAAGGAAAGCTTTTCAGATATTGGGGGTCATTACGAGTTTAGAGTGCAGCCATGGCGCTATTAGCGCCATGGCTGCCTCCAAACCCGGGTCCAGTCTGGCTGAATGGGGATTTACCGGGACATTCCGACCAATGCGGACCCGGTAAGTCCCCATTCAGTTTACCATTCCCATTTGAGCCCCTATAAGGCTCAATGGGAATGGGGAAGGCGCTAATAACGGGCCCGCAAATTGCGGGCCTGTTATTAGCTCCAAGGTCCCTTAACGGGACCCACAGAGAACGGCTGGTCAGACCAGCCGTTCCAGCTGGGACCTGCTAAGGGACCTCGGAATAGGGCGGTAAGGGTTTACCGGCACCGGCATCAATACCGATGACCGTTAACCCTTACCACCCAACTCGTAATGACCCCCATTGTGTGTACTGAATAATCAGTTTTCATAGAATCCAAGTAAACTACAGCTAAATATGTGGCAATTTTTTAGTATATCTACACCACCCTCTGGGGGGTCAACCACTGCAGATTCGCCTCTCAAGACAGCGCTGTCTGTAAAAGATAAATTACAGACTATTGTTTGAATTGAATGACTGACCGTACTACAAACAGCCCCATCAACTTGAGTATCTGGTGCCTGGTGTGCAATGGTTAGGGCAGTTACTGAGGCCCCCAACGAAGGTGTGGGATAAAAACAATGTATGTCCTCCATTAAGAGCTCCTTAGGTGTTTTAGAGTTTGATGTAGTAGTTGTGGACTGCCATGGTTTCGGGGTAGAACAAGCTTTATAATCAAAGAGACTTTTCAAGGAAGCTGTGTGTTTCTTTCGAAGTGTGGAATTAGATTCTCGCACTACAGACAGCGGAGGCATACCTGTGCGTAGTGTGTAAAGAGACTGTTTCATTTTAAAAAAAGGAGTGAGCTATACAAGAAACCACCACAATACATCACAAAGCAGAGTCTACGACCAACCTTGAGATCGCAAGTCACTGATGTCTCCAAAGGTCACAAACAAGGGACAGGTAAAGAGAAGACACCGGTGAGGCACTGCGCAATGCTGCAGCGAAGCGGCAAAGCGGTGCTTCACTGGTACTTCCGCTTGATGCGCGCATGCTGGTGTGCGCGAGGGCTCCCTTTTATGGAGTCAGAGGGGCAATGGGTGGAGCTTCAATATTTACCATCTACAAAAGAATATAAATGCAGAATATAAGTATATTAGGCACTAGAAGTAATAGCCTCAAGATCCATATAGTCCATGTAATCCAAGCAGGTAAATATATGTCCAAATACCAAGTAATGACAAAGTTCAGCGATTCGAGTGAGAAACTGCAAGGCAGCAAGGCAGGGGTCTGGAACAAAGCGGTGCTTCACCGGTGCCTCCGCTTGGTGCATGCAAAGTGTTATATACTAAAGGGGTACATATGCAATGCCACTTTGAGATACAATGTGCACACAGCTCACACACACCTGTTGTGAGATACATGGCCTGTGATCGAAATTGTAATCTGCATGTTGTCTGTTTTGGGACCGTGCGTTGCTATCATGGACGTGTCCTGATGGGTTATTGGTTGTTCTTGTGTATGTTTGCAGTTTCTGCATTCCTTGCGTTATGGCTTCAGATACATGGTTTGGAGATTACAAGCCATCCCTGTCTGTCAGTGTTGCATTTGTCATTGTGCAGTGTGGAACTGTGGCATTGGCTGTGGTATGGGTTCCTTATACAGTGTGGTTCCTGTAGTCCTCTGTTTGTGTATTACTTACTTTTGGGGTACTATGCATTACGGACATACTACTGCACTGTCCTGCAGGAACTAGTCCTGTTGGTTGCAGGATGTCATGTGCGACATGAGAGAGCAGCTTCTGCAAGTAGACAGCCTTAATAGGGCATGCATTGATCAGTAGTGGTAATGGTCCCTCCCCCATTCACATTGCATTTCACCTGTGATGTGAGATTATTTTGTGTGATGACACTTGTTCTCAAAAGTATTCATGTCTGTTGTCCTATGTGGCACTCTATGAATACAGGCAGTGTGCTTTTCCGCAGAACCATGGCATCATGTCTGGAACCAGGAAAGCGGGTGCAGCAGTATGTGATCATAAGGTCGGCAGTTGACCTGGAAATTCTTTGATTGATATTGCTTCCTGTTGTAGTATGCCTCTTTGGATGCCTGGGGGAAACCAATGCCACATGGGTGCAGTCAATTGTGTTAGGCCAGTGAAGTGTTGCATAAAAATGTGCCTTGATGGCATTTATCTGGGCCAGGGTGGTGGGCAGGGAGATGTTCAGAGATGCATGTATTTAATTATTTTATTTCCAAGCCCTTAGGTGTCACTGTGTAGTTACAGACATTTTAGCACCATTAAATACAGTAACAATCAGGTAACTTTACATTGGGTGGCATTTACTACAGTTAGAAAAATACTTTACAATCAAGTAATATTTTTTAATTGTTTTATTGATTTAGCTGAAATATTCAACTTTTCAATATTAAAGTACAAAATGTACATATTATTTAGAAAATTGCAAAAAATTAATATCTTTTCACGATATATTTATAACATGTGAATCAAAGTAAAAATCATCTATAACACATTTTAAAAAGAATAATAAAAAAAAATACAGGAAATGTATCAGTGTCAATTGCTTCACGAAAACAATTATCAATTATCAAAATACTGCAATTGATTTTTTGAGCCCTATCAGCCACAATAACTCTAAACTGATTCTAAGATACTTCCAAAATAATTAGGTCAAATGACATATAAAAAGGCCCATGATGTAATATGGACATGTGAGTCGAAGGGAAGGTCATTTACAACACATTTCAAGAAAAGAAATTAGAGAACTATATGAGTCTCAATTAGTCCGGAAGAGCAATTGTCATATCATTGCAGTTGATTTCTTAGGGCATATCAGTCACAATGAGTCGGATGTAATTCCAATATAATTCCAAAGTACTAAGGTCCTGTGATATATACAAAGGCACATGATCTGATGTAAGTAACCTCATACTTATTAATTAATATAATTATTTCTTCGCATCTACTTTGTCATTTGATACAATATTAACATGGGGCTTGTAGATTCCAACAACCATGAAAAGATGTTTCTTCACATAATGCATCATCACACCCGGACAAATCAAGTGCAGTGAGAAAATTCACTGTGGCTATATTGATACCAGTGTGAAGAGAAGCTAAGATCACTCGCCATCTTAAAACTGGGTTCAGATCTCTCAAATATTGGTAATGATTCCTGAAATATTTCTCTCTGGTAGCTATCAAGTTTGGACAACAAATAACCAGATGATGCAGTGTTTCTTTTACAGATTGTTCACAGCAAAAACAACATATATGTTGATCAGTGTTTATAATTTTCCGCTCAGCTAAGGGATCACGAGTTGGCACGTTCCAAATTTGTAGAGGACGCCGATTTAGAGGGTGTGGCTACACAATTCAAAGGTGATCATACCTGGGGCCTAAGAAAGTCACTTTATTTCACTGGCGATGAGGATGGTCTTCAGCAAGACAAGTAACGGACATGCAGCCTAAGAAAGTCACTTTGTTTCACTGTCGATAAGGATGGTCTTCAAGAAGACAAGTAACAGACCTACAGTTTCTTTATTTCTCTACTGTCCTTGCTTCTCAATGAAAGTGTATTATGTTTCTGGTGGCTACTAATGTCAGAGTTGGCGCATTCACACCTCATCAGTTAGAGGACCTCTCCCTACTATCCTTTGTGTAAGGCAAATCCAATCGATGGCCGAGGATATAAGTAATATTGCATTTGGCAGCATTTACTACAGTTGGAATAATACTTTACAGTTTGCATCTGTGTATTTTCAGTACAGGCAGACTAGTGGTGGAGCAGGTGCTATCGGCCTGGGCCTAGTATTTGTTGAATAACCAGGTTTTTAAGGCCTTTTTGAAGCATTGATGGAGGACTCATTCATAGTGAGTAACGGGAGCGTGTTCCAGGTTTTTGACCCCATTACTGGAAAACTGCTACCCCCTGCTCCGGAGCATTTATAACGAGGGACAGAAAGTTGGGCGTATTTGTTGGATCTAAGAGTTCTAGCTGAATCTTTCAGGGAGACAGTATTGTTGAGGTAAATAGGTGCCTTTTTAGCGAGGCATAGTGATTTAAATAAGATGTTGGCTATTATGGATAGTCAGTGAGCTTCCATTCTAATAGTAGAGATGTCATTTGATTGTTTGAGTACGAGGGATGTTCACAAGGCTTTATTTTGCAGCAGTTGCAGTTTTGCCAAATTGGTATTTGAAGTGCCTAGTAGTAGAACATTACAGTAATCAAGCTTTGATAAAATGAGAGCCCGGGCTAGGGTCATGCACTTCTGTGTTGTGAGGAATTGACGGCGTAAAGCAATCAGTTTGGCTCTGTAAGAGGTGGCTGACGATAAAGCATTTATGTGCCTAGACATTGTTAGATTGGTTTCCAAATACACGCCTAACGTTTTTACCTGTTTTAGGACTGGAATGAGGGTGCCGTCAATGTTGATATCTGAATAGTCTGCATGGAGGGTGTTGATTCTGGCTGGGGAGCAAACAATGAGAATCTCTGTCTTCTCATTGTTGAGGCAGAGGCTATCCCAGTTTTGGATTATAGCATAGATTTTATTGATCATGATTGTGTCCTGGTCATAATTCCCTATGATGGGGATAATAATTTGAGTGTCAAATAGGACCGTGGTATACGCATTGTACAGCGTGGGCGACAGACAAGATCTTTGTGGGACTCTTATAGGCACTGGGATGAGGTCTGTGGCCTCCTTGTCAATGGATACGCATGATCTTCAGTCAGCCAGGAAAGATTTGATCCAGGACGTTGCTTCTTGCGATAAATGGAAGTCCTTTGCTTAAGTGGCCCAGAGTTTGTCATGATCGACTAGGTAAGGAATGCAGCAGATAAGTCTAATAGCAAGAGAATGCAAAGTTTGCCATCGTCTCTTATGTAGTCCATCTGGATTTTGAGATCTAGGAGAGCCGTCTCTGCACTGTGGTTTGGTTGGAAGCCGGAAGAGCTCTTTGGAATCTGAGGCAGCATTACTGATAGGTGAATTCAGGGCATTAGCTTTATGAGCTATGATGGCTGCCTTGTTAGTTTGGTTTTGCTTTTAGGAATGCATTGGCAGTGTCTATATTATGTTTTTTTTTTGTGAATGTGTTCCAATGACTTTTTGTTGCACCTGAGTACTACGAGTTTGTCATTGAAACAGAAGTTTGAATGTTTATATGGGCGTCTTGTTTTAGTTGTAAGGGGGGGCTAGAGTGTCAATGGTTGTAGTTAGGCATTTATGGTAGATGTCTGCTAGGCCACTAGGAGGTGGTCAAGGTGAGAGCTTCATCCAGAGAGGGGATGAGATTGTCTGCTGTCAGTTTGCGAACGTTTCTTGACTCAACCCTATCCATTATGATGATAATGATAATGATGTGTCATTTATATAGCGCCTTAATCCAAAGTGCTTTACAGAGGACATATTTACATACAATATCACCCAACCGAAATTGGTACTCATTTGTCGACCTCGGAAGGATGAAAGGCTAAATTGGCCTTGCTGGGATTCGAACCTGCGACCAGCAGATCACTTTCAGATAGCAGCAGCGAGCGCTCAACCCGCTGAGCTATCTCACCAGCTTAGGTTTGAGATGGGGTTTCTCCTGGCAGGTTAGAGAAAAACTGATGAGAAAATGCTCTGTCCAGTCAACTAGGACAATGGAGTCTACTGAGATTGAAGGGTTTAGCGTGAGTATTCAGTCTAATATTCTTCGCTTGTTGTGTGTAGGGTTGTTGACTAACTGGGAGAAATTCATGTCTGTGAGTGAGGTATGAAGGGCATTAGCTTTGAGGTCAAGTTTCTCATTAAAGTCTAAGTTCATATCACCAAAGATTATGAACTTGGTGTTGGGCTTGAGGTGGGGGGTGAGGAGGAGTGGGATGTCTGATTCTGGGCGTGAGTTATTATTGGGTGCTCTATAAACAATCAAGATATTGATGGTGGTTTTTGAGTTTCTGGAAAATTTAACAAGGAGTAATTCATACCCTTCTAATAGGTCAAGTGGGCAGGGTCTAATTTTCATGTGGGATTTAGTGATTATGGCCACACCGCCTCCTTGTGCGTTAGGTCTGTCAGTCCCAGTAATGTTGAAACTGGGTGGGATGGCTAGTGCTTGTAACGGGCCTGAAGCTTGGTGTAGCCAGATTTCGGTTACCACTAGTATATCCAACTGTTTGTCTAGGATAAGGTAATGGGTCTCAATGGCATGGGATCCAGGGATCGTACATTTAGTAGTGCACCTTTCAGATTGGGAGGCAGCTCTGTGGTGGAAGGAAAGGGGGTTGTGGCCTGTGGGGTCATTGAAGGAGAGTGTTGTTCGGGTATCATGGAATAGCTTGTTGAAGGAAATTTGGGATAGGGTGTGGGGTTGGCCTTGATTAGTTAGTTCTCTTGTGGATGGAGAAGGAGTGCTTCCAGAACCTGTTTCTGATAATCTACACAGTAGAGCCATCTCACTGAGTGAAGCAAGAGCAAGGCAGTTCACTAAATCTTGCTTACAACAACCCACGCATATGAAGCAAACAACATATGGTGGCACATCTTGCAGTGCACCCGGGGATGCAACCTGGTTAAAACATGGGTACAACTACATTGATTAGGTCTATTCAAAGCAGGGGAGCAACACAGTAGAACATGACAAGCACTATAAGGCAATCCATTATGGTTAAGGCACAGGGAACATTAAATTCTCAGAAGCACATTTCCATTTTCTACCACCAATCCCTCCTATGTGACCTTCACTCCATTTCCATCCATCTATTTCAGGAACATACATTTCATAACTTGAAAATCATGGTTTCGCAACTCTGTGGTTTACATTGGATACAGCATTTGTGCTTCTCTGAAAGGGTTGCTAGATCATTTTCTAATGCAGGTAACCAAATATCTTATGTAAAGGAGTAGGCACATACACCCAGTATGAGAATGAGTATTAGTGTGGCAGGGTGTAAAATAGACGCTCCTGAGGGGCCAAGGAAATTTGAGAGCTATGACCATTATGGCCAACCCGGGGCATTATCGTAATGCAGGGCGGCCATTTTTACATATGTGAGAGACGATATCAGTGATGTTACTATGAAAGTTAGGTATGCAAGCACAGCATTCTGAGTTCTTGAGAGTGCAGATCCCGCCTTTTTGATGCTGGAATATTGTGAAATGCCATTTGATTCTGCAGCACCGTAGTGTGTTTGGCTTCTTATTCATGAGAAAGAAGTGACATAGATGGTGCACTACCATCGTCTATTTCTAGCAGTAAAACAGACAGTTTTGAGCTGGTCTAGCTTCAATTTTACTACAAATCCGGGAATAATATATCCAATACCATCAATGAAACTTTCCCACCTGGAATTTCTTTTACAACATGGGATGAAGGAAATCTTTTGGAATGGTGTATGGCAGGTAGAACATAGGTCATGTAGCAACTTCCTCCCCAGTCTATGGGTAATCATATCTTGGAATTCACCCCAGATATTAAATAACTTCAAGGACAGTGTTACCTTTATAAAAGGTAAAAGTAACACAACATAGCTTTGGCAGCATGGAAAGGTGAAGAGAAAGTGAGGTGGGTTTTTATAATAACTGATAATGGGAGGGAACATTTGAAGGACCAGTAATCCCAAATGTGAATGATGACCATTACAAGGTGAAGGAACACGGGCCAGGAAACCAGTGTAATGAATCATATGGATCCCTCACAAAAACCCTGCCTAAAGTCTCCTCACAAGTGGTCAGGGAAAGGCAGTTGCTTCCTGATCCTAACCCTGGGGTTTGTGTACTGCAGGAGGATCACCTGGGAGGAGACGAGGCCCAGGGTGGTGAGGAGATCCAATGGGATGAGACACAGTAATTGTCCTTTAAAAGGGAGAACTTTTTATATTTTCCAGAACAGTTGCCTAATGTCACTTTGATTTATCTGAACCACATATATGATCTGTGGATCTGAACGCAAATGCCTCCAAACCTGAACCGACCTTAATAACAGAAAGACCAAAGGTAAAATTTGAACGGAAACCAGAAATATTGCCTCAAATAGACTGTCTTCCTCTGTAACAACCAATTCTAATGGTTCATCCTTAAATGGTTCTAAAGAAAATAAATCTACCCTTGAAACCCAGAAGTTATTGAAAATAACTAACTTTGTTGTTAGGGACTACATGTCCCATAATCCCATAAGTACAGGGATGAGGAAGGGCGCTGAAGAGATATGCAGTGGTAGTAGTCAGGCAATTAAGCCTAATATGCCACACTTGAATGAACCTGAGAGCCTTAAAAAGCCCCCTCAGGGGCAGCCAATAGGAAGGTTGCTGGGATTGTGGCTGGAGTTCGTGTAGTATTAGCTTTGCCAGAAGGAAGAAGTCACATGGCAATCCCGGCAGAAGTGGGAAAGCAAAGGGACGCCGGGATTCTGATTAAGCAGATTTCACCTGCTTATCCTGTGAAGGTCCCATTCCCCACTGAAGTGCAGATGCTATGCAGCAGAGGGCGTTTAGGAAGGCTGCCTTTCCCCATGTGAGCCTAATTGCAGAGATTGCGCAGCAAGAAGCATGCTGGAGAAACTGGAGACACTGGTGAGCAGCTGCCGTGAAGGTGTGGGTCTCAGGAGTGATAGGAGCTCCTTGATTGAAGGGCCAGACCTGAAATATCTTCAGCAAGGAAGGGTGTGGATCCCAAATGAAAGTCTCCTCCAATCAGTTGCTCCTCTGCTCTTCCAGAACCATCAAGTACAAGATCATCTCTCTTCCCTCCTCCTTGGCTGACCTCTGTAACCACTCCTGCGCCACTGGCTCTTCCCCACAATGCCTCAAGCACCCTCTTGTGCATCCTCTCTTTGAAAGGCTGTCTGGAGATCCCTCATTCCTGGTCAACTATTGGCCATCTCTATCACCCCTTTCTTGGGCAAACTCATGCAGAAGTTGGTCATCCCCCAACTGACCCAACACACCAAATTGACTGGCTGCCGCACGACCACCAATCTGGCATCAGGGATCCAGAGGCACAGAAACTGCTCTCCTGAACACCTATGAAGTTCTGCTCTCAAATTTGGACTCTAACTCTCCCTCTGTTCTGATCCTTCTCAATTTTTCTTCTTCTTTTGACACAGTCATTCATGCCATCCACATAAATCGTCTCTGTGATACCTTAGGCATCACGGAGCAGACACTGGTATGGCTGATCACCTTCCTTTAAGACCAACCCTTCCAAGTTCAATTGGGCCCTTTCCTTTCCTCCGCCTCATTCTCTACCCGTGAGATCTCTCAGGGCTCTATCCTATCGACATGGCTCTTCAACATCTACCTTTCCCCCCTCACCCACCTCATCTCCTCCTTCTTTTCTCACTTCAAGTGTTATGCAAATTACACTTTTCATTTAAGCTTCCATCCTCTATCTCCTCCTCTTCCTCTCTCATATCTGACTGCCTGCCTGCTGTTCAGGCATGCTGGTCTTCTAACAATATCTGCCTTAATATCCAGTAAGACAGAGATCCTTCTCATTGGGACACCTGCTCCCTGTCTCCCCTCCACTCTCTGGCCACGCACCCTAGGTCCCCTCCCCTCACCCTCTTGCGAGGCTAAAAAGCTTGAGGTCATCTTTGACTTCTCTCTCTCCTTCTCTCCGCACATCATGGACCTTGCTAAGAAGTCCAACTTTCATCTCCACCTCCTCAGGGACATTCTCACTTTCCTCACCTTCCATCCGAAGGTCAATGTCTCCAGAGCCCTAGTTCTCTCTTGGCTGGATGACTGCAACAGAGTCTTCCTTATTCTGCCTCTTTCTTCCATTCGCTCTCTTCAACTAATCCAGAATAGGCCTGTGAGACTTATACTTAGCCTCAAGCCCAGGGACCGCATCCATGAAGCCCTAAATTCTCTCCACTGGCTCCCGTGGACCACAAGGATCAAATTCAAGACCCTTTATATCATCCACAAGGCTGTCTGGGGCCTTTGATCTCTCTACACCCAGCTTTCACTCCCTAAATACCTTGCTGCAAGAGTCCTTTGATCCTCTAGCTCACACACTATACACATCAGATGCTTCTCCAAGTAGAGAGTGGGTGGTAGATCCCTTTCCTTGGCAGGAACCTCCATTTCGAATGGCCTTCCAACCCCTCAAGACTTTGCTTTTCTCCTCCTCCTTCCTTCATCCCTCCCGTGCTAATATCCTTCTACCGCTGTGACTGGTACCTAGACCCTTTTGAGTTTTAGAGGGGCAAGGCCCTTCTTGACCAGTCCCCCCTCAGCATCCCTACCAGCACTTGTCCCTGGGCACCCCTCCTGGACTAGCCTGATTCTGCCACTCTCTATTCTCGCATTTCTCCCTCTCCCACTTCCCCTGCACTTGCCCTTCATGGCTCCCCTGAACACTTGCTCAGCCGCCTGGGCCCCCGACTCCTGCACCTACCGCCTCCTCCCTATTTACATCCCCTGCCCTCACATACCCTCCCTTGCACTTTTCTGTCTCTGCACTTGCACGGTGAGAACGTCAAAAGGCTTAGTATGACCGTTACTGTTATTTTCCCTGTGCCCCCCACCCCTTTTTTGAATTTTGGCACCTGGAAACACTTGTGTGTAGGTGCCATACAAATGTGCAATAAAATAAAACAAAAAGAAGTTGCAGAAGTGGTGCAATAGGTGTAGAAAGGAAAACTGAAGCCAGTGAGTTTAACCTGGTGTTCTGATTCCTTGATTTCACTCGCGTAAGATTAGAATCGAGGCAAAGTTGTTCATTCATTCTACACAATGGGACACTTGAAATGTAGAACTCCATGAGATTGATTATTTCCATGAGTGTTAGAGGGGCAAGGCCCTTCTTGACCAGTCCCCGCTAAGCATCCCTACCAGCACTTGTCCCTGGGCACCCCTCCTGGCTAGCCTGATTCTGCCTCTCCCTATCCTCGTACTTCTCCCTCTCCCACTTCCACTGCACTTGCCCTTCATGGCTCCCCACAACACTTGCTCAGCCGCCTGGCCCCCCCACTCCTGCTCCTACCGCCTCATCCCTGTTTACTCTACGGAAAAGCAATTGTTAAAACTTGTAATGCTTGTGAAATCTATGAAGTGCTCGCGTGTGCCTAATTACATTTCTTAAAGGAAGATTGCACTTTGAATTATTATTCATGCAGAAAACAATTGTATCTGAAGAGATGTCAAGTGATTAAACCATTGTATTCAAAGTTGGAGAAAGCAAGCATTGCACAAACCAATAGCATTCCCCTACTGAGACTGAAAGCAGACTTTCTCAAAGCCAGAGAGCAGTTTAAACAATGTTGTGAGCCAAAAGAACTGTAGCACTCTCCAAGATACAACACTGAAGCTGTGGTGGTGTATTTGGTTGTCAGTAGATGCAAGACTTCAGAAGCACAAATGAAGCGGAATATTATGAGGCAAAAGAGTATTCCCTCATGGTAAACTGTGGTAGAAGTTGAAGTTGTTGAAGTGGAAGTAGAATTGCTGTGAAGTCATCCTGACAAAGATACCTACTGTGAATTGTAATCTTGTAAAGACAGACATAATAACTGTTCTTCTTGGACAACTGGAAATTGTGGAAAAGCATCATGGCTAGGAATACCATTGATGCTATTGTGGTGAAGTTGAAAGTATCAGCACCAAGAGGAGAAGCTTTGCTGTTGTTGGAACTTCATTAAACACAACTTTACTTTGACATTGAAACATCACAAACTCAATTGTGTTTCCTACATGAGTTTCCTGTTTCTTTTGTTGTTGAACATTGGAGTTGAATTTACCTTGACTCCCAGGGAACGGAGCTCACTCAGGTTACTAAAAGGTTATCAAGGAACTTTAAATATTATTGTTGATGTCATTTGAATTGCCACATATTTTCTTTGTATATTTGATGTTTAAGTGTGAGGGCCAGACATCCTGTGTTAGAGTGTTTACCCTTAGTTTTGGAAGTCAGGGAAATCTTCGTCAGAGTAGGGATAGTGAGGTGTTCACTAACGTTCATAATGTAATAAAATGGCACATTTTGAACAATCATACAAATGTTGTCGGCCTCAGATTCCTAACCCCTCAGATCGGACTAATTTCTCAGCAGACATCTCCCCAGTTAAATGGTACAGGTGCAATTGGAAATCCAGAGGTCAGATTGTGAGGAAAATGAGCACAGATCCATTAGTTTGATACATTGTGTACACAAGCATGCTGCCATGCCACATGAAGAAAAGGATTGTTGCTGTGCATCCAAGGGTGATTTGTTAGGTCCTTTATCATAATGGCAGGTAGTATTAAACACAACGGGCCTCATTACGACCCTGGCGAAAGACCATGGTGCTATTAGCACCATGGTCCATGCCGGTAAGTTACCGACTCTGCCATGGAGAAAGGGGGAATTACCACCCCATTTCAAGGTTGGTGGGGCGGTAATTCCCCCTTTCTCCATGACCATTCCCCATTCCCATTTTTGCCCCATAGGGCTCAATGGGAATGGGGAAGGCGCTAAGTACGGTGCCGCAAATTGTGGCACCGTAATTAGCACCAAGTTCCCTTTGCGGGTCCCTACTTTAACGGCTGGTCTACACCAGCCGTTAAGGTCGGGACCTGCAAAGGGACCTCGTAATTAGGCGCTAATAGGTTAACGGCGCCACAGCCTTTTACGGCGCTGTTAACCCATTAGCGCCAGGGTCGTAATGAGGCCCAACCATAGCACAGGTGAGGTAAAAGAGACTCAATATGTGTACAATCTTAGTCATGGTGTGACTGTCACACAAGGAAAATCAACCAAGTGTCTCCAGTTCCTGAATAGTTTTGCAGGAGCATGTGATAAGAGTCCACCCAAAGCAGTCCTTTCCAGGTAGCGAGAATCTTAGTGTAAGGTCAAGGTTATTAGTCCAGTTTTGATAAAAGCAAAGGAGATGACTCACCAGGGACAATCAGGGTGCTGGTCACCCAAAGGGTTTAAAGCATTAACTGGAGTGCTCCTTTTAGAGTGGTGGCGTTAACAGAGTCAATTTTACTGCTCATGATGGTACAAACCCACAGCATGAGCAGCAACATGCTCATGCCAAAGAAAATGATGAAAGTCTTGTTGTAACATACCGGACTGAAGCCTTCTGGACAGGGTATTTCGCTGTGAAGATTATACCTACACTGCTCTTGTCCTTGGGCATAGGGAACAAACATTTCCCTTCAAGTAAAGCAAAGCAGGTACTCCAAAAGAAATGCTCTTTCTGCTACTTTTGCTAGTTAAACATGCCTGCATGAGCTCCTTTGAGGTTGCAGGCAAATATCTCCCTAGAGTGGGGGAGATGGGCCCAGGCAAGGCCACATCCCACAATGCAGCTGTTTAGGTAAACTTGAATCAGCTTCCACTCGGGCACGGGATACACCGCTTGTTGGAGTAGATGGAACAAAATTGTATACGCTCATCAAATGAGGGTCTCGATGCATGGACTGGGCATAGAGGTAAAGCTGAAGTTGAGGAGACAACATCCACCCTTGTTCCAGAATAGCTTGGAGGATTGGGCATGGATGATAATTAAGTGTTTTTTGGGTCCCAAGATCTTGGGCAGATGGCAGTAATGGGGCTGAAGGTTTCTGGTGGATTGGACAAGGGAGGAGGGAGTCTGGTAACCTCTGCTCCAGAGCCAACAGCGGAGGGCTCGATCTTCCTGCAGAGGGAAACCTTCTGTCAGGCTGTTCACCCTCACCACCCTTCTCCTCACCTCTGGCTTCCTCTTGCTCGTCCTTTGAGTGTTTGGAGGATCTTCGGGGAGTTCTGGTATCTTCCTTTGTAGACTTTTCTCTGGACCTCCTGTCATGCAAGTAGGGTCTGGCTCCCTCGGAGGCCACCTCGACAGGAAGTGGAACCTGTCTTGGGGGGCCCGAGGAGCCAAAGCCCCGCGACAGGGAAAAGACCGATGGACGGTAAAAAACCCTGTGTAGTCTTCCTGAATGGTATTGAATATTAGACTCTCCAATAGCGGATGTGGTAGTGAGAGATCCAGAGTGAACCCAAGAAACAAGTGGATCAAGTAAGTTTGTTCTGTCCACCAAAATGAAGATGGCTTGAGGAAAAGAAGGCAGGATCCGATCCGTGGAGACTTGGCCGGATACAAGGTAGCAGCCACGAGAAGCAATGCGGGAGGAAGAGAAGAGGGAAAGAGCCCGGAACGGGGGCACGGACCGAGCAGAGAGAGAAAGGTAGGAAAAGAGGGAGAAGCAGTTAAAGTCCCTACTTACCAGAAACGGTTGGATCCACGAAAGGCACAGGGAGGAACACGTAGATACCCGAGGATGGCGGCGGACCGCTAGTACGAGAGCAAGATGCCGAAAGCAAAGGGAAAGACTGAAAATTCGTAATGGACAAGTGCCGTGAAAGGACAAAGGGAGTAAGGAAAGGCAGAGTAAAACGGAGGTAAGGCAAGCGGGTAGGAGAAAACACTACGAGGGGGGGCACTGAAGGAGCTAAACGGAGTATTTAGCTGAGCGCTGGTATCACTAGGAGTAGTAACACAGATACAACGCGCCGGGAGGTGGGCGGGGCTTGCTTAAATAACAAAGGCAGCCATGTTGGATGAGGACTGGACTGCTAATTGAAGGTTCTCCGCGGCGAAAACTTCCACTTCTGCCATAGCTTCCAGGGATGGATCCTGACACCTACGTCCAGGACAGGACTCCTTCATACTTGACTGGAGTCTATGACGTGAGCAGAAATAGATGAGAACCACCCCTGCAGGGCTGAGGCATTGACCTTTGCTGGTGTACTTTGAACTTAGACCACATATCCAAGTTTCAGAGAATGTCAGGGACCAGCTTTCACCAGAGAGTGGAGAGAACAAACTGATTTTACAACAGCCTTTCAGTAATTCAAGACCTTCTCATCTTTGAGATGCAGTTTCAGACAATGGTTAGACCAAGGAGGTGAGGAACCTGTGCACATCAGGCACCCAGTGAGACTCTCATGCGGAGCAGACCATGGGCCTCATTACACGGTAGGCGGTGAGCCATGGCGCTGTTAGCGCCATGGCTCATGCCGGTAAAATACCGGCACCGCCTTGGCGGAAAGGGGATTTACCGCCCCATTCCAAGGTTGGAGGGGCGGTAAATCCCCCTTCCGCTATTGCCCTTCCCCATTCCCATTTCTGCCCCATAGGGCTTTATGGGAATGGGGAAGGCGCTAGATACGGCACCGCAATTTTGCGGTGCCGTAATTAGCTCCGAGGTCCCTTAGTGGGTTGGATTTTAACGCCTGCAAAAAGCAGGCGTTAAATCCCCCAACCCGCAAAGGGACCTCGTAGTAAGGTGGTAAGGATTTACCGGTACCGGTATTTTACCGGTACCGGTAAATCCCTAGCGCCATCCGTGTAATGAGGCCCCATGTCTGCGGTGCAAGTTTTTGCACATGTGGAACACAGCTGGTGGCAGGGCCTCAAGCATTTCCAGACAGATTTCATGGCAAATCTTATACAGACTATCCTTTAAGTTGCAATTCCAGCATTCGTCTGTGCTACTACACTGATGTGGTTGGCACAATGAAACTGTTAAGAAATAATAAGTGCTTTCATTCAGATTCCATTGGATTACCTTTCCTGTGAAATGTGGCTCTCTATCACTATGTATGACTAGGGTAAGCCAAAACAGAGGAATTAATTAAAGTACAAACATTTCTGCAACAGTAATAGCATCTTCTTTTCGGCAAAGGTGGGCTTCTAGCAAAGTCAAACAAAATTCATAGTCCATGGTTTGAGGAAGCTGCACAAAGTCAATCTGCACATTCAGAAACGCTCTTTCCGGTACCAGATGTGCAGATGGTCATGTTCACACCACTCTTCACACTTTGTGAGCTAGATACAATAAAACATTTTCACAGTATGTCTGCACCACAGCAGAAAAAGAGGGGGCAAGCCAGTTATGGTTTACAATGTCAATCAGAACCCCTTTACCTGAGTTAGCTATAGAGTGTGCCAATCTTACCAGGTAAGGTATGAGTAAGTTAAGTTCTATCAAGTGGCCTCATGGAAGCATCAAAGTGAATCAGGAAACAACTTAGACAATTTTTTGACCAGAGCTCCTTTTTAGACTGGGATGCTTGAACCTGAATTACATGATTGTTAAATTGAAACACAGAAAAGGATATGATTAGGAGCCAAGGGCCAATTTAAGTCCACATTTTGAGCTGCATTAACAGCTTGAGAATTGCCCTCTGCAGTAAAGGATTCTGAAGGATTGTGCCCTCAGCACTTCACAATTGTCAGTGCAGAATTAAAAAAGCGTGCAACAAAGCAGGTGCATATTTCCCATTGTTAATAGGGGTACTAGTCGAGGTCAAGTAATTCCTCTTCTGCCAGAGGACACTGACATTGTGAACTATCTCATGAGCATAATGTGAGTCATTGAAAATAGTAGCCAACTAATCTCAGGACAGGATGTAGGAATGAGTGAGGGCAGTACATTCAACTACCTGGGCAGATTTGACCTTTGGCAATTGATACACTTATAGCACATCATAAGAAGAGCACACAGAATACCCAGAGGCCCCCCCTTTCTCTTTGTCATGTATACAAGAACCATCCACAACGAGAATATTTTCTGGATTTTTCTGGGAAATTTATTTACTCCAATATGTTCTTTCAAGCATTGACAGCTGAAGTGAGAATTCTATTTTCATATTTATTTTTGTATATATTTTCTCAATATATAGTGTTCATGTATTAAACAATATATATTTATTCACTGATTTAGATGTTATGAGGCTGAAAGGCATTAAACAAGCCTTCCAGAGTGATTGTCCTTTTTAACGCCTATATGCGTAGCTTCTCCTTTAATAGGGTGGCAACAGGCAATGATGCGGGATAGGAGAGAGATCTTTGTAGCAAAGGGAGGTTGCTTTGCCTCTTAGGAAAGGGATTCCCATGGCAACGCGTGTTTCAGTTGCCGTGGGAACCCTGACACTTTTTAAGCTCTTACAAGATGGCGCCGGCTGCTTTCATCATTCGAGCAGCCGATGCGAGGGATAACAGAGCGGCACAGTAAGTCGCTTAAGTTCGAATACTCGCGCAGGCGCGGTTTTTGTCTTTACGGGCGCAATCACATGGATGTGTCTTAATGTTTAACTTGACAAGGTGCCTTATCTTCAATTTAGTTTCTTGCTTAACGTGGCGTTGCCGCGAAACGCTAACTTCCACCCCGCAATGTAGCATGGCATTCTGCCTGTGACGTGCTCGTGTTTATTTATGTAATATGGGTTGCTTCCCTTCACACCAGAGGTGATCCGCCAGGTGAACACTAATGTGTTAGACTAATTTGGGGTATTTCTAATCTTTGTGTTTACAGATTATCTACTTTTGGGATTTGTCCCTATTATTATATATCGGACAACAGTCGTACGGACTAAATAGTTCTATTATTTTGTAAGCCTAAGTCATTACATCTGATTCAAGTATACGATTATATCCAGCTAATTTTTCGTAAATAGTGAACTAATGGGCATTTTCTATTTTTGTCTCTTGTTTCGTCTCTTTATTTTTATTTTTATTTGTTATTTTATTTATTGCTATTCCAACATGATACGTTTCATATGGTTCTACTTGTCTATATTATGACATTATCTTGTGTTTTTCTTAACCCGCTCAATCCTCTCCTTCACCAACCCTTGTTTCTCTGTCAAACTTTAATATGTGGATCTTTTGAAATGTTTAATTGTTATATGCTATACGTGAAATTGAACTATGATATGATTGATAATGCTGTAATTTGTTTATTTATGAACTTTGGTTATAAATTAATAGAGCCCTGATTTGATAAAGGCTCGTGGGAGCCGAAACGCGTAATCGAGCAGAGGGCTTTTTGCTGTTTCACACACACAAATATGTGCAACAGATTGTGCCAATAAACAATCAATTTTTACACTGGCCCTGAGTCCTGGAGCTTCCTGTTTTTTAAGTGTAACATTGGCAGCAGCTATAACAAGATTCTCATATATGGTGAGTTGGGAGGTGGAGATATGCTGGGTTTTCCCTTTTAGCAATAGGGCGAGTACCACATTTGTTACTACTAGTATGAAAGATTGCTCCTAAACTAACATAAAAGCTTTTTTTAATAATAGGGCAGTGTCAGCAACAGATCACTGACAGGCCGGCAGACAGGCTGCTATAGGATCGAATGCCATGCTGTGGTATGAGATTAAATGGGGGTGGTAACCTTGCATTTGTGTCAATACTCATTGGTGAAATCCATGATATTCTTCACACAACAAAACAAAAGGTATATGATAGTATGGAAATCCTAAATCTGGGGTTGTGAGGGCACTTGCTTCATTTAGCCCATGGCAGGGGTTCAGTGACCGATTAATGAGTGAGTATTTGAAGGGCATTAACTATGATGGAATATACAGGCATGCATTGTGGGCAATAACTGACCATCTTGAGGCATGCCCTCAGTTGCTTCTTTTTCTGGGGATGGGGACCTGCTGGATCACTTCAATGTGATCTTGGGATAAGTGTCTTTGGTCTGCAGAAATAGCACGCACAGGGAAAACAAAATTAAAATTATGCCTAGAGACCTTGTGACCTTTTTGAGAAAGAGCTGACAATATATCAAGAGAATCCTAACAGGAGATCTTCCAAGTACTACACCAGACTGGACCTTTTTTGAACTGAAGGTCTCTTTTCAATATCTCAGATAAAAGGGAAGGGATCTCTAAGTATCACACTGGAAGCCTATTGAACATGAATTGCAAGGTTTTATATGTAAAAGCAAAACAAATAATCTCTGTCCAGGTGCACTGGTATTGAGAGCAACTGTAACATGGGTGGTGTAGGCTGAGATAGAGGACAGGACAGTTACTGGGTTTGGGACAACAGTAAAGGTGGGCAGAACAGTGGCACTGACCATGCACAAGTACTGAATGAAACAATAGATATCTCCACCTGCATGTTTTTTATCAGAACAATTGGGGTATTACATGGACTATGTGTGTGTACAATGATCACCTATTTGAGTAATTATTCTATAACAGGACAGATCCTTTCTTAGGCATGTTTAGATGTTCGGTACCACGGAACGCATTATAGAGCTTTGGCTGGGTTCAGAGGGATTTTCACAGTTCCACATTCAGGATACACCCAACATCATTTGCATGAGAGAACCATCCTTTGATGAAACCCGGTCTAACAGTCCATGTGGCAACAAGGGAAGTTGGTTTTGGAGTTCTAAGTTTGAATTTGTTTGTTCCTGTAAAACAGCAATATCTCTAATCCCGATGAGCGGGAATATCAAGGAACATACCATTGGAGGAACAATAAATGTAACAACTCATTTTGCAGGGTAAATCTTTACCCAGTAGTCTGACAGGGGTACAAGGACTCAACAGAAAGGCATGATCTTCAGAAATAGGTACTAGGGTAACAGTCATGAGGCGGAAACAGGATGGGGTTCGGGATACCACCAATTTCAACAGCATTATGAAATTCATTTCTTACAATGGGTGTGAGGAAACTCAGAAGCGTTCGGTGTGGAGTGCAAAGACCCTGTAAAACCAGGCAAAATCTGCACAATCTACTTAAAGGCCCGACAGGCTTACCAGGAAAAGCACAGCAACAATTTCACAGGCCACCTGGCTGTCCTATTTTGAGTCGAACACAGCTGGTGGTGGTAGCAGGGGAAACACTGAGGAAAAGGGTGCAAAAGGATGGCTTTGCTATGCATCCTGTGGTCCGCAACTGATTCAGGCACTCAGCTATCCAATGACCAAACTCTAGTTGACTGATTATTATATGCGTTTGCTGCTTGCCTTTCATTATTGGTTCCATTCACAGGTTAAAGTGGAGGTACTTTACCCCTTTACCACCCCTTGTCCCAAACCTGGTGTTCGATCAGAAACCTCCCCTAGTCTACAAGAGCTACAACCATTGCATTTGGATCTCTCAGCTTTCTCTTACAAGTGCTGTGTGGCTAACAGTACTTTAGTCTGATTATTTCCTTCCCAACAAATAAGGACAACCTTTATCTCCTCTGACACTTTCAACTGAAGTCCCATGACAAACTGTGATACTTCAGCTTGCAGAGCAGTGGAGGTGGCATATGGTATCCCTGAATAAATTATCAAAATCTCTCTTCAATCGCTTGAAATAGTCAGCCGGATTTTTGCCCTTAGACTGCTTGCATGAATTGATCTTAGCCCAATTGGTTTTCTTTGAACAGATGTCTAAAACGGACTGTACACATGTATCGGTAAACACTTTCCACTCTTTGGGTGCAGGCTCTTAGGCTGGCCAATTGCAATTTTGCTTTAATAGTGTGAAAGTATTGGTTGGGAGAGCGGCTCTCAATAACTGGTTCAATTGGGTACAGATGGGCTTTTAGCAGTCAATGGTGACCAGCAATTCCTCTTCAAACTTGGAGGGGCCTTCCCCTATCTTGGGGAACCATTGAATGATATTAAACAGAATGGTGGCACTCCAGGGAGTGTGCACATTACTAAAGGGTTCCCGCCCCAAGGGGGTTAAACAGGCAGGGTACCTTCCCTCGTAATACCTTATTACCATAGTGCTACCAAAGCTCATTATTCCCAAACTATTATTACAAAGAAAAATGAAAACCAGATGACCTGGATACCACAAAGCAATGCAATTAACTGCGCTCACCAACCAAGACCTTGTTGGTTCTTCTTCTGTGGCTGCTCTGCCTACTTCCCTGAATCACAGGGTGAACTTGCCAGTGAACTCTCACATCAGACAATCAGTTTTACATTGGGCCCCGGGATCTCTGGGCTTTGTGTCCGGCAATCTGAGGTCCACTGCACAAATCTGTCAGGGATATTCACCATCCACCAATAATTCAAGAGATGGAGGGTGGTAAGCATCTTTAATTGCATTCAGCAAAACAGCAAAGCAAACATCATAGGGAAAGGATGGCACAAAAAGGACCAGATCCCGGTGTCCAGACGGCACATGGGACAAAACCCCCCCACCGAATACATTGGTTTTACACCTTTGTTTAACATAGAACTCCATGGAAGTGGCATGCCACACAACATTAGACTCTTGCATATTGTACAGTCTTCCCACAGGTAGGCACACAGTCTTAACCACATTCTCACTTCTACCATAACATTTGCCATGATACATTTAGGCTAATTGGCAAATGTTCCACACCAATCCACTTAACACCCTTAGCGCATTCTTGACTACTCTTTGTCTACTACACTGGAAAACATTTGCTTACCTTTGCATCCATTCGCAATTCACCTGATCCTTACAAAATTGACTATGCAAAAGTCAATATTCCCCATGTGTGACTTAAAATTAAAATCATGATACATCTTGTGTCTAATGGATGTTGTCAGGGGCAAAACATTTGTTGACCTTCCTCACTCCAACATTCTTCTTCTTTCATGCTAGAGACATTGGGCCTCATTACGACCCTGGCGGAAATGGAAAAATGATGGCGGAAATGCAATACCGCCATCGAACACCGCTCGTTGCGATTATGACCCGTCACCGTAAAGTACGATGCCATTAGCGACACCGCAGTGAACGGCAACGCTAACTGCACCAAGTACGCGCACGCGCGCCTTGCAAAACCGGAATCACCGCCATGGCGCAACGGTACGCGAATTCTGACCCTAGCGGACATGTACTGAACGCCATCAAGCACGTCGTAAAGTACCATTCCGCCATGGCGAGAAATACGGCATCGTGAACCAACCGTAAATGGCCCACTGAGTGCCTGTACTCCACTCCCTGGCCACATTGCACAACTCCTGGCAGGCGCAATGTACTCACACTATGCAACCAGTGAAATCTACAATTCACCCATGCATGCCAACGTAGAAATGCATGCAGGGGCTCAAAGCGCCCCGTGAGTGGGCATCCATGTACGGCATGTCACCATAGCCGTACTGATGCAGCACAGGCATGTGAAGGTACAATACATCAAAATGAAAATCAAGAACACATGACACAAAACAACAGTAGTCCCCCATCGCTTGCCACCAGCGCAAGGCAACATCCAAAACAGCATCCTGAGGGGGATTGCACCAGCCCTGTACTCTTGCCAGTAAACAAACCAACCATCAGCAGAAGCATGTACCACACAAGTTGGCAGAGTGACTGAGCAGCCAGGCTCATCCCAAGAGGGGCCGATGGGAGCTGCAGGGCACAGATGGCATGAATACAGAAGCTATTCCAATGGACATGACCCCAGTCCCCCTCCAACAAACGCACGCAAACACAGGCACCTGTGACCAGCCACATTCTGAACATCCCATCATTCCACCAATCGACCTGGCTGACAGGCACCAGTCGGCCAAAAGCCAATCCCCCGCCCCTGAACAGCACATCATGTAAACAGTCACAATGGCAGCCCCTATCCGTGACCATACTGTGCTACGTAGGCAAACGCGGCCAGTACTGTACCACACAACTCAACTCAGAAGGCGGAACACAATGCAGATCATCTCGCAATACATACCGCCACAAATCGAAAATCGCCACATCACCTGCAAAGAATAACGCAACACGACAAATATCGGAATACAATTTAAATGCACATCCAAATGACAAAGGCCCCACAGCAATTTGCAAAATAACACCAAAACATCCATCATCACCGAGGGCTGCATCTGCAATAATTGACCAGCTTCCACTTGTGTGACGCCCTGTACCATCATGGCACACAGGGCCTACATCAACGTTCCAAAAGGCAACATGGAAGCGGCAAGAACCGCAGGTCCGTCCCATGAGGCAGGCACTAGTCGAGCTGAAAGGCCGAAATGTTGCACCTAGCCACCAGTACAGCGTAAGGGCATGTGGCCCATTGGCGATCGTCCCATAAGATCGAAATGGTGCTCCACTGATTCACCCGAAGCTGCAGGTGTCGAGAGTAAAACCCATCTGGAGGAGTGGCGTAGAGATGGCATCTGCAATAGGGCAGGAGATACCTGTCACCCAAATGAAACACAAATTAACCGATTGCATTACGGGACTCATGATGCATTACAATCTTCATTCAACACACCAAATCCACACCCATATGCATGCTAGCCCACTCCAAAGGAATATACAGACCCCTAAATCAGTATCGAATCATAACGAAATCAATCGAGGTAAATACACCATTGGCAACGTCGGTTACTGTGCATGCGTCCGTCAAGATAGAACCCATGACATGGGATTAGTAACGTGCCTAGACACAAGTGTATGAAGGCGCGTCGAGACAGGGAGGATCCGACAAGGGCAGATAGACGTAAGTCCCACTATGGCAGCCTTGCATCACATAGCGCAGGGGAAGGGGAGTGATTCCAAAAACCCATGTACATGGCAGACCCTAAACGGAATCATCTGTCCATGCATCCATTCATCATTCCCTCATCCCGCAATGAAAACGCATGAATATTCACTCACATAATATGTGAAACTTCCATCGCGTCTGTGCGTAATGCAGTCTGCAAAAACCACTGTGCTCCTGGCCGGATCTGTAGTGTTGTGAAGCAAGATGGATTTGGGAACGTCCTGCCTTATCGTCCACTACGCTATTGCGCATCCCATTCAATTCATATCATTCATTGCTTGCTCGTTATGGGCCATGTCCCAAGGACATTCTACAATAGAACGTTACATTTCCAGCCAGACCTGTGGGCGTATCCTCGCCGCTACTTCAAAACCAAAAATGCTGGCCTTCGAATTCCTCACTTGCAACATTACGTCGAAAAGGCTTCTGTGAACGCTTGCATTCACAATTACATCAATGTAGTGCGGCTGTGTGTCATAATGCTAACTGGCTGCAATCACAAATGGGACGCCACGCCCGTCGGTGAAGTACGTTACTGTGCTGCATGAGGGTCGGCCATCGATCGAGCCCTACATACCACTGACTCTTCACAGGTATGTAAGCGGCTGCAATCATAGCATGTGTAACAATGGGAGCATAGCATGAAAATCAGTCAAAGTACATCACACTGCCATCGGGATTTGATACATGATTCCAATCCCAAGATGCCATGCGGCCAAATGCAGCCTTACGTGCGGGACGTGCTCGGCCAGAAGGGATTGCATCTGCCACAGATTCATTCAATCAGCACAGGTGGAGGCCATACAGGCCGACAGCACATATATAGCAGACCCAAACCCCTCCCACAACCACTCCCACTCCAAAATGCTACCGGCAGGACTAGCGATGTTGGGCCTGGGGGACCAGATAGCACTGCAAGTGCTACAACTACAAGAAGACGACGAACAACAACAGGTACAACAACCGGGCGCACAGGGGAGACGGAGGAGAAGGAGGAGGAGGAGGGCAAGGCAGGGTCAGCAAGGCCCACAAGCACTGCCACTACCACCACGCAGGCGGCCCGCAATCCCACGCCTCCGAGCCGATCCGTTCAACCTCACTGCTGAGCAGATCCACACCCTCTACCGTTTGGACCGGGACACCATAATCGCCATTGTGGACATGACACATGCTGACCTCGTGAGCATGATAGATAGCCCAACCGCCATCCCACCCCTACTGAAGGTGGTGTCTGCACTCCACTTCCTGGCCACAGGCACCTACCAGCACACAGTGGGACAGTTGCATGGCATTTCACAGCCACTGTTCTCACGGACACTCTTCCAAGTGCACGATGCCCTCCTGAAGCACGCCGACGACCACATCACACTACCACGCACGTACCAGGAGATTACCAACGCAAAAGTGGGATTCCATGCACTTGGCGGCATCCCAGGTTGCATTGGTGCCATCGACTGCACCCATGTTGAATTGGTTGTCCCACATGCCATGGAGGTCCAGTACCGCAACCGGAAACAATTTCATTCAATCAATGTGCAAATGGTGTGTGACTCCAACAAGATCTTTACGCATTGTTGTGCCAGATTTCCAGGATTTACCCATGATTCTATGGTCCTGAGGAACACAAGAATACCACGCTACATGGAGCGACACGCAGGGCACAGATCCTGGCTACTCGGTGAGTCTCATTCCATGCATGACATCGTGGCCCATTTGATGCGTCAATGACCTTGCAGGAGGGGGGGGGGGGCTACTTAGCACTATCATTCCACTGACACCCTTTATTCGTCTCATACAGGTGATGCCGGGTATCCACTGAAGAGATGGCTCCTTACACCAATCCGGAACCCACAGAACGAGCATGAGGAGGACTACAACCATGCCCACTCACGTACCCGTGTGGTCATTGAACAGGCATTCGGCCTACTGAAGGCTCGTTTCCGCAGCCTCAGCAGGTCTGGCGGGGCACTCATGTACAGCCATGAGAAGGTTTCTAAGATGGTCATGGCATGTGTCATGCTGCACAACATGTGCATACGTAGGAATGTGCCCATGCCCCCTGACGCTGTACTGCATGCACCTGAAGATGATGATGATGATGAGGGTGGGGATGTGGAGGCACCTCAAGGAGTCCATGAGGCACAGGATGCACGTGCAATCCGACAGAGCATCATAGATGCATGCTTCTAGCAACCACGCATGGTGCCTATTACACGGAAAGGGGACCTGTGGCACTGTGTGTGTGTAGTACAGGCACATTGTGGACTGTACGCCTATGAAGGCCTCGTACGCAAATATCAATGTCCACACATGTCATTGGATGATAATGAGGTGCTGTATTGTTAATGTGATTTGATTTATACACCCTATGGACCCGCCACCCAGTGAAGCCCAACACACCCCCTCCACCCTACTACCTCCCCCCCCAACACCAGTGTCCAAATATGCATGCTGTCCGTGGGTAGACGCTATTGCAAGCCCCCTCTACGGGTATCAGGGGCACCCCTGCCCGTGGAGCGCAGGTTCCTGCCAGATCTGCGTTGGGGGCTGCCCTGGACGGAACTTGCCACGGATGATGTCTCTGCCTGCTCGCGTCCATGCATGTCTCTGAGGGTTTGTGAGAGCTCCGAGAGCACACGGCGCACAGCAGCAAGTTCAGCACAAACGTCTTTGGACGTCGCATGCAGTTCCCCCCTCAGGCTCTCGGTGCTTTTCTCCATTTGTGCTCTCAGGCTCTCGGTGCTTCTCTCCATTTCTCCCCTGAGGCTCTCACTACTTTTCTCTATTTGTGCCCTGAGTGTCTCGGTGGATGTTTCCATGGCTGCCCTGGAACCCCCGCATTCATTTGCATGGTCCTTGAGTAGCGTGGACACTTCCTGCTGTTGCTCGATCAGCAGGTCGAGGGACTGTTGCCTCTGCTGGGCCATGGACATTTGCGGTGGTGTGACAGGGGGGCTGCTCAACACATGTTGCCTTGGCACAGGACTTGTGGGGGTTGGCCAGTCGTCGTCTTCAGGGTGCCCCTGCGTGGTTTCGTCATGGTGTAGGGGATGGAACATGCAGGGGGATTGGGAAAGGTCATGGATGGTACCTACGTCGCCAGCACTGTTTTCCGTGTCGGAGCATGCTGGCATGACAGCTGTGTCACCTATGGTGCTGCTACCACCAGAGGCAGTGCCATCAGATACGTTCTTTGGGGGGACCTGTGGTGCTGGGGTTGTGGACTTGCTGGCTGCTGGGGTGCCTGTTGCAGTCCCCTCCAGTGTGCTGCCACTTGATTCCTGCTGCTGCCGTGTCTTGATCCTTGCACCTGAGGTGGAGGCTCTTGGGACGTTGGTCCTGGCCCTCTTTGCAGGCGTGCTGGTAGGGGTGTCCTGCAGCTCGTCGTTGGTATCGGACCCTGTGGTGGAGTAAAGAGGGGCGAGCGTTAGTTATGGGTCTGTCGGATTTGGAATGGCAACGTATCAAATGCATTGGGGTGGTACATGAGGCTGATTTGGGACTGGGCCTTGGAGGTGGTCTCATTTTCGTGTGGATTGAGGATGCATTCATTTGGCTGCCTGCAGTTAGGGGGTGCATGCTGCACATGTAGGGGTTGTTTATGGCATCTTGATTGATTTGTTTATTCATTCTGACTTTTAGAGGGCGCTGTCAGGGCAAAGTATGTATTGCACTATGGGGTCACATGGTACTGCACATGTTCGTGTTTTGTGGATTTCGCATTGTTTCTCTTGGCCAACCTACCTGATTCTCCGGATGTCGGCACTCCTTTCTCCATCCCTCCGACTCCCTCTATGCTCTCCATTCCTATGGTGGAGGCGCAGATATCCTCCCAGGGGGTCAACTTGATGGGCGACTCTGAACCCCCCCCGGTAGCTGTGGCGATGTTCCTGTTCGCAGAAAGTATGCTGCGTACGCGGATCCGCAGGTCGTCCCACCGCTTGCGACATTGCTGTGGCGTGCGGGGTGTTGTCCCCACCGCACTTACGCGCTGTGCCACCAGGGCCCATATGGCCTTCTTGTTGGCAAGGGCCGTCCTGGTCATTTGACTGGAGAAGACGACGGCGGCATTTTCCTGGAGGGTCTCGGTGAGCACGGTCAGTTCCTCTCGGGAGAAGTGTACCTGCCGCTTGCGATCACACGCTTTCTTGGCTACCTTTCCCATATTTATTTTTTTAACTGGGGTTGCTAACGGGTTGGGATGTGTGTCAGGGTCGGATTTTTAATGGTTGTGTTGGGATTCGGATTTTATAGTTGTGCGGCGTGCTGTTTCCCGTTCCGGCCACATGCTTTTACTTCCGTTTCCGTATATTTACGGTGCCCGTAATTTGCGGTGCCCGCTCGTTACGGTGACCGCTCATTACGGTGACCGCTAAGATGGGTGGCGGTATTGCACCTGGTGCAGCGTACGGCGGCGGTAAGGGCCGTTTTGGGGTCATTTCCGCCATCGCAGCCTTTCGGATTCCGCCATGGCGTAATGCTCGTGCCCGATGGGTCGTAATTAGCCGCACTTTGCTCCTTCGTGCAATGGCGGAAACGCTATTTACGCTGTTGCGGTCCGGTCAGTCACTTTCCGCCAGGGTCGTAATGAGGCCCATTGTATTAATTGGCTCTGTATTCCACTTAAGCCTGAAGGGAGGCAACGTTATCATGCTATGCAGCCTAATGCGCATACTTCATACATGTTTCGTTCAAGGCATTCCTCCAATCTTGTTAATTCCCAATGGCATGCTGTAAATACTTACAGATCACCTGATTAATCATCTACATAATTCAGGTCCTGTCAGGGTTATACACAGATGACAACTTCAGATTGACGTTTTTTCTCAATCAAATTAGATGAAAACTGTGCTCCAGTATCATGCAACATAAGCGTGGTATACATTTATTCTACCATTCTTTCTAAAACCTCTATGCATTTTTCCATCATTACTTTTTCCAGTACCAATATTACTAACCTCAAACATGGATCCTCATTTATGGTCAATAGAGACAATGGTATGATGTAGACATTCTCATTTTTAACACTATTGCAACAAAGGCAACAGTCACACAATATCATATCAACCTGAAAATCCATATTAGGCCAACACAATCTTTGACTCACTTTGCTTTTAGTGATGAATATATATGAATAACCATAACGAGCCAGTGATATAATTTTCTTTCTTAGCCTGTACCACAAGTTTAAAAAAGAAATGTGAGCTCTAGCCTACACACAGCATCTAATAAAAACACATGTGCAAGGAAGGTGAAATGTGTGCAGCCTATCAACAAACAGAATGTATGCCCTAAGCAATTGATAAAGCCAAGAACAGGACTGGGGGATATTTTGCCTTCCCACAAGGAAATGAAACTCAATGGGCCTCATTAGGAGTCCGGTAAAAATGGCACAGCTAACGCCGGAGTAATTCTTTTCCCGGTGCCCGGCAATGGGGACTTACCGGGGCATTACGGCCCGGCAGTCCCAGTAATTCCTCATTGCCAGGTGCCAAAATATTTTTCTCCCCATTCCCATTGGAGTCCCAGTGGACTCAATGGTAATGGGGAGGACGGATGCACCGACACCATTAATGAATGGTGCCGGTGCATCCATCAAGGACTGCGAGCTGATGCTATTACACCCGCCAGGTCAGACCTGGCGGGCTGAAAGGCACCCGCTCGCAGAACTCGTAGTTTGCCAGTCCAGAAACAACGGTACCAGCAAGCTTACTGTTACCGTTGTTTCCAGACTGGCAACTTCGTAATGAGGCCCAATGCGTTTGAAAATGAAATATAAAAACCTTATGACTGTGCCTGGAGTTGCATCACAGAATTCAGGCACTGCAATAAAAAGAAATTCCCTCTGTTTACAGCTTCCATCTGTTTCTGGGCTTGGACCAAATCCTTTCAATGTACATTGGATTCATTCTGAGAAGGGGTCAGTAGTGGTCTCTTCTGAAATAATCACATCTCACAATCAGCCAGGCTTTCCGGAAGGAATTAATTTAACACCCTTCGAGACTAGATGTCTTCCTCAAAGGTGCAGCCGTGTCCTGAAATCATCTAAGGAGGCGGGACTGAAGTCAATAAATATGCCAGTTTACCTACAAAGAACATTTGCCATGGGGGCCAAGCATTCACAGAAGTAATAAAAGCCCATTCCCTGAACTAACAGAATGGAACACCAGATGTCATGTTGCTGGGCAGATTGACTCTGGCTGCATATACAATTTGTAAATAAGAAACACAATGCTCCATTGAAATTACATTGCATTCACTTTATCATGTATATATTTCAAATGAAAGGATATATAAAGACTTCTTTAAAAAAAATGTTCACCTGGAAAAGCAAAATCAGCTGGATACAATACAAAATGTTGTTCACATGATTTTAACTAAATAAATTAGGTGAATGTGAATTGATTCACACAAATATGGTGCATTTTATTAATTCATATATCCATGCCAGTGAGCCTATTACTTTGAGATGAAAAAAACTATTTGAGTGTAAAACTATTAGTGCAAAAAAGACAAAAAGCTTTAGCACACACAACCCATATTGTGACAAGTTCACACTGGCATTACAGTTGAATGAGAGCAATTTTATGATCCAATAAATAACATGATTACCTGTTGGGAATGTGCTGTTTCAGAAAGTTCCAAGAGGACATCAGAACTCATGGGAGGGACACTGGGTTTAGAAGTTACTCCCATCAGACTGCCCCCTTCATTAATGTGTCCAATGGACACAAATGGGTTGGTTCAGTGTGATCTCACTTTGGGAACACTGTCCGATCACATACACTGACCTATTAGATTAGAGAAATGACACACCTTTAAGGGGTGTGCTTTCTGCTCTATACAAATTTAAACCCACAGATTATGGGAGATACACTTGCTCACTTACTGACTGATGGAGATGAAGATGGAGAGAATGAATAATTGTTGACATTTGAAAGGAGCATAGACTCTGGCTGTCTTCAATGGAAGAGACAGCAGAAAGATCCCACTACAGAAAGAGGGAGACCACCTTGTTCACATCCTTCTGGAGGGATGCTCACTCCATTTTGCTGACTGATCTCACCTGTTCCTAGAGGGGGGGAATATAACCAGTCCTTAAGAAGATACCCAACTGCCTGTGAGACAGCCAAAAGAAACTCAGATGTAAGCATAATATAAACCAGAAATAATCTTGAAGGGAGCAATACTCTAACTTCAAATAGATTACACCCTGGCCCCTGTCATTTGTAAGTACTCAGGTATTCAGGGGCAGGTGTATATAAATTAAGTTTGCATTTTGGGAAATAAGTAAATATTTTAGAAGTGCAGTTGATTCTAGAATGATCGATTTCATGAAATAAATCCTATGATGTTAAATATACACGCCCAGAAGAGCAAAGTACATCTCAATGTGTGCATACCAAGGAACATAAAGTATTTGAATTAATTTCCTTGTTGCATCACCAAGCAGAGTTATGTTACTGGTGCTGATCCATTCAATAGAAAGGGGAAAGGGTTATTAACTGCCAACTATGCTTTAGGTTGCCCATTGAAGATGACAAACGAACGCTTCCACACAGTAATGCAATAGAGACACCATTGAAGGAATTTAGAAAACATATCTGTTTTTCATCTTGTAAAGGTTTCACATGCAGTAATTTTAAGTATCTTGTCTTGCAAGTGAGGTTTATAGGATGCGGTTTGACTTTCTGACAGGTTCACTGAATGGGGTGGGAAATTATTCATTGCAATGTAGAGACATTTAGATAGGCAGGAATGTATTGATTTAATTTGGTTTTTTAGGAAATTATAGTTTATCCAGAGACCTCATTCACTTTTCAACACATGGGGGATGTTCGTCGAGGATAATTCATATGTAGGCATAGTTATGTGTGCTTTTTAAATGTTCTCTTTCGTAATAAGGCCATTTTGACCATTGCTGTTGGAATTTCATAGATGCATAATTTGTGTATACTTAAATTGATTCAATTCATTTTCATGTTATGAATACATATGCTTTCTGTGCAACCCTGTGTTTGTCTAAACCCAAAAGGGGAGGGAAGCTGTTAGGAATCAGTTTTATTAAATTGGGAGGTGGGGGGGGTCCTAGGTTGTCCTGGGAGGATAGCTCAACGGCAACGTGCTCGCCTTGAAAGCAAGACCACACGAAGCAACACAGGTTCAATCCTCGGGTCCGCACTTAGAAACCTCTGGGTATTTAAGCGTGTCATAAATACGCAAATAAGACAAACAATTATGCAACTATAACAAACAATTCCTGTAACAGCGCCTCGATGCCCGAGGGCTGTGTGAGCACTTTAAAATGCGAAAAAAGAAGAAAAAAATAGGTTCATAAAATGAACTTTATTAAATAAGAATTGTGCTCACTTGGTTTGCAGTGGGTGAAACATTCTCCCAAATGTCATCCCATTAAAACTTACAGAAAAACTGTAAGTCACACTGATATATGATTTCTGGCGTTATTGGTATCACTGAAACAAAATGTATTTAAACCCAAATTATGCAGAACTCATGAATGAGCATGGAAACATTTCTTGCATTTGAAATACATGGTATTCATACCAACACCACATAAGGAGATACTAAGGTATGCACAGAAGCCTAAAGTGACATAGAAAAGAATAGGAGGTTTGAATTTGGAATTGTAATGGACTGAGTGACAATGGTAAAACCGGAGTATAAAAAGATTGCATTTCATGTTTAGTGAGAATTGTGGGGCTAAGTTGCTCAATTTTTAAACATAGAGATGTCTGTTGTAGTAATCCCTATGTTTAAAGTCCATACTCCTTCAAACATTATATTTGAAGAGGGATTGGACAGCAGTTTCCTTACTCGAAACGCTGGTGCACCTGGGTAAAGGCAGTTTGCATAGTCTAGGTAGAAGAGGATGATGGAGTTGATGGCTGAGAAATGGTGAGGACAGGTGAGGTAAGGGAAAATATGCCTGAGGATCTGTACATGGAAGAAACAGGTTTAAGATACATAGGTGGTGTGTTGGGAGAGGGATAAGTCCATGTCCAATGTGCATCTGAGATTTTTCATCAAGTTGGAAGATGCTGGTGCAGGTTGTAGGGATTCCAGCCATGGAATAGGTTGTGTAAGGAGCGCTGTTTTCCCACAGATTAAGATTTCAGTTTTCCCAGGGTGAGGAAGAGGTGGTTGGTCATCATCCAGTGGTCAATATGCGACAGGCATGAGGTCAGGTCTGGACTGCCAGAGCCTGGCGATTTGTGGATTTTAAGGATGATCTTGGTGTTGTCTGCGTAGTTGTAGCAAGTAAGAATGTGTGAGAGGATGAATGCGGTCAGGGGTTTTAGGTAGAGGTTGAAGATTAGGGGACATAGGGATGGTCCTTTTGGGACATTTTTGTTACTGTTCGTGAGGTGGAAGTGAACAGGTGGAAGAGCATAATTCGTAAGTGATTAGAGATGAAAGAGGAAATTGATGAGAGGGTTGTGTCTTTGATTCCTAGTCTGGGTAGCCTGTCTAGTAGGATAGTGTTATCAATGGTTTTGAAGGCTGCAGAGAGGTCAAGGAGGATAACTACAGTGCAGCCTTCTGTGCCAGCTGTTCTTTTTTAGGTCATCCCAGATGGACACTAGGGAGGATTCTGTTCCTCTGAGCGGCCTAAACACGAATGTGTAGGGTATAGGAGGTTGTTGGCTTCAGTGAATATGCCAAGTTGCTTGCATGCTGTGCAGTCCATGAGTTTGGCCATGAGGCGTGTGTTGGAGATTGGCTGGCTGTTCTGGGGGGGGGGTGAGTAGAGTCCAGGTTTTTTATGGATGGGTTTCAAGGGATGATCCTGATGTATGTGAATTGTTGAGGAAAGAGTGTGCGATACTGCCTGCACAGGTTGAGGCTAGGATGTTTTTGAGCAGGGTGGGCAGACATGGGTCCTCAGTGGAGCCTGATGGGTGGCTTTGTGCTAGGAGCGAGATTAACTCCTGATGTGAAGTGGGAGAGAAAGAGTTAAAGGTTTGTGTTGAGGGGGAGTTTGACAAGAGTTGGTCTGTGGGTGGGTACAGGACAGGGGCATGCGTTCCAATTTAGAGATGATGGCAGAGTTTCTGTCAATAGCGACATTATGGAATTGTAATGATTAGGTATCAAATAGGGCTTGTGAGATGGATGGGGGGCTGGAGCATGCCAGGGAGTTGGATTCAGAGATGATTCTATGCAGTTCCTTGCTCGGGATTCAAGTGTTTATGATTCTGTTCCCATAGAATGTTGTCTTTATTTTTCTGATTTCCAATCTGTATGCTTTGGTAATTCTTGCTAGGGCGGTTTTGTTCTGGGCCATAGGGATGGTTCTCCAGGTCCATTCGAGATAGTGCTTGAGGGTTTTTAGTGATTTGAGGTTGGCGGTGAACCACTTGGTTGTGGGTCCTGATCTATGAGAGGTCTGTTTTGTTGGAGGGAGGGGTGTAAGTGTGTTTCAAAGCCAGAGGCTGAAGATTATGATCAGTGGTGTACCTTCCTGGAGAGGAATTGTAGGGCGAGAGTTGAGGAGGGAGTTTGCTAGATGTGGGGTGATAATGACTTTATTCCATAGTGGAATGAGAGGAGTAGGGGTTAGTGGTGGTTGCGCAAAGCCTTGGCCGCCGTCCGCTGTGGTCAGTGGTATAAAGAAGTACATTGCTGAGTGCACAGTCCATGATAGGGGGCAAGGGGGCAGGGTAGATATGTTTGTAGTGCTGAAGATCAAGGTTGTGACCTCCCGTGTGGGTGGGTGTGGAGATGTATTGTGTCAGGTTGAGTGATTCTAGATTGTCTGTGTGTGATTGGGTCATACGGTTGAGGGTGAGTCGGACTAGATGTTGAAATCCCCTATGGTAAGTGTTGAATGGAGAGTGAGGATGGTGGCCAGCACTTTGGAAAGTGTGTTTGCAAAATTTTTGTTGTAGCCAGAGGGTCTGTAAATGACTGTGCAAGGTGGAGGGTCAGAGTTGCAGTTTTACCAAGAGGGATTTGTAGTCTCTGGTGTAGGTTGAGGTGTCCTTAATTATCAGTGGGAATTGGTGTTTGTATAGTATTGCAAGTCCTCCACCACTATGTGGTCTGATCCATAGAGAAAGGTTGCAACCGGGTGGGAAGGCCTCACGCGCGACAGGCTCGTAATCAAACCAGGTCTCAGTGATGAAAAAGGATGTCTGGGTTTTCTTCTGTGATGAGGTCAAAGGTGTGGAATTTATTTTTGGAGACTGGGCTGGCATTGACAAGTATGAAGGATAGTTGGTGGGGTGTCCTGTAGGTGCTGAGCGTTGGAAGGTTGTGAATGGCATAAGAAGCTGGAGGTTGTGGAAGGGTGGGGTCAGGGGAGGGTGTTAGGAAAGAGGGGGTAGTCAAGGTGGGTAGGGGCAAAGAGGTGGGCACTGCAGGGTGAGGGGAGAGGTGCAGGGATGGGAGATAGGTCTAATGTAGTGGCAGGGTTTGCAATCTGGGCTGGATAATGGGTGATGCTAGGATGGCCTTAAGGTGGCTTTAGCCTGGGCCTTTCCTTGACTTATGGACAGCCCAAGGAGTGTGGGTGGGAGTTGAAGGGGCTGTGGAGCTTGCGATTGGCCAGAGCTATTCTTGCAGCTCTGAGACTGGGGAAGCGTGAGTTGGAGGTGCTATGTTGTTGGGAGAAGGTGTGAGCAGCTGGTGCGGTGAGTGATTAGCAGCGGGGGTGGCGTAAAGGGTTGTTTTATATGGGTCACTGGGCTGTCTGGTATGTTCTGGGGACAATGTTTTCTGCTCCCTCTCTCTATCTTGCCGCTTTAATTAAGTGGAGCAGGATCTACGTGGGGGCATAACTGATCGGGGAGAGGGGTTGGACTGGCGAGGAGGGGGGAAAGGTGAGATGTATAGAGTGCAAGTCGATGAGGTGCTGGGTTGGGATGATGGGCTGTGTGTTGGTGGTGGCTGAGCTTGGGTGTGGTGGGTCTCATCAGGCCTTAATGGTGTGCCAGCAAGCTGTTCTGATTTGGCCAGTGTGTGGCATAGTGTTTAACTTTTAGGAAGGGCCCATCAGATTATGTGTCTGAGGAGAGGTGCACATCCAACTAGGATACAACACTAGATATGTGTACTTACCTGGCCTTGACACCTGGTCAGGGCAGTTGGGTTGGTTTGGGATAACTGGGTAGAGGGGGAGGGGTGCTCCTAACAAGGGGTATTACAGGAGAAAGTAAGACATATTAGCATCTATATTTGGGACAAGAAGGAACAACAGTGAATAGTGGAACACAGTAGCACCTGGATTTGGGATAGTTGGGTAGTGGTAGAAACACCAAACTGGGGTACAACAGTAGACACTAAATAGAGTAGCACCTAGGTTTGTAAGCAGTGAAGAACAATGGTATTTAGGTTTGGAAGACCTGGAAAGGCGAGGAAATGTCTAAATGGGGGTTTCAACAGTAGAACAGTTAAATACAGTAGCACCTCGATTAGGGTCACCTGGATAATCAGAGAAAACACCTAAATAGGTCTTTCAACAGTTGAATACAGTAGCACCTAGGTCTGGGCCACCTGGATAGTGGGAGAAATGCCCACTCAGGGCTTTCAACAGATAAATACAGTAGCACTGAGGTTTGAGATACCTGGATAAGGCGGGAAAACTCCTAAATGTGTCTTTTAATCTGGCACAATCAGGCTAAATACGAGATATGGCTATCTGGCACAATCAGGTTATCTGACACAATCAGGCTAAATATGAGATATGGCTATCTGGCACAAACAGGCTGAATACGAGCTATGGCTATCTGGCACAAGCAGGCGAAGTACAAGATATGGCTATCTGGCACAATCAGATTGTGCCAGATAAGCTGATTGTACAATCAGCTTATCTGGCACAATCTCGATAAATATGAGATATGGCTATCTGGCACAATTAGGTTATCTGGCACAATCAGGCTAAATACGAGATATGGCTATCTGGCACAATCAGGTTATATGGTACAATCAGGTGAAATACAAGATATATCTATCTGGCATAGTGAGCTTATCTGGCACAATCAGGTGAGTCTTGTGTCTTGGTTGTCATCCCCCCATTTTGGGTTTTTAAAAGAAAATTTGGCCCTGACCCCCAAGCGCTCACTCATTCCCTCCAGGTCGCAGCCTGTGTGTTTCCTTCTATCCTCCGTCTCGCATCCCTCCCACCTTCTTTGAATGCCCAAGTTCCATGTGTAGGCACACAAGTGTGTTTGTATCGCATCTGCGAACCCACCTCACCATTTAGGTCCCTCCTGCAGGTAAGTGTTGTGCCTGGCTGTCCTCCCCCATTTTGGGTTTTAAAAGTACATTTGGACAGAGAGCCATATCTTGTATTTAGCCTGACTGTGCCAGATAGCCATATCTCGTATTTAACCTGATTGTGCCAGATAGTTGTCTCCAGAGGATAGCTCAACAGCAACGTGCTTGCCTTGGAAGCAAGATGACACAAAGCAACACAGGTTCGATTCCCGGGTCCACGCTTAGAAACATCTGGGTATTAAGCACGTTATAAATAACCTATCATATCATATCATAGCCATATCTCAGCATGACACCAAGACCATTGGGAGGCTGTTCAGTGTGATGACACTTTTTGGCCCAATCACACATTGACAAATTAGATTACACACCTTTACGGGATCTGGGTTCTGCTCTATAAAGATTCAAACCCATTGATTATGGGAGACACACTCACTTTTTCTCCACAACCATATATCAAGGAATCATCCTGAAAAACAATGAAGCTTGGCAAGCATGCCAACATGTGGGTAATAAGTAGATGAAATAGGGCAGTCTCTGATTCAAGCCCAATGTGCATTTCAGATCAAAATACATTCCAAATGGCTTAATATAAGTAGATATGTGCCTACATTCCTATACAATGGATCTGATGATATGCAGCGGAAAACTCTACTGCAGAAAACAAATCAATCCACCTTAATAATAGTAAAATCTCAGATATCTATCATAATGGTTATTCCCCAACCAATACATTCTAATGTAAACTCAGATACCAATGCTGCCCCAAAGGTTTCCATTGACCATTTGTGCCAATACAGTTGATAAAATGAACTCAGATACTTCAACTGGTTCAATCATTTATCCGGGAATCATTAAAAAATATATATTGTTTAAAGCATAGTCCTAGTTCTATAGCAGCAAAGCTTTGCACGGTAAGTGAGTAGCCAGTCTTTTGTCTTGAATCTTTTAAAAGTAGAACATTACTGAAAGTTGCGGTATATGCATCAGGTTGTGCATCCATCAGGATTAGCCTTTGGACAGGTATTGTTGAAAAAGACAACCTTTAAGATATTTCTGAACTTGGTAAATGTGGGGGCATTCTGAGCTGGAACTGGGATCGAGGTCCAGAGGGTGGATGTGTGACAAGGGAAGGGAAGTATGTGGATCCTCTCTTTGCAGGCAAGTTGTGATTCGAGTTGGTTTGGCAATTTTCTGTGTGAGGAGTGTGTGCCTCCAGATATGCTTGTGTGATACCTGTGACTGTTTTTTAGATGAGATATGTCATCTTGAAATTATCCTGGCCTAGAGAGAAGTCAGTGTGGTATGCGTAGGACATGGTGATTTGGTGAAATTAAGCGCATCCTCCATGAGGTGGGCTTTGTTGTGTTGAAATGCCTTCATGGGACCTATGTTAGCTGCTGGAAGCCCTGCCAGAAGGGCTTTTTCCTCAACATTGTTGAAGGCCATAAGGGATTTGGAGCCAGGCTGTTAGGGCCATATTAGCTGTGTGTTTTCAGAAGGACAGGCTACTGTCAATGATGAAGACTGAGGATTTTTCGGAATCTCGGAGATGTGGATAAAATCATTCTAGGCACATATAATTTAGCTATTTATTTATGACTTTTTTTAGCAGGGGGACTGATACAGATTAATTTAGCCTTGGAGGGTTTACATTTCAGCTAGACAGTCAACATTCAGCCCTGGATGATGGCTAGGTAATCGCAGAGATGACTGTGCTGTAGGCTTTTTACTCTCATGTACAACTGAGTATTGTCCACATACTGGGTAATGGCTATGTCAGGAGCTTTGAGAAGGGTGGCCCAAGGCTTCAGGTAAATGTTAAAGAGTATTGGCGAGCATATGGAGTCTTGAGAGACTCTGCAGGAGATTGGGAGTTGCTTAGAATGAAGCATGTTCAACTGGATGCCATGGTGTCCGCCTATTGGTAAGGGATAAATTAATCTCGTATAGTGCCACTGACTCCCATCATGTCAGTGACTAGAGAGAGGAGAATGCTGTGGTGGACGTTGTTGAATGAAGCTCAGAGGTAAAAGAGTATGACGATACATGAGTCATCCTTACCCATGATTTGAAGGGCACATGCACCACCTGAATGGTGGCAGTCTCGATGATGTACTTAGAGCAGAGTCCCAACTGATAGTCATGTAGGAGGTGCAGTTGTTTGATTCTGGTCAATATTTGTGTAGCAACTCTTTTTCCAAGATTTTGCTGATAAACAGGAGGTTCATAATAGGCCAGTAGCTTGCCAGGTCGTCTGGCTCCAGGGTCCTTTTTTGTCAAAAGAGGTCATATGACACCAGTCTAGAGGGCGTCCAAGAATGGCACTTCAGTGAGGCTGGCATTAAAGATGGTGAGGAGTTCATTGAGCTACCGGACTGTCAATTATTGAATGATAGAGGTTGGGATGAGTGTTAGGGAGAGTTCTCATTCTATGGCTAATTTCCCTTACCTATAGAGTCCCCCAGCAGCTTAGCTCGATTTGAAGGGTTATTTTTTTCTCCTGCTAAGAGAGAGCCTCTTTTCCCCACTCTTAGGCATATTTTATATGTGTGTTCCAGGCTATTTTTTGTGTTTAATGTCTATGGGGTTTATCTCACCCCCATAGAAACCATCTTTATCCACATGTGTTACCCAGCACCCTATGTGCAGTCACACAGGGGTGTTGTTGCGACCCCCAAACATAGACGCCATACCCTGGGACTGACTACTGTCTCCCAGGGGATGTAAAGTCCCCATTGACTTTACTAGTCAATCTTTATGAACAAAACCAGTACAACCCTTCTTACCATGGAGGTACTGGCAAGGGTTAATAGTTTTTCCCTTATGTTCATTTTTTCAAGAGGGTACAGTACAGTCCCTCTCTCAAATGTTTCTGGCTGGTGGCAGTGGTTACTATCAAAAAGATTTGACTGCGAATATTTCCCTATGGGATTTTCCCATTGGTCGAGGCTACCACATTTACTGACAGCCTCTAACATATCGCCGGTTTATTTTTATATTAACTTTACTCCGTTAGGTTTTCTTTGCCAGAACTTTTATGTAAATTCATTCTCGTGTATTTCTCTAAAATCCTAACCCAGGTCGGGGATCCTTTGTTCGTCCTTTTAGTGGGCTTCTGCCAAGAAGCCCTCCTTTCGGCGCCACTGAGTCTGGGGTGGATCCATTGTGTGGGAGGGGGAGTAGGACCCCTGGACAGGGTTGCCTCAGCAACCTATGTCGCACTCTGCCCTGATAGGCAGGAGGGTCTCCCGCCAGGATGACCACTCCACTGTGTGAGTGATAGCTAGGCTGTATGAATGGGGATCTTTTTGCATAAAAAGCAGGGTCCTGAGGACTGGAAGAGCAGGACGTTGCCACTGGAAGTAAGAACCCAAAAAGGAGAGAAGCCAAAGACATTTGCACCAACTGAACCACCGGTGAAGCCCTGCTGCAGCGTCTCCCCACTTTTCTCCACACAACGAGAGAAGATCTTCATCTGCAAGAGCCTTGTTCCCTTGAGCTGGTGGGGCCAGCCAGTTTGCCAATCGCCTTCCAGGACCAGCCTTGGTCGAATCGCCAGTGCCCTGCACTCGGAGACCAGATAGCCAGGCACCCGTCCACCCGGACCGCGATTTAAAGGAGCATACCTTTTATTTCGTTTGGCAGCACCGTGGCTGGTTTCATCCCTGGGCAGTGCAGTAACTCGAACCCCCCTCCACGACGAGAGTCTCTCTTCCTCTCCTGGATCCCCCAAACTGCAGGAACTGCCAGGTCAACCGCCACCGCAGGAGCCTCTGCTACATTTTGAGGTACTTTGTTCCGCCAGGCCTCCCTTTTTGTTTGGTAGCGCTAAAGGTCTTTTAAATCCTTTGCCTACCTGTTGGGTTGGACGCCCTTATCCCCTAACATTATCTTTCACCTTCTGCAACCACCTTTTCGAATCATTTAACAAAGACTTGACTGCAGCTACAAGAACATTTTGCTCCTGGGCTCTTTGCCCTGGACCACTGACTCTGGCACAGGCCTATTGACTCTGGCTGAATTTGTTACAACTGCCTTCTCTAGATTGCTTCTCTCATAGAAATGTGTTGGTGCACCTAACTCTTATAACCACCTTTTCCTTCCCACTTTTTAAACTTGTGAAGTGCCATTTTGCTCGGTTTTCACTTCAGTATCATACATACTAAAGTATTGCCTTGCCTAAACTTGTTCACAAACTAATTGGGAAGTGTTACTAGGGTGGCTAAGAGTATATTCCTGTATAACTTGTTCTTCCCCTCCCTTGTGAGAAATTGCTAGAGTGCCATGTGTGTTTGATTTTCACTGTGCCGTTTTGCTCAGTTTTCACACTTGCTCAAACTTTATTAGCGCCATGACTAGCACCAATACCGGTACCGTCACCGACTTGGTGGTATGGGGACTTACCGGTCTATTCCGACCTATGCAGGACCGGTAAATCCCCATTTGAAAAGCCATTCCCCATTCCCATTTGAGCCCCCATAGAGCTCAATGGGAAGGTGTCAATAACAGTACCGCAAATTGCAGTACCGTTATTGACCCCGGTATCCCTTTGCGGGTCCCGTCCATAACACCTGGTAAAACCAGGCGTTAAGGGAGGGACCCGCAAAAGGGACTTCAGAATATGACGCAAAGGGATTACCGGCACCGGTGTCATTAACGGTGCCCGGTATCCCTTTGTGCCCAGGCCGTAACGACCCCCAGTATGTGTTCAGCAATGCTATTTTAGTACACAAATGAAAGGCTGTAACATTTTGGGATGGTTTATTTGAAGCTTAGATGTGCAACAGTTAAACATAGGAAACACACTGATTTTGTTGTAATGTTCTTGATACTGTACTGCTACTTGATACAGAAATACTGTTAGTTGTCAATGGCAGTTTACTGGGCATACTGGTTCTTAAATGGAGTTACGGTGAATATTTAATGTGCCCATAGTTACAGGTTCTGACTAATCTGAGGGCTTTAATAAAGACCTTGGGGCATCATCTGACACAGGAATGCCCCCTTGACGTTTGGCTATTGCTATGCAAATTCCTATCATGTAAAAAAGAAAATTGATAAAAAAAAAATTCCGGTGCAAATTGCCCCAATAAATGCAGATGCATTATGTGTGAAGGAATGCTATTTTAGTACACAAATTAGAAGTTGTAAAATGTTGGGATGGTTTGTTTGAAGTTTACAGGTGCAACAGTTTAAAATAGGAAACACTGCTTTTGTTTTAATGTTCTTGTTGCTGTACTGTTATTTGATACAGAAGTACTGGCAGTTGTCAATGATAGTTTATTGGGCACACTGGTTATTCTTTGGAGTTTAGGTGAATATTTATCATGCCCATAGTTACAGGTCCGGCAAACATGAGGGCTTTAATAAAGTCCCTGGGTACCCTAACTGATACAGGAATGCCCCCCTCCGCTATATGGGTTTATTGCTAATAGGATTGTGTTCCATTATACTGGAGGAGTAATAGTGTCTTTATTTGCTCAGAAGACAGACCAGAAATGTGA
Source organism: Ambystoma mexicanum (assembly GCF_040938575.1). Classification (NCBI taxonomy): domain Eukaryota; kingdom Metazoa; phylum Chordata; class Amphibia; order Caudata; family Ambystomatidae; genus Ambystoma; species Ambystoma mexicanum. The sequence continues at coordinate 31,590,909 of NC_090924.1, read as the reverse complement.
AACTGAGAAAGTGTTCTGCCATGGAATGGGATAGAAAGTCTGTTCATTCTTCAATTGTTGCTATTTAATACAGGAGGCTTGTGTCTCAAACTAGCCCCTAATGCCTGTTTGTTTATTTTTGTTTACATTGATTTGAATGGTTGCTATGGAAGTGTGGCCATTTCTGTTTGCGTTTTTTTGAGTCGAGAAATGGTTCCTGAACATGTCTATTTATGAGATAAGCAGCACTGATAATGCTATCTGGGTCCCCAATCCAGCAACACCAGTAAAAAGTCATAAGAATAAAAATGTGGCCCTCCTAATGTTGCATTTTAAAGATTGGGGACATCAACTATGCTAAACTATCTGGTGCAACAACCTGGGATGATGTGGATGATGCATATTGGAAATTGCATGAGCACCACATAATAAAAATGCTGGGGGCTAATATGTTATGTGTATGAAATTGGCAGCACATCAAGTAGGTGATTCCACCAGTATGATGCCACCAATCGTTAATGCACCTTTGACTTTGACAGTAGTGTCAACTCAACATGTTCCAGTTTTACAGTCTGGCAATGTATAAGTGTTCTGAACAATAATAATCCTCTCTTTTTAAAATTGGCTGCATGTTTGAAACGTCTAATCCAAGAATACATATACCCTAAAAATTAGTACAATCTCCTAAAACTAGACCCCACTCAAATGTAATAAATATGTACTATGTAGAACAAGTCATAATAGAATGATTTAATATAATCTACAATTTTATTGGCATATATAAGCATCATTCAAAAAAATACATTCTCCATTAGGTTCAATAATTGAACAGTATCTGACGAACTTGACATTCTTTTTGCAGCTACCCATGACATAGACAATGAACAATGAATCCGAACATGAATATAAACATTCGATCATCTGTTCTCATGCACTGTTTTTCTAATTCCAATATTTGAAGTGACAAGCAGTATGTCTATCTAGCACACTAAATCAATAAGCTACATGAAATGGCTGGAGGACAGTTATCCTACAAAAGACATACATACACAAGAAGTTGATGAACAAAAGGAAGCACTCAAAAATACACCACATGCAGAATTGTGTATTCCCATTCTTTATGTATATGTAAAATTACATAATTGTATTTTAAGAAAGAAATATTTGTCACCAAACACATATACTTTGTCAGCCTACTATACATTGTTTATACAAAGAACACAATTATTTTTAAAGTGTATTATATCTTCAATTGGTTCAAAATATTAGAAATATTTTCAAACAGATGTAGAAGTTAGTCAAGAATGATGAAGAATCAAACAAGAAGTACCACAACAACTACTCACAAAACGAATCCTGGATTAATTAAATGAATTAAGATGACTATTAATTAATGTTGGAAAAGAAGTACAATCAATCAAAAATTATATTGAAAATTTAAGAGAAATTATGGACAGTAAACAACACATTGTGTAAGAAAACACTAAGATGTGACTTTTGTAATGTTCCGTCATAAAAATTGCAAACATGAATTATGATAAATTATCTGGTGCAAGTCCCCTGGGATGAGGTGTATTGAAAATTGAACAAGATGATCTGGCCATAGAGGGCTCCAGCTTTTTTTAGGCTTAGGTGTGATCTTATATTTGTATTGTTGTAAGCTGTGGTTGTGCATACTTGTCTTCAATAATTACAGGTACTGATAGCAACAGCTGCAATCTTGAAATAGTGGCAGCACTGAAACATTCTATTAGAAGAGTCATTGGAAATGCTAGAGAGGTTCATAGAGGAGGCTCAATTTTTGCTGCCTTTGTCTTTTAGAGTTGCCATTTTCTATTTTATATTTCTGTCACCAGTTGAATATTTCAATATGTCTAACATTGCAATAAATATTTTAAAACCCTAACAGGCTACCAACCATAGATGTTGGCCTTTACAGTGGATACAGCTTTCAACCGTGCCCACTGTATATTATATACAGCGATCAGGTACTAGCCATGGACTTTAGCACAATACTGGCCAGTTGCTACAATTTTTGGCTGTGCCCAGTATATTTTCTAACATATTAATCGGCCGCTAGAATGGCCTTTGACCTTGAGCAGTTTGTACATGTTTTGACCATGTCCACTGTTTGTTTTAAATAATAAAATGTAATAAGTGATGGCCCTTGACCGTGCCCACTGTATATTATGTACACTAACTAGCCACTAGCAATGGTTTTAAACAAAATACTAACCAGTGGCTACAGCCTTTGGCTGTGCCGATAACATATTCTAACATATTAACGGGCACGAGCTGTGGCATTTAGCTATGTACACTGAATACAGCTTTCAACATTGCCCATTGTATATTTTAAAACAGTGATGGGCTATTAGGCATGGCTTTTAATCATGCACAATGGCATTTATTTTTAAAAACTAACTGGCCACTAGCTATGGCATTTGGTGCTGGGCAGTGACACCAGGCTTTGTCAGGTCCAAGTCCATGGCCTAAAGTTGTTATTAAGGTAATTCAAGTTTTTATGAGCAAACACTGAAGTGGTCTTGTTGTTTATATAGAAAATGGGTGGCAATAATTGTTGGAAGTTGTTTATTAGGAAAGAAACAGTCTAGTCCTGAAGTGGGACATTGCAGAACTTCTGTTTATTTTATTAAATGGTGTTTCCAAAAAGATAAGAACATTTGGCAACAGCTTATAGATATTGGATACATGAAAAATCTATTTGTGTTTCTATTGGAGCACTATTATTTATACAAAGGCAATGTGACTGTACCAGACTTGGATATGTTTGATGCTGAGTTATGAAACTAAAGCAATTTTTGTCGGTGGCTTCCTTTCTGATGAACAGGGATAAGCGTTTCTGGGTTAATTTTCCTCCTGATAGTATCTTTGTAATTGATCCCATTACATCTGGTAGCAATTAACTGGTACTGATCTGGACTGAAAAAACAGAGAGTTTGATGGTAGGGGTTCAGAACTCTTGGCAGGCCTGATCTGCTGGGAGTTCAAGCTCCTACCAGCAGTATTTCTACTAAAGTACCAGCACTGTTAGCTACAATGCCAGTGTTTCAGTGAGTCCATTCCAAATGCCACAGCTAGTGGCCAACTAACCGCCCACTAGCTGTGGCATTTGGTGCTGGGATGTGACCCCAGCCTTTGTCATGTCCAATTCCATGGCCTAAAATAGTTATTAAGGCAATTCAGGTTTTTATGAGCAAACAATGAAGTGGTCTTGCTGTATATGTAGAAAATGGGTGGGAATAATTGTTGGAAGTTGTTTATTAGGAAAGAAGCATTCTCGGCCTGAAGTGGAACATTGCAGATCTTCTGTTTGTTTTAGTAAATGGTGTTTCCAAAAAGATAAGAACATTTGGCAGCAGCTTATAGATATTGGAAACTTGAAAAATGCATTTGTGTTTCTATTGGAGCACTATTATTTATACAATGGCACTGTGACTGTACCAGACTTGTATATGTTTGATGCTGAGTTAAGAAACTAAAGCAATTTTTGTCTGTGGCTTCCTTTCTGATGAACAGGGATACGAGTTTCTGGGTTAATTTTCCTCCTGATAGTATCTTTGTAATTGATCCCATTACATCTGGTAGCAATTTACTGGCACTGATCCGGACTGAAAGAATTGAGAGTTTGATGGTAGGGGTTCTGAACTCTTGGCAGGCCTGATCTGCTGGGAGTTCAAACTCCTACCAGCAGCGTTTTTACTAAAGTACCAGCAATGTTATCTACAGTGACAGTGTTTCAGTGAGTCCATTCCCATAGAGTCTTTTGGAATTCCACAGGAATCGGGATGTAGAATTTGTGTCACCTGCCATAATATCTTGGTAGCACCAGGAAATGAGTATTTGGAAAAGGTGTTACTGGGTTATATCTTCAGTGCAGCTGTGAGTGGTGGCTGTGTATAATGTCGAATATATAGTGGCTTTATACCTATCACTTTGGTTTTTCTTTATTTTGGTGATACAGTATTTTGCGGTGGTAGCATAATGTAGTGATTTGTTGGGGTATTTCTATCGTGATGAGGCTATTTTCAGAATATTGCCTAACAATTGTATTTACCAGGGTCACTCACCATAACAATTACTGAACTTGATACACTTTGGGTAGATATCTTATACCTCTTTCTCACAGTATTTGATATATAATACTGCAATACGCCCTTGTGGCTGAGTTTCAAAACATATTGATCATTTCATAACCAAATAGCTGTACACACATACACGCCTCGCCCTTCTGAAAAATCTATTCACAGGGAAAACAATGTATGTTAGGTTTTACCACATGTGGTTATGTGAATTACTGCCTGTGGTAAAATAGGCTTATCAACTGCTGAACCTCAGTCTATGTGCTAACAAAAATTCTGACACAGAACAGTAGTACAAACCCAATTTGTTTTTCTCTTTTTGTGGTTTTATAAAAAATTATAGTTCAAAAAATATCCAAACAGTTGCTTTATGCTGTACCATTTTACAGTGGCATACATTTGAACACATTAAATGGCTTTTCTAACAATAAACTTCACTTACACATGTGTTGCTGGCTGGCTGGCCAGCGCACAGTCTGACAAGTGACCTTGAATGTTTCTCTCACAATATTTTGCAGTTAGGAGCTGTCATTAAACAAAGGCTCACTTCATAAATTGGAACCCACATAAAATATAGAACGTGAATTACTTTTAAAAAAACAAGTATGTTTCTATCACAAAACCTATAAGTATTTCTCGGGCACACTACATGCACCTCAATTACTGCATAATTACCTAAATCTGTTGGTGATATTTTCTGTCTCAGCTTGGCAAGTAACCCTTCTCCTGCCTGCTCGCCTGTTCTACCTCAGGGTCGCGTAGATAAGCATGCGCTCCACATTCATTGTCCCTGAGCACTGGAGTCTGTCTGCCTGCCAGCGGCCACCTTGTCTCAGCCCAAAGACATCTCTCCCAGCGTTTGAGGATATCTGATCTGACTATATCCACTCACAGCCTTTTTAATAGGTTCTCTTGTTAGCCTGTCAGTCGATGCAACACCTCCCCATCTAGATCCACCCACATCACGCAATCTGCTCTGTGTATTTTCCCCATTGTACTAACTGTATTTTGGAAAAATAAATGTTACATTTATTTTTCATTAAATCCAATTTACAAAGCACCAAACATTTTCCAAAGCTTTACAGGTTATTTCTACATAGACTAATGTGCACTATATGTTATTAAGGGGACTTGATACTGTGGTTGTATTAATGTGTTAATATATTAGTATTAGTCTTAGTACAAGTCAGTCATTTAAAATATCATTATGAAATAACATGCACTTTTAAGCATGTGCTCTGCATTTCTGTGCTCTGTGAATTTTCCATCATGCATCTGGTGTATTGGCAACCATGTGCCTTGTGTATTTCTGCATTTCTGTCTGAGACTCACACTACAGCTACATGTGCAATACCAAGACACTACAATGATAAGCCCCTAACATTCAGAGCCCCTGCAACTGCTACACTCCTTCCTTTTTTTACTGCTAGGTTACAACCCGAAATCACTGCAGGAAAAAACTAAAACATAGATGTTCTAAAATGCACATGAACATAAATAACACATAAATATAAATTCAGGTATGATAAACATAATGTAAACATTTCCAGACTTGAGCAAAATAATTATGACTCTTAATCGTAAAGAATAAACAACTATACGTGTGAAATCGCTCTTTTCAAATTTTGAAGGTATTGGCGAGGGGACATATCTGGCTTTGCAGTCATAGTATACGCTGCTTTTTTGGCCTCCTGTATAGACTGATACAGTGAGAACTGATCTGTAATCTCCTTCTCAAAGTCTGCCCATGACAAATGTTCCTGTTCATTGAGAGCCCAAATGAAAGTAGCAGCTGCTGAATCAAGCGTTATGTGAAGGTACTGTCTATAGTGTTCCCTAGGTATCTGGAAGGCTTTAAATATATCATGAACTGTTTCTGAATGGTCTTCCATGCAACAATTGCCATCCCTTTTTAAATGGTTTAATCAAAATCTGCGAGTCTCCTGTGATGATGTGGATGATGCGTACTGGAAATTACATGAGATGGTCTGGCCCATAATGGGCTGTAGTATTTTTTGGCTTTTTTGTGGTCTTATATCTTCACTGTAGCCGAGCAGTGGTTTTGCATTATCAACCTCTATATGTTAAAGGTACTCCCAGCAAGAGCTAGAGTTTTGAAAAACCTGTGGCACCGAAACACTATTTTTGAGAAATGCTAGAGAGGGTCAGAGAGGAGGCTTTTCATGAAGTCTTTACAGATGTGGTGTTCCTATCTCCAGTAGTACCAGATGGATTAGCAAGAGGCCTTCCCAGGATCTTTTGTTTCTCATGCAATGCATCTCTCAGAAGTTTTCATCTACTTGATCCCAGTGTACTTATAGTGTCCTTATTCGGTTGAAGACACCCCAGCAATTCACAACTGAAAAAAGAACCAAAAAGATGTCGGCCATGTAATGGGATATGAAGCTCGGGAACATCAATTATGATAAATCATTTGGTGTGAGTTTCCTGTGATGATGTGGATGATGTGAATTGGAAATTGACCAAGATGGCTGCAGTCTTTTTTGGCTAAGATGTTGTCTTATATCGTCACTGTAGCTGTGAGCGGTGGTTGTGCAATATCAACATCCTTCCATTAAAGGTGCTGCCAGCAAAGGCCAGAGTCTTCAAACACTGGCAGTACTTGAAAACTCTATTTATTTGAAGAGTTATTAGAAATGCTAGAGAGGTTCAGAGGGGAGGCTTGTCGTGAATTGTTTACAGATGTGGTGCTCCTATCTCCAGAAGAATGCCTTCATCACATCAATCCATATACTATTGTAAATGTCATCCTTGTATACCTCTGATATTCCTGTATGTTGTACTAAGCTGTAAATGTAACCTTAAAATTGTAACCATAAACTAAGCCTACACATGCGCCCAGATGCCTGATGGTCCGGTGCGCTCTATAAATACATAGTTAGTGCCTTATACTGTTGGAGAAATAGATAAACTCTATTATATGGTGTCAATAATATAAGTGGTCTCTCAAAATGGACTGCTTGATCCACATTGTGCCCTCCTCATTAGGAACATAAATGTATCCAAGTTTCCCTTGCTTTATCTGGCTTCATCATTAATCGTGTCTGCTTTTCCTGCCAAGTTCCAATTTTAAACTCACAAACCAAATGACTTCACTGCAAGATTCTGCCAAAGGCTTTCTCCAATGTATCAGCTTCTGTTGCTTGTCTGAAAACTCTTGTCATAGTGTCTCACACCTGGAAACCATTTTGTAATTGATGTATCCATTTTGAAATATATATTTGTCTGACATTGTATTTATTCTTCAGAGAGCTATTATTTATTTATTTATTTATTTATTTATTTATTTATTTATTTATTTATTTATTTATTTAAGCATCTTTCACTTTGTATCCCTTATTCATGATATATCTTTATACATCCATGATATGTGTGTGATATTTAAAGCACCCTTCATTTCCATGGTCCTCGTAACCCAAATGTGCATAGTGCCATGTGGACGTTTTACCTTGTAAAAAGGCACAATAATCCTGATTACTGCAATAATAGAACAATTTGATCCGCCTATCATGTTATCTATACTCAGTTGAGGGACGAGGGGTTGACACCCCCTATACATTTTCCCCCTCTGGTCGATATTTGACCAGTGTTCAATATTCAACCACTATACCCAGTGTCCACCCTCCCCAATATGCAGTGTACCTATGCATCTCTATCTCAGTCACCCCCTCAATGTAATTCTCTATCTCAACATGGGAGGTATCATAAAATACACTTTTAAAGTATCAACAGTGCCTTCAACCATATTGTATTCTCCTAATCTAAGATATATATGTATGTCTTTTCTGTCAAAAGACCATTGTGTATATTTCATCCTCTTTTAATCTTTGTATGTACGTATCCCAAACAATAACTGTGTTCACTGCTGCCTGGTTCCCACCCTTGTTACCTAATTAAATATTAAAATAACATGCACAAGTGATTGCAGCCACCACGATTATCAGGAGAGATCATTTAGAACATTTACTCATTCCTTGAGGGAACACACCAGCCCAGTTCCTACTGTTACTTCCACGTGCAGCATTTAATAATTTATACACATTTTCTTCTTCCTCCCACCACACACCACTTCCTTGGTCCCTGCCGTCTCCCCATGCACATTAACGAGCCAATTCATGGAATAAATGTGTGCCAAAAAGCAGAGCGAAAGTGTGAAAATCGCAGTGCAAGCGTGAAAATCGCAGCGCACGCGTGCCAAAGCCGCGCACGACGATTCATGGAATTCAGTGCGCATGTAAATCCTGGGATGTGCGCTAAAATCATGGGTGGCACATGCATAGGAACACGTCATTAAACGGCACAGGGAAAGCGCACATAGCACAGCGCACACAACAAAAGTGGGCATAACACGTGGAAAGGCGGAACAAGGCTTGAAAATGCGGGCGTTACGGGGGAAGTACAGGAGCTAAATGCTCGCAATGCCCACACGCCTGCCAACAACACATATTCATGGAATCGAACAGAGGAAAGACGTGCGCCAAAAAAGAGATGCTAATTCGGATACACGTACGCCAGCAGGAAGCAGGCATAAGCTGCCCCGTGCAGCATAAAAGTGCAGGCAAACAACAAACAAGCTCAGAAGCTACGATGAATATACCATTCCTCGCTGCAGAGGTCATGGGACACCGCAGGAGGAGGATAGCCAGGCCCTGCATTTTTTTACCCAGGACCAGCCTTTTTGGGATGCCTGATTACCAGGTTTATGGAAGGTACAGGTTTCCACCACAAATAATCCTCGACCTGGTGAGTGAGTGGGAGGATGACCTCACATCAACCACCCTGTGCTCGCAAGCACTGAACCTCTTGGAAAAGGTTCTCAATGTACTGCAGTTCTTTGCTACTTGTTCATTTCAGCAGACAAGTGCCATAGTGGGGGGTGTGTCACAGGCTATGCAGTCACGCTGCCTACACTAGGTGTTGGCCATCATGACTGCATGCCCCTCAGTCGGCAGGCACATATACCTGCCCAGAACACCGGAAGAAAGGCAGGCCGTGGTCCAGGAATTTTACTGGGTGGCACACTTCCCCAAAGTGCTAGGTGCCATTGATTGCACTGATGTGGCTCTACGTCCTCCCAGGGCCACTAAGCACATATATTGAAACCGCAAGCACTGGCATTCAATCAACGTGCAGGTAGTATGTGATGCCAAGGATCTCATCACTTCAGTATATGCCAACTATCCAGGGTCAAGCCATGATAGTTTCATTTTCAGAATGTCACCCCTAAACAGGGACCTGGAAGCTGGGTGGCATGGCGACACATGGCTGATTGGTGAGTATAAATGCCTCTGCACATGCATGCATGTCAGATACAGAGTAATGTGACAATCCCACTAATGATAGCCATCATCACCTCCGCAGGGGACAGTGCCTACCCTCTGAGCACCTACATGATGACGCCAATTTGAAGCCCCACCACACCACCCGAGGTAAGATACAACACAGCCCATATTGCAACCTTGGGCATAGTGGAGCACACATTCAGAGTGCTCAAGTCACGCTTTTGCTTCCTTGCTGCTCTGGTGGGCAGCCTCTATATGCGCCCCCAGTAGTGTGCAGGATAATAGTGGCGGCATATGTCCTGCACAACGTTGCAACCTGCCGGGGCGTGCCGGTACACATGGTGGTGCTCCCACATCCCCAAGCACATGCACGGCCACTGCGCATGGGAGGTGAAAGGTCACGTGGTAAGGCAGCCCGTACCCAGCTTGTGGCAAATTACTTCACCTAAAATCCCACCCTTGTGGAGTGTACACAGGCCTGGCACATACCAGCTGACAATCATTGTGTGCATCCCTACCTACTTAAAGACACCCAATGCTGTGTCACAAAAAGACACACATTCATGCAGCAGGAATGACTACCCCCTTGCAAAATACTACATCAAAATAGTGCCATGTCACCCAACCCCTCCCCATCTCAGCTACCCAACACACCTTGGCATGGCATGCAATGTGAAAGCAACCAAATTAATGCACAACACATGACACAAGTGTCACAAAGTGCACTGTCCCAATGTAAACAGGCCACAGACAATATGCTCTCAGTAATCAACGAGAAACAGCACACATGAACAAATACTTAACAGCAACACACAACATCATTACAGGATGAAACCGTAGCAATATATGACAGGAAAGAAATTAAAGTAGTGCAAGTCTCACAACCTGACTAAGGCAGCACATCGACCCCTTCCAACTGCAGAGTGTTGCTGTCAGGCAAATGTCTCAGTGTACTGCATACAACATGAACTGCATCTGCAAAGGAGACGGCCATGTGAAGACATGAAGAACCAATATGTATATGAGGAGAAAGACAGGGATGCACAAGCACATATCAATACACCATGCAGTGTAGAATCCAACAACAATCCCCACTAGGGATGTACACACCGTTTTGACTACCGACTGCCCACACAACTCATGGGAGCCCAAAGTCACTGTGTAAATTACTGTCACTTGGTCACACCCTTTGCAAGCCCATGGAAAGAGGAAGCAGGAGGGATGTGTGTGTCAGGAAACCAAGCATCTAAGCAAAAGACAGGACAAGCCTGCATGTGCCCAGCTGGAATACACAGTGGATGCCCACTGGAGCCACACAAAGCAACACACTGTAAAACAAAATTAAAAATAAATAAAAATCAAATATGGCCATGTGTGGACCAGGGGGAAGGCCACCTAGGAGGGACGAGGTACAGGGTGCACCCCAACACCCACATGTGTGGATGTTGAGAAAAGAAATACCTCCAAGGGATCATGGCCTGCACAGCCACGCAACAGTGGGAGAACTGCCATCGCTGTCATCACCCTCTGCTGCTACATTAGGAGGTGGCCGTGATATGGGAGGCAGCCCACGCAAAGCCCTGGTATGGTCCTCCATGGCAGCAAGCATGCAGGTCTGGAAGGTTTGGTTCTGCAGAATGATGATACGGAGATCCCCATGCAGCACCTCACGGGTAGTACGCATTTCTGCCTGCATGGCCTCGCGTGATGCCCGGATCTCCAGACGGGTTGCCTGGAGCTCAGCTGAGAGTGAACGTGTGAGCTGTTCCAGCTGCTGTTCTGACCTAAAACTCTGGGAAACCTCAAGTTCACCCAGAGTATCTCTGAGGGACCGGTGTTCTGTGGGCCTGTGACTCTACAGATATGGCATTGTGCAGAGTCTCCAGTTCAGCCCGTCGGTCCCTGTTGGACGCCAACATGTCCTCCATGTGTGAGTGGCAAATTGAGTCTGTTGCCTGCTGCTGGAGCTCCATCTGCATTTCAGGGGGGAGAATCGAAGTGCCCACCCTATCCATTGCCTGTTCCATCATTTCACACAATGCCCCCTGTTGTGCTGCTATACTGTACATGGAGTTCTCCCACAAAGTATTGCCTGGTGGCGCACGGCCACCGCGTTGGCTGGCACCACACCTGTTTGGGGCAAGGCAATCTGCACCTTGCTGTGCTGGCAATGCCTGAGGCTGCAGGACTGCATTCCTCCTTTGATCTTCTGGCCCAGGAACAGGAGTAAATATTGTGGAGTGTGACCCTGCATCCACAACTGCCAAAAGCGGACTTACCAACACTGAAATCCCCATAGAGGGGTCTACCCCCGGTGCAGGTGGGTTGGACAGAACATCATCCCTGTCAGAAACATTCACCTGTGACGGCACATATGTCTCACTGTCTGATTCAGCACCTGATTCATAGAGGTCTGCGGAGGTATACCCAGAGACACCCATGGACAGCATGGTCTGTAGGACAAATGGGTTTTCACCCACCACCACCCCACGTCCTCCAGTGGTGCCTGGTTGCGGCTGTGATTCCTCCTGGGTCTGCACTATCTCCTCCTCCTCAACAGCATCAAGAGCCTCATCACCTGCTAAGACATGAAAGATAACAAATGGAAACAGGCATGAGCACCATAGCGCATACATAGGCCTGACGAGGCAGAGATCCAGTACATAAATTACACATTGTTTGAGAGAATTCTCTGTTTAGGCTGAACTTCCTAACCTAGTGAGTCCCCCAGCAGCTTTGCTTGATTTCTGGAGTTTGTTTTTTTCATCCTGCCAAGAGTGATACTCTTTTTCCTCCCACTCTTGGACATGAATGTGGTTGATTTCTTTGAATGTCACTGTGTTCTATGGGCTATGGGGTCTTCTTCTCCATAGGGCCTCATGTGTTTTGCTATGTGTGTTACACCGCACCCTCCATGCCGTAACACTGGGGTGTCCTAGAGGATCCCCGCCATAGACTCCATACCCTGGGATTGACTACTGTCTCCCAGGCCATGTAAAGTCACCATTGGCTTTACTAGACCTAAATATACTAACAGAACTAGTACAAACCATCCTATTGTGTACGTACTGGTAGGGGTAATTCGATTACCCCTGGGTCTGTTGTTCAAAGGGGAACTGTCCCGTCCCCCTCGTCGAGTTTTGGCTGGTGGCAGTGGATACTACTTTTTATATTCAACCGCGGATATATTCCTATGGGATTCTTCCCATTGTTGAAGGCTAATACTTTTTTACATTAGTCTCTAACATACCGCCGGTTTATTTATCTTAAATAAATCCACTGGTTGGTATTTTCTGCCAGAACTCGTTTTTTAAAATGGCATATGTGTTCGCCTCTGTAACTCCAAAACCAAAGGTTGAGCCCTTTGTTCCACTTTTGGCCGTCTTCTGCACAGAAGCCCTCCAGAGTGGTGCCATTCTGTCTGGGTACCACAGGGGGTGTGGGAGGGGGTTTAGGCACCCTGGACTGAGTTGCCTTGCCAACTCAAGTCGCACTCTTATGTGATTGGCCCGAGTGGTGAGCCGCCCGCTCACCACTTAGCATGTTTGATTGACAGCTAGGCTGAATGAATGGGGGTTTTCTGCATAAAAGCAGGGCTTTTGGGACTGGAACTTCAGAGGTCGCCACAGGACCTAAGAATTCGACAAGGGTAAAGCTGAGCCGACCTGCAACGACGACACCTCCGGTGGAGCCCTGCTGAACTGACTCACCACTTCCCAACGACAAAGGAGATCTCCCCGCTGGAGAGTCTTCTTCCCCTGACTGGTGGGAACAACCAGTCCCTTGCTTTTTCTTTGCTTCCAGAACGTCCAGTGGTCGAATTGCCCGGGCTGAGCACCCCGGCAACCGGATAGCCACTGACCACTATACCGCGACCAAAAGGTGGTGCCTTGTGATTGAGCCCTGCGCGGCTGGTCTCTTCCCTGGTGGTGCTACGATCTTCAACTTTCCTCGACGACGAGATCATCTCATCTTCTGGCAAAGCCCCGACTTGCATCCACCACCAGGAACAACTGCCCCCGCCGGAGCTGTCTCTTCACTCTCAAGGTACTGTGTCCGCCTGGCTTCCCTTGTGATGGTTAGCGTGAGGTGTCTTAAATCCTTACCTTTCCATTGGGTCGCCTCCAGACCTTCTTAACTTTTTGTTCTAAACTGGTCCAACCTCTCTGTGACATTTTGCTACAAAGACTTGAAGTGCATTTCCACTGTGATACTTTTGGGACATACAGCCTTGCCTCTCTCCGAGTGGGCCTGGCCTCTGAACTTTGTGATTTACAGTCGACCCTGCCTTGCTCGTCTTGCTCGCCTTGCATTTGTTTCGAAAAGTGTTGGTACTGAGTTGGTTTCATACCCTGCCTTTTTCTCTCCCTTTCTAACGAATACTAGAGTGCCATCTAGGTTAAAGCATTCACCTCTGTCTGCAAATAAATGGTGCCGTTGAACCTAGACTTGTCGAAATATTGTTATGGGATTGATATATTCTTATAGTAATTGTGATTGAAGTTGTTTGCCATATTAGTGCCAGTGTGTTTTCCATAGATGTGTTTTTAAATACATAATTATATATCTTTACACCCAAGCTCTGTTCCGTGTCTGCTTGTTCTACTGTGTAAATTGCCCTATCTTGTATACTCCAAATACGGCCTAACTTTTCTTGAGGGAAGTCTGACTGCTCACCCACAGCTACCAAGTGAATCTGTGTGGTACAGACTGCTACCAAGTGGGTTTATTGCCAAATACCTGTAGTCTTAAATCTTTTGCAGTGGTCCCAGATGGAACTGCACAGGATTCTGCCTAACACACATGTCCCACATGACTATAACCCTGGCATGCATGCACTGTCAATGAGTTGGAAGGGGAGGCAAAAAGCAGACACTGAGGACTCTAAGATGGAAAAGCAACACATGTGCAGCATGCTGGATAGCACTGGCATCACACATTAGACTGTGAGTGGCATGTCCAATACACATACATGACACATGCCATCACACAGATGGCACGTAGCATAGCCATGGTACATTAGACAAGTACAGCCATATGGTAGGAAATCAGTACTGTCACCCATCCATGTGAGATGGACATCATGAGATAAAACATGCAAAATAGTGTGACAAAACACGCATGTGCCACACGCTGCAACAGATCCAGTGTTCACTGATACAGTGATGGCTGGCAGATGAATACATCAATGGTTGGTCACTTCAACATGACAGAAGACAACAGTCATGTTCAACATTCAAACAGGGCCCAAAAAAATGATTGTGCGCAGGCCATTACTCAATCAGCCTGAATGGTTAAATCATTCCCATAACAAGGTAATAAATGTGGGCTATCGTGGGGTGTAATCTATGACAGAAGTATGTCACATTTGTGGCAGTACGTCAACAAAATGTGTCCTAAAAATGGCAAGGATTGAAACAATCAGTCTGAATGAACAGGAAACATTTTGAACAATGTTGTTGCAAGATGACAGTTGAAGTGCAATTGCAGTAATCTGGTCAAATTGGCAACTGTGGTCAGAAGGGATACTGTCATACCCAAACCCAAGTCCGGGGAATGGTTTGGAGGGACCATATGGGTGACCCATACCAGTCATGACTACACAGCCTCACCTGGCACTCAATCAGAACACATCACCCAAACAACATACACATGGATTGCACACACATGCATGGCCACTCACCGGACAATGCTTCAAGATCTGGTAGGTCTCCCACGCCTCGGATCTGATCCTCTGTGATGAAGCCTCCAGCGACAAACTCATGTTCAGTGAGTTGGTTGTCCTCTGGTGGAGACCCACCGTCAGTCACCAGAGTAGAGGCATGATTGCAAGCCAGCTTGTTATTTGCTCTGCGTTTCAGGTCATTCCACCGCTTATAGCAATCATCAGCTGTGCGCCTCACAAATCCAAGGGCGCTAATGTGGTCTGCGATGGTCTGCCAGTGGGCCCTACATTGAGCAGGCGTAGTCTTGCACCCTGCAGCCACCACCATTTCGCGGCTATGTGCCAACACATAGGCCACAAGTACATCTAGTTTGGCGTCATTGAAGCTAGGCTTCCTTGATGTGCCGGAGTGTGTAGCCGTGTCTGGGGTCCCAGCCTGTAGTGCAAGAGCACCCTTCTTCTTCTTGGAAGGTGGTGCGGATCCTGAGTCGCTTTACGCCGCTCTGGTTGGTAGGGGCAGAAGCGCAGGTGGACTGGGTACTGTAAGTTTCCAAAGGCACAATTACCAAAGGTCTCACTGCAGGCATTGGCTGCAGGGTGATGTTGGCAGGACCAACCTCGGTGTGATGGACTTGGACTGACACTGTCCCGGCTGGGAGACACAGAGATGGGATGGATTGAGCTCCAGCTGCCCCTGGAGCCTCCTCACCCTGGCTACTTGGGCCAGCAGATGACATTGTTGCCCCAGATCCACGTGGCCTGGTGACAGCAACTTTCACCGCCACACGTGGCTTAGACTTGGTGACACGGAAGTCAGCCTGGGAGTTATCCTGTGCCGGTTCAGTTGACAATATGGGCTGGTTTAACAAGGGCTGAGCTGGGATGGTGTCAGCTACATTTCCCCCAACCATTTGAGGGGGTGGGGGCATAGCTGGGCCCGATTGTTCCTCCACACACTGACCTCTTGGGCCACCCTGCACATCCTGGCCACGTCCCCTACCGCGCCCACCTCCTTGAGCTCGGCCACCTTTGCGTCCCTTACTGCTTGGGTGCCTCCCAACCATGGCACTGATGTTGTTGTACGTATGGGAGTTGCCCTAAACAATTGTCCTGGGCAATTGGGGTGAAAGGAGTAGGGTACTAGATGGAATTCGTACCCTAGTGCTCTAGCAAGGCTGTCTGTGACACCTGGGGAAAGATGATGGGTCACGCAACGCACAGGCACCCCAAAATTAAACGTGCACGCAACCCCTGGTAGGCCACATGCATGGAAAAATGAACCCGCACTACACGGTGGCACCCAGAAACACAATAATAAGCGTATGCGTGATACACGCAGCCTACAATGACCTCTGAAGGGGTACGCGACACACGGGGGCTACCACAGTTGGAAAATATGTGCGCGACTCACCATCTGCCTGGAAAAAGAACGTGTAAAAGGCACACGTGTGCGTGTTGGCAACACCCCGGCCAATGGCATCCTACACGTACCTTTTAAGCCAGCCCACACGTGCGATGTCACTTACACACTTATGCACTAAGGGCCTTCCCTTAAATTACACGCAGTGACACCTGGACGTGCAGATTTTTCACGTGTACAATAAACATGCACCCGTGTTGAGGGAAACGTCTGCACGCGTAATGTCACAGATGCGCTTATGCGCTAAGGGCCTTTCCTCGAATTTCACACTGACGTGCACTTTGTTCACGTGCCAAATCACTCTGTATCAAGCTGGCCACACAACAACACACGTTAGACCATGCTCGTGCCCAGAAGGCCATTTCCTGCCCCCCAGAGCCCTGAGTACGCTCCCACCTGCCATCTGCTGCTGCCTGCCTGCAAAACACCTGCCCTGCTCTTTGGTGCCTGCACGTCAGCCATCTGCAGGGGTCCAGTTGCTGTGACCACCCCTGCTGGAACAGAAGACTCCCGACTGGGATACCATCGCTCCACAGCCCAGCCCCAGGACCCAGTTGCCCACCCAAACCTGCCTCGGGGGTTGCCATGTCAGACACAACACCATCTGGCACCAGTGGCACCCCCCCAGCAGGGAGGCAGAGGGCTACCAGCTTCACTGCCAATGAAGTTGGTATCCTGGTGGAGCAAGTCCTGGGGCCGTATGATGCCCTCTTTGGAAGTTTGCGCCCCGACTGTGAAGGACGGAAGAGGATCTGGATGGACATCATGGCTGCCATCAACGTGGAGGAGGTGGCAGCCCGCGACATCAAACACGTCCGGAAGCGATGGGAGTACTTCAGTTCCAGGACCCTCAACAAGGCCTGGTGCCTCTTGAAGGCAAAGGATGCTGAGGGGTGCCGGGTCTGCCTAACCAACAACCAAATGAGGGTCCTGGTGTCAAAAGAGAAATTATATTGTGCCTCCTATTGCAATAAATATATGAATATTGGCCTACGCCAAGCTGCTCGAAAGTCGCTTGCGAAAGAATCCGTGTTGCAAGGTCCTGACCTTAAATCAATGTAAGCTGCCATTTTAGGCCAATCTGCCATTTTAGGATTCGCTTTGTAAAAGTCACCCTGTGAGTTAAAATGGTGGACGATGTCATTCCAAAATACAACATGGCCGTCTTGACCTCTGTACATAACTAATATGTAACTTGCCTGCAGGCCACTTATTGAGGTCGTGAACTGAGACCTTGTCCTTCGGTGACCTATGTGTAAAAGGATTACTCGTGCAACGGAACTAATCCACGAGCATATGTTGAAACAATGTATTCAAATACTGAACGTAGAACACTTGTTTAACTACATTCTATTAAAGTTTGAGGAGGCCTGCATGGAAAATCTTAGAATACACAGTTATTGCATAGGCTTGTTGATACATGTATTAAAGGCAAACCAGTTATATGCGGTTGTTCGAGATTTGGCACAAACCTTCGATCGGTGATGTATTACATGTAATATTAACCCGAAGTGGTGCTGGACATCGTGCCCACCAAGTGTATAAAAAGCAAATGCATTCTAATGTACAACGTCTCTCACTGAACACACTGAACCACACTGGAGTTTGTTGTGTTGTACTGAGGGCTGATACCTATCTGATTTTGCTCTGTTTTTGTAACTGGATTCAGTATAAAATAAAGTCCTTTGTAACCCGTGTCCAGTGTATTTCCTTTTGGGGTACTCAGCCTCAATATTTTGATTTTGTTTTCACACTGGAACGTATATGCCCAGCGCTCCATTTCCAGGTCCTTGAGAGGCAGACCCGTCTGGTGTCGAGCGGAAAGTGTACATGCGTACTGATTGGACGCTGTGCGTGTTGAGGTGTGGCAGGAGTGTGAAGGTTTCACATATGTTTTTGTAGGGCCGTGTTCGGATGTGTATCTACAGGGACGTGAACCTGCCACATGTGAGTCCTCTCATGTGTGAGACACATCGATGGTGAATGTGTTGGTAAGCATGCTGGCAAAATGCAGGTGTGGATGCACACATTTGTGAATTTCTGTGTATGTACTGTGGCATGGTTTTGGTGTCACACATGGATGCTGGTTCCACCTGCATGTATCTGCAATATGGACATGTGCATGTGTGTGTATATGACAAGCGTGCACTGTGATACACCATGGATGCATGTGACACTGACATGTAGGAGGCTGATTGCCAGATGTAACATGGATGGCGATGTTATCACTGCGAAAGGTGGTGGAGATGTACAGATGCATGTATGTCTGGTGGCGTGTGTGCATGTGTTTTGCACTCCCCATGTTGCATGTGCCGTAAGGCTCACCTTCGGCTACTCATGCTATTGTTTGTGTGTGGATGGTGCTGCCTGGTGCAACATTCCTGTTGTTCTGCTCATGTGTGTGAGTTGAAATGACATGTGTGATGGGGTGTGTGATGCCATGTCTGAAGTCTGCGACTACCACTCATCTGCAACTGTCATGTGTGTATCAAACCATTATATATTGCAATTATGCCTGTGTTCTGTCTTTCCCTGTCTGCTGCGTCAACTGAGGAAGAGGGCGGAGACGGTGCTGTGGAGCACAGCGGCAGGGATCCCACCGCCAGCCAGAGACGCAAGGCCCAGCTCCCCTCCCAGATTGACATCTCTTCGGGGAGTGAAGAGTCTGGTGCCGTGTCCGGAGCTGCCGGGGTAGGTCTAAGAGGCAGAGGTCGTAGGTGGACTCCTCGGCAGCATAAGGGTCAGCTGAGACCCCACAGGGGCCTACGGAGGAAGATGGCATGGAGTCATCCAGGTTGGTGGGGGTTTTGGTTGAGGAGGAGGCTGTAGAAGTCACACGCACGGGGCCTGGAGGGGGGATTCCACTGGTGCCAGTGGTGCAGTCCAGGGGCAGGGATAGGAGGCAGCACAGGCCGCCGCAGAGGTGCCTGTGTGTAATCCTGTCCCCGATGCTGTGACTGCATCATCTGGCGCCAGCAGGGATGCCTTCGTCCAGACCCATTTTCATGGAGGGGATAGGCGCACAACAACTGGCCTTCCTCTCCCTGCGGATGTGGCAATCCGGGACCGTGTTCAGCCTGTCCTGGCTGGGGTGGCGTTGTGTGTTCATGATATTCGGGTGACGTGCAGGGTTCTCGTGAGGACAATGCACGTCATTTCGAATGCCTCGAAGACCGCGTCGACCGGCTAGGAGGGATCACCGGTGCTGGGTTCCTCCGTGTGCTGGAGCTTCTACCAACCCCCTCCTCAACTGAACCCCTTATGTGCCAGTCGTCCTCCGTGCCATCTTCCTGCCCAACCCTCCATTCCTTCCTGAGAATCTCTCCTCGTCAAACTATCCCTCTCCCCGTCGCTCTCACAGAGCTTCCTAATAATCTACTGACCCCCTGGCTATGATAGACAATTCGCAAACAACCTCTGTGACTCTATTGCCACCCTTCAACTAAATAATCCCAATCTCACCCTTCTTGGAGACTTCAACATATGGCTCGACATCCCCACCAACCCTATGACACACTCTCTGGTTGATGGTTTAGACGCAATGAACCTCCAACCCCACATAAATGGCCCGACTCACTATAAAGGACACACTCTTGATGCCATCTTTAGCTCCAACACCCGGATTCATTTAAACCCACCCAGCCCTATCATCTGGTCCGAACACTTCATTCTCTCTTTCACCATTCGCTCACCTGACCCCCTTTGCGTACTCGAATCTCAACCTCCGAATCTACGCAAATGCTGGAAAAAACTAATAATTATGCCGGACCTAGCCAACGCCCTCCTCCAGTCTCCACCACCTACCTACCAACTCAATAAACAACTAACCCCTGACGCCTTTCACTCGTGACTCAATGCATCTCTGATGTGGCTCACTCCCTCTTGCAAACCATCAACACGCCTTGGCCTTTTCCCCAGATGGTTCACTTTGGAGCTGAAGACCATTAAACAACTATATAAATACATAGAACGCAAATGGCAGAATAACAAAACAAAGGAGAGCAAGGCCAACTTGGCCAGAGACCTCTATCAGTACAAGACCGAAATCCGGAAAGCAAAAAAAGCCCACTAAAACTCCCGAATCCTAAACTGCAAAAATCCAAGCAAAGAACTCCACAAAATCATCTCCGAATTCACCAAACCCGCTTGCACCACCACTGTCCCGACCCCCTCCAAATCACTGTGCGACTCACTCTCCCTCCACTTTTACACCACAGCTCTCGAAAGAACAAATGCTCTAGCCACCAATATAGCTCTCTTACATCCACGAGACAATACTTCCCCCATGCCGCCCAGTCCATCGGCTGCAACCACTACCCGACCAACGTTCAAATCCTTTAGTCCAATATCACCAGAGCAATTTCTCAAACTTCTATCTGCCCGCAAACCATCCGGCTCTCCGCTGGACCCTTGCCCAGCCACAACCCTCAAAGAAATTTTTGCTTCCACCTGCGCAGGTGAACACGCAAGATCCATCATAAATGCCTCCTTATCCTCTGGTATCTTTCCTGACGCATTCAAAGCGGTTCATGTCAAACATCTAATTAAAAAACCTTTGCTCGACCCTCTCGAGCCCAAAAACTACCACCCATCTCAAACACCAGGTTCCTTGCCAAACTCATTGACTGAACCGCCTACTCCCAACTAAATGCCTTTGTTGAAGCCAACAACCTCCTTGATCCCGCACAATCAGGTTTCAGAGCCCATCACAGACCTGAAACCACCCTGCCTCAATCTGGGATGACCTTAAAATGACAGCAGACTCTGCCGGATGCGCCGCACTAATCCTTCTTGACCTATCCGCCGCCTTTGACACAATCAAACACTCATTCCTCCCAGACCGCCTTCACTCCCTAGGAATCCGTGGAACCGCTCTTAAATGGATAGCTTCATTTCTCAAAGATAGGTACCAAATAACGATACTCTCCACCTATACCTCTAAGCCAGACCAGTCGACACAGGAGTCCCACAAGGAGCATGCCTATCCGCCCTCCTATTCAATCTCTACTTGATCACCATCCCACCGATAATTCGTTCACACAACATCCTGTGCTACAACTACGCCGACGACACTCAACTAATTCTAAAACTCCTGAACTCAAAACCCAACTCCCGACCTGACCTGGCCGCCTGCCTCCTTGACATAGAACTCTGGGTGTCCCAAAGCCACCTCTTGTTAAACCCCTCCAAAATGGAAATCATGGTATGTGGCAACTCAGAACTTATTCTGCACCCACTACCCTGGCCATCCGCCATGGGCAGCTCACTGACCCCCACCAACTCAGTGAAAAATCTTGGATGCACCCTTGACTCTGATCTTGCAGGCTCGCCCCAAGTCAACAATGTCTCAAAGTCCTGCCACTACCACCTTAAAACCCTTAGGTGCATCTTTCCAAATCTCTCCTTTCCAAACAGACTCTGTGCAGTCCAATCAATCGTTATATCAAGACTGGACTACGCAAACCCGCTATACCTCGGAGTCCACGCATACCAACTGAATAAACTCCGAAGGGCACAAAATGCGGCTGCCAAATTGCTATTTGCGCTTGGCCCAAGAGACCACATCTCCCCAGCCCTTAAGACGCTGCACTGGCTCCCAGTAGCCCGAAGGGTGACCTTCAAAACCTTATGCATCTCCCATCGAGCACTGCATAAAACTAGACCTCAATATCTTCAAGACAAGCTAAACCCTATCACCCCCCCGCGCACCCTGAGATCAAGCTCAGCCGGCCTCCTGGTCATACCAAAGACAAACTCAGTCAGGTTAAGTGGATCATCATTCTCAGCCTTGGCGCCCTCGCTATGGAACTCACTCCCACCCCACATCCGCCTAACCGAGGATTTAACGTCTTTCCGCAAACCTCTGAAAACCTGGCTCTTCCCCTAAAAACCATCCTGTACCAAATAACCCAAACAGACTAACAGCAACTCAGTGACACCAATCCAACAAACTACCTGATGCAAGAAATTGACAGCCAATAATCCCCAATATAAAATAGAACGACAACCAGAATTAAACGAATAAAGTAGATCAAAGCAGTGAAATGGTTAATAAGAGTAAATCTTACAGAATCAGTAACAAGATTAAACTCCTGAAATAGACAGAATGCCTGACGAGTGAACAAAGCGAATGGCGTGGATGAAATAGTTACAACAGATGAAGCAGGTGAAACAGATGAATGCGCTGAGTGGTAGAATGCATGAATGGAAGAACAGATAACTATATAGTTCGAATGAATGTGGAAATCAAATTAAAATGTAGATCGGATGAGTGTATAGAATGGATAAACATATTTAGCGGATGAGCGTGTAGAGCGGACAAGCGAGTAGCGTGGATGAGTGCGTAAACACAGTGAAGAGGGTAGAATGCAGGAATACATAAGCCTGATGAATGTGCAGAACGGATGAGCGTAAACCGGATGAGTGCATAGAACACATGAGTATGTGGAGCGGATGAGTATGTAGAGCGCACGAGTGTGGATAGCGGATGAATACGGAAGCGCAGAGAGTGTGTAGAGAGCCGGAGCAGATGAATGTATAGAACAGCTGGGTCTATGGGGCGGATTGCTGTATGGGGCGCATGGGTGTATGGGGCGCAAGGGTGTATGGAGCGCATGGGTGTATGGAGCGCATGGGTGTATGGATCGCATGGGTGTATGGATCGCATGGGTGTATGGAGTGCATGGGTGTATGGAGTGCATGGGTGTATGGAGCGCATGAGTGTATGGACAGATGAGTATATCGAGAAGATGAGTATATGGAGAAGATGAGTGTGCAGAGCAGATGAAGGTACAGAACAGATGAGTATATGAGATGAATATATAGAGCAGGATATTGCTGCTGCATACGTGGAAAACACGAGTACTTAAAGTGGATGAGTGCGAGAAGGGATGAGTGCACAGAGGGGATGAGTGCGCAGAGCGGATGAGTGCGCAGAGGTGATGAGTGCACAGAGGGGATGAGTGCGCAGAGGGGGTGAGTGCACAGAGTGGGTGAGAGTGCAGAGGGGGTGAGTGTGCAGAGGAGGTGAGTGCGCAGAGACTGTGAGTGTGTACAGAGGGGATAGAGAGAGGGAATGCATAGCGCAGATGGGTTCGTAAATCTCAGAGACGTGAGTAGAATGCAGGAATGCAGGAATGCACAATCCAGACGAATATGCAGAACGGATGAGCGTAAACCAGATGAGTGTGTAGAACAGATGAATATGTGGATTGGACGAGTATGTAGAGCCCACGAGTGTGGATAGTGGATGAATGCGGAAGTGCGGAGAGTGTGTAGATCACCGGAGCAGATGAATGTACAGACCAGACGAATGTATAGAGCACATGAGTGTATAGAGCACATGAGCGTATGGAGTGGATGGGTGTAGGGAGCGGATGAGTGTAGGGAGCGGATGAGTGTAGAGAGTGGATGAGAGTAGGGAGCAGATGAGTGTAGGGAGTGGATGAGTGTAGGGAGCAGATGGAGCGGATGTGTTGATGGAGCGGATGAGTGTATGGAGCTGTTGAGTGTATGGAGCTGTTGAGTGTATGGAGCGGATGCGTGTGCACAAGATGGCATGCATGGGATGGACAAGAGGGCATGCGTAGGGCGGACAAGAGGGCATGCGTGGGGAGGACAAGAGTGCACGTGCGGGACAGATTAGAGTGCGCGGGGCAGACCGGTGTATTGGACGGGCTAGAGCGCATAGAATTGCATGATGCATATAGTATGGCATAGAATGCAGAGAGCGTTTCAAAGAGCATATAACCCATCATATCACACCACCACGCTTACTCTCGCCTTTACATCACCACTCAACTAGAACACAGAGATACTATGACACCATTCGGTATAACTGTTCTCATACCAACATCCGCCGCTCACTGCACATCATTCTAAGTAAACACTGCTGGTTTCACCACCCCAGCCAGGCATTCGCCTCAGGCATAATGCAGCCACAGCCGTTCTGGATAAAACCCGCCAGAACTGACACATTCTCCTGATCTCTCAACCACCACACCTACCGCTAAGAAGCAGCTATTACACGAATATTGCACGAGCTGCACACATACCCGGTGCTCACATGCACCTTTGACTCTCTCTACTCTCTCTACTGATCTGAACGTCGGTTCCCAAGGACGTTCAACCTACTAGCACCTTAAGACCATACCAATGTTATATAAGGCGCTATCTAAGTGCAAAATAACATAACAATAACATAACATAACCAAGTGTCACCCGGGCACCCTGTGGAGCTGGCCCTGACCCAGCGGCTTGGCTGCTGGAGGACACATCCCTGCCACAGTCGGGAGTCAGAGGTCCAGCAGGGGTGGCCAACCCAACAACTGGACCCCAGCGGGAGAATGACATGCAGGCAACAACGGGCAGGGCACATGCACGGCAGCAGCAGGCTGAAGGTGGGAGCAATGATGGCTCGGGGCCAACAACATCAGAGGGGCAGTCATCGGCCAGAGGGCAGGAGGACCCTGGATTTGGGAGTGTCTTCCGTGTGGCAGCGGTAGGGCCAGGCCATAAATGCGGAGTGGTGGCGGGCGGAAGAGGCACGGCTCACAATGGTCAAGGTGGAGAACTCCATTCGCAGGGCGCTGAGGGGGGCCGAGTGCCTTGAGGCAATTCGCACGGAGTTGGAGTTGAACATGGCATCGTTCCTACAAAACATTGGGGCCATGGAAGAGGCCCGCCTCCAGGACATAGACGAGGAGTTTGATGATGCCCTGGCCCGGGAAATCAAAAAGTGAGCCGTCGGACTAGCCCGCCGCCATTGTATATAGTTTGTAGTGTTAGGTTTCATTTTTGTTTTGCTTTATTTTGGGGTGCTTGGAAAATGCCCCACTCTTTTGTATATAGTTATTTCTTAGGTCGTTTTTTTATAGGTTTAATTTAATTTGTTGGGCTCATGGACCCGAATCGTTGTACATAGTTGAACTGTGGATTTCTGAAAACAAATTTTTATTTTAATCACCATGGATCAATGGATTTTACAATTTATGTTTCCTTTGGATTTGCGTTGGTGGACGGAGAGTTTGGACGATCTTTCATTTGAATTACTTTGGATTGAGACTTCATTTCTTTTTTTCATTTTTGAACATGCATTTCTTTTCTTGTTTAAAATATTTTTCATTTTTTCATTCCATTACCTTCATTTTGTGCAAAATACATTTTGATTAATTACTTCCATGTTTGGTATTCGCTCATTGGTTTACTGCATGTCACAATGTGGGTTTACACAATCACTGGCACCCAGTGTGTGTGTGTGACGGACATGTGTTGATTTCCATAGTTGACTTTTGGTTTGTGTCATGTAATAGGCCTTTCAGTGTGGGGTGGATGGGAAACTTGATTGGGTCTCAAGACTGGGGTGGCGTGCAGTGGGTTTTTGGTGGTCATGAGGCCAACGAATGTGCATCTTTCTGTCATGTTGGGGGTGACATGAGTCGGGGCCTGCTGGCAGGTGCCCGTCAATGCTGGGTGGGTGGGGGTGCAGGGGGACATGAGTCGGGGCTTCTGGCAGGTGCCCGTCAATGCTGGATGGGTGGGGGTGCAGGGGGACATGAGGCGGGGCCTGCTGGCAGGTGCTCGTCAATGCTGGGTGGGTGGGGGTGTAGGGGGACATGAGTCGGTGCTCACTAGTGCATGGTTACATGTGGGCTGGCTGGGGGGCATGCCCAGGGGGGATGGGCTTCCTGCGGGGCATGCCCATGGTGGATGGGCTGCCTACAGGACATGACCAGGGGTGCAGGGTAGTCCCTTGTGGTGGGGGCTGGGGAGGGGGTAGAGGGCACACCTGGAAGGACCCACACTGCCAATTCACGTGTGTAACTCCCTGCGTACCCCTCAGAATACACGTACCCCGCTCTGCAAGCGAAATCACGTGTGAAACTCCCTTCACACCCCTCAGAATACACGTACCCTGCTCTGCATGCGAAATCGCATGTGAAACTCCCCGCGCAACCCACAAAATACACGTACCCCGCTCGCCCAAGGCCTATCTCGTGTGACACTTCCCGTGGACCCCAGAAATACACGTACCCTGCTCAGACAGCGAAATCGTGTGTGAAGCTCCCCGCGCACCCCTCAGAATACACGTACCCCGCTCTGCAAGTGAAATCGCGTGTGAAACTGCCCGCGCACCCCACAGAATACACGTACCCCTCTCGCCCAAGGCCTATCGCATGTGACACGTGCCACGCACCCCAGAAATACACGTACCCCGCTCAGACAGAGAAATTGCATGTGAAGCTCCCCACGCACTCCTCAGAATACACGTACCCTGCTCTGCAAGCAAATGTGCGTGTGAAACTGTCCACGCACCCCACAACATACACGTACCCCGCTCGCCCGAGGCCTATCGCGTGTGACAATTCCCGCACACCACAGAAATACACGTACCCCGCTCAGACAGTGAGATCGCATGTGAAGCTCCCTGTGCACCCCTCAGAATACACGTACCCCGCTCTGCAAGCAAAATCGCATGTGAAACTGCCCGTGCAACCCACAGAATACACATACCCCGCTCGCCCAAGGCCTATCGCGTGTGACACTTCCCGCGCAACTCAGAAATACACGTGCCCCGCTCGCCCAAGGCCTATCACGTGTGAAACTCCCTGCGCACCACTCAGAATACACGTACCCCGCTCTGCAAGCGAAATCGCATGTGAAACTCCCCGCACAACCCACAGAATATATGTAGCCCACTCGCCCAAAGCCTATCGCGTGTGACACTTCCCGCACACCCCCAGAAACACACGTACCCCGCTCGCACAAGCCCTATCGCGTTTGATCATTCTAGTTCACCCCAGAAATACACGTTCCCCGCTTGCGCGATTACAGTGTAGCGGCCCTATAAACTGGTCCAGGGCTAGCACGGCCCTTTGTGCTGCATTGGGGATTTCAATGGCTTTTCCTTGCGCAAGGGGCATTCTCGGGGGCGTAACTGGCACTGAGGGTTGTTCTCTGTGCCAGCAGTCATTATGGCTTGGGAATTCCATGAATACGCGGTCCGCCAGAATTCTGTTTAACACACACGGCTGGCGCACACTGGCACACGCTCCCTCTCTGCGCTGCTCGTGTGCGCTGAAATCTATGAATTACCCCGTTAGTTTTATCTTCACTTTATTCATCTTTAATCTGCACACCTTCCAGCCAATTCTTTATTTTCCGTATTCCAAGTCCAATAACTTTCTCAATTTAGTCCATATTTTATTTGTATTTGTCCTTTAGGCTGCTTTGCAGTAAGTTCAAGGGCCCCTCAATTCATAGACCAGTCTTTATTTTGGGGGGATCCACTGTTTTTTGACCATAGAGGACTCAAACTGATTCAAATAAAATAGTCAGTTGGGGGCATTAGATTGTTTCAGGGAACACAAGGATGAGGGAGTTTCATAAAGAAAAATCTTCAATTTTAGTTGCAACTGGGCATCTGGCTGGGTCTCTCAAAACCCTTTTCATGACAATATGGCTTTTTCTCCCTGCTTGCATGATCGGTTGCTGTCAATTACCTAGAGTGCAGGTGCCTCCCGTCCATCTGTAAAATAAGAACTGGATGAGTTTCTTGAAGAATAAGTACATTTTTATCATCAGTACTGCCTCCTCAAACATAAACCTTATAATAACCATGTCCTTTTCCTTTAAGCACTCCTACCTCCTAAAAACAATTGCTATTGAATTATCTCTTTTTCTAATATAATAGAATGGCAGCTTCTTTCTCCCTTTCCTGCATATCTTAATGTCACCTATGCTTCATATATAGTGGCTGATACCGCGTGTGTCCATGATTAAACCATAAAGCACAAACATATATTTTTTTTCTTTAATTGCCCCATTTTTTACATTCTATTTCTTTTTATAGGGCCTCATTACGACCCAGGCGGTAAGTTACCGCCTGGGCCGTGACTTTACCACCATGGCGTAAACTACGTTTACGCCATGGTGGTTGGTGGACTTACCGCCCCATTCCGAGGTCGGCGGGGCGGTAAGTCCCCAATCCCCATTTACCCTTCCCCATTCCCATTTTTGCCCCATAGGGCATAATGGGAGTGGGGAAGGCGTTAATTACGCCACCGTAAATTACGGTGGCGTAATTAACTCCATGGTCCCTTAGCGCCATGGATTTTAACACCTGCTAAAAGCAGGTGTTAAAAACGCCATGGCGCTAAGGGGCCTCGTAGTTGGCGGTAAGGGGTCGGCGCAGCTAACGCTGGCGTTAACCCCTTACCGCCAGGGTCGTAATGAGGCCCATAGTGTACTTATTTTCTAAGTGACAAAGGAAACATTTTCTCTGTGGTTGTGTCATTCTTCACACCAGTAGAGTTACGTGGTCTCCTTCTTTATGATAAAATAATAAAAGACAAAACAAACAACATAACAAATTCAAAATGTTTTTTTTCTTCAAAAAGGATGTTGTCTTCTTTAGCCGCTCTCTTTCTTTCTTCTTGGCATATCCATAGCTGATATGGTTTCTTGTTCCCTCTAGAAACCAAAATAGAGGCAAAGGCATTATAAACTAGCCAAGCGATCAGTTATTTCCTTAAAATAGGCCTTTGTTTTGCTGAGGTAATCTCTTGGGATCCTCCGCCCAATAAAATGCATAACAAGTAAAAATGATGGTGCACTTTTAGTTTCTTTTGAATTGTCATAATTGAAGTGACAGGCCTGTTTTAATCTGTTCTGCTATGCTGAAAATGTTCCCTGTACTTTTGAAGTTCTCCTCCTGATGGCGTGGGACCGCATTCTCTTCTTTCTTTGCTGTATTTATTCTGTTGAGACATAATTCACATTTTTTGTTGCCCTTCCTACACTAATATTACCTACCGGAGGTATTTGGAAACAAACGCTGATCCCATTAAGTGAATGCAAATGTGGCATATAGGCATACATTTTTTTGCCTATCCTTAAAATGTCATGTATTTGGCAAATGTACATATTTGACATTCCTTATCATCAGAATTACAAAAAGGTTACTTCACCTTTTATCCAAAAGTCTTCTTCATTTTCTTCATTAGATATGGCCATACTTGCATATATGTACTAGATTGTGCTCACACCTGTTTACACGGTTCTTAAGAAGAATGTTACTGATTTAAAAGGACTGTATCCCTTACTACCTTTTTTCTGTACTCACCTGGGTCTTCTTACTCCTAATAATGATCAAGGTTATTCACACACTTACTGTGGCTGATTCATTGAACAAATGTGCGCCGAAATTTGTGGCGCAAGCTGGCGCCAGAGTGAAAAAGTAAGCGTGCGATTCATGGAAGGCCCTGTGCGTGTAGTTCCGGGGATGTGCGCCAAATCTGTGGGTGGCGCACACGGGTACACACATCACTTCAACATCCCGAACGCCATGTGCGACACGCACAGCAAAAGCACACAATGTGTAACGCACACACCAAAAAGGGGCAGAACACGCGGAATGGGAGCAACACGTGAAAATGAAGGCGTAACTGGGGAAGTACTGCTGGGAAATACACGGAACTCCCACACGAGCGCAAACAACACATATTCATGGAATCGAATACAGGAAACCAGCGCACACCAAAAGACACACACAGGCCTAACCACGTCCACCACAAGAAGGCAGGTGGAAGTGTCCCCGCGCAGTATAAATGTGCGTGCAAACAACAAACACATATATACAGCTACGATAAATGTCCCATTTCTCGCAGCACTGATAGTGGGACACCGCAGGAGGAGGAGAATAGCCAGGCCCTGCATTTTTTTGCCCAGGACCAGCCTTTTTGGGGTGACTGATGACCAGGTCTATGGCAGGTATAGGTTTCCACCTCGTATCATCCTAGACCTGGTCACTGAGTGATGACCTCACTTCACCCACCTTGTGCTCCCAAGCACTGAGCACCTTGGAAAAGGTGCTCAATGCCCTGCATTTTTTGGCCACTTGATCATTTCATCGGACAACTGCCATAGTTGGGGGCGTCTCACAGGCCACGCAGTCACACTGCCTACGCCAGGTGTTGGCAATCATGACTGCGCACCCTTCAGTCCGCAGGCACATATACATGACCAGAACACCCGCAGAAATGCAGCTCGTGGTCCAGGACTTTTACAGGGTGGCACACTTCCCCAAAGTGCTTGGTGCCATAGATTGCACCCATCTGGCCCTACCTCCACCTAGGGCCACTGAGCACATCTATCGAATCCGCAAAGCACTGACATTCCAACAATGTACAGATTGTATGCGATGCCCATGGAATCATCACCTCTGTCTATGCAAACTATCCTGGGTCTACCCATGACAGTTTCATATACAGAATGTCTACCCTGAGCCGGGACCTGGAAGCTGGGAAGCATGGCCACACATGGTTCATTGGTAAGTACAAATGTCTGTGCACATACATGCATGTCACACATAGACAAATACACAAACCCAACTAATGACAACCATCCTCACCTCCCCAGGGGACAGTGCCTCCCCTCTGAGCAACCACATGATGATGCCAATACGGAACCCCACCACACCACCCCAGGTAAGATACAATGCAGCCCATATTGCAACCAGGGGCATAGTGGAGCACACATTCAGAGTGCTCAAGTCACCCTTCCGCTCCCTTGACCGCTCTGGCGGGCAGCTACTATATGCACCCCCAGTAGTGTGCAGGATCATTGTGGCAGCTTGTGCACTGCACAATGTTGCAATGCGGCAGGGCATAACGCTGGACATGGTGGTGCCCCCACATCCCCAACCACAGGCACAGGCACTGCCCATTGGAGGGGAAAGGGCATGTGGCGAGGCAGCCCAGACCCAGCTTGTGGCAACATTTTTCACCTAAACTCCCACCCCTGCAGAGTGCACACAGGCCTGGTAAATACCACGTGACAATTGATGATGACAAAGAGACAGGCAACTGTCACAACCTTATCACCCTGAGAATGTTGCCACAGAAGTGCTACATTGTGTGCATCCGTAGCTACTTAAACATAACCAATCCAGTGTGACCAAAAGGAACACATGCAAGGTGTATATCACACCACCCCGTGCAAAACAGGCCATGTAAATCACTGTTATGTCACCCAAACCCTCCCAACCCACATCACCCTTGTCTGCCACACCATGACATGGCATGCAACAGCAAAAGAGCAAACCAAAAGCACAAGACTAATTAGATACAAAGTGACACGTGATAAATGGAAAGAGGCCTGAGACAATCACACCTGACATGGAATCAGATGAAATGACTGACCAAAAACCTCCCACACATACAAAGTCATACACAAATGCATGCCACCAGTGGTACCATCAACAAAAGACAGAATGCCTGTTGGCATGCACATTGGCCAAGCCAAATCCACAAATCCCTAACCCGTGTGCAGTGTGTGTCTCCTGCAACACACTGCTCAGCACACAGCACAGTGAGCAGCCATTGTGTTTGGGATACACCTTGAGCATCATATAAAAAGGCCAGCAACAAAAATTACCTATTGACGCATGTACAGGATCTCCAAATGGTAGTGATCATGCGCTGCAGGGACAAAGTATGCCAGAGAAGGCAATCAGTGTGCACGTGTGGGCATGAAAGGGTGGTTGTATGCGTGGTGGAGCATTGTGTAAGCGTGTGTGTCAGTGGGGACATGCCCTCAATACATGCATGTGAAGTCAAGTGAACCTCAGTGTCCTGTACACATCACATGTGAACATTTCCCATGTGTACACCCCAGTATGTCAAACCACAACAATACCATGACACCTGAAAAGTAAACCCAACACAGGGTCAGCCATTGACCAGCAGAACACATCATGTACATAGTACCCCACAATGAGAATGTCAGAGAGTGCCCAAACACTGTAGCCCAAGCGTACAGTCCAACAACAAAAGGCCCTCCCTCATTTACTCATCACCATGACCTTCAGAAGAACTGTCTCTGGGGTCTGTTGCCTTCTTCCTTCTAGTCTACCTGGCTTCAGGATCCCCCTAACCCTTGATTTCCTTGTTCTACCTTGCATGTTAATAGGGTCCAGCCCCCTCAGAGGCCCCCTCGACTGGTAAAAACACCAAATCGCAGAGAACTCCAATGAGCCAAACCCCCAAACCAGGGTCAAAGCCTGTAACCACCAAAAAACACTGGAAGAGTCTCCAGTAGATGACTTGAAGTCACTCAATATGGCCAAGCACATGTCCAAGCAGAATGAAAGAAGAACTACCAAGGTAGCACAGTTGAACAATGGTTGAATAGGATGGGTAGCATTTTCAGTACACAATAATCAATGAGGATGCAACAACTGATGGGTAGTGTCAAACAGGGGTGTTGCTAGGTCTGGAAAAGATCAGGGGCTAAGCTAATTTTGAGACTGTCAGGACTGGGGGCTAGCTAGCCTTTTTGGTTGTAACCCCTGATCTTCTATCCGGGGCTGCAATCAAAATACCTGGGGCTATAGCCCCCTAAGATCACCCCTAGCAACACCTCTGGTTTCACAGCTCTGGTCTCCAGGCGCAGAAGTGGCACAAAACAACCACCCCCTTCACGGTCTGGGCGCCCGCAAGAAAAAACTTACACAGGCCTCTGAGACACCAGTGGGGAAAGAGGGTTAGGGATCCGTTGTTTGGATAGGCATCGGTATTCAGGATAACCGGAAAGATCGTCAGGAGAGGGGAGGTGGATGGTCAAGGGAAAGTAGGCAAAAGACAAAATAGAACTTTTGACAATTACACATACTCAATCAGAGAAACCATGTACATCATGCACATTGTAAAAATTGGCTCAAAAGCGAGCCAAAGAGAGACTTATCTCTGGGGTGAGTTCTGGCCTCCTGCCTGCGCACTCTCAGCTCCAGTAAAAGGAGCAGTTCAATGCTGCAAAGAGAGCATGAGTTACTATTCTGTGTGTGTTTTCCCCACACACACATAACACCATTCATGCCTCAAACTTAGTAACTCCTCCCCAAACAAGCACTGTTGTCTGCTGCTTCGTTCGTATACTTTTGCTTGCCCCATGATGGTTCATACACTGTTAATGTGGTAAGGCAGCCGCACGTTGCCCCACGGTAAATGGAAGACCATGTGTTAAGAATCGCACATGATAGAATGGTCCTTGGGTGAGCTGCTAGATGCGTGTGGCGAGGTGCGACTTCAGTACAAGTCACGTTCTGCCAGCCGCAGATTTCTATAGGTAGCGCATGTGGCAATTTGCATATGCTAATGATATGCACTGCAATCGAGTTTGTGCGTCGCTGTGTGCCCCCCTTGAGCTGTATTAGTTTGTGGCTAGGAACGCTACTGCACTAATAACTTAGCTTCAATGGAGCAGGGTGTATGCAAGGATATGGGCGACTCCCCCTGCGTGTGCCCCTGTCAACTTGGAAAGCTTCTTAGCGCGGCTTAGCTCTACTGTGCGCATCTTCCCCAACGTCTGGCTAAGCTCCCCAGCACTGGCGCTACTTAGCTTGCATGTGTGAGGGGCCTGGAGCAAGGTCTGCTGGGGCATGGCACCCCATGCTGCTCACCTTGCTAGAAGCACCTGGAAACACATCGGCTTCTGTCGGACGTCTGAGCACAAGCCCTGTGCTTCTGCTTGCGTGCGCATGCGCATGTGTGCCCCACCCATCGTGGCCAGGGTTTAGTAGTTATTGGCCCAGTGTCTGCTGGGAAAGGTAGTCTGGAGGCTCCTTATCCTGCAGAAAGGGCATGAACGTCTTTAATAAGGCTGGAATGTTTTATGTGTGTGTCTTCATGCTGCTTGTTGCTGGGCCATGTCTGAGATCAATGTCTGACCTCCTCCCACACAACCCCATGTTCTGTACCCTGACAGGTAGAGCTTGAACTTGAGTAGAAAATAACCAAGGAGGCTGGCACAACTGGATGGTTGAGCTGAAACACAATAAATCCTTGATAGCGTGAACTAAGAAAGACAGAGACAGCACAAGTCTGGTAAGGCACAGAGAAAGCAAGATAGCCAGAAACAGCTGACAGCAAGTTAAGAGCCACAACAGTTTAATAGCATTGGCAAAAGGCAACACTCAACATAAAAGTATGGATGTAATATATGAAAGACAGGAGGAGTGACAGAGAGATGCAGTTGAACCGAAGTGTACTGCAGCAAACTGAGGCAGTGTAAGAGTACGTGGAAATAACTGCCCGAGAGACGGGCAGACAGATCTGCAACAAGGACAGTAGCAGGAAGAAGAACAGGGAAGACAGACACAAAATGCCATCCAAACAGTACAGAGCGTAGTAGTAGTATAAGCAGACAACTCAGGAGAGGACTAGACCGTGAGTTGTGCCTCTTGGGTCACATCGCTAATGCATCCTCCTTTGCCACAATTCCCAGGGGCGATACTCAACACGTACCAACTTCACATTGTCACCGCCTGGCCTCCTCCCACCATCAGTGTGAGTTTGACAGCTAAAGGGTGCAAGCACGTACACAGGCATGAAATGAACATAAATAACAATCAACATCAATAATTGGACACTTCAATAATGTACTCACCAAAATTGATTGTAGACGTGCCATGGAGAAAACATCCATAATCCCCACTAGGGGTGTTAACACATGTGGTATAGCAGCAGACATGCCACAGATATGACGAAAGTCCTATGCCCTTGTGTAAATAGTTGTAACAATGAACCATCCTTGCGAGCCCATGGTTAGGGGAAGCAGGAGTGGCATATGTGAGTCAGGACCCCAATCTGCAAACACATTCACGAGAAAAGCTTTAATTGGCCCAGCTGGAATGGACAGTGGATGCTTTCAAAAGCCACAAAGCACCACACCGTCACATGAATGCACAATAGACAAACAATTTTAAACTATATTAACTAATTAAACTAACTATAAAAATAAAAAATGCCCACATAATACTCGGGGGGAGGCACCCAGGAGGGGAAAGGTACAGGGTGCACCTCACAACCCACATGCAATGATGTTGAGATCTGTGTGGGAGATAACTCGTCGTCCTGCTCACCCTCTG
This sequence comes from Ambystoma mexicanum, assembly GCF_040938575.1. Taxonomy (NCBI): domain Eukaryota; kingdom Metazoa; phylum Chordata; class Amphibia; order Caudata; family Ambystomatidae; genus Ambystoma; species Ambystoma mexicanum. Next base: position 31,555,517 of record NC_090924.1, on the reverse strand, counting down.
ACTTAAAAGGTTGATGTGGCACAGTACCTTGACCATTCCTATGCGCAGCTTGCCCCTTGTCTGCAGCAAGTCTGCGGGACTGGTAAGCATGGTCCTGTGTGGGGATGACATATAGGTCAGCATGGAGCATCTCACGTGATACGCGTGCTTCCTCTTGCAAGGTAGCACGTGTAACACAGAGTTCTTCCTGCATGGCCTGGTATGACATCTGGAGCACCTCCTGGCAAGCACGTAGCTCAGCCGAGATGGTTTTCTCAAGCTACTCCAACCTCTCCTCTGTCCCCTGCCTCTGGGTCATGTTGAGCACACCCAGAGTAGATTGAGGTCATCCCTCAGGGCCTCCCTGTGCCTCTGCATGAGCAGCAAGTGCTTGACGCAAAGACACCATTTCAGCCAGGTGTGCCCTGTCTGAGGCCGCCATGCCTAGCCTTAGCGAGCGGGCTTTGGACTGTGCTGCCCGCTGCTGGAGATCCACCTGCCTAGCAGGGGGAACACGGATTGGGCCACACGTTCCATGCTCTGAGCAATCTTATCAATTTCTACCCCCTGTTGTTCGGAATTGGCAACCATGGCTTGCTCCCACTTAGTATACCCCAGTGGGGGTGCACGGCCACCAGGTTGCTAGGCTAGACACCCGCGGGCCCAAGGAGCCGCAGTCCTTGTTGGGTTGGCACCACCCGCGGCTGCAGGACTACATCCCTCCGTTGACGTGATGCCCCAGGCACATCAGCAACTGGTGTGGAGTGTGACCGTGCGTCCCAAACCACCACAGGCAGAGGTTCCATCACTGTATGGTCCCTCAGTGCAGGTGTCGCGGACAGAGGATCGTCCACATCCGAATCCCTCACTGTGGACGAATAGACATGATGCGCATCCAACTCGACATTGTTGTCAGAGTGATCATCCAAGCTAGACCCATTGCCAGCCCTGGACACAATGGTCTGCAGCACAAGTGGGTTCTCGTGGCCTACCACCCCACGTCCCCCACTTGTGCTGGGTTGCCGATGTAATAGCAACCCAGTGTCAGGATTGACATCACCATCCTCTGGCTCCATTGCGTCATCATCTGTAATGTGGAAAAAACAAACATGAGTACACATGTCAGAAGCACATAACCCGCACACACATAGACATCACATCGACAGCCAACGCATGAAGCAGACCTGTCACACACAAATGAAAATCCTGCATGCATCCAGTGGCATTGATATGCAAACACATCCCACACACAGAAATGGATGTGTGTAACTAGCAAAGCCTACACATGTACAGAATGTAGTATATATCCTCCATCACACACCACCTCTATCAGGCACATGTCACAGGCAGAAATGACAGATAGCAACAAAGAGATGGCACATACCATCAGCATGTCTGAACTGCAAAATGGCCACAGCTGCAAATAAATCCAAACACACCGTGAGACACGTAAAATGCATGTACACATGCATCACTAAACCATCATCACTAATATAGCTTCATGCATCTGTAGCTCGTCCCATACCTGGCGTCATGGGCCATGTAGACATAGTGAATGTCCAGAGCAAAGCGAAGGCCTGCAACCAGGCATGAGGGACCATAATGTTCAGTATGGCCCGAGCTGTCGGCCATGAAGCCTCCAGAACACCCATCAGGGCCTGATTGAGCACATTGTGCATTGATTGTGCCCTAAAACATTATTCAGTGTGTCAAATCATCACGGCCAGGCTCCACCAGATTAGATAAGTGGGCCTGGGCGTACACATACCTCACCACAGTGCAACTTCAGGATAGTGCCAGTTCAACATAACGGCCGCAATGCTGAAATCGCAGCAGCATTAACGTTAATCAACTACATTTTATTCACACAACGAAAAAGCTGCAGAAGACACATGTGTAAAGGAACACTTTCACACACACATAAGTGACTAGGCACAATATTGCACTACACAACGTTGAAGCTGTTTGCATATGTACATGTGAAAGTGTTCAAAAACACCCGTTTCACCATACACCTGTATTGTGAACATGAACAGCAACCAATACAGCAAAGCAAGCAGCTACAACGCTGTTTGCTTTGATGTATGTGAAAGTGTGTACACATACACACGTGCAGGCAGCTCCACAGTCATTACAACCCGATTGGCAGGATACAGTCAATCTGCCGCCTATATCGGTTAGTATAGGCCGCAGATTGACCTATCTAATTTGCTAAACACCCATTTGGGTGTCTCAATACTGAGTACATGTGTCACAGGATGCACCTGTGCCTGTGCCTTTCATGACAGTAAAGGGATGACAATCTGACCATACATGCCAGGTTACTTTGACATTGCGTCAGTGAGTAGGCATGCAGAACGGTGTGACATGGCTGAGATGTGGGTTGGTGCAGTGCAGAGCATGTGCACGTTACCCACTATCTACATCAACAAGTACATTATGATGTCAACCAATAAACAAGGAGGCAGTGTAAGTGCAAGGTCAGGCATCACGTGCAATGTGTTTGCAATGGGTTGCATGGATACAGGCATCCCCCGCCCCCTTAGTGAAAATGCAGGGAGGCATTGCATGACAGTGAAAGGTTGACCAGAGAACTGTGTATTGGCAGACAGTGTTGAGTACCGTCAATTGCATCACCTGAGTCAACTGACAACACAGACGATGAGAATGGGACAGTGAGCAGGACACATGATGAACCCTCTGCAGTACACCCATTTGTGCAGAAGGAACTACACCAGTTTGACAGAGTCAGGGGGCCTGAGACAGGGGAGGCCTGTGCCCCACACAGACTATGACACCCTATACATGTTTGTGATGCCGGATTGAGCCACAGTGAGCATGGGATGGATGATGAAATGCCATTAAATGCATGTCATCCTGGACACGTACTACAATGATCATCCTGCAAAGGACACATAGGGCCATGCATGTAATGCACTTGGAGCATAACTGGGCACTCATTTCCCAGCAGAGCATCTGCCATCTGCACAGTCCGAGTGAGACACCCTGCATCAAGGACATAGGATGTACCCCCACAGTATGTGTCTGGCAGGTTGGCAGGGGGAAGTGTGCATGTACACAAGAGCCTTGAACAGGACATTTCAGTAGTCCAACATGTTACCCACCAGTGCAATGGTGTAATAGTGGTGCAGGGGGTTGGAGGGGCAAAGGAGCATGCCTACGTGGAGTACCAGCATGCAGGCAGAAGACACATGCATGTAAGTCATGCGATGACATTGTCTGAGTGCTGAGTGGAAAGACACCCCAGGCTACATGCAGAAGGGCCAGTGAGCTGGAACATGGACCGGAGGGGCAGCCGGGTGACTAGCATGTGAGTAGGGTGCAAGTGTGGTGATGAGGACAGTCCCTGTCTACACTACACCAGCACTTGCCAGCACGCCAAAAAACGGATCTGCATCATTGGCGCGGCGCACACCAGCACCTGCAGTAGCGCCACAGGCTGACTTCAAGCCTGAATCTGAAAGTGCACCGGCACTGTTCACGGATCATACGATACCAGGAGCAAGGCGATACAACCTGCGGCCTCGGAAGACAAAGTGATCTGCATTCTTTTTTTTTGGTGTTTATGTCAACCTCTGGTTCAGCTCATGGACGGAGAAGGAACCAGGGCTGTAGAGGAGAGAAGCGTGAGAATTGTGCAAATCGGACAATTCAAGACTCGCGGCTCCTCGGTGCGATCATAAAAAGAACATGTGTCCGGAACCAGAGCGCACATGGTACTATGGCAAGTGAGATAATTGATAAACAGTACATGTGTCCGAAACCAGAGCGGACAAGCTGGGCGCACATGATACTGAGGCGATAACTGATCAAAGGTCCTCTGAGCAGTATAAGAAGGGACAAGTGATCTCGCCTAAAAATGAATAATCGAATCCAGGCTCAAAAGGATAGGCAAAACTGAACTGTGAGAATTCCATTGAACTTATAGACATCAGAGCAAGCGCGACAAAGAGAGATATCCACAACAAACTGTGATAAGGAAGAAGAAGGATGACGAGAAACATGCCGGGACCGGTTCCAGCCTCCTCCTGCACCACCACCGCTGAGAATGAGTCAGTTATAAAGACTATAAGTTTAAGAAAAACGCATGGTAAAACAAATTGTATGCTGGCACTAACGATAATAATGTGCTTTATGAGTGTGGTAGCACCAATATCGACAGCCCTAATATTATGGTGGGTAGAAACAACACACCCATTAGAAATGTTTTTACCAATAATTAATATATCCACTACTGAAAGCCCGGTTCAGGTGATCACTTATACAATACCCCCAATGGAAGAAAAACACAGGGAAGGTTTTGGAAAGAACACCTTACTGCTGATAATAAACATGACACATGCAATCCTGAAGAAAACAAACTGCTGGGTATGTGCCCATTTACCACAGCATGCCGGAAAAGGAATAGGGTGGTATGTGCAGCCATTACCATTAAGTTTGGCATGTAGTGCTTCTTTAGGTGCAATGTTCTATGGGAAATGGAATGAGAGTAATATGAGTCAATTAGACAGAATCAACATGAATGAGTTTGAGGAGATAATAATGAAGCCTGTGGGTTGTTCCATTTTCCATAAAGCACAAGTAATAGCCCCAGAGCCCACGAGGAAAAGTACACAGAAGATAACACGACAAAATAGACGAGATAGATTGTCCCCGCCAGAAAAAACATCTGTAATGACGTTTCGTGTAAGAACAGAAGGGGACAAAGATGCAATTCCCACACAGTGAATTATAGCCCAAAAACTGTCCCTTTTTATCTAAAAAAGAAAGGCTCTTTTTCAGTCGGAACATATACTGGTTGTATGAATACAGTGGTACTAAAATGGGAAATAGAACCAGTATACGTAGGTGATCCAGTTTATTTTATATGTGGAGAGAAAGCATACCCTTGGTTGCCCAGAAACTGGGGAGGTACATGTTACCTAGGGCTACTGTTCCCAGGAGTATTCCTCTTAGAAACAGCAGCCATGGCCAGATTATCCAGAACTAGAGTCAAAAGGACTGACAAAGGTGTTTTAATAGCAACTGATATAGCGAAATCATTCATTCTATTCTTATGACAGATAGTGAACTCCTATAATATAAGGCAACTGCCCAGAATCCTTAAGAATACAATAAACACAACAACAGATATATTATTTAACATGATGTTGGAAGAAAGAGGAATAAGGTTAATGACACTGCAAAATAGAATGGCTCTTGATGTTATCCTGCTTTATCATGGGGGAATTTGCAAAATAGTGGGATCAGCATGTTGCGTTTATGTCGATCACTATTCCCCCACGATCTTTGAAGCAATAAAGAAAATGCACGTTCTAAGCTCTGAACTCCCCACGGGAGAAAGGAGCTGGGGAATAGGATCTTGGTTTTGGGGAATACTACGATCTTGGGGATGGAAGTTGATCTCAATATTAATAGTGGTGTTCGGAATATTCCTAACGTGCTGTTGTCACATTGTTTTCCCATAGTTTGCGCAGAGGTAACTGAGGGATGTACGGAAGGATGCATGCATATGATAACAAAGAAAAAACCTCATGATCGAACTAGCCCAGACCCAAATGAGATGACAGCAGTGAAAGAGTTGATGGCAATAGATATTGATGAAGACAATGATGTCCACGATAGCATGTGGTGTTTCCGCCCGGTCAGACTCAGCAAAACTCAGACTTAAGTAGTTCAGATTCATCATCACTAGAGGAGGTTTCAATAAATAGATGAGACGTTTGGCATATGGCCAAAGGAGGGTTTGTCAGTCTAGAAATATGGATACCTCTACTTGGAGACCGCAAACGCATTTTGGTGGCCGTGGACCAACCTTCTCATGCACGATACGACAGAATATAGGTTTTCGAGTTTGCCAATGAACGGCCATTTTGATGTAGCAAGAATCGCCATTTTGATTTCTAACCATTGCTCATTGCTTTCTGTTCCTATTGCTTCGCAGTATATTTTCCGCTTACACTGCTCGACTGTGGAACATTGTTGTCTGTATGTGAAAAGGACAAGGCTGCAGGGTCGTGAGGATAAAAAGAGTTCGCTGAAACACAAACGTAGGCAGCGCCAGGAAGAATGCCCGGCTCCCTCCCGAATGTAGCCTTAGAAGCAGAGCTGCAGGGCATTTAATCATTTCACAGCTGCCAGCCAGTCTCGTTATATGGTAGAATATGTTAGAATAATACCGCTAAAGGCTTGAACTGTGCTGTTCTAACGGCCCCCCTTTGCTGAGCCCGCTAGAGCATGTCGGCTCCCAGGACGCGAATAGCACCTGATAGATAGCAAGGTCCGGAATGCAACTCCCCCCGTATGTAGTTCGCTTCCAAGAACAGAAGCGTTGTGTTCTATTCAATAACCAAAAGATGCCTTCGCACTCACAAATTGCAAATTGTTACTAGAATAGATGTTTGAAGGTGTCATCGTGGTCGGAGATGTCCATCATCACACCAAGTTCAAAGAAACCCAATAAAGGGGGGGTGTTAAACATGTCATAGCTGATTGTTTGATATGCATTTTGTATATATGTAACTGATGTACGTAATTCACTCTCTTGCGTCCCTCGAGGTCTAGAGATACACGTCGCAGGGCGTGAGACCGAGTTGGCCAACTGAGACTTTTGCTTTGCAATAAAACCCTAGCTTTGGGAATACAACCTCGTGTCTGGCGTCTCTATCGTGTGTGGTGACCAGCCTTGTTTCCATAGACGTCAGGGTCCCCTAGGGGCCACTTTCAACTCCAGCCCACATGTCCGCACAGACATATGCACCACAACAGATGCACAGGCAAAACATGCAAGCACAGGCATACGTGCTACAACCTATGCATACCCAACACACGCACAACTATCAGCCCATGGTGCATGCATTACTGACATAGGGACACATGCAGCAATTACAACCAGTGCAACAAACACCAATCCAACAGAACACCACAGCAACAATACATGCAGACTCCACAATGCAGTTGCAGACTCCCATAAGAAGAACAGGAGGGGTGACTGTCATAGGTGGCAACCATTTATGGGATGGGAATGTCCCTAAACCACAATAGGACAGCCCAAAGACAGACCTGATGTGTTTGATCCTATCCATTACACCTAATCCAGCTGAGAAACCATATATAGGGGTGACCATAGGTGACAAGACTTTTTCCTTTCTCATGGATACAGCAGCGACTAGATCCTGTATCAGGGAGGGGAGAACTCCTATTCTTTCATGTGTTCCTATTATATGTAACCCACACCTATCCACAATTGACAAATGGAGACCCATCCATTATTTCTTTACTTGAAAACTTGAGAATATGGATAGTGTGGGAGTGATTGTTCTATGCAGTACTCGCCCAATATTACAGATGTAGAGCTTGAATTAACACACACTAACTTGATAACAATACATTTTTGAGGCTTTTAAGCATCAACCCACAGACACATGGAGCATCGCACGCCAAGATGGGAAACGTAATATAAAGCACTGTAAAAATGTTTTGTGCTTAGTGCTGTTTTTACTTCTGTACACTCCTTGTTCTACAAAGAGGGTTGTCTGCACATGCATACGTTTCAACCCATACTAACATGGCCCCAGTCCATGCTGTTCTGGTAGCCATATCTAGGCAGGCAACAAGCACTGCTCCTAAAACAAAAAGAGTTAGGTGCAGTGCAGAGGTAGATTTTAATTGGGTAAATACATATATAACTAATTTGGCCCATATATCGAATAACATGTGGTATAGCCACATGGCTAAGGTTGGGAACCATGCTCCAAAACCTGAAAATGGTAACTGAGATGGACATTAGTCATTTTTTACAAATGCGCTTGTGGCATGATTCTAATTAGCGACTAGGTTTGATTATCACTAATGCTCAAAGACCAATAACAGAGTGTTGCACATTTTCTTTAATATATACAATTGTCATGTATGTATGTAACATGAATGGTTACAGCAAAACAAAAGTAATTAGAATAAAGATAAAATGCACAATGGTGAATGACTAACCTGTTCATTCACTTGTGAGTTTATTCATTACTCTTCTTAACTGGAAAATGTGTTCTAAGCAGGAAAATGTGGACAACAACAAAATCATCTATTATGAGATGGAACCAACACACAACGAAAAGTATATGTATTTTAAACTGCTGACATGTGTTTTGACATATTGATGCCAGTACTGCTGAACAGTTCAATCTTGTTCATTGGTCTCAATCAATTGGTCTCGATGTTGGAACAGCCCGGCTACATCTCATCAGGGCAGATGGATGTGTGTTCGAAATAAATCCTAAAAAAACAAATTAAATTAACTATTGTCACTAATCACTAAATATACCTAAATGTTGGTTAAGTCAAAGATATTTATGTTTATTCACAAGTCACACAAAGAGGCTGATTCATGGAATTAATGTGCGCTGAAATTTTCAGCTCAAGTGTGCGAAAGCGTGCGAATCGCAGTGCCAGTGCGAAAATCGCAGCGAAACCCACGCATAGCGATTCATGGAAGTCTGTGCGCATGTAAATCCCAGGATGTGCACCAAACTTCTGCGTGGCGTACGCTGGTGCACACGTCTCCAAACAGCGTGAGCTACGCGCACAGCGAAATTGCACATATCGCGGCGCACACAACAAAAGTAGGAGGAACAGGCGGTGTGACACGCAGAATGGGGAACAACTCTGAAAATGTGGGCGTCACGGGGAAGTACAGGAGGCAAGTGTGCGGAACACCCACACGCACGTTCAAAACATGTATTCATGGAATCGAACAGGGCTAAGGCGTGCACCAAAAAAGACGCGCTAATCAGGAAACACGTACGCCAGCAGGAAGCAGGCGTACGTGGACCCGCGCAGCATAAAAGTGCGCGCAAACAATAAACAAGCACAGACACCAGGATGAATATACTGTTCCTAGCAGCAGTGGTCGTGGGATACCGCAGGAGGAGGAGGAGGAGGATAGTCAGGCCCAGAATTTTTACACCCAGAACCAGCCTTTTTGGGATGCCTGATGACCAGGTGTATGAGAGGTACAGGTTTCCACCTCACATAATACTCAACCTGGTCAGTGAGTGGGAGGATGACCTCACATCACCCACCCTGTGCTCCGAAACACTCAGCCCCCTGCATAAGGTCCTCAATGTACTGCACTTCATGGCCACTGGATCATTTCAGCGGACAAGTGCCATAGTGGGGGGGGAGTAGGGGTGGGTGTCACAGGCCACGCAGTCACGCTGCCTACACCAGGTCTTGGCCATCATGACTGCACGCCCATCAGTCCGCAGGCACATATACCTGCCCAGAACACCTGCAGAAAGGCAGGCTGTCGTCCAGGATTTTTACGGGGTGGCACACTTCCCCAAAGTGCTAGGTGCCATTGACTGCACCCATGTGGCTACGTCCTCCCAGGGCATCTGAGCACATCTCTAGAAACCGCAAGCACTGGCATTCCATCAACGTCCAGGTAGTATGTGATGCCAAGGGAATCATCACCTCAGTATATGCCAACTATCTAGGGTCCACCCACAACAGTTTTATTTACAGAATGTCAACCCTAAACCGGGACCTAGAAGCTGGGAGGCATGGCGATACATGGCTGCTCAGTGAGTATAAATGCCACAGCACATGCATGCATGTCTGATACTGAGTAATGTCACAACCACATTAATGATACCCATCATCACCTCCCCAGGGGACAGTGCCTACCCTCTGAGCACCCACATGATGATGCCAATTTCGGAACCCCACCACGCCACCCGAGGTAAGATACAGCACAGCCCACATTGCAACCAGGGGCATAGTGGGGCACACATTCGGAGTGCTCAAGTCACGCTTTCGCTCCCTTGACGGTTCTGGCGGGCAGCTGTTATATGCTCCCCCAGTAGTGTGCAGGATCATAGTGGCAGCATGTGTCCTGCACAACGTTGCAACACGCCGGGGCCTGCCCGTGGACATGGTGGTGACCCCACATCCCCAACCACATGCACGGCCGCTGCACATAGGCGGGGAAAGGGCACGGGGTGAGGCAGCCCGTACGCAGCTGGTGGCTAATTACTTTACCTAAAATCACACCCCTGTGGAGTGCACAGAGCCCTGGCACATACCAGCTGACAATCAATGATGATGACATAAGGGACAGTCAACTGTCACAACCATACCAGCCTGAGATAGGTCACCTGGAAGTGTTACATTGTGTGCATCCCTACCTACACAAACACCACCAATGCTGTGTCATCAAAAGACACACTTCTATGCTGCTAAAATCATTACCCCCTTGCAAAATACAACATGACAACAGTGCCATGTCACCCAACCCCTCCCCAGCACCGCCACCAAACACACCATGGCATGTCACGCTATGTGAGAGCAAACAAAGCAATCCCCAAAACATGACACAAGTGTCAAAGAACAGTGTCCCTAATGGACACTGCCCACACACAATATGCTCCCAGTAATGTAGAACTAACAACACACATGACCAAATACTTATCAACAATACAATGCAGCTACACAACCTCAAACATAGCAAAAACATGACAGTACTAAGTTAAAGTAGTGGTAGTCTTACAACCAGATTATGCCAGCACATCGGCCACTTCCAACTGCACAGTGCTGCTGCCATGCAAATGTCTAAGTGCACTGCTTACAACATGAACTCCATCTCCAAAGTAGATGGCCTTGTGAAGACATGAGGAATTAACCTGCAAATTAGGAGAAAGACATGGATGCACAAACACATAGCAATACACCATGCAGTGTACAATTCAACAACAATATCCACTAGGAATGCATACACAGTATTGACTACAGACTGCCCACACAGCTCATAGGAGTCCTACGTCACCATGTCAGTCACTGTCACTTGGGCACACCCTTAGCAAGCCCATGGAAATGGGAAGCAGGAGGGGTGTGTGTCTCACGGACCAAAGCATCTAACCCAAACTCAGGACAAGCCTGCATGTGCCCTGCCGGAATACAGTGGATGCCCACGGGAGCCACACAAGGCAACACACTGCAAAAAAAAAAAATCAAAAATCAAAAATGGCCATGTGTGGGCTGGGGGGGGGAGGGAGGCCACCCAGGAGGTCCGAGGACAGGGTGCACACCAACAGCCACCTGTGTGGATGTTGGGAAAAAAAACACCTCCATGGGCTGATGGCCTGCACGGCTATGCCATTGTGGGAGAACTGCTGCTGTCGCTCTCATCACCCTCTGCTGCTGCCACAGGAGGTGGTGCTGCCACAGGAGGTGGTGGTGCTATGGGAGGCAGCCCACGCAAAGCCCTAGTATGCTCCTCCATGGCAGCAAGCATGCGGGTGTGGAAGGTCTTGTTCTGGAGGATTATAGTGCGGAGATCCCCATGCAGCACCTGACGTGATGCCCGGATCTCCTCCCGAGTTGCCTGCATCTCAGCTGAGAGCGAACGTGTGAGCCGCTCCAGCTGCTGTTCTGTCCTCAAGTTAGTGGAAGCCTCAAGGGCAACACAAGTCTCCCTGAGGTGATGGAGCTCTACCCTCAGAGCTTCCCTGTGGCCCTGGGACTGTATTGATATCGATTGGCGTAGAGTCTCCAGTGCCGCCCGTCTGTCCCTGTTGGACGCCAACATGTCCTCCCTGTGTGATTGGCAAATGGAGTCTGTTGCCTGCTGTAGTTGCTCTATCTGCCTTTCAGGGGGGACAATGGAAGTGGCCACCCTCTCCATTGCTTGAGCCATCATCTCAACTGAAGCTGCCTGTTGGCTTGCCATACCATACATGGATTGTTCCCATACGGTATTGCCTGGTGGCGTACGGCCACCACGTCGGCGGCAACACACCTGTTTGGGGCAAGGCGATCTGGGCCTTGCTGTGCTGGCACTCCCTGAGGCTGCAGGACTGGATTCCCCCTCTGATCTGCTGGCCCAGGAACAGGATCAGATGTTGTGGAGTGTGACCCTGCATCCGTAACCGCCAAAGGCGGACTTACCAACACTGACATCCCCATAGAGGGATCTACCCCTGGTGCAGGTGGGTTGGACAGAACAGAATCCCTGCCAGAAACACTTACCTGCGACGCCACATAAGTCTCATCATCCGAATCAGCACCTGAATAGAGGTCTGGGGAGGTGCACCCAGAGGCACCCATTGACTGAATGGTCTGTGGCAAGATTGGGTTGTAACCCACCACCACACCACATCCCCCACTGGTGCCCGATCGTGCCTGAGATTCCTACTGGGTCTGCACCATCTCCTCAACCTCAACAGCATCAAGTGTGTCATCCCCTGCAAAAACATGAAAGACAAAAAATGGAAACAGGCATTAGCACCATAGCACACAAATAGGCCTGGCAAGCTACATAACCAGTACATGATTTACACATGTCCCACATGACTATAACCCTCCCATGCATGCACTGTCACTGAGTTGGAAGGGGAGGCAAAAGGCACACACTGATGACACCAAGATGGAAGAGCAACGCATTTGCTGCATGCTGGGTAGCACTGCCATCACACATTGGCCTGTGAGTGGAATGTCCAATTCACATACATGACACATGCCATCACACAGATGGCATGTACCATAGCCATGGTACATTACACAAGTACATCCATATGTCAGTGAATGAATACTGTCAGCCATCCATGTGATGTGAAATGGACATGATGAGATGAAAAATGCGACATACTGTGACAAAATAGGCATGTGCCACACACTGCAACACATCCAGTGTACAAAAATACAGTGATTGCAGGCCGATGTACACATCAATGGTTGTGCACTTCAACATGACAGGAAAGAACTATCATGTTCCACATTCAAACAGGCCCCAAAAATTCCTGTGAGCAGGCCAATACTCAATGAGCCTGAATGGTCAAATCATTCACCTAACAAGGTAACACATGTGGGCCAATGTGGGGTTCATCGATGACAGAAGCATGACACAAATGTGACAATAGGGCTGAGGAATGCGTAGCAAAAGTGAGAGAATTGAAACAATCAGCCTGAACGAACACTGAAAAATACAAACAATGTTGTTGCAAGATGCCACTTCAAGGGCAACTGCTGTAATGTTGTGCAAAATTACTAATGTGGGCAGAAGGGATACTGTCGCACCCAAATCCAAGGACGCTGAATGTTTTGGATGAAGCACATGGGTGACCCATACCACTCAGGCACACACACCCTCACCTGGCACTCAATCAGAACTCTTCACCCAAACGTTACACACACATGCATGGGCACTCACCGGACAATGCATCATAATCAGGTAGTCCTCCCACACCTTGGATCTGTTCCTCTGTGAAGAAGGCCCCAGCAACAGACTCATGTTCAGTGAGTTTGTTGTCCTCTTGTGGAGACCCACCACCAGTCACCAGAGTAGCGGCATGATTTGAGGCCAGCTTGTTCTTTTCTCTGCGTTTCAGGTCATTCCACCGCTTGTAGCAATCATCAGCTGTGCGCCTCACAAATCCAAGGGCACTTATGCGGTCCGTGATGGTCTGCCAGTGTGCCTTACGTTGACCAGGTGTGGTCTTGCACCCTGCAGTCACCAGCATTTTGTGGCTATGTGCCGACACATAGCCCACAAGTGCATCAAGTTTCCGGATCATTAAAGCAAGGCTTCCTTGAGGTACAGAAGTGTGTAGCCGTGTCTGGGGTCTCAGCCAGTCGTGCCAGAGCACCCTTCTTCCTCTTCTTTAAAGGTGGAGCAGAGTCAGAGTGGCTTACGCCACTCTGGTCAGTAGGGCAGTAGGGGCAAAATCACTGGTGGTCTGGGTAGTAGGAATGTGGGAATGCACAATGACCATAGGTCTTGATGCAGGCATTGGTTGCAGGGTAATGTTGGCAGGGGGAACGTCAGTTTGATGGACCGGGACTGACACTATCCTGCCTGGGAGAGTCAGAGCTGGGGCAGATGAATCTGCAGCTGCCCCTGCAGCCGCCCCACCCTGCATACTTG